>NC_090928.1:183513102-184147420 GCF_040938575.1 Ambystoma mexicanum | reverse complement strand
TTCCTTTCACTGGAGGTAAGTGTTCTGGAATAATAGGCAATGGGATGTTCGAGTTGATCCTCCTTCCTTTGTAGTAGGGCTGCTCCGATAGCCCCTTGAGAGGCGTCGGCTTCTATGATAAAGGGTTGCGACTGATCAGGCTGCCTGAGGATGGGTGCAGAGGTGAATGCTTGTTTGAGCTGATGAAAGGCGGAATCTGCTTCTGGCGTCCAAAGGAACTTCATCCCCTTCTTAAGTAAAGCTGTGATAGGTAGGACTGTGTTGGAAAAGCCCGTGATGAATTTTCGATAGAAATTTGTCAGCCCCAGGAACCTCTGGATGTCCTTGACTGAGCTGGGAACAGGCCAATTGTTGATAGATGTAGTCTTGTGAGGGTCCATCTCGATGCGGTCTTCTGACAGAATAAAGCCCAGGTATGAAACTGTAGCAACCTCAAAAAGACATTTCTCTGGCTTGACTAATAGGTGGTGGTCTCGGAGTCTCTTGAGCACTTCTCTTACGTGTAGACAATGTTGTTCTAAAGTATGAGAGTAAACCAGGATGTCATCCAAGTAAACTACCGTGGACTTAAACAGAAGATCACTGAAGATTTTGTCCATAAATCTTTGGAACTGGGCTGGCGCGTTAACCAACCCAAAGGGCATTACCTTGTACTCGAAATGACCTAATGGAGTACGAAAGGCGGTCTTCCATTCGTCCCCTTGTTGGATTCGTAGGAGATGATAGGCTCCCCTAAGGTCTAATTTGGTAAACCATGTTGCACCTTGTACTGCTTCCATGATCTCCTTAATTAGAGGCATAGGGTATCGATCTCTTATGGTTTGGCTATTTAGGCCTCTGTAGTCAATACAAGGTCGGAGTTCCTTGGTTCCCCTTTTTGGAATAAAGAACAGAGAAGCTCCAGCCGAGGAAGTTGATTCTTGTATCAAGCCATTCTGTAGATTGCTGGCTAGGTAGTCTCTTAATGCTTCCTTCTCCGGGAGGGATAAGGGATACATTCTCCCGAATGGGACCACTGCATTAGGTATGAGATCGATTTTACAGTCCTCGGCTCGATGTGGGGGAAGGGGTCTGGGAAGAGTATCTGCAAAGATGTCGGTATATTCCCGATAGGTAACGGGAATGGAGTTAATACTCCTCGCTGGCACTGTGTCACCCTGATGTGATTGTTGCCCTTCCTCCTTCAAACAGGACTGCAAACATAGGTCTGACCTGAACTCTATAATGTTAGTTACCCAGTCGATCCCCGGATTGTGCTTTCTCAACCAGGGTATCCCGAGTATCACCGGAAAGTGGGCAGCTTTTATCAGATCAAAGACCACTGTTTCATGATGAGTCTTCATCTTAACCGTGACTTACGTGGTTTCTTGATGGATAAGACCGGAAGACAAAGGTGTGCCATCCACTCCTTCAACGGGTATGGGCTGAGGTTTTTCTCTCCTAGGAATGGCGTATCTACTGGCCCATTGGTCGTCCATAAAGTTCCCAGCTGCACCACAGTCAAGCATTTCTAGACACTCAACTGCTTGGGTTGGGGTCCATTCCAGAACTATCTTTAGGACCATTAACTGGTTTGAGGGGGGACATGGTATGGACGCACTTGTAAAACAGGGATTAGCAAGAGAAGCCCCTTCCGTCTCCCTGCTCAGGGTCGGGGTCTTTCGTTTCCCGACCTTCGGGGAGGTACCTCCGGACAGCCCCTAAGGAGGTGCTTCTCAGAACCGCAATACATGCACAAGCTCCGGTCTTTTCGTCTCTTTCTTTCTGCTGCAGTAAGTGGACCCCTTGCTGCGCCGATTTGCATGGGCTCTTCTGTCTGGAGAAGAGATCTGTCTGGAGCGGCTGGTGAGTAGGAGGATGGTGTAGAAGGCGGATTGGGTCTGGTCTTCCTTCTTTCTGCTCTTCTCTCTGAAATTCGATATTCCATCTGGAGGGCCAGAGCGACTAGTTCTTGGAAGGAGGAGGGTCTTGCTACTCGAGAGAGTTCGTCCTTCAAATCTTCATGTAGCCCTCTCCGAAAGAGAGTCTGTTTGACTGAGTCAGGCCATCCTGTTTCCCAAGCTATCCTCTGGAAGTTTGAGGCATAGGTTTGTACATCAACAAGACCCTGTTTGAGGTCTAGTATGTTTTCATAAGACGCGTACAATGTCTCGGTCCTTTCAAAGCGTTCTCTGAATCGTAGTACAAAGGCATTGTAGTCATTCAGGATAGGATCATTTTCTGTAACCAACGGGGTAGCCCATGCTAGAGCGCTACCCCCAAGATTTGAGACAAGGAAGCCAACCTTTGCCTTGTCGAATTCGTACATCTTTGGGCGAAAAGTAAAGTATACTCTACAGGCGTCGAGGAATTCCTTAATCTTCTTGGGGTTCCCCTCATACTTCCCACAGGGTAAGGGCATGGGTGGGAGATCTTCCCGAACCTCTTCTCTCCGAATCATTAGTTGTCTCAGAGCGGCATTGTCAGCCTTAAGGGCGGTGTTTTCTACCCTCATGGTTTGGAGCTCAGCAGTTATCCCCTGTATGGCATTAACCAGTTCTTGATACTGCTCTAAGCTAGCCATTCTTTGGCGTTGCAAACTGTCATGCGATGGAGTATTGGTAGCTTGACTAGTACCCTCCTTGGTTCCCTCCTCCTCACCTGTGCTGAGTTCTTCTGAGGAACCGTCTGTGTCAATGGCTCTTCTTTCCCTCCAGAGGTCTCGTCCTTTCCTGTTGAGAGTGGGACGAGCTCCACCAGAAGCCACCCTGCCTACTGGTAGACAGCAAGGCAGAAGGGGCCCTCCGGGAGTCCGCCCCCAAAACCAGGGAAAAGCGTGGCTGAAAAACCCTGGTGTGCTTGGATGTATAGCACTACTGATGTCGAGGCTGAAGGCGTTCCGTTGGAGTTGATACGAGGACTACAGTTCCCAGAAGACACTGCAGGAATCGGGGTAGTGTGCGTATCCTGAGCGCTGTTGGAATGATTCCGTATCCGAGGAAGTGAGGAAGAGGTCTGCAGGAGACAACGGAGGGAATGGAGCATACAAATGAAAAGGTAAGCCCCACCGGGAAGGGAAATTCAACGGAGCGGGAGAAACAGAGGAGAGGAGGTAGCACTCAGAGGGATAGCGGGATGAGAGTAGAGAGGGATATCACTGAGGGCTGACAAGAGGAAGCAAGCAGGAATACACTGTGCGAGGGGGGTCTGAGAGGAGACCAAGCGTACGAACCAGGCCGGAAAAGCAAGGTTGCAACGCAATGAGTACCGCGTGAGACGCCCATTTATGTGCGTCATGATGGCACAGCAGTGCGTGGGAGACTAGACCGCTGGTGGAGGTACGGAATCAGCCCTTCCACCGGCTCCATAGCTTCCATGGAGCGCGCGTCATGACAGCAAGTCAAGCATGGACGGTTCCAAGAACTGCTGGTACAAGATGTCTCAACAAGACCAGTACAAGAAAATGTAAAAGAGGAGGAAGACGCAAATCAAGAGGAACAACAAGAACAAACAAGATGCATCACCAGATCAGGGGTACAGAAACAATTGAGACAGAACAGACGTATATGGCCACTGGACAAGGGTGAGTGTTTGTGGGGGGAAGGGAACAGGATGGGAAGTGGAGAGGATGCTTGCCCCTGAATGTCCCACCTGACTGTAACTGAACCACTTGTCATGGTGGCTGTGGGCGTAGTGGTGGCATTTGTGACAGACACATTCTGGGCAGTAGTGGTATCCGTACCATTCATTTCTATGGTGGGGATGGTACTGGTGGTCTGAGTTACAGGCTCTGTAAATAGTACTGTGGTGGGCACAGGGAAAGGGATGGCTGTGGAAAACTTGACAGCAGATTTTCGGTGAATAGTACATCCACATCCTGTGCCCTTGGCTCTGTGGCCTGAGGATGGCACTGGGTTAGAGGAGTCAGATGCTGCAGTGGTTGTGCTGAGCCCCTTATCTCCTTATTGGCTGCCTTGAGTGCGTTTTGGGAGAGATGTGAGATGCTGTCACTTCAAGTGTATCTTGCACGAATGACTATTCAATACATTCAGGCTTATTGTTAGTGGCTGGATGTTACTAATTATCGATACCGTGTGTTGATACACATGGGCGGTCTGCGAGTGGTATCCTACCCTACATGCACATTTATAACACTGCTGCTATGGCATGTCATTGGGTTTGTCATTATAAACAGGTGGGCCTGTGTACATTTAGCCAGGGTCATGGGCGTTGTCTACACAATGCATGTGAACAATCTGCAGTCCACGTGCGGGTCTTGGGAATGTTTGGCCAGTACATTTTCTTGTGACTTGCTATATTGTGCCTCCTGATTGATGCACGCTTGTTCTTGCATTGCCCTTGTGGCAGCTGCTTATTGACAGTGGCATTCAGAATGTCTGACATGTTGTATGTAAGATGTTCTAGTCCGGGGTCATCTAGTATTTGGTTCACATGTGAATGAGGAAGTGGAGCTATGGGTACTGTGTGGTACTGGTGACCCCATGGGCATGCCAGGTCCAATGACACACATGTGCAATACCGTGCTTTGACATTTTCTGTCCTTATTTGCAAACTGACTTTGAAAGTGTATGGGTCTGACCTTCATTCAGCACTCATTGATGGGGTCAAAGGATTGATTACAAACATTGTGCATGTGCAATGGTGGCAAAATTGTATGTCATCTCATTGTATAAGCGTTATGTCATTGGCAATTGGTTATCCATTTACACAACATCACCTGCAGCAGTCCCAGTACCAACCTCAGCCGCACCTACACCCTCCAGGCCAGCATCATGGAGGATGGTACTGACTGTCTCTTCCCATGGGGTGATCTTAGGGAGCTCAATGGTGCCTCTGCCTGTGGCTGCTATTTCCCGGTTGTGTTGTGCCAGTAGCGAGCGTACCGTGGCTTTGAGCATTATTTAACCTGTTATTAAATATTATTAATTATAATCTATGTATCTGGGTACCATCCCTGCTGCCACCACATTTTCCTGCACTTCATTCCAGCTGAAAACGTAGCCTTTCTCCCCACTTCTAGGAAAGTTGAATCTGGGTGTATTGCATTGTGCTGTGCTAAAAAAACATAGCCTTTTTCCACACTTCTAGGAAAGCTGAATCTATATGTTTTGCATTCCGGTAACTCCCACACCACAAGGCACTCTGTTAATTGTGTGAGTTACTTGTTCCCCTTTTGTGTCTTCCTTTGTTGTGACCCCATCCCCACCTCACCCCCTTCTGTGCATTCTGAGCTGTGTGGCATAGGGCTGTGCGTCTATTTCTCTATCTTCTCTCATGCCCTTCACCCCCACCTACCTCCTTCGCACCCACTATTGTGCTCTCTGTTTCTCCCATCTTCTCTAACTGCTACTCTATCTCTGACCCTATCCCTCTCACTAAGACTGGAAGGAAGAAGTTCAAGGGGGGCATCCTGGTCTCCAATCCAGGCCTCCCTATCACTCATACCTACACCAGTGCTTCCTCCAGACAGACTATCACCGACATCCTCTTTGTCATTCCCTCTCCAAACCTATGGACCTTTCATATGGTCTCTGTTCTCTCTTCATTTTCCTCCGCTCCCATTAATGATGGCACTAGGGTTCGATTCCACTCCTCCAGTACCATCATTAATGTCTATCTGAATGCCACCGTCTTGGTGCAGGGCATTCAGCCCAACCTCCTCCTTTTTGCTAGGCGCTTCTGTGTCTTATCAACTTGCTCCCTTCTCCTGCTACTCCTTCTGCCACTTCTTTGGCACCCTCCTCTTCCTCATCTGCCCACCCTCTGGCCCCTTTACCGCCCCATCAGAACGTACCTCAAACCTGTACCCCTCCACAGAAGTCTTTCAGATGTGACAACCTGCTCCACATCACTACGCTCAGCTCTCGTTCTGCTGCCAATCACTCCTCTGATATCTGTCACCTCATCGAAGAACTTAACCTAGATGTCCTTGCTCTCACTGAGACATGATTCATGGCCAGTTCTGTCACAGGTTTTGACACTCTCCTCCCTGATGGCACAAAGATCCTCTCTGAACCCAGAACCAACCATCCTGGAGGTAGAGTAGCCCTGATCTTTCTGGAGTGGGTCCCTGCCTCTATCATCCCTATGCCGGTCTACTCCTCCTTTGAATGCCTGGCCTGCGGGCTATCTATCTCTCCTGCCTACTCTCTAACTATAGCCACCATCTACATGTCAGGTGACCAGGTCGCCCTCTTCCTCTCTGAATGGGCTGATCTATCATCTTCTCTCCATGCCTCTGCCTCTCAACTTCTCCTACTTGGAGAACTCAACACCCATCTGGATGCTTCCAAACCCTCCTTGGGCACTTCCCCAATATCTGCAGCACTCTCTCTCTCTTCTTCCCTCTGGTCCAACGCACTCTTCCAGGCACACTTTAGAAGTGCTCATCTCCTCTGGCACCCCCCTCTCTAACTCTCTCACCACTCCTCTCTCTTTGACAGACCCTTTTCTGCTCTCCTCCCACCTGACACTCTCCATCCCCCAGGTTAAGCCTACCCCAGTACTGCCACCAACCTTCTCGTCATCCGGCCCATGAAGTGTGTGTCTGTGGAGGCCTTTGCTTTTACTTTCTCTCCTCATCCTGCGGCTGACTCACACTCAGACACAGCACTCTCGAAACCTGCAACTTTCTATCGCTAACACTCTCAATGTCCTTGCCCCTGTCATGAGAATTCGCCTGAAGCCTACCTCAAAGTGCAACTCTTGGTATGAATCTGACCATACCACCATAAAACGCAAGGGTAGGAGGGCTGAGAGGAAGTGGACATCTGGCACATCCTCTGACAAATTGGCCTGTCACCTGCTTCAAAGGCAATGCACATCCAAGCCTGCATCTCTGCGACCTCTAACAACACATCCGAACATTTCAAAATCTGAAAGGAGCTGGCCAATCCGGCTGCAGTCTCCACCTCGCCTGTTACCTCCCAGGCCCTCTGCATAGCTCTTGCCTCTCAGATCTCCATTAGAACCCAGTATATTCTGTCCTCTCTCACCTCCTCTCTTTCCTCTTCCTCTCCCTCTACCTCTCCTGGCCCTCTTCTGGCTGCCTCACCCTCTCCTCCTCCCTTCTCCTCTTTTTCTGTGATCACTCCTGAGGACATTTCTAGACAAGTTAAATCTATGAAAGTGTCATTGAAGCAGTTGCTCCCCCACTCCTCCAGAGACATCAAGAACCACATTGACACCCTTGCTCCAGCCTTGGCCAATTTCTACAATAATTATTTTGCCACTGGAACTTTCCCTTCCCCATTAAGCACTCCCTTGTGCATCCAACCTGAAGAAACCAACCGCCGATCCTTCCTGTCTGGCAAACTACCACCCAATCTCTGTCATTCCTTTCTTGGGAAAACTCTTGGAAAAGCTGGCCATCTCCCAGCTCACTCTCCACACGGGATCTGTTGGTTGTCTCCATTACCATCAGTCTGGCTTCACAGCAGCTAGAGGCACAGAAACTGCTCTCCTGAACACCTGTGAAGACCTGCTCACTCATCCTGATTCTAACCTTCCTCCTGTCCTCATCCTCCTTGATCTTGCCTCTCTCTACTTTCAAAATGGTCAACCATGCCATCATGATCAATTGTCTCTGTAAGAACCTGAGCGTCACGGATCAGGCCCTTGCCTGTTTGACTTCCTTCCTCCTGGACCATCCCTCTCCGGTTCAACTGGAGTCCTTTCTCTCCACCACCTCTCTCTACACATGTGGTGTTCCCCAGGGTTCCAACCTCTCTCCCTGGCTTTCAACGTCTATGTGGCCCCTTTGACCCACCTCATCTCTACTTTCTCCTCTAACCTTCAGTGTTATGCGGATGACAATCAGCTCTCCTTCAGGCTCCCCTCTGCCTCCTCTCCTCTCTCGCTCATTCCTCACTGTCTATACACGATTCAGGAATGGAGCGCCTACAACGATCTCTACCTCAATGCCAGAAAGACATAGATCCTCCTCATTGGGACCCTTGCTCCCGCTTTCCCTCTGGCCCCCTCCGTGGGTACTCTCCGTGCGCCTTCCTGTGAGGCAAAAAACCTTGGGGTCATCTTCGACTCCACTCTATCCTTCTGCCCTCACATCACGGACATCTCAAAGAAGTCCCACTATCAGCTGCACCTCTTCAGAGGTATTTTCCCTTTTCTCAATTTCCCCCAGACACTCAAAATCTCTAGCGCCCTGGTTCTCTCTAGGCTGGATTACTGCAACAGCCTCTATCAAAACCTGCCTTCCTCTACTCTCCACCCTCTGCAACTAATTCAGAACAAGACTGCAAGACTTGTCCTTGGCCTCAAACCCAGAGATCGTATCTCTCCAGCCCTGAAATCGATCCACTGGCTCCCAATGGCTGCAAGAATCAAGTTCAAGACCCTCTGCATTTTCTACAAGGCGGTCTGGGGCCACATTACATCCAACTGTCTCTTCCTAAACATCTTCCTTGTCATGCCCTTCGCCCAGATACCTCTAACTCTCTGATGGTCAGATGCTTCTCCAGACAGAGAGTTGGAGGTAGTTCTCTCTCCTCTGCAGGGGCCTCCCTCTGGAATGGCCCCTTGACCCTCTCAAACTGGAGCAGTACCTCCTCAGGTTTCCGGAAGCAGCTCAAGATTTTCACTTTTGCTTTCGCTCTTGCTCTCCCTTGCTGATGACTTGTCTGCCGTGCTAACTGGTCGCCTTGCTACCCTCTGAACAGGCACCAGGCTTCCTCTATGACCTGCAAGCACCTATAGCGCACTTAGGGTCTGTATCTGCAACCTTAGAGACCCCCCTTTGCACTTCCCGTAGCTGGTCCCCTGGCTGCACTTACACAGAGAAATTGCTGCCCTGACTGCACTTCCCTTTCCCCCTCCCCTGGCACTTCTCCTCCCCCCCCTGAACTTGCACATTTGAATGACAAAAGGCCTAATAAGATTGTTTGTTCATCCTCCCTATGTCTCCCCACCTTGTCTTTCAGGCATAGAAACACTTGTGTCCAGGAAGATCTGAATAACGCATCATATCATATCATATCATGGCTGTCTTCCTCTTGGGAAATGTCTTCTTGCTTTGGACCCCATACAGCTCTTCTGAATGCCCCACACACACCTCAGCCAATACTGTTAGCTCAGCCTCAGTGAACATTGGTTTCTTGAGCCACTTTTAGGGCACTTTATTTTTGCCCTTTTCCACAGATATATTTTCACCCTCTTTCACCCTTGGATGACTGCAGGAAATTGATGATTTTAAATGGATTAAGTTTTTCAAGATCGCTGCCATGCAGCTTCCCATTTCCTTTATGAAGCTATTTCCGCATGCAGTAATTCTGGCATTATATTGAAGGAATTACCACTCAAAAGAGGATTTTGGTGGTAATTCCACCAGGTGGATTTACTGTTACCACCAGTAGTTGGTGCTTGCATTGGCAGTAATTCCACCAGATACAATGGGGGTATCAGTAATTCCACCTGGCGAATTACTGCCATATGTACCACCATGCTAGTAATGAGGCCCTATGTAATATTTTTTTAAAGTTTAAAAAGAGAAGGCACTGCCTACCTAACCTGAAACTACTACTCTGTAATGATTTTGCACTAACCTGTCTCGTGCAGCAATTTACGAGGCAATTGGGGAGTCCCCTGAGGACCCTAACACCTCCCTCCTCCCTAATTAGGGAACCGAAGGGGTGTGCAAGGGATCCCAGGGAAACCCTCCTGGGGGAAAAAACCCTGCTGGAACGGATGAGAAGCTGGATCGGTCGTGTCTCCGCTGGCTGCAGCTCCTCACGAATTACGGGATTAACCGGGTCTGGTCACTGTACCTCGGTGAAGTCCTGATTGAAAATAAGTGAACGAGAGTTGAGAGAAGGAACTAGGTTCAAGAGGAATCAATATCTTGATTGGGTAAGTACCTATGTTGTCTGGAAGATGGGGACTATCTGTGGGCGGCGGAACGGGAAGGCTAGGCAGAATGGTAAGGCTGTAGGAAAGAGTAGAAAAGAAAGGTAAGTATAGGTATGAGGTATAGAATAGTAACTCCCTAGTTGCGAACTCACGTAGCGTCTGTAGAGAGTAGCGACGCTCTGGGCTTCGGCTCTGCTGGACCATATCCGGAATCCATGGGAAAACGCGATGACGTCAGAGGACATCTGACTCGCGAACGTGAAAACACTGCACCGTAACCCAGAGGAGGAGAGGCCATCTTGGAAGAGGGAAAAGCGGCGAGTGCCCGCAATCTCCAGCGTTGCCACAGGGAACGCCGGTGCCAGCTAGCCGTGACAGTATGCCCCCTTCCGAGGGCAACACCACCTGGTTTGCCCGGATGATACCTGTGAAAACGGCGAACCAGTAAGGGGGCGTGAACTGATGAAGCCGGTTCCCACGTGCGGTCGGCCACCGAGTAACCCTTCCAGTGGATCAAATATTGAAGTCGACCGCGATGATAACGGGAATCACAAATGCCCGAGACTTCGAACTCCGGACCTTCCGTAGTAGCTACTGGAGGCGGGTCGGACCTTGTAGATCGGCCAAAACGATCCGATCTGTGAAGTTTGAGTTGCGAAACATGAAAAACTGGGTAAATCCTGGACCAAGAAGGTCGGAGCCGCAACTCGAAAGCCAAAGGGCCTTTAGCTCTTAATACTGTAAAAGGTCCAAAATATTTCGGAGACAATTTAGAGGGAACCAGATGTCTGGGCAGAAACTTTGCTGAGAGCCAGACCAAATTCCCCGGAACAATCACAGGAGCCGATGAACGATGCAAGTCAGCAAAACGTTTAGAATGCTCTTGAGCTTCTAGTAATGCGGTTCTGGCCAAAAGATGACCCTGTTGAATATCGCCCATTAGGGCGTCCACATCTGGAAAGGCCGAAGCCCTGAGAAGAGACGATGAATAGCAAGAAGGATCGTACCCATAGGTACAATGAAAGGGACTGGTTTTGATAGACGCATGAGGAGCATTATTGTAGGCAAACTCTGCCAAGGGTAACAAATCCTTCCAATTGTCCTGTGCCGCTGATACAAAACAGCGCAGATACGTCTCCAGAGTCTGATTTAAACGTTCAGTCTGCCCATTAGTTTGAGGATGGTATCCCGAACTCAAGGCTCTCTTTATGCCTAAAGCAGAGCAGACTTGTTGCCAATATCGTGAAATATATTGGGAACCCCGATCTGACACTATGCTGTCAGGAAGACCATGCAGAGAAAAGATGGAGTCTATGAACTGTCTTGCCATCTGTGGTGCTGTTGGTACTGAGGGTAGGGATTGGAAATGAGCCAATTTGGTGAAATAATCCACTGTCACCATACTGGTTGTATGATCTTTAGACACAGGTAAGTCAACTATAAAATCTGTGGAAATCAATTGCCAAGGACGAGTAGGTATTTGGACTAGAGCCAGCTTTCCCAATGGTTTACTGCGAGGAACCTTGACTTGCAAACAGACTACACAGGAAGAGACGTAATCAGACACGTCCCTTCTTAAGGTTTCCCACCAAAAATGTCTCAGTATGAGTTCTTGGGTACTGGCTATTCCACGATGTCCAGCCACCATAGAATCGTGGCACATGTGCATGACCTCCGTTCGGAGCTGGAGTGAGGGAATGTACACCAGATGACCCCGGTAGAAACATCCGTCTTCGAGACTTAGTCCCCATTTGTCTGCCTGACCTCTAATGGAGTCCATTAAGACTAGAGTTTGGGCTGCTACAGAGTGAAGGAAGTCCTGAACCATAGATATGAACGTAGCATGAGGAAACAATCTCTCGGTCTGAAAACCAGATTTGCAATCAGGATCTCTACGTGATAGAGCATCAGCTTGAAGATTGATTTTACCAGGAATAATAGTGAAAGTGATATTGTAGGGAGAGAAAAAGTGGGCCCATCTTGCTTGCCGGCTGTTACGTGTCTCCGCGTACTGTAAACTCTTGAGATTCTGATGGTCGGTGCGGACCTCAATGGGATGTTGGGAACCCAACAGGAGATGTCTCCATTCCTGGAAGGCCCGTTTTATAGCTAGCAACTCTTTCTCTAACACCGTGTAATTGATCTCAGAGGGAGAAAAAGTCTTGGACAGAAAAGCCACAGGGTGTTCTGGTCCTTGAGTAAAAGCTTGTTTAAGCACCGCACCCAATGCAAAATGGGAGGCATCAGTTTCTACTATAAACGGTAAGTTTTGATCCGGGATTCGTAAGAGAGGAGCAGAAGTAAAGAGTGTCTTTAAAGTATCAAAGGCTGACTGGGCGTCCTCTGTCCAACAAAAGGGCTTTCCTTTCTTGAGTAGTCTTGTAAGGGGCAGAACGATTGATGAGAATCCAGCTATAAATTTCCTATAGAAATTCGAAAACCCCAGAAATCTCTGTAGTTCCTTGACAGAACTAGGGGAGGACCATTCCAGAATAGCGGTCACCTTACGAGGATCCATGGATATTCCAGTAGGGGACAAAATGAACCCCAGGTAAGTGACTGTAGTCTGATGGAAAATACACTTTTCAGGCTTGCAATAGAGGTGGTTACTCCGTAATCGGTGTAATACCTGACATACGTGTCGGTGATGTTCTTTTGGATTCCTGGAAAATACCAATATGTCGTCAAGGTACACCACTACCGTATGAAGAAGGAGGTCTGAGAATATATGATCAATGAATCTTTGAAACACTGCCGGGGCATTCGCGAGTCCGAAGGGCATTACTCGGTATTCGAAATGTCCAAAAGGGGTACGAAATGCGGTCTTCCACTCATCCCCTTACTTAACTCTAATGAGGTGATAATCCCCTCTGAGGTCCAACTTTGTGTAAATAGTTGCCCCTTTTACTGCTTCTAGGATGTCCGGTATCAAAGGCATCGGGTATCGATCGGGAATCGTGATCTTGTTAAGTCCCCTATAATCAATGCACGGACGTAATTCATCTGTGTCCTTCTTAGCTATGAAGAATAACGATGCGCCTGCAGGGGAAGTCGATTCCGTAATCAAACCGTTTCTGAGGTGGGTATCCAAATACTGCCGTAGGACTAACTTTTCCTTCTCGGAAAGGATGTACATCTTTCCAAAGGGGAGTGGTTGAGAGGAGTCTAGCCGGATGCAACAATCATCACTCCGATGAGGCGGAAGTTCAGAAAATTGGGAAGAGGAGAAAATGTCCTGGAACTCTTCGTATTCAGGAGGAACAAGAGTAAGTAAGTCTACAATCCTTTGAGAGGCCACAGGGTTCGATGAAGGAGCACAAAATCCCACTGACCCTTCAGTAAGACAGTGTCGGGTACAATATTCTGATCCCAAAAAAATTGAACCGGCTGCCCAATTTATGTATGGGTTATGTAGTTTTAACCAGGGCAAGCCCAGAATGACAAGGTAGTGAGCTGCTTTTATTATATCAAATACGGCTACCTCCCTATGTGAACCAAGGAGCATCGTCAAAGTGTGAGTCTGTTCTCGGATAGGTCCCGATATTAGTGGGGTTCCGTCTACGCCCTCAACTGGTATCGCGATAGCTTTGGGAGTACGGGGAATATTCAGTTTCCTTGCCCAAAAATCGTCCATGAACAAACCAGCTGCTCCACAGTCGACCAAGGCTGGGACAGAAACAATGTTTTCATCTGGCAAAGAAAAAGATACGCGCAAGACTACCATGTCCAGCGAAGGAGACAACTTTGTAGGAGATTGGGAACCGGTATCAGTTACCCCGACCGTAGGTCCCCTTACGGTTGAGGTCTGGCGTTTCCCGAACGAAATGGTTTTCTGAGAGGAGCAACTGGGCACTCGTGCACAATATGGTCAGAAGAACCACAATACATACAGAGTCCTCGGGATCTTCTACGGGCGCGTTCCTCTTGAGTCAGAGGACCCCGTGTGGTGCCTAACTGCATAGGTTTGTCTGCAGTAACTGTTTTGGAGAAGGATACTAATTCAGGCGCAGGGCGATGGCTTCTCCCTTTCCTCTTCTCTGCGTGCCTTTCTTGCAGTCTATAGTCCAGCTGCATAGTCAATGAGACAAGTTCAGCTAAGGTGTTTGGTCTCGGAACTCGAGCCAATTCATCCTTCAACTCCTCGTTAACCCCTCTCCTAAATAATGTAATAAGTGCATCATCGGCCCAGGATGTGCCTAGGGCCATTTGTTTAAAGCGGGTAACATATTCTAAGACTCCTAAAGATCCTTGCTTGAAATCTAGGAGTTTCTCTTGAGAGGAGACATTGTATTCTCTCCGTGAAAACATAGCTTTTAGACTTGCCGTAAAAGCAGGCACCGAATCCAATATGGCATTATTGGAAGTGACAATAGGGGTGGCCCATGCCAGCGCGGGGCCCGTGAGATGAGTAATCATGTATCCCACTCTATCTCTGTCTGAGGGAAAGAATGACGTCTTAAAGGCAAATTGCACCGTACAAGCATCCAAGAATTCCCTTAAAGAATGCGGGTTTCCGTCATATTTCCCGCCTGGCAGAGGACCAGGAGGAATTTCTGAACTAGTGGGGGCTTTATTTAGCATTTGCTGTTTAAGGATTGCATTTTCATGCTTTAAGGCTTGTACCTCGTGGGACAATCCTTGTACTGCGGTCGTCAACTGCTGCACTTGATCTAAGGCTGCTTGCAAAGTTGTCATGATGTACATATAGGTATTCCTCTTCAATTATTGTTTCTTTTTCTTTTTTGGGCGTCGCTAGCTGTAATGATTTTGCACTAACCTGTCTCGTGCAGCAATTTACGAGGCAATTGGGGAGTCCCCTGAGGACCCTAACACCTCCCTCCTCCCTAATTAGGGAACCGAAGGGGTGTGCAAGGGATCCCAGGGAAACCCTCCTGGGGGAAAAAACCCTGCTGGAACGGATGAGAAGCTGGATCGGTCGTGTCTCCGCTGGCTGCAGCTCCTCACGAATTGCGGGATTAACCGGGTCTGGTCACTGTACCTCGGTGAAGTCCTGATTGAAAATAAGTGAACGAGAGTTGAGAGAAGGAACTAGGTTCAAGAGGAATCAATATCTTGATTGGGTAAGTACCTATGTTGTCTGGAAGATGGGGACTATCTGTGGGCGGCGGAACGGGAAGGCTAGGCAGAATGGTAAGGCTGTAGGAAAGAGTAGAAAAGAAAGGTAAGTATAGGTATGAGGTATAGAATAGTAACTCCCTAGTTGCGAACTCACGTAGCGTCTGTAGAGAGTAGCGACGCTCTGGGCTTCGGCTCGGCTGGACCATATCCGGAATCCATGAGAAAACGCGATGACGTCAGAGGACATCTGACTCGCGAACGTGAAAACACTGCACCGTAACCCAGAGGAGGAGAGGCCATCTTGGAAGAGGGAAAAGCGGCGAGTGCCCGCAATCTCCAGCGTTGCCACAGGGAACGCCGGTGCCAGCTAGCCGTGACATACTCATGCTGTATTCACACCCATTCATCAACCTCGTGATGAGCTTCATCAACTAGACTTTTTTACAACAACTGGACTAGGTGTGAACAAAGCTCTTATTTAAGAAACAAGCACCCGTTTGAGGGGCTTCATTGGCTGGTAACGGCCTGGGGCCCAAGTTATAGGCCAAAGCGAAGCAAGGGCCTTAACACCAGGCCCCAGCGCCGTTATCAGCCATGGATGCCCCCCCAAATAGGTTCTTGTTGCTATTAGCACCCTGGGTTTTAATCTGTAAACCCAAGGTGCTAATAGCAATGTATTTTGTTTGAATGAATGGGATGCTTTGCAGCGTGTCGTTGATTCAAACAAATAACGTAAATAAGATGGCCACCATGAATCTGGAAGGTTAGGCTCCATATGGAGCCCCTCTTCCATTTCCATGGAAGCCACTAGGGACACGGAGGGGCAGCAGAGGTTGTGGTGGCACGGCAGACCACCGAAACATTCAGGAGAGTGGGGCTGGGGGATGGGAAGGGATTGGACACCCAAGGGGAAGGAAGGGGGGGGCGTGGGAAGATGGCCGGGTGGGGGAAACAGTCACCTGACTGCTCGGAATGCAATATGAGATCGTATGGTTCAGCCCGTGATCTGAGCAACCTGATTAGTTGCTTCTCCCGCCCCGGGTGTTAATAAGAAATCTTAGACATTAGGCAGCATAAATATTTAGTCAATTTTCTTGCTGTAACCACTCTTTTATATATTTGCCTCCCCTCCCCTTCTTCATCTCTTTCTTCCTCAATTTACTGTCTTTTACTCTTCTCACAGCACGTCGCTTCTCTCCCCTCTATGTCATGAACTATTTTCCACCATACTTGTGACACTAAATAAATCACTTATTGAATAAAATAAAATACAAACATGAGTCCAAAATCAATGTGAGAAAATTGAATGTTGCATTGTTAAGTTCTGGTCAAAATCAGTAACATTTGAGTCAAACATTCGATAGGTTTTGTCCACAAATGTTTTTTCTTAGTAAGTGGGCACCCTTATGGAGCACATTTTACTAGCCACACTATTCAGAGTTAGATCGTGTACTGAATAACGTGCAACAATCTGTTTGTTGATGGGATTTTTAAAGCCACAGGTCAACTGCTTTAAGCAGGTTCAGTTTGTTGTGGGATAATACAGGGAACGAATGAAACAATGTTTTTTGCAGAATTAAAAAGGTCTGGATTTACTTTCCCATATAACCCTCAAATCACCCAAATTTCAGGTGATTCGACCAGAATGAACCTCATATAAACCTTTGGAAAAGTATGTCTGAAGTTCAACCGCATGGCTTAAAGGAGGTCAAGGGGTTGGGACGTCTTTACCGTCTCAGGCAGCTTTCAGAGGGACAGGATATTTTTGAAAGGGTTCATTTAATTTGTGTGGAGAGGCGCTGGGTCCTAGGAGTGCTTTTTCCAATGAAGACCAAAGATAAGGCCCTGCGTTTTACAGTTGGGAGAGTTATACATGTGCCAGATCCATGTAATCTCTTCATGTCATTCACAGGGCTGGCTTTCTATTGGTGTCCCTGCGGAAGGTATGCTATATTTCTGTGTCTCAGTCATTAAAGCCACAGTTTTAAATATATATGTGTTATTTTCTCAACATTTTGGGCAGCACTAGTTAAGGCTTGGTTGAGAAGTGCACTGACTTGCGCTAACTTAACCATTTTTGTAAAGTTGGCAAGCCCAAGAAATATATTATAAATATCTGGTGCTAATTGTAGTAGACACATGTAGGCCTGATGCCATCTGCCTGTACACTTTCACATACTGATCATGGGTCTCCCTTGAGAGTGCAAGCTGCCACCAAGAAGTGCCAAGTTAAATTTATAGGTCACAATTTGCATTTTTGGGAAACATTCAATCTTCATGCTTACAACTTTAAATATATCATCTGTAGTTGTGCACAAGTTGGACAAAACAAAAAAACCTACAGCAATAATTAGCCAGTCGTGTGAGGAACGTAGGGAGATAATATGGATGGGGCAAATAAGAAGACTATTAATTAGGGCCTCATTACAAGTATGGCAGTGTTGGTAAAATCGGTGGTAATGAGGTTGTAATTCTGTAACTGCCACATTACCACACTACCATACTACTACTGCCAAACATCGTCAAAATCAGTGGAATTATAAACTGGCAGAATTACTGGTAACAGTAATTCCATCGAAATCCCCATGAATCCGAAAATGGGGATTAACAACCCCTACTACCACTTGTAATCCCACAGTAAATCCGTGGCACCAATTGGCTGTAAAAGTAATTGAGTGTGGCAGTAATTCAGCGGATTTTCTGCCAAAACACCAGCAACCCCATAATGAGGGCCTTACATCGCTTCACTGTGAGATGCGCGGCCCTTCTGTTTTATCTTTTGCCTCTGTTGGAAGCTGCATTCCCCAAATCAAGTATACATGCACGCAATTCCCTGCTGCATCGAGGAGAACATTACACTCCTCTGAGTGACACTGCTGTGAGAGGTATAGTACATTTCAGAATCTCGGAGACACATTTATGTTTGATATTTTCTTCCTTATTTTCTTCTCCAGCACTCAGTTAAGGCATTGTGGGAGCACCGCAGCTCACAGTCACTGACCTGTGCTAATTTAACCATTTATGTAAGCTTAGCATGGCCGACACATAATTTTGTGTCTATTTATAAAGTATATTTTCTAATGAAATGCCATGTTTATCATGATATACATTAGGAAATATATCATCCTTATAACACCCTAGCAGTGACGCATAAGCATTACATTGAGTCCCACAGTAACCCGGTCGGTGCTACTGGTGGGTTGCCCCCAGACTCGTAACATTTTATCATCGCCTGACTTCCCGGTTCCACCTGGAGATTACAACTCCGGCGGCCCGGGAAGTCAGGCACCGGTAACATGGAAGTCCCTATTCCCATAGAGTCCACTAGGACTAGTCCCGTGGGGACTCGGAAGCACCGGCATCATTGCTAATGGTTCCGGCACTTCTGTGACCGGTCTGCCTACCGTGGCCACTGCGCCTGGCAGGTTCAGACCTGTCGGGCACAGCGGCCCAGGCAGACAGACACCTAGTTTGCCGGTCCGGAAACAAGGGTTCCGGTGAGCTTAACGGCACCCTTGTTTCCGGACCGACAAACTCGTAATGAGGCCCATAGTATAATTCTGTTCTGAGTCACAACTCAATCAATGTATTATAATCATCGACCTTTGATGTGAGTGAACACTGACTGCGAGAAAGCAAAGCTCATGGTAAATTCTACTAGCCTCGGTGTCCCTTCCTTCAGTCTGAGCAAAAGCAACTCATCTGTACTTTGAAGACATGAACGAAAGCCTTCCTCAACTGCAATATCTTCCTTTCCCACTACATGAGAAGGAGAATGCACATTTTTTTGGGTTTTACATTGAATAACATACTCTACTCAAGCACATTTCAAGGGTAGCATATGCCTACAGGGCTCATTACGGGTTGGCCAGTGTGAAATTAACGTGCCGGTATTAACGTATACCGGCACGATTCCCCACCAGCTAAGTGCTCGAGGTAAGTCTGGCACCTTACTGGCAAAAATTGGTGGTATTACTGGCATTGGTATTTCCGGTGCCGGTAATACTGGCTAAATCCCCCATGAAGTTCAATGGGGCTCCATGGAATGGGGAGTTAAAACCACCACTGGCACTCGCAATGAGGCAGTAATACCTCCAGACCACGTGCCAGTATCAGTATTTCAATTTGCCAGTATCCTGGCGGGTTAACTGCCAGGATGCCGGCAAACTTGTAATGAGCCTTTGTCTTTCAATACTCTTGTGATGTGCATTTAGTGGTGCATTCATTTGTATGTATGTAGGCAATACATACATTCCAGTACTCAGTGTAGAAAATGAAGTCGAGTGGCTGAGTACAGCATTTCATTTTCTTTTCCCTCAGCTACTTTCTGCGTATCCCCTTGACTGCACAATCAGAAAATATCTTGGCTGTAAACATGCCTATATAAGTTAATTTGAAGCTCAGATCTCCCATGGGGATTCAAGTGGCCACTAATTGAGCATGTACAAGTGTACGCCATTCATCAACGTCTGAATTCTGCAATGCGACATGAACTGTCAGGTGTCTTGGCGGAACACCTGGATGTTGAACTGAGTCTGCTAATTGGAGAGAGGGCAATTTCCCGTCGAATCCTGAGATATCAATTCAAAATGGCTACTACCAACACAAAATTCCAACTGCACTCAGTAACGCGCATTTTGGCCTAGACAGCAATATCAACAAATTGCTCATGGCTTGACTTTTCCTCTCCCCACCTTAACCCTTTGAATTCCCTTTCAACTGGATATGCACGTTTTTAGAAATAATGGCTCCCCTTTTGCGGCCAAGGTGTATATATATATCTTCTTATTTGCGAAGTTGTGCAGTAAGTCCTGTGCCACCATCTAGAAGGGCAGAGGGGCTGGGCAGAAAAAGGTTAATGCTTATATAGTCAAAAAGTGTCAGGGCGCTTGCAGATGCATACAGAGGAGGGACTATCGTTTTGCCCTGGTAATTATATCTGTGAATCGTTCTATATTTTATCAGGTAATCCCGTAAAGATGGGTATGATGTAATAACAGATGTTAAGGTTACCTAACACGATGCTTCACACTCATAACGCAACTTGCAAGAATGAAAGCATAATTAGACTAGTGCATTAGCCCCCACATAAAACTAATCAACACGATACACAAAGGGGTGTTGATAGGTTTGAAAAAGATCTGGGGCTACGCTAATGTCGGGACTGTCGGGACTCAGGGCTAGCAGGCCTTTTGGTTGTAGCCTTTGAACTTCTATCTGGGGCACAAGCAAAAGAGCTGGGGCTGAAGCCCCTCCAGCCACCCCTTAGCACACAATGAACTGTGTGACTCCCAATCTGCATTCCTGCACTACTCACATTCAGGCCACCTGTGCAGTCATGGCGTAGGTCGACAAATCAGTTGCATCCTCCCTCTGGCCACCTGCTTCCTGTGTCTTTCAACTATTGTAGCCCTCAGTCTGCCGTAAGGAGAAAAGAATGCTATGCTCTTCAGAGTAATGATCTGGGTGTGGGGACCTTCCTTGCTTCTGTAGAGAGACAGATGTGCACACCATCTCCAGTGCCCACCCCCTCACCTCTGTCATACTGTAAGAACAGCAAGAAAGCACTGTGCATGACACCATGTATTATCCCAATACTGCATCAAAAATACAAGATATGTTATGCACTCAGACAACCGTATCGAACGTACCCTCACATTGACGTGGTGGAAGGATGTCTGCATACACCATTGGACATAGAAGAGTTGTAAATGAAATCAGACCAGTTTAAAGTGACATCATAAAGAGATACGAGGATGCACTGAAACGATATGCAAATACTTAAATAATGAAGATGTAACTGATGTAAAAAAGTAATCATTTATGTGACTACGAAGAAAATCATGTACATAAAGATGTTAAGTGAGAAGAGATGCAGTAGATGTATAGACACAGAAACATAAGGTAGTTAAGAAATACAGAAGCTTGCTGCAGTAGAAAATAAAACGTGAGTAAAGCGGCCATGATGAAAAAATGGACGTAGTTTTGTATAATAGTAAGCTAAGAAGCCAGAAAGAGTGAGATCGAGGTTACAGGAGCTGGCAGGCACTGAAAAATAGCTTTGTGCGAAGAATAAAGAATATTTGGTTTGGCTTGAGATCAAGAATGCCACATCAAGAGGTAACTGCAAAGCGCAAGCGGAGTCAACAAGGATAAGCTACAAACGCACAAAATATTTCTCTTAGATTAAGTAAAATAATCAAAAAGGCAGAAAGCATATGCCAGACGGAGCAACCAAGTCTCCAGATGCCAAGAGGAGTAATAGAACCCAGTATAATTGAATCAAATAGCACTAAATATAAGGTTAACATGAAAAAAATAATGGTCTCCTCACACGTGGTGCAGGACTGGAAAACACGGTCTATTCATTACACTCTAACTGAAGATAGCAATGTACTTACGCTCCCTTAAAAGTCCCAAGGAAGAGGACCGGCAGCAAGGTCAACTACAGAGAAGAAGCCTTGGCTTAGAGCCGAGCTGATGACAGTTGGTAGGCTAATTGGCCAAGTGGGCTGTGGGATGTGGCCCGACACTGTTCCCACCACCTGGGTTTCGTTTTGCTTACATGCGGCTAACAAGCCAACCAAATGGTTGGGAGAGAATGCCAACCAATCATGAGGGCCTATATAGCATTGTACTATACATTGCTGCATAAGACAATCTGCTGCTGTTATTCTGATAGTAATCTGTTTTATATGAAGTTAGAGGTAGGTCAAGGCATGCCTACAAGATAAGGGGCAGCCAATTATGTTACTAATACCTAAATGAAGTATAGGTATATGTTCCCTTAACCAATCCCTCATTTTGATACATTTTTGCTGTTTGCCACATAGGATGACATCATTGCTGATGTACATCTAGGTATAAAGAAGCCTTTGTGTTATTGAAACATAGATGAGAATGAGTGAGCTGCAATCTGTTTATTCACCAGGTTTCCCTACTTTATTTGAGCTGATAGTAAAGTAGTATTTTGCCATGTTCTTTAAGTCTGTCTGGTCATTTGGGTCTGAGATTATGTATTGGTAATTCCATCTGACACTTGGAATGCTCCAGGTATGACTACTCACTTCCCCATCCTTCCCGCAAAATCAGGGGTTTATCAGGTGCTATGACTTTATCCTGTTACTTTGGTATGCATTATCTAAATCAATATGCATAATTTGCAACAGTTTTCTCATCACACCTGTCAATCGCATGTTTGTTGGTGTAGATGTTGTCTATTTGATATAAGCCATGACCAGATAAGGGCTCTCTTTCAATAATGTGTTATCTTATGGACAAACATTGACTGGCCATGTATCCTAACATTAAACTCTAATGCATCTCTCAAATCAAAAGCAAATCAAATACAGTCTCGAGGAACCAACAGGTTTACAATTACATCACAATTCTAGTTTGCTCATGGTATAGCTACTGCTAATGCAGCATAGTTAGTCAGAAAGAAAAGAGAATACACTCAGTTTTCTGAGGGATAACTCTGTACAATTGAATAGATAACATTATCAATGGTACAGGATAGCAATGACATTGTCAGTACCTCATTCCCCACTTGCCTATTTGACCTTAGTTTAAGACTATGAAATTAAGGACAGCTTGAATGAATCCCCGAAGGTCGTATTTTCCAAACCTAGAGAACCACACATTGCCCTAAAGTTAATCTTCATGCTGGTTGCACTTTAAATTGTTTTATCACTCAGAAATCAATGTATCCTCAATATTTGCTCAATACTAAAAATGGGTTTAATCTTAGTAGCATAGACTGGTGTGCTACTTGTCATTGTCTAGTTCTTCTTCTTTTTCTGATAACCTAAAGTTTGCAGGAGTTCTTTATTTGGCAAGTTGCCATTTAGCAGATTTACAAACTCATCTGTCAACAATTATCTCTTCCTTTGGCCTTTCATATCATTTCTGTACAGATTATTCTCAGATATTTCTCTCATTCTCCTCCCTCTCAGAAACTATTCACTCTACTTTCTCTGCTTGCGGGTTTTCGGGATACCAGCAAATGGAATTAGCATTCCCGCCGCCCGGTATCCTGGTAATACCAGGATACTACAGGCAGCTGGAATGCCAGTAACTCCCTATTCCCTGGAGTCCTGTAGGACTCCATGGGGGGGAGGGGAATTACCTGAATTGCTGGCTCTGGTATTACCATTGCTAGTAATTGCGGCAGCTTTTTGCCATTGTGGACATGATTTACCTCCAGCTCCAGGCTGGAGGTAAATCAGTGACCCCCACTGGCAAAGCTGTAGTTTGGCAGTGTGGTAAAAGTGCCTGTATCGTATTTACCGGTATTTTTTAGTGCACCACCAAACCTATAATGAACCCCAGGCGTGTCTCTTATCTGTCTGATTTTGGATGTCTGACCATTTTTTGCATGTCAAATCATCCAAGACTCAGGTCCTTTTTTTCCCTACTTCCACCATTCCTCTTTCTTTGCACCCTCACTCTATTCTTTTTCCTCCTTCCTCTCTTCCAATCTCATCATGGGCATGTATTCTTGGAGTTATCTTTGATCCCACCTTATCCTTCTCTGCGCATATTTCTGCTCTTGCTCGTTCCCGTCGCTAACATCTTTACAATGTCAAGCATGGCCATCCTTTACTCTCTTTCTCTGGGATTAAACCCAGGTTTCTTCATTAATTTCCTCTTGATTTTTCTAATGTTCATCACTCTTTCTTGGTCTTCCTCTTTACCGTCCATTTATAATTCCTCTGTCCGACTTCCATTTTGACTCTCCACTTGTCATTCTATCGCTCCCGTGCTTCTATCTATTGAATGGCTATCCTTTGAATCTCGTCTGTTGTTTCACTTTCCATGTCTCGTTTTAAAAAGCCTTCATGTTATGGCTACTCTTTCTCTTTCCACCCTCATCTGTTTCCATGTACCTTCCTGTTATCTATGCTCTAAGTCCCATTTTCTTTTTGATGCCCCTTACCCTCCTTTTGCTCCTTCGTGATTCTGTTCCTTTTCACTGCTACCTCCTAAGTACTGGAATACTCTCCCTCTTGATATCCAATCTATTTTTTCTTTTCCTCTGTTCCATACTTGCCTAAAAAACGACCTATGTTCTTCCTAATGTCCAGTCATGTATTTTTATTTCACATTTTACTTGTACCTTCTTTATTTTTTAAGGGCTTTGGCGTAAAGCGCTATAGAAATTCAATTAAAAAAAAAACAAAAGGCGTAAATGTCACAAGGGGCATTTTAATGGATTAACTGCGGTGGACATGGGGGTCGAGTCCACATTCTCCTTAAGCCGCGTCTATTGTGCAGGATGTAGCCACCCGTGTCCTTTCAGCACCCCGTATTATTGTAGCCCTGAGGATATGTCAGCTACAGGTAAGGGGTTAAGGAAAGCGGAGGATCATAATGAGACTGATACATTTCTTGGATCTGACACACTGGAGCGTTTATAAAACTAGCGGTGAGGGGTCAATGAGGATGCAATTTTCCTTTCTTTCATTCACAATTTATTTCTGAATGACAATCACTTAGAGTTAGAAGCCTAAAGAGGGCTAACGTAACTAATCATGCCTTATTGATCCTGAATGAAACATCCGTGTCTCTGCATCAGAAATTGGCCAGCGATTTATTTTCGTGTATTTCAAATTTTTCCTAATCAATGGGCGCAGACCCATGAATATACCGAACACTGTGACAGTAATTACATGTTATTAGTGAGGATAAGCATGAGGTCTATTCCTAACCTTCTATGGAGTCTGTGTGAATCCCAAGTCCCTCGGTTCACAGGTTCACACAGGAAGGCGACATAGTTTAGGGCAATAGAACATGGGTTACTGAATAGGAAAAACTTAAGGAGGAGATTTGAAGGAGCCCAACCTAGCTCTCCTCTATAATTTTACAAGAAATCAAGGACCTTCCCAAACCAGACCCCAAACCAAACATTATAATCACTGACAGGTTCCAGAACAATATAGTCAATATCTAGCGCATCGTGAACCAACCTCCGCTGCAGGCATCATTGATCATGTCCTGCATTCTTCAACAAATATCACTCTCCTATGGAAATGACAGATGCCCTTTTCTTGTACAAGAGCAGAAAGTCGGCCGTCAAAGAGGGCAGAAAGGTCTGCAATTGAACTGTTTGCAATTGATACAATCATAAAGCAAATGCTCTATTCTCATATATATACAGAGACCACAGACATCTAGCCATGTAATTATCATTGGAAATGTCATTTAATAAAAGAAAGTGCGCTTACTTAGAATCTCTGGTTTGAGAAAGAACTTAAACTTAATTTCTGTGAAATGAAATGTAAACCCTCCTTTCTAATCAGACACTGGGCCTCATTATAAGGGTGGCAGTGATGGTATGAACAGTGCCGGCAAGGCACCGGCACCGTTCATACCGTCACGCCGCATTACGATTTCTGCTTGCGGGTTCCTGACAGCCCACCAGGTCTTACCTGGAGGGCTGTGCGGCACCCGTGAGCAGAACTCGTAATGCCACCTGCAACATTATCAACCGTGCCGGCGCATCCATGCTCCCCACTCTCATGGGGCAGAATGGGGATCGGGAGCCCGGCAATACCGCCACCTGCAAATGGGCAATTACTGGCCCATTCATCTCGTAATGGGCCGGTTATTGCCCAATCGCAGGAGGCGGTGCTGGTAGAGAGCATGGCGGTAGCCGTGCCTGCCATAAAGGCTCGGTTACCGCCATGCTCGTAATGAGGCCCACTGACATCTGTAGATGGCTGTGCTAGAAACAATGATGATACTTATCAAAGTACAACCATAAATATAGCAGCTTTGTTGGCATTGACACATAGTTGGCTTCACACCATGCTGCACAGCATTAAAAGAACTAAACCTTGCAGACTCGTCCCTTAATTGATTTTTGCACTCGAGGAAGTGTCATAAGCCAATCAGGTGACTGGAAGAGCAGGCAGGAATAAACGTACCTGAATGGCTCCATTTTTATTTTTCTGTCTTGGGGAGGCAACAGGGAGCCTCTCCCTGTTGCCCCCCAACCCCACCCTTCCAAAAAGATGCTTAGCCCTTCTCCACCCACTCCCTTCCTCCCCACTTACCTGCTGGACTGTGCTCCGGTCCCGGCCCTATTTCCATCTACCGACTGCCATCATAGATATGGAAAAGGGACTTAGTCCCTTTGCCGTATGGCGGCAGCCATCTTTTTTCATTTTTTGCTTTCCTCTGGAGATTGGCTGCTAAAGTGACGGCAATCCCCAGAGGGAAAAAATTAAAAAAACATTTGCACCCCGGATAAATCCCAGGGGGTGCAAATGGCTTTTAGCCCAGGTGTGGGCGGCAGACATGGCCGGTAACAGCCCACAGCCCTCACTGAAGCCCTCCTGACATAGGCTTGGCTGGATTGCCCCTACGGGCAATGCCCATCCCCCACATCGGGGTGAAAGCCATAGTATGAATCAATAATCATGTGTTGCTTTATCTATGTTTACATTTGTTTTGAATTCCTGTTTCCTTTTTTATGTCATCTAGTGCTGGAACTCAAATATGTCCAAGTCTTACTGTTCCTTAGTTGTAGTGCTTCAAGAGGCAAGTTGGGCTCTCTGGAATAAGAGGACTGAGAGTTCTTCCTAATTCGAACAAGGATTTGGTTTCATTATCATAGTCAGGGGTAGGAATTGGGGCCATACTCTTAAGTATGAGTTTTTGTTTAAACATAAACTCTTCACACAAAGTTAAGCTTTAATGGCATCCAAGCAAAAATACATTACTAAATCAAGACATGTCTTTATGCCTTTGAGATAAAAATGTATATGCGAAGCCAAATAAAATTGTGAACAAAACAGTTCTCAAACACTTTCAGATGTTTTGAAATTTGGAACTGATATTTAAGAAATTAATTTCTTGTACTGTTTGCTATCTTCATATGGTATCATAAAGAATTGGTACTTGTTAAACATGTTAAACATTTGCAATAGTCTTTTTTTTGTTAATCAAATAGCAGTAGTATACATATTGTTGGATATAGTAAATAAGGCGCTATATAAATGCAAAGTAACAGAACATAACATAACCTTTTCTCAGACCCTTTATTTTTTTTTAAAAATCCAAGCACCAACACAGTTTTAGATTTTTTACAGTTTTTAGTGGCGATACAACGTTTCAAAGTTTAGTTCAGATTATTTGATTCAATTAAATATTTAATTATGTGTTTTATACATAATTTAGATTGCTTTAAAAGAACTTTGAATAGTTAACAAATTGCAGGCTTTTTCAGCTGGGGTTTATTAGTGTGAAGATCCTGAACAATATTTTGAATTTATTTACTGAACGTTGGAATTGACTAAAAAGTTTTTGTTGGGAATTTGTAAGCAAATCAATCTGAGAAGCTATGAACACTGTGTTGTATTTTTTAAAAGTAAGATTTGGTAGTTAAAGTTCTACAACTTCTTTTTAGCATTTTTAAAATGTTTAAAATTACATAAGGTTTACTTTTATAACATTGGTGTTAGGATTTAAAGCATTAAATATTTGAGATGGCATTATAAAGTATATTTTGCTAAACTGTTTTAAATGTTACAGGGAAGAGTTAAACATGCTTAACGTGCTTGATTAAAAGTGCAGTAATTTTACATAGTGGCATCGACGAAGCTGTAGTTGATAATACATATTTGTTTTAACAATTTAAATAACCTGAACACCTTTTCAAGAATCCTCTCAAAATCTATTAACTAATCCTGACATTTTATATTTTATGATTCCTACAAAATCCAACATCTTAAACATAAAGGCATTATTGGTTTATGGTACCTCCTGCTACTAATTGCACATGGACTGAGAACTTTACGAAAACTGTGGTGGTTCTTTTTTAAACACCATTTTCCCCATGACTAATAAGGATGTCTTATTCGTTATCCAGTGATTGCATCGAATATAAAGCATTGAATGACAAAGCATTGAAAAAAAATGCGTTAAAAAAAGCATCAATTGCATTTTTTTCAAAGGTAAAGGTTTTATTTTAATTATAATGGGGTTTAAGGAGTAAAAAAAGAGGGGTTGGGGGGACACCCATAAAAGAATGAAGAAAAAAATGCATTTGATGTTTTTTTTTTGTTGCTTTTTTTTGGTTGCTAAGTATTCAATGCTTTGGCATTCGATGCAATCACTATAAACTGTCTTATTCCAGACTTGGTGTTCAAGCTACAGGAACTCACCCTGGGGAACCTCGACATTCTGGAAAGTCAGAGTTTTGAATTGTTGCGGCAATATGTCTGATGTTTGTTTTGATAATAATCCTTGCTACAGTGCTGTGTCTTCTAAGAAACTTGACTTAGCAAAGAAGATGTTTACTGAGGTCGGCGATTTTCCTTGAGATGATGCATTAGTTATGAGTGGCTCCTATGATGACTCATGCAATGTTGTGTTGCAGAGATTTAGGAATTATTGTGTTCCCTTTAGTCTATATCGTGACATGTCACTACTGTGACTTTCCATGGTTTTCGTGGGGGGCACACACATAGTAGAGAAATGTGTCTCTTAGTTTGATGGGTATACAATGGGCGAAGTCACATCATTTGGTGGTTGAATAAGAACCATCAGAGCTCCAATTTGAAATGGTTGTCATATGTCTGGATTGCAACCTGAAAGATGTGTTCTTGGGGCGTTGGGCTGCTGCTGGCATTTGAGGTGCCATCTGTGGGAAGGCACCACGTGTTTGTGGGATGGCATCTTGCACTCTCACTCTGCTGCTCTCACTGCGGGTCAAAATGTGTCTCTCTGGCTGGATTCAGTAACTTTGGGTGGTTGGGAATATAGTGTTTGGAGGGAGTCAATGGGCCTCATTCCGAGTTTGGCGCAAAGGGATACCGGACACCGGTAAGGACACCGGTGCCGGTAATCCCTCTGCGCCCTATTCCGAGTTCCCTTAGCGGGGCCCTTCCTTAACGCCTGGTTTTACCAGGCGTTAAGGTGGGACCCGTTAAGGGACTTTAGAGCTAATAACGGTACCACAATTTGCGGTACCGTCATTAGCGCCTTCCCATTGAGCCCTATGGGGGCTCAAATGGGAACGGGGAATGGCTTTTTCAATGGGGACTTACCGGTCCCGCAACGGTCGGAATAGACGGTAAGTCCCCATTGAACGAGGGCTGACTCGGTACCGGTATTGGAGGTAGTCATGGCGCCAATAGCGCCATGATTACCTCCATACTCGGAATGAGGCCCAATGCATTGAAGGTTTGCAGCCAATCAGAACCTTCGATTAAGACAGTTGATATTAGCAAAGGTGCCCGCCACATTACTCCATAAGTGTAGTAGTTTCAATGTTAAAAAACGATCAAACTTCCAATAATAGCATAAAGAGTAAGGCGCGCCATAGGCCTGTCATGTAAAATATCCCTAAAAAACAGAAATGCGGAAAAGAACGGCTAAGTTAATACAGGACTGCATCACTATATCCACGGGTAGACAATTGATATTGATATTGATATTTTATTTGTATCGCGCTCATACACAAGTGTTTCGGAGCGCGACGAGGCAAGGGAGGGGAACAAGGGAGAATAAAAACAACGATCTTACTAGGCCCAGTTACATTGAGAACATGCAAGTGCAGGGGAGAGGGGGAGGGGAAAGTGCAGCGGGGGTGAGAAATGAAAAGTGCTAAACAACATAAACAAATATCCTCCCTTAGGGTGCAGAGCTTTAAAATGGCGGGCAGCCCTATGTGGTCAGAGCAGTCTCTTTGCATGGTGCAATTTAATGGTTGTGGTGGCTCATTAATGAAGTCATGAGCCAGTTAATGAAAGGGTACGAATGGCTGTAAACAACAACTGGGAACGTCAGAGACCAGACAGAGCCATTAAGAATGAATAGACGTGCACATCACTGAATCTGGCATCTGATACATTATGAAGAAAGACTATGCAATATTTACAGTAGGTGGGACTGGGGAATCATGGGGTCGAGGCATTGTGGGAAATGGGTGAGTGGACTTTCAAGGGAAAGAAGGGGGAGCTAAAGGGCATCCATGAGTGAAGAAACAATGATGGTTATATTAGTGATGGAGGGATGTCCAAAGGTGGGGGGGCATGTAAGGTGAACCAGTCGGAGATGTTGGAGACAGTCCACAGAGGGCATGGAATCGAGGGGTGGAGTTATGATATGATATGAAAGGTTATTTATAACACGCTTAATAACCAGAGGTTTCTAAGTGCGGACACGGGGATAGAACCTGTGTTGCTGCGTGTCGCCTTGCTTCCAAGGTGAGCATGTTGCCCCTAAGCTATCCTCCTGAGCCAAGTTAGGCTGTAGAGTAAAGTGTTCAGGGGGAAAAGTGGGTGATGGAGTTAGAGAGGTAGGGAGGGGTTAGTCCATGAATAGACCTGAAAGCCAGAGGGGGTGAGGGAGGTTAAAATAAATATCTGTGCTGCATGTTAAGCCAACACGCATGAGTATGGTGAGCAGAGGTGGAGTGGGGAGGAGTGCAGGCTATCAGTTGCAAAGGTTAATATTTTGTTGAGGGGACAATAAGGTAAAGAGGTTCAGAACTAAACCAACTGTGGCCAAGGTTGGTGGCACAAAGGGGATGAGGCCCATACTAGTTATGGGACTTTCAATGGACAGGGGTTCAGTATTAATTTAGGCATGAGATTCAATGTTAATCTCACGTGTCACACGCACATACTCACACAATCCTCACTTCTCGCACAGGCAAATGCTGCTATTGACTTGTGAAGGGTAGATGCTTGAGCCTCTGTTGAACAGCACGGACATGGGATGGCTGGCTGTGATGACCCCAATGCTCTTCAGCTGACAGAAGCTCATCTTTTGGGGGAAAATACTAAAAGTCTTCCCAATACAATGCACGTATTCTCTATGAACAGACATATATCAGAGTTACTAAAGCCTTCCAGAGTTCGAGTTGGCCAGGTTATAATCTGAACTCGGTGACAGTGGATTCCCACAATTCAGGAACCTTAAAAAATGTGCAGTTCCCTCCATTAGTTCTCCGTGAGAGGGAGGTTGAATGACTCTTTTTTCAGGTCTGGAGGAGAGATTCCTGGGTGGACTGTAATGGTTAATTCTCTTAATGGGGCACTTTGGAGCAGAATGCCAGGCTGCTGTTTGGATGAAGAGCACAGTCTTGAAAACAATGTGGTACTGGACAGTGACGCAATGCAGAGTTTACAATGCACTGGACACGTGATTGCACTTGCAGGCATATAGAGCAAGGTGTTATTGCAATATTCAACTCTGGAGTGAACTCAGCCAATTAGGATATACACCTTGAGTTTAAGATCAAGGAAAGGAAACGTTTTCTTTAGGTCAAATAGTTGTACATTTTAGTTACTAGTTAACAACCCACCCTCCTCCTCCCCCGTTCTCAGCTCTCCACTCTCTTGTATCTCTGCTTCCTTCAATGTGTCCTTCCACTTATGACTTGTTAAGCACTCGGTTGCTTCCTGGAGCTATGTCCGTGCTCAATAAATACTCTAATAGTAATAATCATACTACAGTATAAATAATCCAGCTAAGATTCTTGATGTTGTCAATAGGAACTGAGTGTTGAGAAACCCATATATGATCCCCAATTGAGAGAGAATAATGTGCTGGAGGCCTGCTGCATATAAAGACCTCTGTTTTTGTGTATTTCAAGAAGACATCTATTGCAGGCGATCCAGTTTTGTAGAATTTTGAGGGGACTCATCAATTAGGTTTGGTCAATGTCATCCCCATCTAGTTGCACCAAAAGGATCCGAGTACAAGTGGAAGAAGAGTTCCAGTTTTTTAAATAAGAAAACCAAATGTCTCATTAAATATTAAATAGCCAAGGAGATAAGGATGATACTTGGGGGACGGACGCCCCTGTGTTGGTTCATCCATGCACAGTCATATTTGCTGAACTTAAGCTTGGCCTTTCCGTTATTCAGAATAGATGACATGAACATGTGGCTGAGAAGCCAAGGACTTCTTTCTGAGTATCATGGATTGTTAATTCAGTAAAGAGTCTCTCATTGAGGGAGGTTGTTGATTTTGCTCAATTCCTAGAATTGTTTATTGACTAATGAATCAATTAACTTTGCCTCGAAACTGTAAAAGATCTATTGGACTGTAATTGCCCACATTTGTAACATCAGTTAAGGATGTTTTCTTAAAATATGATGACTTGCTGTTAATGTCATGATTGTTAAATTAATCATCTCTTATTAAAATTAAAAAAATATATATTAACTTCAGAAAAGATGCATAAATATGTGTGGAAATCAATAACGATTTCCCTCCAGGCAAGTCTCTGAGGGGTATGGGAATTTCCTTCTCACAGTGGTGGCAGTGATGAGTAATGTTGGTGATTAGGGTTTAATTGTCCCTGTGACTAACTGTTTTGTGGTGCTGCATATTAGCTGAAACAGTCACGGGGCATGAATGCCCCAATGGATATCCCCTTTGTGGTCATGCTTTGGGAAGGAGTGGTTGGGGGTGAGCATTCCACATTCCTGTGACTTCCCACTGCCTTAGTGAGGAACCCTTTGAGAGACGTCTGAGGATCACCATTATCCCTCCTTTAGGTTCAGCATCCACTAACCCTTGGCGGCCCCCTGACCCATTGACCACCTCAGCCCACTGAAAGTTCCCGAGGTTAGGCAAGGAAATTCATCAAAAGATCGAGGTTGCTCAGATCAGGACGATGATCTGGAAGCTTGACCACAAACCTCCAGAGATTCTTCCTTAAACTTATAATAGAAGGTCTTAAACTGCAGTGTATGTGTGTGTATGTGTCTAGATGATGGGTGTTGTGTACGATGGAAAGTAGAATGATTAAAGGGTTAGTGCGGGGCACAAAGAATAAGTAAACCATACATATAAAGGAACAACCAATCAAGGTTAACCTATATGCAAAGCAACAGTAGATCCCAGAGAAATGCATGCAGGCAAGATTGAAGGTGGAGTATATTTGAAGCAACATCCAAGAACCAGTATCAATGAGGCAGCACTTTATCAAGGAGCATTATATATGAGGTAACAATCAATGAGGTAACAATCAAGAGGCAATATATATGAGGCAGCCATCAACGATCAGGGTACATGAGGCAACTATCATGAAGCAGTGTACAAGAATTAACATTAATGGAGCAATACGTTGGGTGTTGTCAGGGAGCAAAGCCATAGAGTGAAGACATAGGCATTTATTTATTTATTTGCATTTGTAAAGCGCCAAACAACCCTTAGGCATCATGGAGCTGTCACAGGATACTCACTTAGACGAACAAGAGTTAAGGTATTGTTTACATACAGTTAACAGCAGTTTTCATTCAGTTAGCATACAGTTTACAGCAGTTTACAGAGAGTGCTCTTACTCATACAGAGGTGAGAAGTTTTGAAAGGAGGGCACATATACGGATTTCACATATGCGTGTGTGGGAAAGTGGTTAGTGGAAGAGTTGAGTTTTCAGAGCCTTGTGGAACACTGTGCGTGATGTCTCTTTCCTGAGTGCTGGTGGTAGTGTTGTCGGAATTGAAACAATGTTATGCCTCCTATCGCAACAATTGTATGTGTATTGGCCTACGCCAAGTTGTCTAAACATCATATGCGAACAAACTCCACGGCAAGGTCTTGAATTTAGAGAAAGTAATGTAAGTCGCCATCTTGGATTAAGCCGCCATTTTAGGTTCTCTTGTTATATGGAAGTCACCCTGAACATCAAAATGGAGGCCGAATGACATTCTGAGTAAGATTATGGCCGTTGTGACCTCCGTACACACGAATAATTAATATGCCTGCAGGCCACTTGTCGGGGTCGCGAACTGAGACCTTGTCCTACTGTTGACCTATGTCTAAATGTACAACTATATCAGCGAAACTAATCAAAATGCATATATTATAGGATTGACCTGGCAAGGAACCCATAGGCCCGACTCCTAGAATGGTTAACCCGCGAGAGGGTTGGCCAAGGGCTTGATAAAAAGTATAAAAGACCCAAGTATTCCAATGTACGGTCTCTCTTACTAACGCATTGAACTCTCGTTGAAGTTCGTTATGTTACTCTGAGAGCCGAATAGCTATCCGTTTGTCAATTGACTTTGGTAACTGTTGTAGCTTTTAAATAAAGCACTTGTATGTTCTTTGTAACCTGTGTTGGTGTGTTTCTTTCTGGGCTTCCCGGCCTCATATTATTTTTATGTTTTCACAGTTGGCGCCCGAACAGGGACCCTCAAGATTGATGCCGGATCATTGAAGGTTGACGCAGACTATCGAACCGGGATCGGACGGTGTGATACTGCGGGCCCGACAGAACGAGACGTCATACCTCGGCAGCGCTGCACGATCCGATCCTTGGACGATAGTCGTGTGGTCTGACACGGCATCTTGACGAGGGTCCATTTTTGAGGCGGGCAGATTTGTCGAAACCACCAAACACAAGGTAAAATTCGTTAGGTAAGTTCTTTGGTAAACCGTACGGTCCTCCTTAGGTTTGGTCAGGTGCAGTCATGACCCGGCTCTTAATTTAACCCTGACAATTTGAATTTGGCGTATTGTATCTGCAGACACAATTATTGACCAGGTAACACCAATTTTTTTTGTGAAATGCCTGGGAAATTGTCTAGCTGCTTTAGGGCTCTGTTCCGCAGCGATCGACAATCTTTGGAATTTAGCCGCCCGGCACCACAGGAGGGGTCGCCGGCATGTACTATGTACTGTAAGTATGGCATTGATTGGAAGTATAGTATTTAATGATATTTGGCACAGACAAACCAGACATGCCTCCGAATTTCAGTGGCCAATCAATGATAGTTTCAAGATCCCTGTATTGAATACCTAGAATCGGTCTTGCTAAAAAAGAAGGCCAGACCTGCAGCATTTGATGTTTTGCAGAATTGGAAAAAAGAAGCGTTGCAGCAGCTTAAAAGTAGGGATAAACATGCACGCCGTCATAAAACAAATGCCGAAAAGGCGTTGTTATATGATAAGGAAAAACATTCGGAGTCAGTTAAAAATATGGATAGGGCTTTTTCACTTGGAATCCAGAAAATGTATCCCTCTAAAGATTTCCATGTTTCCGAAGAATTCATTGAAAAATTGTTAAACGAACGCAGGCCTGGTGCCTCTGCGCCACCTCCGTATGATCCTCTCCCGGGTGCTCTGCCCATTCATGCTGTTGTTCCTGCTGTTATTCCTGTTCCCCCTGTACAACCTATTGTTCCTATTCCTCTAGTTGTTGTTCCTCCACCTATCCCGCCACCCCTTCCTCTTGCGCCGATAGTTGCACCCTCATTGAATTTGCCCATATCTCTGCTCCCGAGTGGTTCTGTATTGACTAACGTTGATCGGGGTGCGGGGTCAAAGATTGTCACACGAAATACTGTTTCTGCAGACAAGAAACAGGAATTATTTGCATGGGCTAAGCACTGTATGGAGAAAGGTGATCATGTCAACGTTTTTTCCACATTATCAAATATGGACAATTTTCCCGAGAAAAATGTTTTTATGGAAGGTTTGGGGACTCATTTATGTGTAATGTGGGGTAGATTACATCATTCGGATCTCCCACAAGGGGTGAGGGATCTAAATACTTTAGCACTTTCGAGGGATACAGAGGAGAAAGTACATGGTCATGTTGAGAGATTGTTTGAGTATAGGAGGGACTTTGAGAAATTGCGGGATGAGGATGATGAAGACGACAGTATGTATGTGCAGAAACGGTTCCTTCTGTGTCGTAGATCGGCACCTGAGGAAGTACGAATTTGTACCAAAGATGCGATTCGATGGATCTCGGATTCATCGATACCGCCAGATGAAGTATATGACACGTATAGTCAGTATACAGTAGAAATGCAAAGGAAGGTGATTCAGGTAATGGTACAGTACCTGCAGGAAGAATGTGTAAGGAAGAAGGTTAGTTGTCCTATAGAGTTATTGGGAATTTGTAAAAGGGCTTTTTCGCCCGACACTTCTTCGACTGCCTTAGCGCTCGACCTGGCTCTGTTGCTTAGTGAGCGGTCGGAGTTACCTATATCTCAGTTGCCTATGAGAGAGGTTCCTCCGACATTTGTCCCGAAGGTTGAGATTCCCGCTAACGCTGGGACTGGTGCACCCGCTGTGGATATCCCTGCACATTATGTATCACAATTTTTTCACGTCCCGTTTTCACGACAGGAAGTGAACACTATTAGACAATCAATTCCCGATATCAGGAAAAACCCGACAGGGTTTTACAAAGAGATAGAGTCCGTTTTGCAGTCCTCTGTGTTCACCTTAAGTGATATTGACTTGCTATTCCCTGTACTCCTGCCCGTAGATTTATGGAAGCAGGTTCGGACAATAGACGATGTGCCCGGGTTGGGAGATACGTGGGCTAACATGAATAGGTTTGATGGGGAAAGACCAGCTGGCGAGAAACCACCTCAGGTAATACTTACTTTGCCTGACAGAATTGTCGCAAAATTGAAAACTATAATTCCAGAGAAAAGAATTATTTGGGACAAGCTTACGGCCTGTGTTCAAGGAAAAACTGAAGGTGCCACCGAATTCTTTAATAGATTCGAACAGGTATTCTCTGTCTTCAGTGGACAGGACTTGGGCACAGAGTCTGGGAAAAGGTTGTTTGTGGACAAATTTGTACGTGGATTGTTGCCCGACATCCAGTCACAGATTATGTCCTCTGAGAGCGCTTGGTAGGCGAAATCCCAATCTGAAGTTTTGCACATGGCTCAGTATTATGAGAACCGTGTTAATAATGAAAAAGAGAAAATAGAGAAGAGGAAAGGAGATTTGAAGACTAAAGTATTGTTACAACAAATTGTTAGAAATCCCAGAGGAGGTACTTCACAGATCAGAGGTCAGTATGCCCCAAAAGGAAACGCTCCTTTGGGTCCTGTGAATATTAATCAATGTGCCTATTTCCACCAGGAAGGTTATTGGCGAGCACAGTGCCCTGTCCTTCGACAAAGGTCAAACAATGCATTTGGGAGTATGGGTAGACGACCTAGAAGTCGCCCCAGAGTGGGGGGCCCTGATAGAGGTCAGTTCTCGCAAGATCCTCAGCAACCTTTTTCATGGGAAAATCAGACTGTGAGTGTGGACACGAGAAAAATATTTGATCACCCTTCTGCTGCCTACCTTTCTGAAGAGCTTCCTTCCGCTGACATTTTATTTCGTTAGGACTGCCCGAAGCAGGGTTTGGAACCTTCACCTATTCCCGTTAATCAGAAAGGTCCCTACGTTGAATTGTTAGTGGGGAATAGGAAACATCAGTTTTTGATAGACACTGGAGCACAGAAGTGCTCCATTGATCATTCCCGGGTTCCAAACATTCCACTGTCAGGGCAAAAAAATGTTTCTGTAGGGTTTTCTGGTATACCAATTGCTTGCCCGGTTTCTTCGCCGGTGTCTGTTTCTTTGGGTCCCTTCACGGACCATTGTCCCTTCCTTCTGACTTCGAACTGTGGAGAGAATTTGCTGCGGCTAAATTTGTTGAAGAAACTGAATGCAGTAATTCATTGTTCCTCTGATGGAGTACGACTGACGGTTTCACCACAGCAACTTCCCAATTCTCAGTTTTTGATTCGACCATTGCCTCCTGAGTTTAGTGTTGTTCCAGAATGTTTATGGGTGGTTGACGACAATGATGTCGGGGTGCTACAGATTGAGCCCGTTAAAATAGTTTTGAAGCAGGGAGTTAAACTACCACGCATTCCGCAATATAAAATATCAGTTGAGGGCGAGCGTGCTTTGAAGTGCATTGTCTCCGATTTTGTGCATCGAGGGGTGATTGAAGAGATTGCAGGTAGTATATGTAACAGCCCGATTTTGCCTCTATACAAGAAAGGCGACAATGCAATCCCATACCGTTTCATAATTGATCTTCGTGCTATTAACAAAGTTGTCGCCCCACAATTTCCAATTGTGCCTGATGTAACAACGATACTAACAATGATCCCTGCTACAGCTACGCACTTTAGTGTTGTGGATCTAAAGAATGCTTTCTTTAGTATTCCGATACACAAGGAGAGTAGATATTTGTTTGCGTTCACCTTGGGGGGACGTTCATTCACAGTTACTCGTGCACCTCAAGGGTATACTGAACGTCCAAGCATTTATAGTAGAGCTTTGAAAGAGCAGCTTGATACCCTTGAATTGCCACCTACTTGTACACTGCTCCAGTATGTCGATGACTTGCTTTTGGCCGCAGATTCTGAAAGTACTTGTAAAGAAGGCACTGTACTGTTGCTTGTTCATCTAGCTAAAAATGGTCATAAAGCTTCGCTCAAAAAATTTCAATATTGTTGTCAGGAGGTCACCTATTTAGGCTACCTCCTGTCAAAGGAGGGGAGAAGATTGACACCTGAAAGAATAAAACACATTTCTGGCATGTCTGTTCCAAATACACAGAAGGAAGTCAGAGCCTTAATAGGTATGGCTTCTTACTGTAGGTTGTGGATCCCAAACTTTTCACTAGTAATAAAACCGATGTTCCAGTTTTTTGGAGCTAGGACTGAAAAGCTTGCGCCTCCTGCTTTGGCTCTTTTAAAGGTCGGGACTGCAAGCTGGTTGCAGTGTTGGGACCGCTTAGGTCTATCAGACTTGGCGCAGTGAATTGTTTCTGGGAGGTAGGGAGGTGCTGTGTTTGAGAGGGAGGAGTGTGTGATCGAGATAGCTTTAAAGAAAATGCGCTCTTTAACTGGGAGTCAGTGGGCGTCCCTCCTAGCTTGGGATGTGTGCTCCCTCTTTGGTATGCTGAGGGATGCTCTCAGGGCGTTGTTTTGTGTAGTTTGTAGTTTCTTCAACTTTTTGGATGAAGTGCCTAGGAACAGGGCAATGCAATTGTCCAACCTTACCCCCACTGTGGCTCTGGCTATAGACGGGCAGTTTTTGGGGGAGAGGTAGGGTTTGACAGCGTTTATGACCTTCGTAGTTAGTTGGGCAGATGAGGCGATGGCGCTCACTTGCCGTGACATAGATAGGGTGGAGTCTATGTATAGTCCTAGAGTTTTGGCTGCCACTGATGTGGTGCTGTTGTCAATGATGAATGATGTGTATTTATTATACAGTTTGTTAAGGATTTGTTTGGGCCCTACCAGAAGAATTTCGGTTTTATCTCCATTGAAACAGAGGCCGTTAGACACAATCCAGGCCTGGATGATGGCATAGGTCTTACTGAGCGTGGCAGCGTCTTGTTCATAAGAACCGGTGAGTGGGAGTAGCACTTGCGTATCATCGACGTAGTTGATGACATATCAGTGAAAAGGTTTGTGACCTGAGAGGATTTGCAATTCCTTTGGACAATAGCAGTGTGCCAGCTCCTATAATTGGAGCACAGGAAATGCTGGTTCTATAAATAGCGATTGACTATGGAGGAAGTTGTGGAGCAGGTGATAAACAAGGCTTCTGAAATTAAAATGCCTCTTTTGTAAGCTGTCACAATGCACCTTTTCGAGCAGCCGAACTAGAAATACTTGGATAAAATATGTTTAAAAAAGTTAAGCAAGGGTAATCCTGCAATTGAGTTCTTGGAGCCAATTCTAATGGAATCTTGTAGGGGACTTTGGCGTTGGAGTGTGGTTCCACTCACCTTTTTATTACAAAAATTAGAAGCGGTGCATCAGTCGAATTAATCTCCCCACTCCATGCATAAGTAATCTCCCGTTTAACATTCTCTTGGTTTGTTGCCATTAGATATTTGCATACCCGTCTGTTTTATTCCAGGTTTCAAAGCAACAAGTATGTTTTCTTGGAATATTAATGATCTAAATTAGGCAGTGCTTCAATCAAAGCCAATATATATATATATATATACAGTACATCTATATTACGGTAATAAGCATGCTTCATTAAAGTAAAACACACTTTAAAGTCAAAAAGTCTATCGTAAATGTTTTATTCAATTTTTATCAATTTGTAATTAAGTAGTATGGAAGTAAAATCAGACAAAAGGACTCAAGAGATGTACTGTAAATATACAACACAAGATCTCCTTTATTACTGGTTTGCAACCCATATAAACATATAACACTATCAGCCCACCGCCCAGACTAACCCAACCCAACTCCCAGTCGCCTTCCCCTTATATTCCCTCATGGTCTGGTCCCTAATAATATACCTCATATCCGTTTGGCTTCTCTTGACACCAAAACATGGCAATACATCAATAGCACGTCTTCCATTTCTCTCTCGTCTCCCATCAGCATGTGATCCTCCGCTTCCCGGTCAGACGCTCGATTCTGATAATATCCAGAATAGTCCTCTTCAGATGGGGGTGTGGGGCTAATGCCCTCTGATGAACCCGCTTGTCGAGAATAAGGCTAATTATCTGAGCTGGTTTAAGCAAGCGTGATCCAAGATGGAGACCTAGGTGGCCTTTGCCCAGTGCACCTGAGAGCTTTTGAAAGTGTTGTTTCAGCAGTCCTGCATCGCATGTCTGTTTTTAGGCTGCTCTCTGGGCAAGTTTTGCCTAAAGCCAATAGTGGTGATTTCCTTATCCATTGTCCAGCTATAATAAAAGAAAAACAACCAACTCTCTGGCACATATATAATAAAAGCTAATACTTCACATTTCGTCTATGATCAAGGTCATCTTGCAGCCTTTATGGAGTCAGTACAACATGAATCCCCCCCCCCCCGACCCCAGGGTCATCAGCGTTTACGTTAGCAAGTAACATTACATCAATTGCTCTTCATATTTTTTTAAACTCCAAAATTTGGGGCACTGTAAAAATACATTGTTTTTTTGATTTGCCATGAAGCCTTTTTATTTTAACATTACAACACCTCAGCCATATCTATCCCAACTCCCTAAGAACACTAAAAGACAAGAAAACGAAACAAACCAAAACAAAGACACCAATGAAAGGTAAAGGGTGCCTAATCGCTAATTACATTGGATCTGGTACAACTCACAGTGCTGGCCATTTCACCACCTATTTTGCTGTATTTATTACAGAGGGAAGCTCTGATTCCCCCGTCAACGCCCCAGCCCCCCACCCACTAACCTAAACTCCAAATGAAACTAAACCCACCTAAAAAGTACAGCAGACAAATGCAGTAAAATGGCAGTTCACCCAATCCGGTGGAACGGCCACAGTGTGTTTGGCAAGTACAAACAGAATTACCCATAATATCACAGTGCAGAATGCCATTGGCGGGGAGGTGCGGTCATGTTTTTTCTGATTTTTGCCATGTCTGCCGGTGTGCATGGTCTGCTCCGACAGGCCCACTTTCCCCGTATGCTCTGAGGCTTAAAAGATGATGTCACTGATGATGTCAATATGATGTTTGGGGATTCGTGTGTGTCTCATGGAGAATGGATGTGATCAAGCAGTTCGGGCTGGACTGCCCCTTTTGCGATGGGACAAACCCTGATTTGCATATGGTCTTTCCCCTTTTGTAATGACTTTGCAGGCAAAGGACGGTGGTCTGGGGTGTTGTCCAGTGTTGCAAAGTCTGTACAGTCATTTTGTACTGTAAAAACGACTATGCACTGACTTTGCACTGCAAAAATAAACTTTGCACAGTTCCATAAATCAGTGGTTTGAGCAGTGCAAAGTCACTTAGAAAAAGAAATTTACATTTCTGCATTTGTATACAGTTCAAAGAACTTTTACAAACACTACATTATAAGTTAAAATCAATCAAAACAAATCCAAGTGCAAATACAGGTACACATACAAATACAGGTTACCTATACGAGTACAAGTAAGGACACACAGTACACATAGGGTTTATAGTGAATTTTCTTTTCAATACGTTTTTTTTTCCAAATGGGGGGGTTCCCCCCTAACCCCCCTTTTTTTCATTTTTTTTATTTTACCCCTTTTTTTACTTACCTTACCCCCAAAATACATATAAATAAATAATAAATTCAACCTTTTTTTTCGAGATTTTTGTTTCAAGATTATTTCCATTCGAGATTTTTTTTTCGACCTTTTGACTGACCACCGACACATAGATGCAGAGACTAATCACAGAATACGATTTTCAAAGTACAGATTCAAAATACAGTTTCAGAGTTCCATGCCCGTTACTTACACTTTGTCTTACGCTCCCAAGGAATCCGAGATTTACCAATTCTGTCTTAAACATTTGACAACATCGAGGGCAGCGTTGCACACTTTCCCTCGCACTAGTGGAGCCCAGTTGCTGTGCATATAAAGGGTCTACTGACCCAGTGGGAGCCACACTGTATACCCCAATTAAAACAGCTAAAATCCATTCCTATCTATTGTGGGGAAATAAAATCACAAAAGTCACAGTGGTGCAAATAATTCCATGAATCGGGTTCTAATTCTAAACCTTCCAGCCATCACCTCTTTTATTTTGATGATGTCACCATAGCTTGTCTCAGGGCTCAGGAGTGAGTCATATAAACGTTGCCCTTCACAGTGGATTCATAGATACTTCTGCTTTTCAATATCTAAAGACATGCCCTGTCTCCGACCTCCCGTCACCCTCGCCCCGCAGCTAAAGTGTGATTAGGCCACATTCCCGAAACAAAGTATCATGTCCTTTTAAATACACACATGCCACCGCTGTTCAGCAGCTGCCCATGTGTGGTTCCCTTTCAGAAAAACTTTTGCACTCAGGTCATCTCTTCAAATCATTTTTGCACTAACGTCATCCCTCCAAATCAGACCGCTCTCTATTGACACCACTTTTCTTCACATCAGGAGACTTTATAAAGCAAAGAGACCATGGGCCTCATTGCGACTTTGGAGGTAGCCATGGCGCCTCCAAAACCATGTCCGGGTTCCTTGAATGGGGAATTACCGGGCCATTCCGAGTTTGGAGGGCCTGGTATTTCCTCCTTCAGGGAACCCGGGCCTTCCCCATTCCCATTTGAGCCCCCGTAGGGCTCAATGGCAATGGTGAGGGAGCTAACAACGGGTCCACTCATAATGGGCCCGTTGTTAGCTCCCTGGTTCCCTCGAGGAACCCGCTATGGACGTCTGGATGAACCAGACGTCCACAGCGGGTCCCGCGGGGGAACCTCGTAATATTGCGGAGTGGGTTTAACGTCGCTGGCACCATTACCGGCGCCGTTAAACCCATTCCGCAATAGTTATAATGTGGCCCCATATCGCTTTAATGGCCAAAATTGACTGCTGGGCTTAAGTTGGACAGCTGTGGTGGTGCATTCATAATGCACAGCAGCCCTTGTCATAACACATGCACTTTAAGAACTTAATGTGCGTAAGGATATATTTTTAAAGTGTAGCTATCGAAGGACAGGAGGGAGTAAGGTTACCCACTCAGGCTGATGTACATGAAAATTATGTCTGATGACAGCTGCAGGCTTTTCAAGCTGCCCTATTGCCCTGGGAGGTCACAGCTTCCAGGAAGGGTACGGTGAGCCAATGTGGATCCTGACCCGTCTTCCAGAGGGGGGTGACTGGCTGCCCTGAGTGGTGCTGGGAGTTGCTCACCTTCAGAGAGGACCTGCATGAACAAAGGAGACTCAGCCTAGAGAGGACGACGCCGGGAATACGTTGATTTGCTGCAGCCGAGGCCAGAGGTACAACGAGGATGGGGGAAGAGTCTTCTTGATTGGAACTTTGCCCCACTCCCCTTCTAACTCACCTGCCTTCCTGTAAACTACTGGGCATGACTCACTAAAGGAGAACATCATTGCAACAACAACAAGAATTGGCGTCTGGCGTAAGGCTGGGAAAAGCACAAACATGCTGGTAGGGAATACCTCTATGGGGAGAAACTGCTCCCTCATGGAACCATCTTGCGGAACATCTGGGGAAGGATTGGAACTAAGATGTATCAACACAGATGTTTGGTGGAGCTTAAGCTGCATGAGGTCCCTTGCATGGGGCGGAGGAAAGCTTCCAGAGGAGAAAAGCTTGTCTGTTATTGAAGACTGCGGGCACCCAGGAAGCCCGCTGCACTGGATTACGGCAAAGTCCCTGCATGGGACATCAGAGCACTTCTCTGACCTGGGAAGAGAAGAAGGCAGCAGCTTTTTCTTCATGAGGACTAGTAATAGTTCTCACAGCAAGGGAAAGTCCCGGCGCGGCTGCTTTTGGCAAGGCTGTATCCTAAAGCACATCATGTTCCTGAATTGAGCCAGCACATCACATCAAGCTGCTGCGAATGAATCACCTATGTTCTGCTCATCGAGGGGACGTGGAGCTGTCGTACTGCAGTGACTCAAATATCGTCTATTTATTTATTTATGTATTTATTTATTTATTTATTGCTTGTTAGGCACTTATATAAAGAGACTTATTAAGTACATAGAGATATTAAATACAGTGGAGGGGAAAACAAATTAACCTACTACACTGTGTCGGTATTCAGAACGTGCAAGTCTGGAAGGGTGGGGGGCTCTGGGGTTAAGTGCTGGGGGGCTCATGCTCTTGGGTCAGCAACAGATGAAGAGCAAGGTATGGTAAGTGTGAGCCCTCAGGACTGAGGGGGTGCTGAGGCAAGTGCTGAGGAAGACAGGTGCTGGGGCAATTCGGTGTGGGAGGTCAGGGCCCCAAGGATGCATAAGGGCCCTGGACACCAATTAAAGCAACTGTGAAATTAGCAGAGGAGAGAGGCGGGAGAATGAGGAGGTAAAGAGGAAAGTCTTGAGGAGCTTCCAGAATTTAGGGAAATCCTGCTCAAGACGCAGAGTGAAGGGAAGGCTTTTCCAAAGAAGGGAGCCAGCAGAGGAAAGCGATCAACCTCCTGCCCTCTGTTTAGCGAAACGTTTTACACACAAAGAGTTGGTGCTTGAGAAACGCAGAGGTCTAGAGGGTGAATATTTAGTAAGGGATATTTGCAGATAGTGTGGATGATAAAGAGGGATTTGAATTTAATCCGTGAAGTAATCGGGAGCCAGTGAAGACTTTTTAGGGCAGGAGAGATGCAATCCCTAGGCTTGAGCCAAGGATAAGGGTTGCCTCCCTATTCTGGATTAATTGAGTGGGTGTAGAGTGGAACAAGGTAAATTAAGGAGTTGGCTATTGCAATAGTCAAGTCTAGAGAGAGCCATGGCTCGGGTAACATTGAGCTCCTCGGGGGAAGGTGAAAAAAGGTAGAATTCCTTTAAGTAGGAAAAGCTGATAATGGGACTTTCTGGCAATGTCCTGAGTGTGAGAGAGGAAGGAGAGGGAGAGAGGAGTCAAAGATAACACTAAGGTTTCTGGCTTCATAAGAAGGAGAAGGGGGTGAGCCCATGGAGAAAGGCCAGAGAGAAGGGGAGAAAGCAGGAGCAGGGATTCCAATGGAAACAATCTCCTTTTTGCTGGCATTGAGGCAGAGATCATTGGAAGTACACCAGGCATGGATGCCAGATAGGCAGTCAGGGATGAATGAAGGAGGTTGCAAGAGAGTCATCAGGAAGTTTGAAAAAGAGTTGTTTGTTGTCTGCATAACACTGGAAGTTGGGGGAGAAGGAGGAGATGAAGAGTGCCAGCTGAGTAAGGCAGATGTTAAAGAGCTAGGGGGAGAGGCTCCAACATGTTGAGCTTCCCCACTATGCCTGTTCGCAGATCGACACCACTTTTATTGAATAATTCAAGCTTGCTTGCAACATGAAGAAAGCAGCGAGAACACTGGCTTTATGCTGTCAAGCAACTTCAAAGAGACCAAGGTAGCGTTGAGTGGACTAGAGGCCCCTAACAATGGTTTCTAGGTTGCAACCCCTTGGCCTTATACCTTCAGACTTAGAGACAGGTTGAGACACACTCTCCAACACTGAAAGGACACTTTTTTGCATTGTTACTGTTTGTATGAGTTATTGTCTACCTTTTTCCCTACTGTTATTACATAGCATCAACAATTAGGCAAACAACCAATACCTAGTATTTTAATGCACAGTTTTTGAAACAGAGCCCTATAGATAAACATTCTCCCACAGCTGAGGTGACAATGTAGGCTATGATACAGGATGGTCTAGCAGGGTAGCCACTGCCAATGGCAAGCTGGGGAATATTCCCCACAACTCCAAACATAAAAGCCACCCAATAACTGCATAGGTTGCGTATCTGTCAGGATCCGTAAGTCAAGGAGGCAAATACGCGATATTTCCTTCCCGACTCGCTTGGTTTCTTCACGTGTGGTCCCTTCACTGTTGTCACGAAGACGTTATTTCAGAACACGGAAGTTTGCTCAGCCACTTCGTTCCGTGTTCTTTAGGAAGCATTGGTCTTTGCCATGGAAACGCTCTCACTCTGCGTACTTGAAGTCACGTGCCTTTACGCATGGTTAGAATATCACGTGACTTTTGTTTTTCGTCTTATGTCCCGCCTTCCCCGATACTCGCTGCTTCTGAAATTGTCATTTCTCTTGCCGCTAAGTTTCTAACCTTGCTTCTGCTGAGTTTAGTGAATTGTGACCCGGACTGCCTACTGGATTCCTGCTGTTTTGTCCCTCTTGTCAGTGCCTCGACCCTCGGAACTGCTTATTGGAACTGTTACGGATTACGGACGTCTGCTCGGATTTGGCCCGCTGGTTTTTTGACCATTGGAACTGCTCACGGATTGTTCTTGTCATCTACGTCCTTTCTTCTACTGCTACTGGAACATTTCTACGGACTTCCTTGTTTTCACTGGGAACTGGAAACTTAATTAGGCGTCCGCGTGCCGTCGGTGGGTAGGTGGATCACTCATTGCTTGTGGATTACCTACTCTTCATTGAACTCGTCCATTCTGGACTTCCTTGGAAACTATCATCCGGTAAGACTGTTCCTTTAATTCTTCTATCCTGCTTTTGCTCCTTGTGAAGTTCCTATTTAGTTACGGATTATTTCCTTGTTCTCCTCAGAATACTGACGTCATATTCCCATTGTGATCTGCCAGTCAGTCAACTAAATCTATTCTCAGGTACTTGCAGTTTGGTTGGTTGGTTGAGCATAGCTATTGCAATATTCTTGTGTTGCTAATGCATTGTTCCTTTGCAGGTTGACTGGTTCCTGTGACGTCCTCTCATCTCAAAACCATCTTTTGGTTAATTGACTGATCAGAGAGTTTTTTATACCTCTTTGTTTGGTACATTGACAAAAAGAATTCGTCTTCTACACGACGAGTTCAAAATCTTGAAGTCAGGATTCTGGTTACTTGGTCTAGGACATTCTCCTGACTTAACAGTATCCCAAGAAAAAGGGGGAATGCCCCAAGATTATCCTTCCCAGCCTCTGTATAAATATTTGCAAACAGTCCCAAACACTCCCCGCCACTCATGAAGTGGAACACCAGGGGCCCCAGGCCTCTCATACATTTGTGGCGTATGCCAGCAGGCAGACGCCCTCACAGACCAAATCTTCAGAGATAAGATGCAGAAGATGTTGGAGGAATTCCTAGAGCGAAATGTGGGCAGTCTAAAGGAGTGAAGTACTGTGTGGGAAACCCTGAATGTTGTGGTTAGGGGAGAGGTTATTGTCAGTGCGGGGGGCATCTGTAAAATGCTATGGGCTGACCTGGAAAATTTAGAGAATTGAATCTGAGATGTGGAGGCCCGGGAGGCGGGTCGGCAGACCGTTGGAAACCAGGCACTGCTGCCTTGAGGCCTGGGTGAGGTTATCCAAATTCGACTACACTGCTAGAACTACCAGAGCACGTGCAGAGTGGGGTAGGATGGGTAGGTTGTTAGCATGGCTCTGTAGGAGGGAGGACCCCAGACACCTGACCACGGAGTTGAAAGATGAAAATGGTGGCCTATGTAGGACACAGATAGGAATTAATAGTATTTATGCCAAGTACTACTCGCAACCATATAGTCATGAGGAACTGGTCCCACAAGGGGAAGTGACAGATGCTCTCTCTGAAATAGGGCTCCCCAGGCTAGAAGCTGCGTGCCAGGCCACACTGGACCAATCCACTACAGTCAAAGAAGTGAGCGATGAGATTGCCACCAGTAAAGCTCCGGGCAGCGATGGACTCCCGCCCGAATTTTTCAAAACATATGCATCAACGGTGGCCCCGGTGCTGCTCAAGGGTTTTGAAGAACCCTACACAAAAGGTGTACTCTTGTCAAATATGAAGGAAATCCTGGCAATTCCGATGCCTAAACTGGGGAAGCCCATGGATAAATGTGAATCTTATCGAGCTCTAGCCATGTTAAATTATGATATGAAAATGTTGACGACAATACTGGCGAGGTGACTATGCAAAGTAATTGCGGATCTGCAACACATTATTGACTAATGAGCTTCCTGAACAGGGTGCAGTGGTGTCATCAGACGCGATTAAAACTTTTGATTCACTGGGAATGGCAGTTTGCAGTACTGTGGGAATTTGGGTTTGGTGAGCAGTTCATACGTTGGGTAAAGATCCTATACGCGTCACCGATTGCAAGGGTTAAATCTGGAAGGCAGGTGTCGGCGCCATGGGACATACAGAGAGGAACACGCCAGGGGTGTCTGTTATTGCCCATGTTATATGTATTGGCATTGGAACCTCTGGCGGTCTACCTTCGCAAAGAATTTCAAGAGGCAGGTATATGGGTTGGTGGTACTGGTCTCTTAATATCACCACACGCCAATGCCGTTTTGCTTTACCTTAGGCACCCACAGCACAATCTACCAATAGTTATGGAGGTACTGGACAACTTTGCTAAGCTGTCTGGAATATTTTTTAGCAAGGACAAGTCTTGCCTGTTTTCATTGGCGTGGCTCCAGGGGGTTGATGCTGGTGGTTTACCGGAATTGGGACTACCGTGGTATGTGGAATCCTTTAGATGCTTAGGGGTACTCATCATGTACACACCTGAAGACATGCACATGTGTAACACAGCTGGGGTGGTGAAAGGACTGAGGAGGTCAATGTCATTCTGGTTTAGGCTTCCACTGTCGCTGATGGGTAGGGTTGTGATTACAAAAATGATTGTCTTACCCAGATTTTTGAATTTATTTACTAACATTCAACACTACATTAATGTCTCCTTCTTTCGCTTGTTGGATTCACTGATCAGGGGATTCCTATGGGGCTCACGCCACAAGTTTGCGCTTGCAACACTGTGCCTACCTTATAAGGAAGGAGGTGTGAAACTCCTGAATTTGGAAAAGGTATTACTTAGCAGGGAAACTCAGCTTTATCGCTAAGTGGTTGTCCATGAAGTTACATCTGAGTCACTGTTACTACAGCAGCTTGTGGCCCCTGCCCAACTTAAACAAGTGCTGTGGTTACTGCTGAGCTGCTTGGATGTTACTCCTCTATTGATTAATCTGGGGAGAAAGGTGTGGTGCAGAACGCTGAAAGCATGGAAGCTCAATCGCCCTTACTCGCCTGAGGTACTGATGGTTGCGATGTTTTTGGAAACAGCGGAGACCTTGCGGCAGCACGATGCTGGGGAGGTTGGGGTTTCTCTACCTGGGGCGACATGTACGAGAACGGTAAATTCAAAGAACTAGATGCCATAACTGAACAGACAAGGTTGCGCAGTAGTCAGTCTTTGCGTTACTTGAGACTAGCGGGGGTGGCTAAACAGAAATGGTCAGGTTACCTGAAGAACCGGAGGCGACTCCGCTACTGACTTTTATGTATTCCCTGGAAGATGGCTGGCGACCGATATCCAGATTATATAGCGGCTTAGCCAATAGACCCAACCCTCGGAGCTCAGAGTTGAAATCACGCTGGGAGGCTGACCTCGGGGTGGACATTGGGGAGCGTGAGTGGGAGCACATACTTGGTTTCCCCCGCAGAGGTATCAAGGAATCCCTGTTTCAAATTGATTCAAATGAATGTGCTGCACCGCACCTACATGACACCAAGTAGGGTGACTAAGTTCAATAGTAGTATGCAACCGACATGTCCCTGTGTGGCAGTACAGGGGCTGACCTGGTTCATATGTTTTGGGGCAGCACAACGGTGCAGAGTTTCTGGAACCGCATTGAGCAAGCGTGTAGAAAGGCCGTGGTTGCAAGGTATATCTGGTGCCCAAAGGAGGGTCTGCTGGGGGCATGCCTGAGGAATAGCAAACATAAACATGTCATTAAAATCATGAACATTGCGTTCATTCTTGCTAAGCGGTGCATCGCAACGGCCTGGAAATCAACTTGGGGTCCACAGTATTTACACTGGTACAGAGATTTTCAGACTTGGGCTGAGGCAGAGTCCAGAGTGTGGGTTAGATCAGCACACAACCTTGAAGCAAGCACCGGGGTAACCTTTGAGTCTTGTAGGCCACTGATTTGGGATATGTTTCACCCCTCCGATGACAAGCCACCGTGAATATCACGCCACTGTATGAAAAGTTACATTGATAATATGTCACCTTGAGTTCTGTGCCCTGTCAAATATCCTGTATGCCCCTAGGCTGGACATAAGAGTGAATATCATGATCCCAATACTAATAAAGGCTGCCCACTCAGGGTCTCTGCACACCTTGCCTAAGCTTAACCAAAACCGCTTAGTACCTAGTTGTACATGCATGAAATTTGTTTTTTTGTTACAATATGTTTAACTGTCTCTTATCTCTGCAGACAGACTTGCATGTACGCCTTTTACGCTGAATAATGCAAGTAGACCAATGCTGCACAAATGTATATTTATAAATGCTAATAAAAAGAGGTTAAATATAAAAAAAATGTATCATATTTATAGCGCCCCACCTGGAAAATATACGTCTTTTGCTGGTAGCCTATACTGATGATGTGGTGCTTTTGGACCACACCAAGATAGGCCTGCAAAGCGCCTTAAATTCTCTTGTTCTGTACGCAGAGATGAAACAACATCATCAATAATACAGCCGAAACCGAAAATTATGAGATTATCATCCTTGCGATCCAAAATAAGCTTTACAGGGTACCTGAAATGTTGTCCCCTTGAGGTTGTAACCTTGGTTACATGTCTTGTTATCCCGCTCATAGCCAATGGTTGCAGGGTAATTTTGTGACATGAGATCCATGCTGGAGCGGTTAAGGGGATTCCCAGACTAAAGAAGCTGAATTTTAAATCTTTTCTACCTGCACTTGAATATTATAATGGGAAGGTTAACCCTAAGATTGTGTATGACCTGGAGACACTGTTGTTATTCAATGTAAACGATCTAGGGGATTCAGAAGGTAACATTTGGGGGTCTAATCTGGGTTTATCCAAATATGCCCACATCTCTGTGTTACTCTTCGAGCTGGGCTTGTTGCCGCCTAGGCTAGGGTGTTGTGGATTTCTTTATGTCTATTTAGAAAAGTGTTGTGTCCGCTTCCGGAATTCCTCATATGAGGACTTCAATAAAGTCTGTGAAGCCAATGGAGGCGACGGACTAGCAGGATGGATGGATAAATGCAATGGTATATTGTGGGGTATCGGGAGCTGGATGGATACATTAATACATTGCCCCTTGAGGGTTAAGAAACAACTATGGGACCATGATTGGATACTGGCTATGCAAGATTTGTCCACCTCTAAATTATACAGCGCTGAAGCGATTTCACAAAAAAGGTGAGTTTTACCCACATACCGCGTGACATTTCCCAAAGCCAGTTGAAGAGGGCAAGTCCTTAGACTGTGGTTTGATCTTTTGCACACCATGGAAATACTTCATATCAGAGATCATAAGGAACATCCATCTCCACTCTGTCGCTTTTGCGGGGTAAGTGAGATCAAAACAATGAAACACATGCTATTCGTGCACTGAACCCTGGTTGTAATTGTAATTGGTTATTTATAATGCGCTTAATACCCTGAGGTTTCTAAGTGCGGACCAGGGATCAAACCTGTGTGGATTTGTGTGGTTGTGCTTTCAAGGCGAGCACATTACCCCTGAGCTATCTCCCCAAGGCCGTTGGTCAGCAGACTCTTAGGCACATCCTTTCCTAGCGATGCACTTGTAGATCATACAGAATTTGGGATCGCCTGTACTCTGCTAACCAGACACGCTTGTCTTTGGCAGTTTGATCTTTTTTTAAGATTAAGTAGTTCCTGCCACGGAAACTCTGTACATTGAAAATGTACGTGTATTTTACTCTTGTATCTATCAATTGCATAGTGGAAAACATGTTTATTCATCTCTTAATGTCCATGTGTATGGAATTGAACATGTTGCATTAGTAATTTGCATCGTGTCTTTCACATTGTATTTGTCAATTTAATATTTATTTAAAGGTTCGAATAAACCACACAAAAAAAGAATGTGGCAAATAAATTAGAGAAAAAAATATTCGGGCAAAAAAAATCCAAGCATTTTTGTGGGCCCTGAACAATTGGCCAGGGCTAGGGCATGGAGGCATACACGAAAAACACATATGCTTGCCCCCAAGATTGAAATGGATGGAGCATGATTCTGGTACACCTCTTTCATGTTCCCCTGCAACCAAAACGCGGCGATGTGCGAGGAGCCCATGGCACACGCCAGTGATGCAGCATGAGTCATGTGCGCACCCTTGTGTGGCTCTGGTCTTATTGGTTTGCTCCTGTTGGCTCTCCTGCCTGCCAGCCAGAGAGATATTCAAATGCTGCAAGCCACGCCAGCGGGTAGCGAGTGGCCTGGGCGCACCCCGTAGAAATATACAATAGTATTTATACACTGCTCTTAGCCAGACTAGATGCAGAGTAGTAATGACATCACTGAGAAAGCAAGGATGAGAATGGTCATGGTGAAGGGCGACCTTTAAAAAGGGGGCTGGTGCTTGAGCGCAATCTAGTGCCCATTGTGATGTCGGCTTGCTGGGTTGCATGCAGGCCCGACACTCAGGGGTGCGCCTTGCAGGCCGCTGGTAGCGCGCGGGGCAGGGGCGTCGCAGGCAAGGACGACACGACCACTTGGTAGGATGCATAAACCTGGACTGGCGTTCTAACGCCAGTTCCGATGATTCCTTTATTTCCGGCGTGTCACATGACCCGGAACTAACAGGGCACGTGACACCACATTCCTCCCCAACTTGGAGGTGTTTATACAACTGTTGAAACATCAACAATTAACTAGGCATTACATAGTCAGATATATATGGCAGGGTTTTCTGGAGGTAGACTCCGTCTACTACGCATCCTTGGAGACGGGTTGATGGTTTGGGCCTTTCCCTCAAAAGGTATCGTGTGCCGCTTCTCTCGGGTGTGTCTGCTCTTGGGGTCACAAGCTCGGTCTGGTCTTCTTGCGGGTGTGGTGCTTCAGTGGCACGGGTCATGGGCGATATTTGGCCCCGGGGTGTGTGAGGTGTTATCGCCTCGCTTCTTGGGGACATTTGGTGCTCTTCCCATAGTTCAGCTGGTACCTTCCTGAAGTGTGACACGTTTCTTGTCACGGTCTCGCTCCCTCGGGTGGCGGTGACCATGCTGTGGTTTGTTGCGCTGACCGTCCATGGTTGGAGCTCAAAGTTGAGGGACATTTTCTTGGGCGTTGCTCGGTTTTTTGACGATCACCGTATCACCCGGCGTTAGCTCTCTTTGACGGGCTCGCCTGGCAATGCTCTCTTGCTCGTTCCGCCTCCGTCGCATGGCATCTATTGCTGGGATGTCTGGTTCGGGAGCTACCAACTGATGGTGTATGGGAAGCTCTGCTTGTATAGGTACCCCGAGCATCAGGGCTGCCAGGCTGATGCCGGTGGAGGAGTGCAGGGTTTGCCTATGTGTCCTTAGGAAACGGTACACGGCCTTCAGCCATGGATGTCCTTTTCCTTTGGCGATGCGAATGACTTTATTAAGTGACCCCATGAATCTTTCTGCTTCGCCATTCGCTTGGGGCCATCTTGGGGTGATTCATTGGTGTTTGACGTTTATGTCTTTGAAGAACTCCCGCAATTCTTGGCTGGTGAACGAGGGACCATTGTCGCTCTTCAATTTTCTCGGGATTCCATGTGTCGCGAAGATCATCTCTAGCGTGAGGATTGTGGTCTCCGCGTTAGTGGACTCTACGTGTTCTACTTCAGGATATCTGCTGAACTCGTCGATCACCACGAGTAGGTATCCTTCGCCGGAAATCGTGCAGTGATCCATGCTGACTGCGTCCCACCACTTGCTGCTTCTCGGGGCGCTGCTGATCGGCTCTGGGTTCTCGGGCCTCCTGGAAGCTTGGAAAGCAGCACAGGATTCCACTAGCTCCACTACTCTTTGTTGAATGTTGGGCATCCACATTCTGGACTTGAGGTATGCCGTGTTCTTGATGACGCCCTGGTGTCCGCTGTGTGCTAGCCGGAGGGCTCTCTCTTCAAGTGACGCAGGTAGCACGATGCAGTGGCCTTTGAGGAGCACTCCTTCAGGGGCTACAGTGAGTTTGTGTCGTATTCCGAATAGCGCTCGGAGCTTGGCCTGAGCAGATGTGGTGCGTTGAGCCATGGACGTGAGGTAGGTCTTCCAGTTTACTGACTGGATGGCAGCGGTGGTGTGTTGCAAGATGGTGTCTACTTCTGTCTCACATGCCACTTCCTGTAAGGTCATAGCTCGTGGACGGGTGCAAGCAACCACGTGGCATACGTGTTCGTCAGTTTCTCTTGAGTGGCGTTGTTCTCCTTCGGTGGCAGGCCTCGGGTGACGGGACAGGTAGTCCGCTGGGTTATCTGTCCCTGGGCGATGTTATAGGGCTGCAGCTGCAGCATCCACTTCTCAATGCGTGCTGGTGGGTGAGGAGCGGATCCTCGGAATATCGGGATCAGGGGCTTGTGATCCGACAAGACTTTTGCTTTCTTTCCTAGCAGGTATACTTTGAAATGGCGGCAACCCCACAAGATGGCGAGGGCTTCCTTCTCTATGTGGGCATAGTTCTGTTCTGGTTTGGTGAGTGCTCGACTGGCGAATGCAATGGGGAACACATTCCCTTCGCTGTCCGTCTGGGTTAGTACCGCACCCAGGCCAACCGGGCTGGCATCCATGAGGAGCTCAGTGTGTCTTTCCACGTTGAAGAACGCCATGGTTGTTGATGCTGATAAAGTGTCCTTAAGTTGTTGAAACGCCTGTTGGTGGGACGATGTCCATTCCCACTTCTGGTCTTTCTTGGTCAGTTCTCGGAGTGGGCTTGCGATGTTGGCGAGGTCTGGAATAAAACGTGTGCAGTATGTGGCCATTCCCATAAAACTCCTCACCTCCGTGGCAGACTGAGGAGCTTTTGTGTTCTTTATGTCATTGACCTTGGCAGGGTCAGGGGATACGCCTTTTGCACTGAAGATGTACCCAAAGAAACATAGTTCTTCTTTTGCGAATTCACATTTTTCTGCGTTCAGCGTCAAACCTGCTGCTTCTAGTCTGCCCAGGACCGCTGCCAATCGTTTGTGGTACTCTCTCTCGTTTGACGCGTACACCAAAATGTTGTCGCTGATGTTGGTGGTACCTTCTAGGCCAGTGATGACCCTGCAGATTTCGTGTTGGAATACTTCTGCGGCTAACGAAATTCCAAAATTAAGCCGTTTATACCTCATGAGACCAAGGTGAGAGGAGAATGTGGTGATTTATCTTGAGTCTTTGGCCAATCTGAGCTGGTGGTAGCTGGATCTGAGGTCAAGTTTGCTGAATATTGTGGCTCCTGTGAGATCTACGATGAGCTCATCTATCGTTGGAGTTATGTGGCGTTCTCTTCCAATCGCTGCATTGGGAAGTCTCATGTCTATACAAATTCTTACTGCGTTGGGTTGCTTAGGTTTTTGGGCTACCACCATGGGTGACACCCACAGGGTTAGTCCTGATGTTCTTTCAATTATTCCTGCTTCTTCAAGCTTTCCCAGTTCCTTTTCTACTGCTTCTCTCAGATGGAATGGTATCCGTCGGTGCCGTACGGCTTTCGGTTCTATGGTAGGGTCTATATGAAGCTTGATTGTTCGGCCTTTTAGACACTCGATACCTTGAAATAGTTTCTTGTGTTGTTGCAGTAGGTCGTCGAGTTCGTTGTGTTGAAGGTTGAACGCAAAGTGGATTAGTTTTAGCTTTTCCGCTGTCCTGCAGCTTAGCAGTGTCTCGCAGCCGGCATCTACAACATTACCGTTGCACCAGTGTCGATGACTACTTTTAGTGGCTCACCATTTGAGATGACTGTGCACGATGGCCTCTTCCTTTGTCGTGACCGATGCGGTTCAACGTCGGATATGAGGTGTACCCGGTGTATCCGTTTGTTCCCTTTTCTCCGTCTATCTTTCCTCTCGGGGGATGCACTGTCATCGCTGTCGTCGCTCTCCCTCGTGTCCGGGGACCTCTGAGAACGGTCCACTGCTCGGGCTTTTCCTTTCCGGTCTGATTGGTATGACGATTCTCTTGGTGCGAATTTCTTCCGGCGCTCTTGTGCGGGTCGCAAGGTGGGTTCCTTGTTGTTTTGGTTTGGCGGGTTTAGGCAGACGGCAGCATAATGATTGAGACGGTTCCATTTTCTGCACGTGGATCCACATGCTGGGCAGGATTCTCCCTTGTGCCATGGGCCGCCGCACCACTTGCAGGATTTGTCTCTCCCTTGCGGCATGTTGGTTTTCTGGCCATGCTTCGTACAAGTGTTCTGGTGTTTGGAAATAGCTGCAATGTCTTCTGTTGGCTTGGGATTGTCAAGTGGGAGCCTTTGGATCGCTGCTTCGATCACTGCTACTTGGTCTTCTGTCTGTTCACGCAGGCGTGCCATTTCCAGGATGCGGGACAGGCAAATTTTCTTCTCTGAGGGTACGGCTCTTCTTAATTTCTCGGAGGACATGCCGTTGATTATTTGGAGGCGGATGGCAAACTCTTCATCAGGGAACTCACAGCCTACTGCCATTTCGCGAAGGCGAGCATGAAATTTGTCCATTGTTTCTTTTTCCCGCTGCCTGGCCATGCAGAAATGAAAACGTTCATAGTCGGGGTTGAGATCTGGCTTGAACATGTTCGTTAGCACAGCCTTTGCCGTGTCGTAGTTGTTGTCTCCACGGTCAGGGGTGGCGTTAAAAAGGCATAGGGCAGCAGCCCCGACATTGAGCAAGAGGAAGGTGCTTTTTCTTTGCTATGGTGATATCCCTTGCATTGAGGTGCATTTCGAATTGTTGCAGCCAGATTTCCCATCTGATAGCTGCCCCTGAGGTAAATGGGTCAAACGGCGGCATGAGCGTGGTTAATGCAGGGTCAGGGTGGTCCATGGTGAGGCTCTTTCTGTTGGACGAGCTCGTGCTGGCCCTCACGGGGCTAGTTTCAGAACTTGACATGGTGCCGGGGTTTCTGATAGGATGTTACTTTCCTGTGGGGGTGGTTGCAGGGGTACACTCACCGGTGCGTGCTGCTCCCCTTGTTGGCGTTGGTTGTTCTGGGGCCTTGAGTACTGAATATCAGGGCAGCTACAGTCTTACCAGAAGACACAAAAGGATCACCTGTCTTTTCCCTTTGTTCTGTGGCTGGTATTATGCAGTGATAGGTTTTCGGATGTTCATCTCCTTGGTCAAGTTCAGTGATGGTTCTATAGTGTTGGAAAAGGACTGCGAGGGCCCTGCTGGAACGCGTGTCAATACGCGGCCCTTTGGAATGTTGGAGGACGATTCCCAATGTCGTTGCAGCTGAGGGACGTTGCGGTCGGAGCACGTGTGTTGCATTGGCCGACACGGGCCTTACGGGACGTCGCTGCCGATGCACGTGTTACATGCGGCCTTCTTACTTTGTAGATGGTTCGCGTATGCTACGCGGCCTCGTTCCTCTGATGGAACGGAGTGCTGATGTTGCCCTGGCCGACACGCTGCAGAAAAGGATCGGATCCGCAGCTGTGGGCAGCACGGGCCAGCCGTTGCACGTTCGATCGCGCGGCTCCGCAGAGGCAACGGCCTCCGTACGATGAGAGGCAACGGCCTCCGTGTGATGAGAGGAGGCGTGGTCACGCGCGGCTCTCACTGCAGCCTTGTCGCCAGTGTGATGTCGGCTTGCTGGGTTGCATGCAGGCCCGACACTAAGGGGTGCGCCTTGCAGGCCGCTGGTAGCACGCGGGGCAGGGGCATCGCAGGCAAGGACGACACGACCACTTGGTAGGATGCATAAACCCGGACTGGCGTTCTAACGTCAGTTCCGGTGATTCCTTTATTTCCGGCGTGTCACGCGATCCGGAACTAACGGGGCACGTGACACCACACCCATCTCGTGCTTCACCTTTATCGCTTGCACTTCACATATTTTTAAAGACTAGTGTAATATGATGGTAAAGGGGTATAACTCCTATGCTGTGATTTTTCGGCATTCAATGTAATTTTGACTTCCTGTGTTACCAAATGTATATTTCAATCTAGTAGGTTATGTGACCAGTTTTTTGCATTCAGGGTCGGACTGGGCCATACAATTGTCTCGGGCACCAATAAAAAAGTGGGCCACAGTTGCAAATGGTCATTCATTCCTTTTGTAACACTGAATAGTAACCAAGGGGGAGTATTTTTAAAGAATATTTATTCAGCAACACTGGTCAAAACAACTAGCTGCAGAGAGAAAGAACTCATCAAACTGGCCCAAATTGGCCCAAGAGGTGGCCCACTTTGACCAAAAAGACGGGCCCACACCAGCATTTTGTGTTTTGAGTTCGGCCATGGGCCTATTGCCCTGTAGGCCAGTCCAAACCAGTTTGCATTCATGAGCTGTAAAGCTTGGAAAGGCTGACACGGGCCGAACCACTTTTAGGTGCCACAAAGTGTGAGATTGAAGTATGTGAAAATGATGTTCGCATTTTGTGGGTGAGGCATTCGCATTTGCTGTCCATCAGACCAATCAGCAGGGACAATGAATGCGCCAGTAGCTTGGGTTTGCTCACCGGACAGCGGGTTTGGGGCGGACGGATCACAGGTTGCCGAGACTCCCCTTAAATGCATGACATGTTCTTGTGGCAGTGAAATCTATCCAGAGTACATGTAACAAATAGTGGGAATTTCTTCCGGGTTGTAAGAAGTGGTTTAGGTTCATCAGAGAGTGAAGGCATAGCTCTCAACTCACATGCTTTTGGCGGGTGTCACCCGTCTTGTAAACAGCTGACTCACCCGCCAAGCCACCTTCACGCCCATTCGTTTCAATGGGCCTATCACCCGCCAAAAATAAAATCGGGTGTTTTAACCCGCCTTTGCGACATAAATGGTTGAGAGCTATGTGAAGGGTGTGGACACCAGCGGATCTGCACTGATGGCGCAGAAAGTGTTTGATTTGTTATTACATTGTGTAAATAAAGGCGGCCTTCCTTATCTGATGTAGGGAGAAGAATCAAAAGAAATGTGTAGTAATGTTTTTCCCCCCAATATGTTCAGTGGACCTATGCTAATTAGCCAAATCTGTGTAAAGTGCAGCTGCCTTGGCTAATTGACAAAAGCGGTACCCAGCATCCCTCATTACAGGCCATTCCAGTACAGGTGCCAACACCATAGGTCGATGTATATGCCCTTCTAGAACTTTCTCAGCAAGAAGCAGGGGTCACGTGACCAGAATAAAAACCGTCCTTTTATTTTGGAATTAGTACATTCCTGCTATTGTGCTTCAATGAGAGTCCTATGAAAACCGGAAGGGACGAACGATTAAGGTGCGCCGTGAGAAGGCGGCGCACATTGTCTGAGGGGGCGGGAACAGCTGTAGCACATACAGGAAAATGGAAAGAAATTGACAGGGGGCCTGACCTCATTCGCAAAGTTGCAGCAGAAAGTAGAAAGCTTGATATGCCAGTCAGTTTTAATGAGCGTTTAGTGAACTTGAAATGCAGTGATGTTTCTGATTCAGCTGCCTGGCTCTACCTTGAAATTGGTCTCCAGGGAACAGAATCTTCCAGCGTTCGGTTCCTATAACAAGCATGCAGCACAGCACAGGGGTGCGTTAGCCTGGAAACAGTGGTTTGCCTTTAAACTTATGTTCCCCTAAAAACAAAATAGTCAATTTAACATGCTCGAGGCACCGTTCCTTACTCTGGAGTTGTCATATATCAATACCTCAAACCTTCGGCTACAGGAGAACATGCGCAATCTGGACACTTGCAAAACCAGCACTTGATGCTGCCGAAGCATGTCCACTGCTGCCACGCGCTGGAGGACGAGGGACCCATGTGACACTGAAGAGGACCTGGATGTTCTGTCCAACCAATGACCAGGGCTCCTTGTAGTTACTAAGAAGCTCCGGATTTTGATACAAGGCACATTAATAAAAAAAAAAAAACAAAGATCATTAATTTGGATTACATTAGAACATACATCATTGGATGCCAGACGTAGATCGACTTCTGATAGAATGTATTTACTTCAGGACAACTTAAAAAAAGGTTGAAAACATACCGCTGCCATTAAAATGACATCATCGCGATGTTGAATTTAAAAGAGAGGGGTGTGAAGCAGGCGGAATGGAACAATATCTTTGAGCAATGTGCTAAGTGGAGATGTACCACCTTCTGGGAGTGCAACATGATGGTAGGGGCCAACAGTCGGCAGTGGCCATCCCAAATGGTGCAATGATTGTCAGTAATGCATGGCTTCATTGCAATGCAAAGTTCAGGAAGTACTTGTTCTCATGCAGTCCTTCTAGCTGGGAAACCAATGCCCCTGAATTTCATTGTTAAACCCGGGGCACCGGTGGTGCTGCCGTTAATGCCCCTAGGTCAGGCATGATGCCACTGGTCACTGTGGAATCCCCTGTCAAACAAGCACAGGGGAATGGCAGGGCAGCTATGAGCGCCTACTATCTGTGAATGTGGTATGTGTTCATATATGAGAGGATACACCCATTTTTGCCTTGCAGTTTCACGCGATTGTGCGTTAGGAAAAATAGGGGTAACCGAACAGGCACATTCATGATTTGCAAATTCAGATGCCCCTTTGCACGTCTTTGCGATTATTTGAATGTGAGTGTGGATAAGTAAATGGAAATATTTCCTTGTGAATCAAGCCTTTCGTTTCCGGAGGATTCAAGACTTTCATTTCCGGAGGGAAGCAAGGGCAGTCGAGTGGTAGATCCTTTGTAGGACACATGTTCACAAGAAAATGGAAATATTTCCTTGTGAATCAAGCCTTTTGTTTCCAGGGGGAAGCAAGGACAGTTTAGTGGTAGAACATGTGTAGGACACAAGTGTGCACAAGTAAATGGAAATATTTCCTTGTGAATCAAGCCTTTCGTTTCCGGAGGACTCACGCCTTTAGTTTCCAGGGGGAAGCAAGGACAGTTGAGTGGTAGAACATTTGTAGGACACAAGTGTGCACAAGTAAAAGGAAATATTTCCTTGTGAATCAAGCCTTTCGTTTCTGGAGGGAAGCAAGGGCAGTCGAGTGGTAGAACCTTTGTAGGGCACAAGTGCGCACAAGTAAATGAAAATATTTCCTTGTGAATCAAGCCTTTCGTTTCGGAGGGAAGCAAGGGCAGTCAAGTGGTAGAACCTTTGTAGGGCACAAGTGCGCACAAGTAAATGAAAATATTTCCTTGTGAATCAAGCCTTTCGTTTCGGAGGGAAGCAAGGGCAGTCAAGTGGTAGAACCTTTGTAGGGCACAAGTGCGCACAAGTAAATGGAAATATTTCCTTGTGAATCAAGCCTTTCATTTCGGAGGGAAGCAAGGGCATTCGAGTGGTTGAACCTTTGTAGGGCACCATGTTGGGCCTGCAAGTTAGCTGGAAATTGTTGCTGGCATGTATGTCTGGCCAGGTCTCAATTGATTTAAGACACAGACTACACGATGCAGGCTCCCTTGATTCAAAGGGAACTTCCAACCTTAGCTTTATCTTGCTGATGCCTTACTTGTCTTCTTGCAAAGCCTTCTTCAGGGAAAAAAGTTATTTTTGAGTCTCGAGCACAGATATTCTGCAATGATCTCGTCTGTTCTTCATTTATCTACAGTTTCTGGCAATTTACGGATACTTAGAAAGCTGGGAAATGTTGCATAAATTACTCATTTAGGGGTCCAAACAAGGGCGTCCATGATGTCCATGGATCTTGGAAACACGTCCGGGGAATTGGATGATGAATTTGATCACAAGGGGACAATAGCCTTCTAATCAGAGGTGGATTTAGCAAGTGGCCACGGGTGGAGATATGTTGGAGACATTTTCAACACAAACATTGGTTTGAACGTAGTTAGCTCTGAGTTTGGACTATGGTTGCGGTCATTCAGTCCAAAGACATACAGCAATTGTTGATAACATGGACAAATATCGCAAGATTGTATTACTTTGATTTTTCTTTTCAGCAAAATGACTTGATGTAGTTGTGTATTTGATAATTTATTTAATAGAAAAGATAAAACAAGAAAAAATGAAAAAACCCACAACAAACGGAATTATCACTGAAAAAGAAGATAACAAGAAAAGAAAATATAAATGATCAAAGTGGTGATAAAAAATATAAAAATAAAAAAACAGGATTTTTTTGAAAATCACAATTGCATTTATGCGTTGTCCATATTTTGAGAATATATACACACTCTGAAGGGCACGGTTTTAAAAAAAGAATTGTGTGGCTGTTCATTGTGAGTATATTTCCATGACAAATATGTTACATGTTCAGTGCTGTGTCAGAATCTGAGTCTCTCCAAGAGGCCCCAGATAAAGTGAAGGTAATTGCAAACTGGTTCCCCATGTTATGAATACATCTTTTACAGGTGACTTGGTAATACTATGCAGGGTTATTTTCTAGCACTCCAATATAAATAAGATAGAGACATTGTGCACCTGGTGCAGCAATAAGTCCTGCTCTTGGTTTCAGCAAATGATCCCGATGTATGTCTAGCCAGGGTTTTATGGCAAGCTAGGAAACCTTACAAAATACCCAACAGGCCCCCCTACTCACCTCAAAGACAAACAGATAGGCTTCACACAGCCTCTTAGCGAGTTCTTAATCATCTTTTTAAAATCTCTCATCAGACAATTTTTCAGTGGAAGTGATTATAGAGGGGGACAGCTAAGTGGCAGTAACCATTTCCTGTGGAACCTTTTTTTCTTAGAATTGTATAAGGTTTCAACATGCTACTTGAATTGTGATTGATTGGTGATCAGAAATCATGGGGCAACAGAGCTCTGTGGAACAGTGTCCTTGTGACCTTGTCAAGCATGTTATTTCACTTTTTGTCTGTAGTAGATTTATGTGTATATTGTATCACTACTTTGCATGCTTGCAACTTGGAGCCTTCCATTCAGGATGGGGACATTTAAGCTACAATGATGTCTATTCTTTTGATCAAGGTGTTGACAATGACAATGACTTATATATTGTCAGGTTATAATTTATTGTTTGACTTGTGTACTTTTAAAGTAATCTCTATAAAACATAGTTTCATTATAGGACTACAAACCCAACCATTTAAACATATTGGTACCAACTTGAGCTTGGAATATATGTGGTCAGGTACGTAAGATTCAGATTAGCTCCAAATTCCAGCTTCACCACTTAACAAAATTATGTGATCCTGGGAAAATCAGTTAATCTGAATGAGATTTCTCTGTGGAAATGAATATGCCCTAAACGTGATTCTCTCAATACTCCATTGTGTCACAGAAATGTTCAGTCATGGATTACTAGGCAATTGAATTGCTGTGTACAAAAGAGTGTGCCACCATGAGGATCCTGATGACATTTCCACCTGTTGTTTTTGCACCCCGTCTCTTTCTACTGCATCCAAGCACTCCTTCGCACCCTCAACTCATCTAAATTTCATGCTGCAGAGTGGCTTTTTGTAACTCCTAAATGTCCCATTCCAGGCGACATATTTTAGACTGTCTGGAGCAACAAGATGCCGTGCCCCTGAGCCGCTCGTCTGTGGCATGCTGGAAGTGGCCGCAGTGTCCAGAGGTAAATGAGGTAAGGGCTGTGGGCCTCAATGCTCAGCTCTTGGAGGGGAGAGGAGGCAGCATCCTCACTTCTCCCCAACCAGGCCCAGAAGACAACAAGGTGATGTGTGTACTATGTGGGAGTGGTGGTGGCAGGAATGGTCCTAAGAGGGAGCGGATGAAGGGTAAAAGGTGAAGGGGCAGTGGAGGGGAGAGCAGAAGGGAGGGGAAGATCAGTAGGTTGATGTTTGCACACCACTTTTCTTGCTCCTGCTGGGTTTGGGTCTGTACTGTTTTCAAAGCTCAATGAATGCATTAAGGTTGAATAGAATGTAAATACTTTTTTATTAGGCAGACATGATTCAACAGGGTTCACCGATCAGGCTCTTGTCTAACTTTATGTTGTATACAATGTTCATTTTCATGCTGCAGCAAAGGCTGCTTTGCCTACGGGAAAGGTGGGAGTGAATGACAAGTGACACGAGAAGGTGAGAGCGGCAGGGGTCTGATGGAAGATGAGAGAAAAAGATGAAAGGTGAGATGGGTGGTGGGGTTTATGGAAGGCTAAAGCTGAGGTGTGTCTTATAGGAGGGGAAATGATATTTTGGACTGGGTACCAGAGACCATGTGATGTTGGAAGGAGAAGGGGAGAACATGTGATTTTGGAATGGCTACCGGAGACCAAGTGATTTTAGAAGGAGAAGGGGAGAACATTTCATTTTGGAATGGGTACCGGAGACCAAGTGATTTTGGAAGGAGAAGGGGAGAACATGAGATTTTGGAATGGGTACCGGAGATCAAGTGATTTTAGAAGGAGAAGGGGAGAACATGAGATTTTGGAATGGGTACCGGAGAACAAGTGATTTTGGAAGGATAAAAGGAGAACATGTGATTTTGGAAGGATAAAAGGAGAACATGTGATTTTGGAATGGGTACCGGAGACCAAGTGATTTTGGAAGGAGAAGGGGAGAACATGTGATTTTGGATTGAGGGGCAGAGCGGATTGAGTGATCTCACTTTTTGTCAGCATAGCAGAGTGAGTGGGCCAGGCTGTTCACAACCAGAGTCAGGCCCCTAAAAACACACACCTCCAATAGTAAACAAATAAACAACGTAAAAAACATGAAACCTTTACTCCTTAAGTCCATCATTTTCATCATTGAAAATGATGACTCCCAACAGCCATGAACTCCTCACACCCCAGATTCTGCTTCCAAGGCCCACCAACTCTACTACCTCTGTCAAACTTGTCCACTGGACTATTTGCCATAAACCTGCCCCTGCTTCTAATTTTGCGATGCCTGCAGTGACCAGGGATACGTGGTGGTGTGGAAGGGCTGAGCAAAAGGCAACTACTACGGCTGCTCCTTTGTGGAAAAAGGCAAACTCATAACAACCAAACATACTTCTCTGAGTCTAGCGCCACTCACACACACCCAAAGCCAGCTTCCTTCCTAGAGGGAGGCCCTTGGTAGCTGTGCCAAAATAACACAGCACCATGATTAAAGGTAACAAGGGCTGGGACTTAGAGGAGTGAGCACACTTAGGACACTAAGAAGGGACCTATACAAATACATATGTGCCACACGACCTTGCCTAGCCATGAATGCCCAAAGGAAAACCATTAAAGCCAGTTATGAGGTTGCTTGCACTACTTTACAGGGTGCAAGGTAACCTCACAGGATCCCATATTGCAGAATGATGACCAGAAATATTTCTGGAAGTGCATGAACAAAGGAATTTTCGACATAGGTCCACACATTGAAGGTCTTTTTCTTCCAAAGTGTACATTGCACGCAGGGGACCTGTTATGTTTGCAAACAAGTCCACTCCATGTAATTCTGGTCCTTTTCACACTGAACTGCAACATAAAGGTGTGGGTGCAGGCATAATTGCCAGTAAGGCGTTGTTTTTGCACTTCACAGTACATAGTGAGTAAATGCCGAGTGCCATTTCTACATGGCAAGAAGCGTTTAGGATGGGTTCCTGTGGAATCTGGCTTCTTTTAGCTGGTATAAAAAGTAGGTGGAATCCGCAGGAATCCAAAGCATTTGCGAAAGCGCAAACATGTTATGCTCTTATAAAAGCTTGTGCATTTGTATGGAAGATAGGATGGGGTTGGCAGAAACAGTAAATCATTCCATGTCCCTTCTCTGCCATGCACGTGAATGACAATGTGGAGTTAGAGTAAATAGGATGTGTGACAAGCCTTCCCAAGAGAGGGAGAGGAATGCCTGCCACACAACCCAGTCCAGAGCCTGTCCTGGAGGAAATGCAGCTGTGTGGGCCTTATCACCTCCCTTTGAGCTGGCTTGAAAGTTTCTAGTAACCTTTTGTCTCACACCATGCCTCACAGACACAATGTACACTAGGTCTTTCTGTTCATTTTAGAGACCCCATCTTGAGGACCAGTTGAGCAACAATCCCCTTTTAGTGACTCACAACATCCCTGCAGCAGGAAAGGAGATTGACACCCAGAAGAGAGAGAGCACCCCCCACAGCCTTGAACCAGCGATGGTCGGGCGCGTTTCATGACAGAGCAGTAAGGATCCGAGCCACGCAACTTTGTCAATGGACTTTCAAAAGAACTTGTTGAAAGCCATGGACCACCAGGGGTGTTTAATGTGGGCTAGGACCCTCCTCACCCAGAGACTTACCTGTAGGGGCCCAAAACATTCGCTTGCCAGGCTGCCAGTGCGGTTTTGCAGCCTGAATGTGCAGAGAAAGTGGGTAGGCCGTAGACCGCTCATTATGCCTTCAGGAAGAACATACACAACCCGAGACGGTGAAACAGGGAAAGATAGGACAGGTAAAGAAGGCCAGTAGCCAGAGAGGAGGGCCCGTATAGGGGAACAGCAGGAAGCTAAAAGTGTGGGTTGTTTGGGTAAGGTCAGAGGAGAAGACGGAGTCAGACCAAGACATCAGAAGGATGAAGGAGGTAGAGGTGGTACAGAGGAAATTATTTGAGAAGGTGCGTCATTGGTTTAGTGAGCGCAAGGGAACTGCAGTGTGAGAGTGTGGCAAGTGTGTAAGGAAGTGAATTGAATGAGAGTGAAAGGAGGGTGCCTCAGTAGTTGGGAGGAGCGGATTAGCGGTTTGGAAGCAGTAGTAGGGGTTTGGAAGGGGGAATAGTGGTTTTGAGAAGAGAGGAGTGGTTTGAAGGAAGACTTTTAGATTTCTGGCATTTAGGGAACTATCAGTTACGCCCTGGGAGGCAAGTGTGGGTCAAATAGCTCCCGGTAGCTACAGAGCACAGTTAGGGTCCTGCATACAAACGTTCCAGGAAAGAATCCAGCATCCAGCTATTGAATAGAACATGCTTGTGGGTAAAGACTTTCCAGAAGAAGGAAGTTGCCCCATTCACAGCTTCCAGGCTAAGTGAGATCTGAAGCTTTTACTGAAACCTCCCCCATGTTCGGTGGCAGGTTTTAAGTTGGTTAGATTGGTTTGGTTCATATTTTGTTATGCTAATTTATGTATGTTTTATATTCATCTGATGAAGGGACTGGCAGAGGGGCATCTTACAACAAGGGCATTATGTTATGGTATAATATATTACATTGTATAGATCTGTAGAATTTCATGGATGTGCGAAGGATCATTTTCTGTTGCAATCCATGACAATCTTTAATACAAATTATGATTAAAAAGAGTTCTTCCATGTTCTTAATTTATATTGTTACCTATGGCACCTGTAGGATAAGTGCCCACATAACCACAGGCCTCGCTGCAAAAACATGATCTCACCTAAGAACCCTGGCTATGTCAGCTAAGCCAAATGGCACTTTTGGTCAAGATAAGTTGTGTCACTGGAAACCACTTTTAGAACACGTTGGGGGCTCACCTTGCTAGTACCCGTTGCACAAAACGTGGTTCTAAAACGGCCTAAAAGTATAATCTCGGCTTTAACTCACCTTTCCTGAGCTGTGGTGCATTTTCCAAATGTTTGCACCGCGTGTGAGATCACGTAATGGGATTACCATGTTAGCCGGCCTTACTCTGTTTTCAAATGGCTTTATGCGAGCATGACATTTTAACACTGTCGTTATCCCTTTGGATTCTTATGGAATCCGCCTGTGTTAGCGACTGCAGAAAGAAGGCATATTCAATATGAATCAATTGTAAATGCCTCTAGCAAGAGAATGTACACTTCTTAATGCAACAAATTGCAAGGAAAATTGTGTTTTTGCTGGGTTTAACACGTTTGTGCTATGTGATGCAAATGACGAAAAGTGCATGGCAAGAACAGAAATGCATGGACGTGCATGCGGATTTAGTGCACGCTGTGCAATTACCCCTTTTTTAATGTAATGAGCAGTTTTGTGATTGTCCTAAATGAACATTTCCTTTCTATCTTTCATACTGTAACTTTAGTAAAGACTATTTCTGTACATGATACAATGCGATTAAATTAGATTTGGGCACATGTGTATACCCACAATGCCTTGCCGATGTGGCTCTGAACTGGAGGTGAACTTCCTGCAATGTTTGCTAGGTGGTGTTGTGGTATGTGTGACTTGACCCAAAATGATATTTTATACTTTCACATTTCAGGTGGAAGGGCTTTTTTTCCCAGACATTTTTAAACCACCATAACTTTATTGATGCTTTGTGAACATGACCCAATGCCCCAACCACAAAGGTGTCAAGACAATACTACACTGAGGAACCCTAATAAGGGTGAAACTGGTATGTAATGGCTCGGCAGCCTTGAGCAAGGTCGATAAAGCTATGCCTATGAAGAAAAAAGCCTTGCGTTTGGGCAAATGTGTAACTCACAATGCCTTGCGTAGATGGCTCTGAAGTGGAGGTGAACTTCCAGTAATGGCTACTAGCTGGTGCTGTGGACTATGTGACTTAGCTCAAATGAACAATCCTACTTTCACAAGTTATATTCAGATATTTTCAAAATCTGCTTTTACTCTTGTTCAGTGAATTGGGAAATGATAACTATGGAATGAAAGCTGAGCACAGAAAGAAAATGAATTCACTGAATCTACCTGGAAACTAGATATTAATTCCAGATGTGTGGGAGCAGTGCTAGGAAAGATATCAGCTTAGTAAGATCAGGTCAGGATCTTCCCCTATCTGCAGTATGGCACCTTTGACTCTTTTAGCGATGTAAGGAAATAGAAAGAAGACTCTCCACAAATAGCAGGACTTTGATTCTGACACTAACTTTGGAAATCGTCCCTTTCCCTTTAAACTGAAAGAACAATCCTCCTTCTGCAATATTTGGTTACCAGCAGAGATCCCTCATTAACGAAGAAGCAACATCCCAAATCCAGTGTGAATTTCTGTTTCAATGGAGCACCCTTGCAACTGGGTAGTGAGGTCTATGAGATGTGTCTTTCTCTAGACGGTAAAATTGTGGTTATTCAACGTGTGGTGAGGGTGTTTTTACACTCCTACGTTTTCGTAGTCCATTGTATTTATTTGATGTCCACAGATGCATAGAAAAAAAAAACATCTGAGTCTCCTCGACACACTTTCGGGGAAATCTCTGCACCTCAACACTTCTTACTCATTATGAGGAGTTAGATTTCCTATTTTAGTTGAAAATGTGCACCAGCGTTCCCATAACCAATGATGGCTTTTAGGATCCGCCATTTGAAACTCCCTGAAACACTTTCATCAATGCCCCCACGTTTTATACACGCTTAATCTTGACAAACTTCTTGGCTCCTCTCTGAGAATTTGAAGTTTGGCAAAAGGTCATAGTTAGGACAGCCAAGATTGCTGCTCAAATAAATTGTCCTTGCAACATAGAATGGCAATGGGGAGTGAGAATCAGAGAATGAGATGGTTAACACATGCGCTGGAGTTTTTTTAGTAAGCAGACGCAGTGGCCTTTTTTTAAAGCTTGCACAGGCTTGCAAATGCCTTCTTTGAATGTTTTGACCTGAAAGATCTCCACAAAGGTAGTGTGTTAATGAAATTGCAAATGGGAGGGAGCCTCTGGAGTGCAAAACAGAAATAGAAGGGCAAGTCAAAAAGGAAATTGACACTGTGAAATGGCAGCTTTTTGGATCCACCTCCACCCTGATAGACCCCTACCCTGAGACTTCCCTCCCTGAGCATCCCTTTGGGAGAGGGCTATGTGCACACACGCCGAGGAGGGCCACCGGGATAATACCTTTCGGGTGACATCCTGTTGTCTAGCATTAGAAGTGATAGACCAGGGTTAAGTGAGTGTCTTTTTGTTCCTGCAACTGCATATGGAGGAGAATCAGCACATGGCTGAGCCTAGGCTGCCATAATTAAAAAAAAAAAGGATGCAGATGGGCCATATAAAAAGCTTCAATTCTGTGGATGCATTCATCTCTCTCTTATGAGGCGGGAGTAATTTGCTGCCCATCTTCACTTTGGAAGCCGGCAGTGATCCAATCATGTTTATTTATAGACTGCCCTTTATCACAGTCGCATCGGTATGTGCTGGGGAAATTAAGATGTGCAAGTAGTTTGAGATTCCTTTCATGCATTGCTCATAATCGTAGTAGAGTGCTCGCGCACATAAATATTTCATTTTGTTCCATTCATTCCAACCTTTGCTAGCCAAATTAAAATAAATGTAGGTGGGCTGTAGTGCAGCTGATTATTTTAACCTTTTGCTTCTGCTTGAAGAATCTCATTTTATACCAGCGGCCACACTCTAATTAGAGTGTTTATCCATTCTTCCAATTAAGTATACTTATGGAGAGATTTTCCTACCACAGGCCAAAAGGATGAGTACAACATTTGGTTTTCTTTTTTTGTCATGTGCACCGGCCCTCTGCTGTTTAATGAGGGATTAGGGAAGGACTGAGTGAATGGGTACCGCAGCAGCATTGTCGCGTGAGGATAGCTCATGGGCAACGCACTTGCCTTGGAAACGAAGCGGAGTAACACAGGTTCGATCCCCGAGTCCGCGCTTAGAAACCTCTGGGTATTAAGCACGTTAAAAATAACCTATAATAATAGTGATCAAGGTAGGTGGGGCAATGTGAGTAAATAAGTCAGTGAGAAAAGTATTTAGCAAATACGTGGGAGGGGCTACTGGGTGGCTGAGTAGTCTAATTAGTGGTGCAATTTAAACATTTCTTTTAAAGTTTAATTATAGCGAGGCTTTTTTAATACATCTAATCCAGTCAACATAAAAAAGAGAGAAGAATTGAATCATTAGCAAAGAATAAGATACATAATTATGACATAAAAAGATGAAGCAAATTCCTAGTAATCGTCCAAAGTTTGGTCAAGTGATACATCAGGCCAAGGTCATTACCATGGAAAAATGGCTCCCACGTCATGCCTCTAGGAAGTAATACAAATATCAGGAGTACCACATGCTAATGCCGTTGCCTTGCCTATGTGTGCTAGACTCGCATGCGTTTCCACCACGGAAGAGCCACAGAGCCTACATGTGCGATTGGTTCTAGGCAGATTTTGCCTGCCCGCCAGCACGTTTCTACAATGTTAAACTTCATCCTGAGAAGTTTTAGGTAAAGCGGGATAGTTTTACGTGTAGTTAGAGTAAGTTAAAATTATCTGCTTAAAGATGTACAGCCTAAGTCAACCACTGTGTGATCATAATGGAGTTTGGTGGTCTCTTCTTTGATGAAGACTTTGAAGGTAGGACTGTTAACAACTAGGGGCTCGGAATTGTGTCTTTTTACAACATGCTTCAGATTCTTGTTTTAACTGGGATAGGTGCAAATGCTGTGCTCCTACAAATGAGGAAATATTGCAGCTTTCAACCACATCTAATAAGGGGTTAGGAGTTGAGCTGGTTAGCTGCCAGGATAGAGCCAGTCCGGGTCTGATTAAGCTGAAAACAACCCGATCGAACACAAACTTCAAAAGTGGATAGTCAAAAGGGGGTCGTGTTGGAACCCTAAAAAGAGATTTATGACAGTACTTCTCTGTCTGTCTGAGCTTTCCAATGTGATTCTCAGCCCAGATTTCGGAGCCTTATTGTATTTTTGGTAGGTATTTCATGGTATGTTTTGTAATGATTGACTTAAGAAAGTAACCCTCATGTCTTGCAGTGAACAATTCTGCGCTGCTCAAAAGCTGATGGATAGAGATAGACAAGTTGTCAAGGTGAGATGTACATTTTAGCCTGTTATCATTAGTGACACCCAGCTAGTCGAAAGGGGGTACCACTTCTAAGTTGATGTTATCTATTTTCCAGACAAAGTTATTTCTTCTGCGGCATGCCTGCCTTAAAGATATTTATTTTAGATTTTTGAGAATTAACCCTTAGGCCATTAGACTTGGAATTTGAGCCGAGGGAGCTAAGGGGAGTTTGTAAGCCCTTCGGAGTATAAGCTAGTAATACGAGGTCATCTGCATAATGTAGCCATTGCAGTTGTGTTTGGCCCAGTCTAGGGGGCTATCAGAGTTAAGTGCTTATGGTAAGAGGTTAAACAGGATTGGATACAATATATATCCCTACTTAAGTCCTACATATGTGCGTATAGGGTCAATAAAATGGCCAGGAGTCGAAATCCTAACTCTAACCGTGGTTTTGGAGCGCAGTGTAATGATCATAGTTAAAAGTCCAGGCAGGATCCCTCAACTAGCCAATTTAGACCAGAGAGACTCTTTCCTCACTGTCTCAAAGGCCGAAGAGTATTCTATAAAGGCAACGTAGATGGATTGATGTCTAGAGCGCCAAGAACTCTTGATGCAATGAGTGAGCGCCACAATGTTTTCTTTCTTTTGTGAAACCCGGTTTGGTTGTACGGAAGAATGTTGTACTCTCCAAACCCTGTATTAAGTTCTTCAAGCAGTATGCAAGTGAATATTTGATCTGGGACATCCAGCATGGTGAGAATTCTGTAATTATTGGGGTCAGATCATGGGCCTTTCTTGTGTACCAGAACTACGATGCTATCGGTCATCTCTTTGGTATCTGGCCCCTGTCACTGATTGTCTTAAAAAGATGTTTCAAAATGGCTACCCATAGCTTGGGATTCTGTTTCAAGCAGACGTTCCAAAAAACATCTGGGCCAGAATCTCTAGATTTCTGAGTGGAGACTATGGGCCTCATCACGACCCAGGCGGTAAGTTACCGCCTGGTCCGTGACTTTACCACCATGGCGTAAACTACGTTTACGCCATGGTGGTTGGCGGACTTACCGCCCCATTCCGACCTTGGCGGGGCGGTAAGTCCCCAATCCCCATTTACCCTTCCCCATTCCCATTTTTGCCCCATAGGGCATAATGGGAGTGGGGAAGGCGTGAATTACGCCACCGTAAATTACGGTGGCGTAATTAACTCCATGGTCCCTTAGCGCCATGGATTTTAACACCTGCTAAAAGCAGGTGTTAAGTCCGCCATGGCGCTAAGGGACCTCGTACTCAGGCGGTAAGGGTTGGCGCTGTTTACGGCGCCGTAAACCCCTTACCGCCTGGGTCGTGATGAGGCCCTATGTCATGGCCACTGGATCACAGGAGCTGCACTATCAGGTTCTGGGAGCAAGGGGTAGCATGGTTCACACACGTCCTTTGGGACGTTTATAAACGGGAGGCCCTGTTGTACTCAGTCCTGGCGCCTTTGGTACCAGGTTCATGGAGAAACATAAGCAAGACTCTTTATTATGGGCAGCAGTGCTTTTCAGGAACTTTCCACGTGTGTGCAGTCAGTCCGGGTGTGGCTTTCCATCTTGAGCTGCATGTTCAACTTCAAGGAGTGGGAGGGTGTGGCAAGCAGAACAGAACTAGTGGGTGTGGCCTAAGAGCTCAGCTATAAAAGCCAACCCAACCCCAAGGCACATAGTTCGCGTTAATCTGCATTCGCATGCAGCGTAATGCTCACCGCCGCCTGGGATAAAGCAGCACTTACCTTTGTGAATCCAGTCTCCTGCCCATACGCTTACCTCCTGGAGTCAGCATTCACCTGCATTCTTCACCGCTGACCCTGGCGTCCATTCTTCATCCTCCGGAACACAGGACTTCAGCTCTGGGCACCGCAGCACGACATCTTCTTCATCCTCCGGCACGCAGGATTTCAGCTCTGGGCACCACACCACGACATCTTCTTCATCCACAAAGGTGGACCCTGTAAAAGGACCAAAGGCAAGGTTAGACATTACGAACGTTCAGGTTGAAGTCACGCTTGCAAAATTCTTTGCGCTTATCCTTAAAAGCTCACTGACCTGATGCCGGACCGCCGTGGGATCCTCCGCTCCTCATCTGGAGCCACCTCATGCTCTGTAGCTCTGCTGGGCTACAATCACACCTATTTGGGAGAAAGATAGACATTATTACAGAGCTGACAACAGGCTTTGAGAAAGACAATACAAATACTTCAAGACAAAGAAAACTGAAAGACACTTACTTAAAGGTGTGTAATAGTCGCATCTGGACTGGACACACATACAAAGGACCGGTGAAGGAACTCGGTCCTCATCCTAAATGCGCCCCTGCCAGAAGTAGCAGGACGGAGAGCTCACCATTAATAATCTACAGGTGAGCCTTAATGGGTTGATGCATTCTTACGAAAACCACGCTATGGGAAAAAGGGTTTAAGAGGGAATTCACTCACAGGCCAGCAAACTTACGTACTCTCATATCTATGCAGGAGCAGTGTTCCAATTAATCGCAGCAGCCCACAGCCTATTTGCAGCGGAAAAAAGCAGACGGGGGGGGGGTTCTACTTCCTTGGAGGGCTGCAACCGTGCCCCAATGTCCCCCCAGAGACCAGGTGAGCGTAACAGACTATAATCTTTAGTATGTCAGCGTCTGTGTAACTAAGGCTCCATTTCCCATAGTTAGGTGCATCATTTTGGGTGTGCATCGGTTCAACTCCAATAGAGTTCCTAGTGAATGTTTGCCAGTCTGATTTTGAGGCATGCACAATTAGTTTGTTAGTATTGGGACCGTTTCTTATATTCCATAAAGTACGCGACTCATTGGCACAGAGAGCCGTGACAAGCTTATTCCAGTTCTCTAATTTGCGTGGTTTTTGGTGAGTTCTAAGCCAAATTAAATCTGAATATTTTCTTTCTCAGGTCACCCTAGCTAGCTCATGAGGAGCACAGACGGCGGAAACTACAAAGGTCACACCTAATATTCTTTTTGAAAGCCAGTATCTTGTGGTCAAATATTTTATTGTGACCGTAAGAGGATAATGTGTGTTTTGGTGAGCGATTTTGTATTTTGTCTACATCACACTTAGATATGAGTGGTAATAGTTTTTCATAAACCGTCAAAATATAACCAATTAGTGTAAGTGCCTCAACCTCGACACTGGGTGGAGCATGATTCGTTTTTTGATAACTGGGAATGCTCTCATCCTGCCCATTTGTTAGACAGAATCTACACACATCGTCTAATACTCGGGTGCCCAGTATGTCCCCAAACATGTCACTGTATTTTTGTAAATTGGGGATCTTCCAGCTAATTCGATTAGTTCTGGGGCTAAATTCAACAATGCCAGTACTATCGATGTCTATTGGGGCTAAAGAAAAAGCAAACGTAGAAACTAAAGGAAGATGGTCGCTTTTGTGTTGCAATAGTACTTCCATATCCAATATAGATGCGAACAATGAATAGTGAGCAAAAATATAGTTGATTGTTGAAGCACTATATTGCAAAGTCCTAGCACAATGTCCAGGAATCTCCCCAGTAAATCTTCTGTTGAGCATATGAAGAACATTAAGATTAGGAGTTTTGGCCCAATCCTGTTTTTGTTTGAATTTGCTGTAGAATAGGGATTGAAAGGGCCTGATCCAATAATGGGTGCATAGTGGACAGATGCCCCCTAGGAATTCTAGCATTAAAGTCCTCTAAAATAATGACAGGTATACCATTAGCAGAGTATTTTTCTATTATGGATTCGGTCGTTTTAATGACATTCTTATGTTCTCTATCATTGGGGAGTCATAGATGTTACTGATGAGCAGGTTCATCCTTTTGCCCTCAGAGGGTTCCAAGAAAGGATAGTGAAGCCAAGGCTAGGATTGGCTGAAACATCTGGGCGGGAGGATATTAGGTAAACATTCTCAGTAGTTAAAGTCTGCCTCTTCAAGGTTTGGGTTGGTGTTACAAAGTCTGGTGGATTTCAACAAAATGTCTAGTTGCATGTTATTAGGCAGCCATTAAAAAAATCACTCGAGTTCTCAATTCTACACATACATACAGGCCACTGTTTCCTATTTGCCAATCGTCAATTATCACTACTGCTAGTGGTGATTAGAAATTGTTGAGCCCTGGTCTAATAGTAGTCTAATAGTTGATCACAGGTGCTGAATCCCAATGTTGCCAAGTCTCACAAGAGCACACATGCTGTATTACAGTTTGATGCTAAGAGAACATGTGAAAATTGATTAGGGTCATGAGTGCTTTTCAGGTCTGTTCAGGTTTGTGCTTAATCCTTGCTTGGTTGATCATCATTAACTTGATTATTGATGGCTCTTGGCTTCATGCCTGTTTAGGGTGTTTGGAGAACCACAGACATGTTAAGCATTATGCTTGTGTGCTCTCTTTAGGGGCCATGGCTTTTTGTTCAATCCTGTTGCTGATGGTTAGTTGCATTTTAAGAAATGTGAAAACATTCCTCTTTCGCCAAATGGATTTTGTCTCTGCTGTCATTGTGCACGTGGGCTGCAGGGTAATGCAGGCTTCAGCACCAGTATAGTTGTAAAGCTAAAAGAGGCATTATGATATGAATAATTCCTGTTTTAATACACACCACCAGAGTATTTATTTGCCAGTGAAATCCAAGGTGACGACACCTGGAGCGAAAATACCACCTGTTTACATTGTGGGATACCACCTAGTAATCTCTCCATAAAAAAAAGAACATTGTCCCCAATGTTTTTAAAATCTTTTCTCTTTAGGGAATACAGGGGAAAGATGAGGACGGAAACAGTAAAACAATGTATGTAACACTTCATGTGCATTCACTGAAATAACACAGACAATATTTCAGGTATTCTGCATTTGTTACAGCTGAACCTGCAGTGTTCCCGTAACGATGAGGGATTCCACCAGAAGGAAAGAAACAAAGAATCTGCCCAAACTTTAGTGAGGTCAGTTGTTTGAGGCTTGTTTCTTTGAGTTTACTGAATAGGTGTGTGGGCGTAAATATTAGAGAATTAAAGGTGCACTTCTTCAATTTTCAATATTGAACTGTACAAATGGGTTTCTGAGGCTGTGTGTGAGGGGCATGTTCAACGTATCTACTGGTTTGTTCACAAGGAGTCTCAAAGTACCCCTAATTGTCACAGCGGGAGCACCCCATATGTGATAGGCTATTGTCCTTTGATTGTGGGCTGTTTGGTCTTCATCCAACGAAATGAACAGGGTGGAAAATGAGAATTTGAACAAGCAATCATATTGGAGTGAGGCATACCTACAATTACTGTGGATGGGTTCTCTGGTGGTTTGCGTGCAGCCAATGAGTGGTTGTTTTTGACTTTCTGCTTGAGGAGAGATGTATAGTTTGAGCCAACAGACCTATCACTGTGGGTTCCATAGACTGAATTTGTGAGGTGGGCATCTGGCAGAGAAGCTTATTTTCGGAAAGTAAGAGATGTATGAGTGTTGGTTCGAGAACTGTGATTCTCAATTCAGATTTTATATTTGTATGTTAGAAGTTGATGGTGTTTTGTTAACTTTTGTTATGTTTATAGGTATAGGAAAAAGAGTTCAGGAGGATCGGGCAGGGGTGTAGCATAAGCAAAATCTAAGTTTTGCTTTTTTTCATGTTCCTGGAAAGGGGTGCTAGCTAATCAGGATGATTGGAACGTGAGCTATATATTTTTCAGTATGAGCCTGCATTATGAGCAGCCTGAGTGGTGTTGGCATGCGCCCTCTTCCCCTGCTGATGATGTCATGGTCGCCAACAGAGAAAATGGATTTCAGGAACTAGAGTGTGGCGACAAGGTGCGCCGTAAGGAGAGTGTGTTGTTTTTCTAATTAAACAGCCTTAGCACATGCATTGTGCAAATATGGCCTTGCAGTGTGGCGTTGTGCCGTGCTGTACTTTCCAAAGTCCATTTCTCTGTTGATGATGTCACAGTCATCATCAAAGAAAATTGATTTCCGGAACTATGGCATTGTGCTGAAGTGCCCTGCAAGGTTTTTTTTTTTTTCTTCAAAGTAAACACCTATAGCACCTGCATGGTGCTAAGCGTGTTTAATTCAAACAAAACAAAATATGACCTTGCAGTGAGGTGCAGTGCTGTGCTGTATTTTTCCAATTAAACACCCTTCGCACCTCACCTGAATGGTGCTAAGGGTGTTTCATTCATTTTAATTTAAAAAATGACCTTGCAGTATGGTGCCGTGCTATGCCGAATTTTTCTAAGTCAGTTTCTTTGTTGATGATGTCATGATCATCAACAGAGAAAATGGATTTCTGGAACTAGGACATGGCATGGAAGTGCACCGAAAGGTAAGCGTGTTTTTTTCAAATGAAACACCGTTAGCACCTACATGCTACATATGGTGTTTAATTAAAACAAAAACAAAATATTACCTTGTGGTTTGGCGCTGTGCTGTGCCAGAAGTCCATTTCTCCATTGATGATGTCATGGTCATCAACAAAGAAAATGGATTTCAGGAACTATGGTGTGGTGGTGAAGTGCACCACTAGGTAATTGTCTTTTTTTAATTAAATATCCTCAGCAAATGCATAGGAAACTGGTGCTATAATACATGGCGGCAGTAAAATTCTCTCAAAAAACAAAGCAAAACGACTGGAAATTGTGTCCAGGCTCCACCCAGGCATCCTCATTTGCCTCAAAGTTGTTGTATTCAGTGCTATTGGCATACAGCACTTCCCAAAGTCGAAAATGCCACCTATTGGAGACCTGCATTGCTGTGGAGGGTTCAATGCTAGGGCGGCAGAGGCAAAAATCCCATCATTGGCACCAGAAGAAGTCGATGGAGAGGTCCAGAGGATGACGCAGCTGATGATGGTGGTCCTACTTCCTCTGTGCCCTGTGGCGTTGCAGGTCCGGCAAGTGGGTGCAGGGCATTGCAACCAAGGTGGATTACCTGTTGCCGGAATCAGCTCCATAAACATTCATCCACTTGCTGCCAGTGGAAACGTATCAGGTGGTTCACGAAGGTGGTGCCAAGGCTTTTTGCAGGAATCGTGGAGAGTCCTCTTCTTCATACTGCGCCACAAAATGTGCACTCTCCCTTCTTAACATCCGACAGGGGAGTGTCTTTAGGCAACTTGAAATACCGCCAGTACAGGGAAGGTGATAAGCTCCTGCTGCGGTTCTTCTTGGGTGGAGCTGGCTGCTCAGATACGAAGTTGATCTCTTCATTGCTGCAGGGTGTCTCAGGATGTTGTGCCGCCATCTCCATAAAATAATTAAACAGAAAAATCAAAAGGAAAAAAGAAAAATGAAACAAAAAAGTCTACAAAAATCTTTAAAAGGGAATAAAAAACCAAAAATAAATGTAAAACAATCAAACAGATAGAAAACAAGGTACAAAAAAGAAAAAGTTTGGTTAGGAAATAGTGCTAATTGAGCAAATTTGGTAGACAAAGTGTTCACTGTGTCTACCTGAATTTGTGTACAAAGCAATGAGAAAATGTAAGGATTTCTGTAGTATGTATATGTGATTCACGATATGTGTGTCTACAAACTTATCAGCTCTCGAATTTCATACCATGTATGTGCACTCAGTCCAATCCATTTGCAGATTTTTTGTACCCGTGAATCACGATTCAAAAAAGAAAAGAGTCTATTTTTATTATTTTGATATCAAGGATTTGTGAATATGAAAACTGCCAGTCTGGTTGTTGATTGGATCAGGTGTGGCAAATACCTTTTTCTACGAATGTTATATATATGTTTTTCATTATATGAATATTCTGATGAATCGCAATGTGAGAATCGAATGTCGAATTTTAGTGCTGCTCTCGTGGTTTCAATCGCAAAATTAAGCAAAACAGTTTTTTTTTTTTCTCTGCATTAATTTTTCCAAAAAGAGAGTGCAATTATCAATGTTCATTATAGTGTTTACATTATCCCTTCACATAAAATAAAGTTAGTGCAAGATTAAGATGCAGTTTTTATTTCAGTAGTTGTATACCTGACATTCGATCTGCATAGTTGCTCAACCTACTCTTCCTCCTCTCAGTATTGTCTGAATAATTTGTAACATTATGACTTCTCGATTAGTCTTGGAGGGATAGAAACAAGGTACCCATCAGAAACATTATTTTAGCTTGTCCTTGATTCACATAGTATCTTCATTTCTTTCTTTTTTTGGTTAATTATATATGCAAATACTCAAGACACAGATATTGTTTGTGAATCTAGATCTCACACCAGCACGTCCGTCTTCGTCGTCCCAGTACTTTCGTAGATCTCGATCTGAGTATTATGTTTGAGAAAAATAATAAGTTATATTCACATGTGGTGCTTAAAAGGAGTACTGTCTATATAATGTGTAAGGTAGATTTGTGTACCAATTCAGTTTTCCTTGTCACAATCTCCCACTAACCACACTTTGCTAGTTCTCATTAGAGTCCCCAACTACCCCACCTCACTCTTCCTTATTACATGTCCTAACTACCCACCACACTCTTATTTGTCACGGTCCCCAACTACACAACTTTACTCTTCGTCTTTACAGTCTCCCAATAACCCAACCCCATTCTTCCTTGTCACAGTACACTATTACTAATCATTTCTTTCCTAGGAGACACAAAAGAAGAAGAAATACTTGATAAACCCAATGTTGTTTAGCTCAAGAGTAGATATTCATAACAAATGATATGACATCAGGTATGTTGTCAGAAAAAAAGATAGAATTGCACGTGGTGGGAGGTATAATTTAACAAAACCCTAAAAATGTATTGAAACATCTTCACTTGCAGCACTTTTAGGGTGAAATAATCTGATGCAACGAAACCCCTGAAATTCAGTGAAAAAACCTTTGTTGAGGTGACATTAAGGTGCCGTTTAATGCCACAACACCCATGGGCTGGTGCTGGAAGCTATTCCACCTTAGCTATGAGGCCCACATTGCACGGCCTTCAAGCACCCTGATGACATCAGAAATGACGGTGCTGATGATATCAAATATGGTATCACTTATCCTGAGTCCCTCGTAAAGCCTTCTCCTACACGATGCAATAAGTGTTGCACACTATGTTCAGGTTTCTAGGCACTGTCTTCAACCTGCAAAATACCGGTTTGAAACCAGACAGGGAACACACATGCTTTGGTCCTTCCGAAGCGACAAATAAGTTGGTAATACTATGCCTGCTCTAGTGCTGAGAAACTGCAGAAAAAAAGTGCCAATGAATTGTGTAAGACTAGGCCTATTATTTATATCATTTTGAAATGACATAAACAGTGGCAGCAGAAAATAAAATAAATAATTACCTTTCTCAGTTGCATATTTAGGTTATATCACCCTGCAGGCCGGGGCAGGACCCCTCACATTCACATTGTGCTAAATCAGAAATCTCAATAACTTAGAGTTAATCTTCTAGAAGGAAGTTGATTAGACTTGGTAAACTATTGAATTATTGATGAGCTTGCTACCGTTTAGAGCCCGGCGCCTGCACATGTGGCTCAGAAAATGAGAGTTAGTTAATATGCTGACGGGGAAATGTCCACAGAGGCCACCCGGCGGCAACCGTGTCAATAGCAATACCGCATGTCACAGGTGCAGCGGTTAATCATTCGTTACTCAGTGGACATTGTTTTGAAACGTCAACAAAGGTCCACCGCCTTAGGAAACGTTGTGAGCCGTGAATTATTTCCCGCAGTGTACCATGGGGTCGAAATGTTACAAAGAGGAAACCAAACTGAATGCGAGCAGCGTGACATCCTCATGAGGTTGTTTGCAAAAACAACAGAAGCAGCTGTGGCACAATATTAACAAGTTAATACTAAAATCACGACCAAACTGCATTGGTATATGCATCTAGAGCCAATTTTGACTCACGAAGGGCAAAATATGTTTTTTTAAGGGAGTGTTCTTCAGTTTACTGAGAAAATGGATGATATTGTAGGACTGTAGACAACACATTGTTAAATGCACAAAGTAGAATTCGCTCTAACGACGCCACGAAGCATCAGATCTCATGACAATGGCTTTCATTTTAGCAGGAAGTAATATTCACTGCTCTCAGCCCCCAACATTCCATCCAGTACTAAAACTGCATGGCAACGTACAAGTAGGTGGTGAACATCATATCCCCCCTACCCTGCAAAAGTATTGTGGCTTGCTCCTGCAAGTGGCAGAGGGGTCTTCCCTGTAAAATGCGGGGGGGAGGGGGGCACTGATATTCCCATTCAAACACATGCATAGGCTTTGGCAAATGTGGAGGCTCCTTATTGCTGTAGGCCCTGAACGATGTCTGTTTTGCCTCTCGAAAAAGCATTGTGGGCAGCAGGAAGTAGTGTATCACAAAATAACGCCCCTTTGCAAAATGTTGGTAGGGGTCAGTGATATTGATGCTCCCCAAAGACATACCCAAATGTAGGAGCTCCTGAATTGCTGGGGCCCCTTGGACTGCATAGGCTTCAGGATGTCCGTTATGCCCCTAGGCACTTGGCCTGAGAGAGAGAAGACAGCAGTCACCTGTCTAACATGGTCTCACCGCCCCAGCTTTGAGAAGATTCCCTGGAACCTGCCTTACTAATGCAAAGTCTCTCACAAAGAGAATTGCTATCTCTAGTCCTCAGCCAATGAAAGTCCCATTAACAATGGAACTCCCATTAGTTGAGGCCTCTGTGGTGTGGGCCTGCAGGAAACAACAAGATCATGTTTGGCAAGATATGAAAAATGATACTCTCAGATGAGGATCTAACTGTTACGGTGAATTGAGGAGCTCTGCCTCTTTGATTCAATGACGATGAAGATCCCAGTCCCCTTGTGGAATCAACTGTAGGCTAACGATTTTACCCAGGTGAAAGTCGTGTACATACCACCCATAATGTTATAAGAAGCTTTGGATCAATCTAAACAGGGCATAAAAAAGCAAGGTGTCTGAACATTGGCAGGACGAACTGTTTCTTGGAGGTGTAATACCATCCCAACAGATAGTAAGGACATGGGAGGTGAAGGCACCATCCATTCTCAACATGAAACATCTTGATGGAGTTGGAATCTGGGAGACAGAATCAGCAAGTGAGTGAACAAATGTAAAGGCAGTGCACAGGAATGTCAGTAGAGACATTATAGACCAACAGCTATATCCCTGTAGGCCCACTCTCTATTGTCCCCCAAGGCAGTGAATATGGCAAGGGAAATGTGCACAAGATCACACAGTGAATATCTTGGAGTCAAACAAAATGCACTCAGGAACCAAGACACATGTACTGTAAAACCCAGGATGTGCAAGTAGAGAGTGATATGAATACAAATATACAAAAAGGGATGTGGGGTAAGAGCTAAGAAGCTCCTTATGATTACAAAGAAAGTTGGCAAGCTCCTTACGCACAATTGCTGTTACAGGTACTGTCGGCACTATGCCCACATACAGGGCAATCAACAACAGGATCTGTGAGCTAACACTCTTGATGGTATTGAATAAGGTATCTTAAAGACAATACTCACGAGGACGAGAAATACCACCTGAAATGTCAGCGAAGCCCACAAACCCTGTTGATCAAACTGGGATCCAGAAAGGCTAGAAAAGCAAAGTGGGGATAACATCAGACTCCTGACAAGGGACTAGTCGGAATAGTGATTACAGAATAGTGAGCAAAACATAGGCATTCACACAGGAGCTAGCTGATACAGCACACCGCACCTATCAATCAATAGGGAACAAAGGGAAAAGTGCAAGGGAAAACCTGGAACAGACTCGAAGAGAAAGTAAAGGAACAGGAGCATGAAAAACGAAATTACAAGGGCATAACCTCTGCCCTCCCCACCTAGGGAAGGAAAGCAAACTGGGAGAAAATACTAAATCTATAAATGAGGAGTGACTAAAGGATCAAGATGTCACTGCTGAATAGGGCAAAGTCAAAGGAATACAAAGCCCAGACAAACTGGGCTGCACAGAAAAAGAAAAGCACCAGCAAGTGCTGACTGAAAAACAGAGGAAGCCAGAAAGCGAATCCAGGAAGCAGAAACTACTAATAAGTACACTAAATTCGAAATCCATGGGAAAGGGAACAAGGAATTAGAAACAAGGAACTAGATACTAACCTAAGAACCAGGGACCAGTCACAAACAAGAACACTGCATCCAGAGCTGTTGCTAGGTGCGGGCTGAGAGGGCTATAGACCAGGGTCTTTTGGTTGTAGCTCTAGATAGAAGCTCAGGTGTTAAAACCAAAAAGGCTAGCTAGCCTGAGTCCTGACAGTCCCAAAATTAGCGTAGCCCCAGATCTTTTCCAGACCTTGCAACACCACTGACTGCATCAATGACCAGCCACAGGTGCTGCTTATCCTCCAACCAAGCTTGCCCTAAAGGGTGCGATGAAACAGTGGGCCAGAAATTCTTCTGATTAAAGGAGCATACTGGGGCTGCCAAAAACCTGGAATGGACCAGGAAGGGAAGTAACATGGAAAATAACGATTTAGAGCTCCCAATTCCCCACTGCACTGAGGTCTGGAAGGAGAGTTCAGTAGGGTATAAACCCCAAATCAGGCCCCGAGTGGTGGGAATGGGAGCAAATCGTGACACCCAAGCACTGCCATTAGAGAACTTTGTGAATGAACCATGTGAATGTGTTATTCCATCTAGCACAGCACAAAACATAGAGGTTGTGATAGATGACTGTATTTCTATTGATCCTCAGCAGTGGCTTTGGTTGCGGGAAAGATCTCTTTCAACCTCAGGTTTCTGAAACGCATGTTTTCCTTAACGACCAGGGAAAAGGCCAGGCTGTGATTGCTATGGTAGTGGCAATCTAGGGCAATGCTACCTTCTTGGGGATGCCAAATGTTCTTCTTCATAGACTGCAGAGAGTGCAGAATCCAGTTGCACATCTTCTAATATGAAGGCAGAAATATTCAAACACAACTATCCAGATCATCTGTTAGGCGATCCTCTGCACACCAGTCCACTCCACATCAGAACACTGCACACATTCCCCCAACATCTCCTCCCACGGTTCGGGGCTCGGGTGATTCGGTGAACCCAAAGGACCGAAAACACCGTACCAGCTTTGGTGTACGGGCTCGATTGCAACCCTTTCTGCATTGGCAATTGCCTTGGAGAACGTATAGCAGAAGGGGCGGCGTTACGTCTTCACGTCGGTCACGTGATCCAGTGTGGCGTTCCTCACGTGACCTTGGTGGACGTCACATGACCCAGAGACGTCACAGTATAAAGGTCTGAGAGACAGAATGCTCATTGCTTCTCAGCTGTCTTCAGACCCTGTTTGGCGTTACGAATTGCTCCTTGTTACTTTGATCTCAGAACTCCACCTCGGACTCCTTCGGACACCCCTTTGTACCTTTGCTTGGAACTGTTTACCTGTTGCCGGATTTTTGGACTTCACCTCGACTTGTCTTTGGATCATCCCTTGATACCTTGCTGAGCTTCTACGCCTTTTTCCTTCTTGGGATTCAAGTCAAGCCCTCTCTCCTACAGGTGGTTAATCCTACATCCACGCTCACCTGCGGTTCTACTATTCCTGGGACCGCCGCATCATCTGAGTCTCGAACCTCTCTACTAGGTTACCTGGGTTTCCTCAACACCAGATAGGTAAGACTCTTTAGATCCTATTGTTTACCTGATTGTATTGTAATTGCCTGGTACTTAACCTCGTTCCCTTTTGATAGCAGCATCGGTGTTCCAGGGGTTCCGTGGATCTGGGAAGACATCTCTCACCTGTGGCCTCAAAGGTCGCACAGCGGGTTTCTATTAGTTCCCCTGTGCGTCACTTGGGGACGGAGGTCTCATCGGTCTACACGACTCTCAAGTCAGAACAGACTGAGAAGCCGTTTAGTCGTGTTTGACGATGCAGGGATCCACGGAAGAACCCATAGCTGCCTTAGTCCAGGCAATTACAATATTGAGGGCAGATATGGCCGCCGCGAACACGGTGATCCACCAAAGGTTAGATTCCATACAGAGTGTTCAGCATTCTCTTCCCGCAGACCCTGAGTTTGGAGATGCTAACCTCTCTACTACACCCCCTCCCTTGGCTACTACTACAGTCCCAACTCCAGTGGTCCTCCCAGCCCCTTCCCCCGTGGCTGCTCCTGAACGCTATCAAGGTGACCCCATGAAATTCAGAACCTTTGTTAATCAGTGCAAGTTACATTTCTTATGCAGACCTTTGGCTTTTCCTACTTCCACTGCTAAAGCCGCTTTCGCCCTTTCCCATTTAGCCGGGACAGCTGCCGCTTGGGCTAATCCCCTGCTGGAGAATAATAGCCCAGTCCTTTATGACTTTGATCTGTTGGTTCTGGAAATGTCTCGAGTATTCGATACCCGACACAAGGCACAGTCTCGGGATTTGGAGTTGTTAGAATTAACTCAGGGTAGAAGGACTTTGATAGACTACATCACCCGGTTCAATCAACTAGTTGCTGAAACATCATGGCCAGAAAACAAGCGGGCGGTGGTCTTTTATAGGGGGTTGAGTAACACCATGAAAGATGCTTTAGCAGTAATCCCTTCTGTGCCCACTCAGTATCAGGAATTGGTTGATCTCGCCCTGCAGATAGATGCACGGCGATCGGAGCGTAGAGCCGAATTGGGGGTCTCTTCCCATCCTACTCTTGCTAGTACTCCGGCTCCCAGTACAGAAGAACCTATGCAAGTGGGAGGTTTACGTAGTCCTATTACAACATCTGAGAGGGAACGTAGGAGGGTGGATAATGCCTGCTTTTATTGTGGCACCACTGGACACTTTGTGAAAGAGTGTCCTCGACGTCCCAAGAAGAACCAGGTTTTTCGGACAGCTCGACCTTAGATCCAGAGAACAGGTCGAGTGTTCCGTCATCATCTCCGGGTACCCCTCTTGCCTTTGCTCGTGTTCAACCCATCTCTGTAAAGGCTACTTTATGTCCCTCTACAGGCCTTCTTCATGCAGTCAATATCATCATTGATTCAGGTGCCACTGGTAATTACATAGACATTGCTTTGGCCCATTCCCTCAACCTACCTCTAGTGGTAAAAACACGACCTGAACATGTCCAAGCCGTAGACGGCTCTGCGTTAGTTTCTGGTCCTGTTAGACACCAAACCGCACCTCTCTTGTTGAACATACAAGAAAATCACACAGAGACCTTAAGTTTTGATTTGATTACCACACCTCAATTCGGTATCATATTAGGGATTCCATGGTTACGTGAACACAATCCGCTGATCGATTGGCAGTCAGGCACTGTGCTCTTCGAGTCCGAGGTCTGTCAGAATTATTGTCTCCCGGTCCAACAAACCACTGACACACCTTCTTGGGCCTTGGGAGCCTTAGCTCAACTCACGCTGACTGTTGACGATTCAGAGATTGTGCATTCTCATACTGTTGGGGGCTTGGTGTCTGGGATTCCGCCTGAGTACAAAGCATTCAAATCAGTTTTCGATCGTGGCTCTTCCGAGGTACTTCCTCCACATAGACCATACGACTGCCCGATCGAAATACTCCCTGATTCCACTATTCCTTCGGGCAGGATCTATTCCTTGTCCCCTTCGGAGGAACAAGCCTTGAAAGAGTATGTACAGAACGCCCTTCGTTTAGGACATATCCGCCCCTCTACTTCACCAGCGGCAAGCCCTATATTCTTTGTACCCAAAAAGGAGGGGGATTTACGTCCTTGTGTGGATTATCGGCGCCTCAACGCTATCACAAAAAAGGACAGATATCCAATCCCGTTAATCACACCACTTCTCGATCACTTATCACATGCTTCTATTTTCACCAAGCTTGACCTACGCGGCGCATACAATTTAGTGCGCGTTCGCGAGGGAGACGAGTGGAAAACTGCTTTCTGTACTCGTTATGGCTTGTATGAATATCTAGTCATGCCCTTCGGCCTATGTAATGCCCCGGCCACATTCCAACGATTCATGAATGACATATTCAGGGATATTCTAGATGTATACATGGTTGTGTACTTGGACGACATCTTAATCTTTTCTCGTAGTCTTGATGACCATGTAAAGCATGTCCGAGAAGTACTATCCCGTCTGAGAGTACATTCCTTATTCGCCAAACCTGAAAAATGTCAGTTCCATAAAACGTCTGTTGAGTTTCTGGGTTTCCACATTACCCCTGGGGTGTTATCCATGAACGAATCTAAGGTCAAAGCAGTATTAGATTGGCCAGTACCTCAAATACTCAAGTCCTTGCAGGCCTTTTTGGGATTCGGCAACTTTTATAGACATTTCATTTCTTCCTTTTCCACAATTGTTGCCCCGCTCACGGCTCTGACCAGTCCTCAGGTACCCTATCGGTGGCAGAGAGAACATCAGGAGGCTTTTGAGGCTTTGAAAACCGCCTTTACTACCGCACCGGTACTCCAGCACCCCAATCCTGATCTTCCGTTCATAGTTGAGGCAGATGCCTCTTCTTTTGCTCTCGGTGCGGTACTGTCTCAAACATGTCCCACAACAGGCAAGTTACACCCAGTGGCATACCATTCCCGTAAGTTTTCCAGTACTGAGACTCATTACACCGTTACGGAGAAGGAACTCTTGGCTGTCATGGATGCCTTTCGTGTTTGGCGACATCATCTTCTGGGGGCCAAACATCCCATCACTGTATACTCAGATCATCGGAATTTACAGGATCTGGCTTCATTGAAGTGCATTAATAGCAGACAGGTCCGATGGCATCTTTTCTTTTCCTCTTTTGATTTTCATATTATGCATCGTCCCGGCACTTCCCATGGAAAAGCAGATGCCTTGTCCCGTTCCCCGGGGGGGGTCGAGTTGCCAACCTTCCCTGACACTGTCCTCGGAAAGAGTCATGTGATTTGTCTTTGTACACCCTCATTGTCATTATTAGACTCGGTCCGATCCTGGACTAGCAAACATTCCGGTCAGTTGCGCGAATGGGACCCAGTGTATTCTGATGGATTACCTTTCGTACATGAACGTCTGTTCCTTCCCACACCTGACACTCGTAATCTGGCCCTTGAGTGGTCTCATGATGCTCCCTTTAATGCCCATCCCGGTCAAGAGCGCACTTTAGATCTTCTCAAGCGTTGGTGTTGGTGGCCCTCTATGAAGCGCGATGTAGAATGTTATGTCAATTCGTGCGCAGTATGTGCTCAGGCTAAACATCGAAGGGGTCGACCGGTTGGGTTGTTACTTCCGCTTCCAGTACCTCCCAGGCCCTGGCATACGTTGACTATGGATTTCGTTACCGATCTCCCCAAGTCGAAAGGCTTTGACTCCATCTGGGTAGTGGTGGACACGTTCACAAAAATGGCTCGTTTTGTTCCTTGTAAAGGCATTCCTTCGGCCCCGGTCTTGGCGGACTTGTTTCTTGAACATGTATTCATGTTATTCGGCCTTCCTTCGGTCATTATATCCGATCGAGGATCACAGTTCACCTCTCGGTTCTGGAGGTCGTTGACGAAATTACTGGGCATTGATACCAGGTATTCTTCGGCCTATCATCCTGAGACCGATGGGCAGACCGAAAGGACAAATCAATCTATGGAGCAGTACCTTCGCTGCCTTATATTGCAACATCAGACCTCCTGGTTGGCCGTTTTACGGCTTGCTGAGTTCGCGTACAATAATGCGGCTCATTCAGCTACTGGTTATTCTCCCTTTTACGCCCTCTACGGCCAACATCCCAAGGTCTTGCCGGTCCCTGATGCTTCTAGTTCTTCGAATCCTGTGGCCGCGACATGTCTTAGGGATCTGTCTGCTGTACATGCTAGTACTGTGGTTCATCTCACTGAAGCAAAGGCTTCTATGAAGGCCCGTGTGGATGGCAAACGTCGAGCTGCTCCCCCTCTGGTGGTGGGTTCTAGGGTCTGGTTGTCTTCACGTCATCTTCGCCTAGTGGGTTGCCGGAAATTGCTACCTCGTTTTGTCGGCCCGTATGTGATCTCTCAGGTTGTGAATCCGGTGGCTTTTCGTCTAGTGCTTCCTAGTTCCTGGCGTATCCATCCTGTGTTCCATGTCTCCCTCCTCAAACCTTGTCCTGATTCCGTCCGTCTTCGAGCCCCTGTTGCGCCGGTGTCCCTGACCTCTCCTGATGTCTTTGAGGTGTCGGCCATTTTAGGGTCCAGATGGTTTAGGGGTAGGCTCCAGTATCTGGTGGATTGGAAGGGTTACGGCCCGGAGGAGCGTTCATGGGTTTCCGCCTTGGATCTGAACGCCCCTCGGTTGGTGGCCCGATTCCATATGGATCATCCGTCCTGCCCACAGGGTCGTGGGCCATTGGGGGGGGCTATGTTAGGCGCTCCTCTGCACACCAGTCCACTCCACATCAGAACACTGCACACATTCCCCCAACATCTCCTCCCACGGTTCGGGGCTCGGTTGATTCGGTGAACCCAAAGGACCGAAAACACCGTACCAGCTTTGGTGTACGGGCTCGAATGCAACCCTTTCTGCATTGGCAATTGCCTTGGAGAACGTATAGCAGAAGGGGCGGCGTTACGTCTTCACGTCGGTCACGTGATCCAGTGTGGCATTCCTCACGTGACCTTGGTGGACGTCACATGACCCAGAGACGTCACAGTATAAAGGTCTGAGAGACAGAATGCTCATTGCTTCTCAGCTGTCTTCAGACCCTGTTTGGCGTTACGAATTGCTCCTTGTTACTTTGATCTCGGAACTCCACCTCGGACTCCTTCGGACACCCCTTTGTACCTTTGCTTGGAACTGTTTACCTGTTGCCGGATTTTTGGACTTCACCTCGACTTGTCTTTGGATCATCCCTTGATACCTTGCTGAGCTTCTACGCCTTTTCCCTTCTTGGGATTCAAGTCAAGCCCTCTCTCCTACAGGTGGTTAACCCTACATCCACGCTCACCTGCGGTTCTACTATTCCTGGGACCGCCGCATCATCTGAGTCTCGAACCTCTCTACTAGGTTACCTGGGTTTCCTCAACACCAGATAGGTAAGACTCTTTAGATCCTATTGTTTACCTGATTGTATTGTAATGCCTGGTACTTAACCTCGTTCCCTTTTGATAGCAGCATCGGTGTTCCAGAGGTTCCGTGGATCTGGGAAGACATCTCTCACCTGTGGCCTCAAAGGTCGCACAGCGGGTTTCTATTAGTTCCCCTGTGCGTCACTTGGGGACGGAGGTCTCATCGGTCTACACGACTCTCAAGTCAGAACATCATCGCACCCTTTGCCGGCAACCATTTCAGGCTTGCACGGACTTCAACGCTGCCTGCCTGGTACCTATAGCAGTTTATAGCCCTGATCAATAACTCATCAAGAGCGAGTTTATGACCTGCAGACCAATTTATGCTTGGGTGACGCTTGTCTTCTGTCCTTTCCATCTTTTTAGAGACTTAACACCAGGGGCTGTGACTTTTCTGTTTAGGCGCTAAACTGTGGTACTCTTTGACTTTAGCACTGAGAGGCATGGGCGACCGTCTGCTTTCACGAAGACAACTGAAGACTTTGATATTTCCTTACATGATCTTGACTCAAGTTGTGTTTGCTTCTGCTTAGTGCCAGGAAACCACCTGCAGGTGAGATATATTGTCCTACAGAAGTGGCTGGAAGATGACATAACATCCTGGCTTCATACATGCAAAGGGGAGGGGTCCAGTGTAAAATCAGAACATAGCACTGTAGTTCACACCATGGCATAGCACATTACTGCATGCCCCTCAAATACCTTGTCAGCTACTCCATCACTTTTTCCTCATGAGGGACATTGACCCCGTGTTCCCTTGCATAGGTGCTTCAGAAGACACAGCACAAGACATTGAGCAGAATTAACAATATCTGGGAATGATGTCCAGGAGACAGTACAACAGGGTGGAGGAGAACCTTGTATCCCATGCCAATGGTGATTAGAGTGATACTCCTCCAGACCAAACTCCCTGTCATATCTGCACTTAGCCGAGAGAACCTGCAGCCAATGGCACTTGAGAACATCAGCATGTAGTGGATTTGGACTACAAAGGGATGCCACCATTAAGGAACTACTTGAAGAATTATAGTGTCCAGTGACTAGTCAGCCTTCACATGCCACCCTTAAACCATAGTAGACGAGCACTACCCCACTTGCATAACCACCCAGCCCTGGAGGGCAAATATTGGATTCAACCCTGTGTAGCCTCTTTATTGGGTTTCGGGCAATAGCGATTGGACAGGAACAGATGGCCAGGAATGGAAGTGGAATTGTGGAATGTTGTAGACTGATAAAACACCTTACACAAAAGCCTACATTTCAACACTGTGATTCTTTTAAAATGAGGTTGAGGTAATTGCCTAAGGGAAATTGTGTTCTTGTCCTAGAACTAACTAAGCAACATGTGTGAAGAGGTGATAATCTATAGAGTCTCTGTGTACAACAAATCTCCCACTGGACCCGAGGTGTTGCTATAGCCCCTGCGGAATGACGCCTTTTGGGCTTCCCAACACTTCTATGCTGGTTAGTATGGAGCTGTGGCTAAATGCCTCTGACAGCTAGGGTTCATCTCTAACCAAAAGGAGTGTTCCTGTGTTGGAAAGATCTTAGCAAAATGTGTCAGGCTGGATGTATTCATAACATGTCAAGGTTCTCTTTCTACTAGGGTTACTGATCTCACTCTGGATCACTACTTTGGATACAGTGACAGTATATGGTGCCCAGCAGGCATCATTACCATATGCACAGTCTCAGGTAACGTATTTACCCTAATCACAGCCAGATGGATATAGAAACTTGTGTGCTATTTGGAAAACACCTAGTGTTATGACGGCTGCCTCATTTCTTCCTGCTTCAGTCATATGGAATCCATGGACACCTTTGGAAATATGGCACCCAGCCCAAAATAATGTAGTGCCCAGCTCACTATACAGGAATAAGGTGCCCAGCTCAGTCTTCAACAATTCCAGGCCTCTTTGGTAGCTCAGACCTTCGAAAATAATGCATCTCTCTCTCATTCACCTTATATCTGTCAGGCCCCTTAGCTTTCTTTGGCCTCTGAGATTATTCAGGCACTTTTTTTTCTGCCAGTCCCTCAGATTTCCTGGAGGGTGGTCGTCGAACCCACCATACTGATGGCTTCCCAGCTCCTGGCTGTCTGCTTTGCTTTCTCAAACACAGGACACGTGTCAGATTGACCTCTTAAATCAGTGATATACAAGTAAAGACATTACTTGTCGGTACTATGTGATACTGATAGAAGAGAACCCTCATGGTCACTAAGTAAGAAAGGAAGGAACTCTGGTGCGGCTTACCCATGGCGGATATAACTAATCCCACAGTATCACATGTGCAAGAGAGTGCCTCCTTAGACCAAGCAATTGCAGGTAACCACAAACAATCAGGAGAAAGTCATGTGACTGCTCCAGCAACGTGGACACAAGTAACTAAGCCGGCACAGACATGGGATCTACTAACCAACCTCCCCTTCACTATCCCACTTATTATTTCCCATCTCTTATCCTTATTCTACCTAAATATTCATGGTTAGTCATGGCTGGTGAACATTTTAATTGGACTCCTTTGCAGTAGGGATTAAGCATTGCAAGGAATGCCGAAAAGCTGTATAGGGCTACATAGGGGTTCTTCCATGAAGAACATTGTTTAAATAATGCCCTGAAATGATGAGGAAAAATGGGTTATAAGTGCATAATTGGTTCTCTATGATGATATGAACAAACTACAGTGAATGGCATGTACACAGGAGAATTTTAGGACATTGTCATGAGGCTAGGGCTATGCTCTCCCAGTAGTGGTCATTGTAAATCATTGGCATGAATCTGCACCTACAATCTATCCTTACCATTCATTTTCACCTCTGTAAATCACATGCATGAAGCTGCATGCACAAAGCTGCATGCACAATTTATCTTTGTAAGTAATGATCACTGCAAATTATACACAAGAAGCTGCAGCCACAATCTAGCTTTGCCAGTAATGATCAATGTAAATCACATACCAGAAGCTGCAGCTTCAGTCTATCTCTGACAGCAATGATCACTGTAGATCACACGTGTGAAGTTGTGGCCACAACCTCTCTATGCCAGTAAGGGTCAAGGCAAATCAAAGGCATGAAGGAATGGCCACAATCTGTCGGTGACATTAGTGGTTACTGTAAAACACTTGCATGAGGCTGTGGCCACAATCTATCAATCCCATTAATGGTCACTGTAAATCACTTGATTGAGGCTGTGACCACAACATATGTTTGCCAGTAATGCTCACTTGAATCTCTGGCATGAACCAGTGTGGCCAAAACCCACCTCTGCCAGCAATCTTCAGAGAACATCCCTTGCATGAGTCTGTGCGGCTGCAACTTGTCCATGCCAGTAATGATCACAGTAAATCCCTTGCATGAGGCTGAGGCAACAACTTATCTATGCCAGTGTTAAGACGGATTTCTGAACTCTGTCCTGGTGGCGCAGAAGTTCAGAAGGCCAACCTAATTACTTGGAACAGGGTAACCTCTGGACGAGCCAGACCAATCAAGGTAGCGATTGCGGCGGTCAAGACTAGGTCTCAAGAGGGGTGAGGGTGACTGAAAGCCCGCAATGAGCACACAAAGCAAGAGCGCTTACAAAACTACTCCAAACAGTTGTTATATCAAAAATAGATACACATTTATTTTAAGGCCTTTAAAACAATGACCGTAGCGAGAAAATCACAATATCACAATACTAAACCAACACATACCATATCAACACAATATATATACAAATACGACAGTCTTAAGCATTAGAGGCACGAAATGTGTAGTCCACCTGCAAGGGAAGGAAAACAGGCAGTGCGATAACGTTTAGACGCAGTTCGCCTTCAGAGGCACCTAACTAGATGGAAGTCCGAGCCCTGCGAAGAGTGGAGCCTTGTGCTCAAAGTACCTGCCACGCCGGTGCCAACGGGCAAAAGGGGAAGCTCTTCGGAGGAAGTCAGGCAGTTCGGGTTAGTGCACAGCAGAAGGAGAACAGGTTCCACAACTCGAGCGCAGCCTCCACAGCGAGCAGAAGCAGAGCGCGAGTACGGACAAAAGGGGGCTGTTTTTACACAGCGGGGAAAAGCAATGGGCTACTGCAGGAGGGCGTACAGATCCTAGCTATACTACTCACCGGTCCCCGAAGCAAGCAGACCCAGGCTTCTCCACGTTAGTTTCAGCAGCTGGCAGGTTCAGAAGAGCAGGGAACGCCTCGTAGTCGTGTAGAGCAAAAAGACGTCCCAATCGACGAATCCAGCACAGTTTTGTCACCACAGCAGGGCAACGGAGCGGCCGTGTGTATCCGAGCCAAATGTACACTCCTCCCTTCAGACTTGGGAACGCCAAGTGTACGAAGCGTGGGAGAGTGACCAGGACTCGAAATACAACACGACCTGGCGGCGGTTACAGAGCAGGACTCCCTTGTAAGCTGGTCAGTCAACTGGATGGCCCAGAGACACTTCCGAAGGCTTACTTGGCAGGAGATGATGAAGTCGCCGGGAATAGCTGTTCCTGCTATTCCAAAGGTCGAAGCACCAGTACAGGCCTTCTGGTTCGATCAAAGGAGGAAAGGGTTTCACAGGACGACAGCAGTGCAAAGGAGGATTCCTTCAGCGGGTCACCAGCGATTCCTCGGTCCAGCCTCTTGGTTGCAGGATACTTGGCTCCTGTATTCCTTCGTTCGTGAGAACTCAGGAGATCGACATGGTAGTGGTGTTTCCCGCTCCCTCTTATCCACGGTTCCCTTCGCGCCAAAACGGAGGGGAGCCAATGGGAGATCCGCTCATCAACACACATACCATACGTGGACCAATCACGGACCACGGTGGTCCCAGGCATTCACACCACCCTAGACTCTCTGGCACCCAGGATGTGTATTGGGACCAGACATCCCAGCCCACACCCTGGAGGCACACAAACGACATGTAGAAGCCCGCGAAAGCAACCACGTTTCGCGGGAAAGTACATGCCCAAATAAGGAAGGCCCCGGGTCGCCCGACCTGGGGAAGGTGAAGGGAGCAAGACGGTCAGTGGACAGGACAAAGGAGCCTCGTGGTCTGGCCATTTTGGGAGCCAGGCCACCATTTTGGGTTCAGTGCGAAAAACGTGCTCAGAACGCCAAAAGGAGCTCAAAATAAACAAAACGATCGCTGCCACCATTCGAGTCCCTGAATGACTTGCACCGATCAAATACCATCCTAAAAGAGTATCTAGGGCCTGTAGAAGGCTAGAGACCCAAGAGAGCTGTAACTTAGCTTACAGTGCCCTCTTGTGTCATGTTGCACTAAAGCTGCAACATGATAAAAGAAACTACGGGAAACAGCGTTCCCCGGTACTGACTGTTTTAAGGGCATGTCAGTTTCCCCGTAAGAAAAGAGCGAAAGCCCAGAGGAGTGCGGCAGAAGGCTGCACTTCTCTGGCAAAGTCAAGAACAAGGTGAAAACAACAGCAAAAAGTTTAGGGGTTGCCACATGGAAGGAAAATTACCTACAATTACGAAATCTTTCCTAACACTCGCCCCTCCCAGACTATGGACAGGGGGAACTAATCCACCCCTGGATGAGTCTCTTGTTCAGGTCGGTTAAACATTCTGGACAACCCATCAGCATTGCTATGTTGGACACCTGGCCTATGCTCAATAGTGAAGTCGAAGCCTTGTAGACTTATGGACCACCTAAGCAACTTTGGATTCTCCCCCTTCATGTTCATTAGCCACTTTAACGGCTTATGGTCAGTCTGCACAGTGAAGTGGGTCCCATACAGGTAGGGCCTCAGCTTCCTTAGGGCCCACACAACAGAGAAACATTCTTTCTCTACCGTGGTCCATCTGAGCTCTCTGTCCTTAAGCTGGCGACTAATAAAACCGATAGGGTGTTCCTTACCCTTCTCATCTACTTGTGATAGTACAGCTCCTATCCCAGTGTCAGAGGCATCCGTCTGCACGATAAAAGGTCTTTGATAATCAGGGGCCCTGAGGACAGGGGCCTGGCACAAGGAGTCTTTCAAGCCATTGAAGGCCTTCTCACACTCGTCGGTCCAAGTTACCTTCGTGGGTTTCTTCGGAGTTGTGAGGGCAGTCAGAGGAGCAGCTATGGTGCCATAGTCTGCCACAAAATTGCGATAATACCCCGTGAGTCCTAAGAAGGCTCTCACTTGGGTTTGCGTAGTGGGGGTAGGCCAGTCTTGTACTGCTTGTACCTGACTGAGTAGAGGCTGTCTCCTCCCTCCACCTACTTCATGTCCAAGGTAAACCACTGAGCCTTGTCCATTTTGGTGAGGGGCCACTCGGACACCCTCAAAAGAGCTATCTGAAGGACTGCTTGGGAACAGGTCGGGGAGAATTTCAGACTCCTCTCCCGCAACGTCTGAAGCCAGTAGCAGTGCTGCGATTTCGACGCTTGGGCCGAAAGCCTTCAGCCTATTCACGTGAAGCACTTTTGGAGCCTGTCCAGGCCTTCCAAGGTCCACTGAATAGTTAACCTCACCCAGGGGCTCCACCACTGGGTAAGGGCCTGACCATTTGTCCTGTAAAGCTCGAGGCCTTATGGGATTCATGATCAGGACTTGCTGACCAAGTGTAAAGTTGATGAGGGAAGCTTTCTGGTCGTACCAATGTTTCACCAGCGCTTGCCCTGCCTTCAATTTATCACTAGCCAAGCCCATCAGAAGTACCATCCGTTTTCTGAGCCCTAGCACATAATCAACTACGTTGGTAGTAACAGGGGGAGTGGGCATCTCCCATCCCTCCTTGACGATGGCTAAGGGTCCCCGTACGGGGTGACCGAACAGAAGTTCGAAGGGGCTGTAGCCAACACCCTCCTGTGGTACCTCTCGGTAGGCAAACAGTAAGCATGAAACAAGAAGATCCCATTTTCTTCTCTGAGGCTCCTCCAGAGCCCCAATCATGCTCTTTAAAGTCCTGTTGAAACGCCCCCCCAGACCATTGGTCTGGGGGTGGTATGCAGAAGAGAACCTGTAGGTGACCCCACATTCTTTCCACATAGCCTGCCTATACTTCGACATAAAGTTGCTGCCATGATCCGACACAACTTCTTTAGGGAAGCCAACCCTAGTAAATATGCCGAGTAAAGCTTCTGCAACTGACTTGGCAGTTACAGTTGTCAATGGGATGGCCTCAGGATACCTGGTTGCATGGTCGACCAGCACCAGGATAAACCTATTGCCCGAGGATGTTTGCGGGTCAAGGGGACCAACCATGTCGATCCCTACCCTTTCAAATGGTACCCCCACAACTGGGAGCGGTACCAACGGAGCTTGGATTGTCGCGCCAACCTTACCAGACAACTGGCAGGCGGCACAACTCCTGCAGTGACTTTCTACTTGCTCCCCCATCTTGGGCCAGTAGAAGTGCATGGATAACCTTTGCTTGGTCCTCCTCATACCAAGGTGACCAGCAAGGGGAACGACATGCGCCAACTGCAGGAGGAAGGGCCTAACAGCAAGGGGAACCACCAACCTCCTATGATCTCCTCCTGTAGACTCTGTGGGCTCACTATACAGGAGTCCACCTTCCTGGTAAATCCTATGCATCCCAGGAGGTTTACCCTCAAGCTGGGAGCAGGCCTGTCTCCTTAGGCCTTCCAGAGATGGGCACTCACGTTGGCCTTTACTGAATTCGTCCCTATCAGGACCTCCTTCAACTAACAAGTCTTTTAGTTCAGGATGATCGTTGGGGTCGAATACTTCAGGCATCGCCACCTCCTCGTCAGGCCCGGGCGATTGACCAACTTCCTCCACCGCAGTGGTAGGCGAGCTCGGGGGAATATTCTCTTTCCCTCGTTTTGACTTGTAGACTCCTTTCGCCTTGGGTTTCCCCTTCGGCTGGGGCGGCGTATTGGACTTGGCCAATGCTGCCCGTGTTTGAGACCGTGTGTAGGGTCTTTCGGCAGTGTCTCCTACGAGCCCTAAAGCTCTGAGATCATTACCCAACAAGACCTTTCCCGGGACGTTACTCTGAATGCTCACTGGAATCCTGACTGCTGTACCATTTAAAGTAAGATTTACAGGTATTACGGGAAACATACGGAGGGGGCCGTCAGCCAACTTAGTGGGCATCAGAGTAGCTCTGGCAACTTCCTCTGAGTCTACCAAGGTAGAATCCACTACAGTGCGACTGCACCCACTATCCCTAAGAGCTGGAGTATCCACTCCATTGATCAGCACACTGTCTTTAAAGTAGTGCTTGGTATTATCCGGAATCCTAGCATAAGCCTCTGCGACTTTAGGCTCCCAGGAACCCAGGGACACTAAAACTACCTCAGCCTCTATTCCGCTGGGAAATGAGTCTGAGGAGAAGGATGCTCCTGTAATCTCTTCTTCCTCGTAGGAGGAGAAGGCCAGATTAGCCGAGTGGACCCCCAAAGGTCTAACCTTACAACGGGGATCCCCCTTCACGTGGTCAGTTGCTCCACAAGAAAAACAAGCCCCAGTGGGTCTGTTTACGTAGGGAGGCTTATTGTAACCAGAGTTCTGTTTCGGAGGCGGACCTCCACTGCCCTGTGAGTTCTCTTGTGTCTTACCCTTGTTTTTCTTTTTGTGGCCCTTATGGGAAGAAGATTTAGCAGATTCCCCACCCTCCATATCTTTGGACTTTTTCCCTTCCTCCTGCTTACCAGGATGAGTTTTGTCCTTATGGGACACTCGATGTGACACCCATAAGTCTTCTGCAATGGCCAGCTTCTTAGGATCTATCTCCTTCGAATCGGCCAAATGCTGCTTAAGCTCCGGGGAAGAAGAAGCAAAAATGTGTTCCAGCATGACAAGATTTATCATGCCTTCGAAGGTAGAAACCTTATAACCTTCGACCCAGCCAGTTAAGTTTTTCCAGGATTCAGCGACATAAGATACCCAAGTACCACCTTCCTTTTTCTTATACTCTCGAAAACGCTTTAAATATTGGGCCGGAGTCTTCCCAAACGTTAAAATGAGAGTTTGCTTTAACATTGCGAAATCAGCTCGCTCAGCCTTTGACATTTCCATAATGGCACTACAGCCAGAATGGGGCAGTCTACTGAGCAACCACGCAATCTTATCAGCATTGTCAACTTCTTGAACCTCGCATGCATACTCAAACGCATTCAGCCAGTCCATAATGTCATTCCTTTCTTCATACACACTGAGCAGATCTTTCGGAAACCGTGGATGAGAGGAAGCCCCAGACCCATGTCCAGGACCCTTGGACCCATTTGCAACCTGAAGCTTGGCCAGTTCCAACTGGTGATCCCTGTCTTTTTGTTTTTCTGCCTGTTCGATTTTTAGTTTGGCTATGCTGAATTCAAGCTCCTGCTGCCTAAACCGCAGCTCTTGCTTCTTGAATTCAAGCATAGCCTCCCCATCAGCACTGGCAGAGGAAACATTAGACATCTCGTCCTCCCTGTCCTCGTGGTCGCGATGGATCAGTGCGGCGGCAGAACCGTCGGTTCTACCAGTGAGAGCAGCCCCACCACCTTCCGCACTGTCCTCAGAAGTTATAGCGTCAAGCTGCGCTTCTTGCCACGCCACGATTCTTTGGATCATTTCCAATTTAGTGCCTTGAGAGGAAACACCTCTCTCCGCACACATCTTCTTCAATGTTTCTGATTTGGAAGCATTTAAAGTTAACAAGGTATTTGTTTCCATACTGTTTGATAGGACTATGGCCTTTTTAAAGTTATACTACAACAATTCACTACGTGTACTGGTTGGAATAACCTGAAATGCCTTAGTTCGTGCGCAACACTGGATACCTTCAGTCGTATCCCACCGCTGTACACCAATTTGTTAAGACGGATTTCTGAACTCTGTCCTGGTGGCGCAGAAGTTCAGAAGGCCAACCTAATTACTTGGAACAGGGTAACCTCTGGACGAGCCAGACCAATCAAGGTAGCGATCGCGGCGGTCAAGACTAGGTCTCAAGAGGGGTGAGGGTGACTGAAAGCCCGCAATGAGCACACAAAGCAAGAGCGCTTACAAAACTACTCCAAACAGTTGTTATATCAAAAATACATACACATTTATTTTAAGGCCTTTAAAACAATGACCGTAGCGAGAAAATCACAATGGGCCTCATTACGACCCTGGCGGTAAGGGGTTAACGCCAGCGTTAGCTGCGCCGACCCCTTACCGCCAACTACGAGGTCCCTTAGCGCCATGGCGCTTTTAACACCTGCTTTTAGCAGGTGTTAAAATCCATGGCGCTAAGGGACCATGGAGTTAATTACGCCACCGTAATTTACGGTGGCGTAATTAACGCCTTCCCCACTCCCATTATGCCCTATGGGGCAAAAATGGGAATGGGGAAGGGTAAATGGGGATTGGGGACTTACCGCCCCGCCGACCTCGGAATGGGGCGGTAAGTCCGCCAACCACCATGGCGTAAACGTAGTTTACGCCATGGTGGTAAAGTCACGGCCCAGGTGGTAACTTACCGCCTGGGTCGTAATGAGGCCCAATATCACAATACTAAACCAACACATACCATATCAACACAATATATATACAAATACGACAGTCTTAAGCATTAGAGGCACGAAATGTGTAGTCCACCTGCAAGGGAAGGAAAACAGGCAGTGCGATAATGCTTTAGACGCAGTTCGCCTTCAGAGGCACCTAACTAATTGGAAGTCCGAGCCCTGCGAAGAGTGGAGCCTTGTGCTCAAAGTACCTGCCACGCCGGTGCCAACGGGCAAAAGGGGAAGCTCTTCGGAGGAAGTCAGGCAGTTCGGGTTAGTGCACAGCAGAAGGAGAACAGGTTCCGCAACTCAAGCGCAGCCTCCACAGCGAGCAGAAGCAGAGTGCGAGTACGGACAAAAGGGGGCTGTTTTTACACAGCGGGGAAAAGCAATGGGCTACTGCAGGAGGGCGACCAGATCCTAGCTATACTACTCACCGGTCCCCGAAGCAAGCAGACCCAGGCTTCTCCACGTTAGTTTCAGCAGCTGGCAGGTTCAGAAGAGCAGGGAACGCCTCGTAGTCGTGTAGAGCAAAAAGACGTCCCAATCGACGAATCCAGCACAGTTTTGTCACCACAGCAGGGCAACGGAGCGGCCGTGTGTATCCGAGCCAAATGTACACTCCTCCCTTCAGACTTGGGAACGCCAAGTGTACGAAGCGTGGGAGAGTGACCAGGACTCGAAATACAACACGACCTGGCGGCGGTTACAGAGCAGGACTCCCTTGTAAGCTAGTCAGTCAACTGGATGGCCCAGAGACACTTCCGAAGGCTTACTTGGCAGGAGATGATGAAGTCGCCGGGAATAGCTGTTCCTGCTATTCCAAAGGTCGAAGCACCAGTACAGGCCTTCTGGTTCGATCAAAGGAGGAAAGGGTTTCACAGGACGACAGCAGTGCAAAGGAGGATTCCTTCAGCGGGTCACCAGCGATTCCTCGGTCCAGCCTCTTGGTTGCAGGATACTTGGCTCCTGTATTCCTTCGTTCGTGAGAACTCAGGAGATCGACATGGTAGTGGTGTTTCCAGCTCCCTCTTATCCACGGTTCCCTTCGCGCCAAAACGGAGGGGAGCCAATGGGAGATCCGCTCATCAACACACATACCATACGTGGACCAATCACGGACCACGGTGGTCCCAGGCATTCACACCACCCTAGACTCTCTGGCACCCAGGATGTGTATTGGGACCAGACATCCCAGCCCACACCCTGGAGGCACACAAACGACATGTAGAAGCCCGCGAAAGCAACCACGTTTCACGGGAAAGTACATGCCCAAATAAGGAAGGCCCCGGGTCGCCCGACCTGGGGAAGGTGAAGGGAGCAAGACGGTCAGTGGACAGGACAAAGGAGCCTCGTGGTCTGGCCATTTTGGGAGCCAGGCCACCATTTTGGGTTCAGTGCGAAAAACGTGCTCAGAACGCCAAAAGGAGCTCAAAATAAACAAAACGATCGCTGCCACCATTCGAGTCCCTGAATGACTTGCACCGATCAAATACCATCCTAAAAGAGTATCTAGGGCCTGTAGAAGGCTAGAGACCCAAGAGAGCTGTAACTTAGCTTACAGTGCCCTCTTGTGTCATGTTGCACTAAAGCTGCAACATGATAAAAGAAACTACGGGAAACAGCGTTCCCCGGTACTGACTGTCTTAAGGGCATGTCAGTTTCCCCGTAAGAAAAGAGCGAAAGCCCAGAGGAGTGCGGCAGAAGGCTGCACTTCTCTGGCAAAGTCAAGAACAAGGTGAAAACAACAGCAAAAAGTTTAGGGGTTGCCACATGGAAGGAAAATTACCTACAATTACGAAATCCATGAACCAGTGTGGCCAAAACCCACCTCTGCCAGCAATCTTCAGAGAACATCCCTTGCATGAGTCTGTGCGGCTGCAACTTGTCCATGCCAGTAATGATCACAGTAAATCCCTTGCATGAGGCTGAGGCAACAACTTATCTATGCCAGTAATGGTCATTGTACGTCCCTGCACAGTCATCCCCATGGCTACACTCCCACAATCAAATACATAAACGCAATCAATCATCCAGACATCTCCCACATACATAGGGAGATAACCAGTCTGCACATTCAGTCAGGCACGTGCACACACACACACACAAACAGACACACACACTTCAACACTAAAATAACTATACTACATAGACTGTAAAGTCGCAATCATAGCTCTTGCACCCCACACACATTGAATGCATTACATTCAAACACACACCAATGCATACATTACAAATACTTATTTTTAACATCTCAACTGTGCACGGGCATTGAGCAGGCCCAGGATATGTGCCACAGGAAGTCATTCAGTCTCTGCCTGTCACTAGCATGCAGCCGGTTGCTTGGCAACTGGGAGGGGGCAGCACATGCGCACTGCTGAATTGCCCAGCTTGCGTGCACTTTAGAAAAATGCACAGTAGTAAATAGTAAGTGAGTGATGTGCTATCCCTGCAAGAGGTGGGTTGGGGCAAATCTGGTAGTTATGGGGGCCCAGAGAGCCTATCCTGGCTCTGCAACTGCCCAAATGCACACATTTACTCTCTTGCTCTTTGCCAGCCATCCCACCACAGTAAATCCCTCTCTCCTGAGTCATCCATGGTAGTGGAGTGGAACTCATTAGCAGGAAGCAGAGCAGAAGAACAACATCTGACGCTTCCATGTGTCAACTCAAATCCCAAATGCCCTGACCTACTCACCTAGTATCACACTAGTCAACAGAAAACAGCTTCTCCCCATCTGCACCTAGGACATACCCTACATTTTCCTCTCTTCCCATAAATTCTAATCCTCGCCTATATAGGACCAAGCAGCAAGAGGCCATTAAAATGGCAGATGTGGGACACAAGAGCCAGTTATGTTATACTGCACATGAATCGTTGAATGTCATTGTATGTAAGGGTTTATGACTAGTAGTAGGGTAGTGCACTAATAACACTATCACTTGGACATAGGTTAAGTTGATTAAAATCCAATTAAGAAAGAACACAATTTGAAAAGTGTAAGAGTACAGCACAAGTATGATCTATTAAAAGTTACATTTAGCAGCTTCTTAAAAAGTTACTTTTTGAGAAGCTTCTTGAGGCGTTTTATAAGCTTGAGGGGGCTCTTGGATTGTAGCACGCAAGGCTTCCTTTGCATGGGACACCACACTCCAAGACCATGCCCTTAATGAATAATGCAAGCAGTAGCAATCCGAGAGAGGGGCGGAAAGGGCGTCCGGATTGACCTTCCAGATAATGAGGTGTTCAATTTGCGGATCTCTGTTCATAGGGTCCCTTCTAGTCCAAATGCAAACACATTCAGGTCCCTCTGTTTTCACATTCTCCAGAGGATCTTCTTTGCACCACTGCAGGATTTTGTCATTCACTCTAATATTTAAATCTCCAGAGATGCAAGGAAGGCTGAAAGGGACACCATGGGAATCAATGGTTCATGAATATCACTGGGGTGAGGGACATCCGTATTGAAAGGAGGCTTTGTACATGCTGGGTACACTACTGTTTTCCAAATGTGCATTTTAAACTTTCATAGAATAAAAGTAATTTCCAAACTCAAAAATGCTGCTTGCATTCACTAGTTTTCTTTGATTTTTTTTTTTTTGTCGGACTACAACACACACACTCTGTAATTTGCGTGTCCCTTCCTTTGTATTTTATCACAGGTTATATTTATAAAGATGTTGTATGCTTGTCAAACTGCTTAATCACGAATAAATGCTTCTGTTGTGCTGACACCAGTTATTAGGAAATTAAACTATGGGTTCATGGGTGGCAACTTTTGCTTTTCACTACAAGGGCAGAAATAGCCCCACCTCTGCCCTGAATATAAGCAAGCGACCAGCCCAACCCATCCCTGGCCAACCACATTTTTTCACACTTTTTATAAGGAATTGCAAAAAGTCATATGATTAACAACCAGTTTTGCATATATAACATCTCAGCAATGGTCTCTCAACCTGCTTAGCTACCCTGGTAGCCTTCTATAGAGTGTGTCTATGGATCCCCTAATGTACCAAAAATCACTGCATTACCAACAGTACTTAGGGTGCACCACTGCCATAGAATTGATTTAAAGTGCTATTGATGTACAGTGTGGAGTTTGGAAAGAAGCAGCATGAAAGTAATTGCACCATTTTTTAAACTATTTAGAACATTTCCTTTGAGCGCAGCCCAACGGCCAGCTCTGCATCCTCTGAGCTCTGCCCCCTCCTCCAAACTCCGCCCCCACCCCTGGGCGAATCCAACTTTAAATTTTTTCCATTTCCACCACTGCATTACATGTCTCTTTTTACCACTCAATGGCATGCTCTGTCTTGCTTCGTTTTGATATGATATGATTTGGCATTTATAAGGCGCCTATACACAAGTGTTTCAAGGCGTGACGAGGCAAGGGAGCGGAAAAAAGGGAAGACAGACAATGATCTTACTAGTGTTATTGTGTTACTGTGTTATTGCCATCCTGCGTGGGTGGAGCAGGAGCTCCCCCCCAACCACTGAAGGAGCAGTGTGAGGTAAGGCAATACTGCCTGTGACCCCCACCAAATTATCGCCTCATTTCTACTCGTTGCACACAAATTGTTGCAGGAAAGCTGAGCACATCCCGTGCTTTCTATAACTGATCATCAGGCATCCTGCCTCCCTTTTTGAATTCCACACTCCCATTGTGAACGATTTCATATTTTTACCGCAAAATCCACCATTGAAGGCCACGAGACCGACACCATCACAAGATAGCCGCCCACATCCTGTACTACACTGCTTTTCTCTGCAGCAGTAGCTCCAGCCTGAGCCACGTCTGATTGGCTGTTGACTGGCATATGCTAGCCACGTCTGAACCGGCCGGTGAAGCAGGCCCTTCTCAAAGAAGGCCCGCGAGATCAAGGCTCTTTCCTGTCCGGAGCCTGTCCAGGCCTGCGCAGCTGTCAGCCAAGACCTCTGTCCATTTGCCGTGAGACACTTTTCCATCCTCTCCTAAGGTATGCTTAATCTGCTTATGCAGCTGAATGCTTGTATTCAAGCCCTCATTGTATACTAACTTTGAGACTCACAGTCAGTGTACAGCCCCACTACTGGACAAAAATGTTGCTCAGGCCACGTTGCCGCCTATACTGCTGACCACCCGCATACTACCCGCATAAAACGTACCAAATTGCTAATTTGTACTAATTTGCTTGCATTGGAGCCATCGCCTGCTCGCACTATTTCGTATTGCTTCTTCTGTTATTGAACTAAGCCACCTGAACCTTGCTCTCATTACTGGCTGTCTTGCCTAACTATGTTGCCCCATACGTTATATCCCTAGCCGATTTGCTTGTTATTTGCCATAACTCAGGCCAAATGCCTGTTGCTTCCTATTGCCTTTAGTACTAATACATGTTGTTCCCCTGCACTAGTCTGCCAATACTAATTGCCACTGCATTGACTACCGCATGCATCTCCCTGCTCTAACTGTACCTCGCACCCATAGATTGCTCACCTTGACTACTGCTCCTAGTAATAGCTGGCCTCATGAGATTGTAGTATCCATGATATATATAGCCTACTATTTGTTTGCTGTCCTTGTTGCCTTGTTGCACCATCAATTATGATGTTCACCCCTGAATGATGCATCTAGCCTCAGGTGGCACCTCACGTGACTATTGCCATCAACTTATATGTTGCCCACAAGCTAGAGTAGTTTCTAACCTATTTGGAACCTAGCCGTCACGCTGTACACTATTCAAGCGCTTTACTCAGTAGACATGGTGCTTGTATGTATTTGTTGCTTTTGATGCCTTACCTTTAGGATGCTTACCTATGATTGAAGTTTCCAGTCTAGGTGGTACCACACTTGACCATTGCTGTTAACCCATATGTTGCTCACTAGCCATAGCAGCTAATAAACTATATGCTGCCTATAAGCTATAGTTGCATCTAGCCTTTAGTCAGCCTCACGGGACTGTAACATTCAGTATATCCATTGTCCATTACTCCATTGCTGCTTAACACACCACTGTGGCACCTAGCCCATATGCAAGTGTCTAGTCCTTACTGCATCTAACACCAGCATGTTCCCGTCAGTGACTAACGTGACCACGTTCTACACTATGACACTCACCACTCTCACTAGTAAGATACTGCGCACTTTGACCTCCACTACCTTGTCTAACTCGACCACTACATCACCCGCAGATATGATAGACTCCATAAACCACTTCCCATGCAAGCCCTGCCCAACTACGGACAGGAACTTATGCCTTAGAGCGAGACTAGCCAAAATATATGAGCCCCTCATTAGGTCTCTCCCTACCTTCCTAGGAACAAGGACTCTAAGTACGCCTTTAGCTCTCTATCGCGGCCCTAGGCCTACAAAAAATACAGCTAAGTACAGTAATCCTAAACCTCTACAAAATCCCCCAACCAACTACACTAATTACTACGAGCCCCCAGATAAAATTAGCCCTAATAAACTTTAGATCATTGGTAGCACACGCTACGGAAATAGCCGATTTGATCCAGAAAGATGACCTAGACTTCCTCGCTATCACTGAGACGTGGCTATACCCTGCTGCAGGCCCTATGCTCATGCTAGCAGTCCCCGATGGCTACTCTATCCTGAGACATGATAGACTAAAACCAGAGGAGGTGGTATCGCTATTATTTACAAATGCTGCCTTGCTATGAGACTGGCTACCCCCATCGATATCCACTCTTGTGAACTACTATCAGTCAAAGTCCCTTTGACTAAATGCTCAAACCCTGAATATCCATTTGATATACCGTCCCCCAAGCCCATCTGGAACTTTCATGGATGATATTAACACCATCCTAACTAACAACCTTAAAAGCTCCTCGCAAGTACTTTTACTCAGAGACTTGAACATGGGCTTTAATGACCTATCAGACCAGCTTGCCACAACTACAGCTAACACTTTATCAGAACTTGAATTCACCCAAAGATGTAATACCGCCACCCACAACAAAAGTAGAATACTTGACTGTGTGGCAGACCATAATTGCCAGGCAAATATCCTGTCCATTTCACCATTAGCCTGGACGGACCACCACCTTGTGTCCTTCATGCTTTCCACTAACAGACCTCCACCTCCACCCGTCCTTAGGGCTCCACCTACATTAACTAGAAATAAAAAAGCATTACTATGTATACGCTTATCCCGGCACTACTTCTCACTCTCAACTCACTCCCAGACAATACTGATCCAGAGGGATTGGTTGAAGAATATAATAAAATCATGACCACTTCCTTGGACCAGATCGCCCCTGCCAAACTGAGACCAAGCAAGCAGAAAACCCACCTGAATAAATGGTTTACACCTTTTATAACAAATCTAATGCAACAAAAAAGAAATAGCGAGGCTACATGGAAAAAACATCCATCAGAAGCAAATAAGCTCAAACTCACCAAATTGTCCTCCCTTTACAAAAAGAAATATGCTCAGCGAAACGAATATCCTTTGACACTCGCATATTCCACGCCAAATCTAACATAAAGGAACTATTCACCATTCTCAAAGAAATAGAGACCCCGATAGCATTACCCGACACATGCACAAAAGATAAAAAATGGTGCGAAGATATCAAACACGCACTAGCCAACAAAATAGCCACTTTACAAAATAAAATCTCCTGTAAAAGAACTGCCCTAAATGACCCTCCTGCATCAAAAATAACTGGTAAAGCTAACACTGATGAATCCACCCGATTCAACTTCACCAAAGTTTCCATCCATGAAGTGGAAAGAATTATTCTGTGCCTTAAACCCTCTAATTTTCAGGGCGACCTAGACATATCTCCTTTCATTACCAAACTCATCAATGCGTCCTTCTCTACTGGTATCATTCCCACTAACCTGAAACATTCTTGGGTACTCCCACTCTTAAAAAAACCTACCCTTGACCCATCCACACTGTCCAACTATAGACCAATCACTACTGTGCCTTTCCTTCTAAAAATCTTGGATAAGGTAGCGTATACACAAATACAAAAGCACTTGGAACTACACCATTTGTTAGGAGCCAGACAATCAGGTTTCCCTCCCCAGCACGATACGGAATCTGCCCTTATCGATCTTAAGACCCAAATCGATGAGCTCAAAGATATTGACAAATCAGCATTAGTCCTCCTCCTAGATCTCTCAGCTGCTTTCAATTTAGTTGACCATACTATTCTCTGCAACCCTCTAAACACAGCAGCACACTTCTCTGATGACGCTTTCACCTGGATCAGATACTTCTTAAATGGCAGAACAATGAGGGTCCTCTCACTGCTAGCAGCTGCAGACCCCATACCCATCACCTGCGGTGTTCCCCAGGGATCATGCGTCTCGCCTACACTCTACAATGATCTGGATCATCTCGGTATCACCTACACTAACTATACAGATGATACCCAGATCCTCCTCCCGCTTTCAGGGGATTATGAAAACGATTTGGCCTTGGTGAATGGAGTGTACATCATCATCCAGGCATGGATGGCCACACATGGTCTATGCCTGAATGATGATAAAACTGAACTCATCATCCTGGGCACCCCGTCCAACCTAAAAAAAAACTAGGATCCAACTACTCCTCATTCATAATCGATGGCAACATCATTAAAGTAGAACGTGAGGTAAAAACACTTGGCTTTTATCTTAACTCAAACCTCTCATTCACTAAAAAGGTAAACTCCCTAGCATTCTCCACGGCTTACACGTGCAAACTTATACACACCGGCAAGCCATTCCTTGCTGACAGCAGTTGCATCACCCTGGACAGAGCCCTAATCCTGTCGCGCCTGGACTACTGTAATGCCCTATACCTAGGATCGACTAAATCCACCATCAAAAGAATCCAAACCTTACAAAATAATGCCCTTAGAGCGGCTTTAGGCATCTCCAGAAGAGACCACATATCAGAGATCTGTCGACAGAACAACTGGCTCCCAGCCTATGACAAAGTCCTCCTAAAAACTCTGTTGCTGACCCACAAATCTTTCAACAATGCCGCACCTATCTACCTGGCAGAAAGATTCTGCAAACAGACCTCCATGAGACCAACAAGACTAGCCAACAGAGATCGGCTCTCCATACCATGCTTCAAACGATCCACTATTGGAAGCAACAACTTACCGGTGAAAGCAGCCAAACTATGGAATTCTCTGCCTCCCAGTCTGAGAACAGACCAATCCAACCACAAGTTTCGATCGAGCACCATCATATGGCTGAAATCTAATAGCTAGTAATAATTACCCTTGCTTAGGATACAGCTAGATCTGATCGGCCACCGCCAAGGTACCCATTATATGATATGATATCTTCATTTCTATGCTAGTATCCTTGCAATTATCTCTGTTCACCTGATTTTAATCTGTATATAATGCTCTCTGGAATTGCCTGTATATTCTTTTCCTGCATACTATGTCTGTAAATAAGCACCTTCTGTATATATATCCTTGTAATTATTACCTGTATGTAAACTGTATACATTTTTGTGTAACTAAGCTTAGCATATACTTATAACTGTTGCGCCCTATTACCCTAGGGTATGATGTACATTATAAATAATAAAACAAACAAGCAAACTAGGCCAGGTGTCATTCAGATCGCGCAGATCTTTCACTAGAAGTTACATCTCAAACTGTGGTAAATGATTATCACATTAAGACGGCCATTATAGTCCCGGTGGTATTGGATAAAACCAGCAGCATTTCCAAAATACTGCTTATTTTGCCTCCTGCCGGATTACAGAGTCGGAAGTATATACCTGTTGGTATTTTAAGTGAATACGGCCTGTGGTAAAAGTACAAGTTACGTCAGTGACTTGGTACTTCTAGTCCATAGTCCCATTTCCTTCATACTATCGAGAGTTCCATCTGCAGGGGAAAGAACTAATCAGCTTTTGCTGCGAGTGTATTTCTCTGCACTAGCAGGACCTGAGCCTCCAACGTGCAGAGAAGATTTAGGCGCTTCTTTTTTCACTTTGCTCTTTTTGGTGTTGCAGATTTTGTTGCCTTTTTCCCTGATCAGCCCCTTGCTTTGAATCATAGTGTTGTTCCCCTGCTTATGTCGGGTAAAGCCATATTCGCTTGTTGTACAGACTTGTGCCAGCAAGGGCAAGTGGTGGAATTTTACTCAATGGGCCTCATTAGGACCCAGGCGGTAAGGGGTTTACGGCGGCGCAAACAGCGCCGACCCTTACCGCCTGATTCCGAGGTCCCTTAGAGCCATGGAGGTTTTAACACCTGCTTTTAGCAGGTGTTAAAATCCATGGCGCTAAGGGACCTTGTTGTTAATTAAGCCACCGTAATTTACGGTGGCGTAATTAACGCCTTCCCCACTCCCATTATGCCCTATGGGGCAAAAATGGGAATGAGGAAGGGTAAATGGGTTAATGGGGACTTACCGCCCCACTCACCTCGGAATGGGGCGGTAAATCCGCCAACCACCATGGCGTAAACATAGTTTACGCCATGGTGGTAAAGGTACGACCCAGGCGGTAACTTACCGCCTGGGTCGTAATGAGGCCCAATATGTTTGTATGGCTTGGAGCTGGTGCACCAATGGAACCACTGCTGGTGTCGGTTCGGTCTCCCTCACGGTGCCCTCAGAGGTGGGAAAACCTTTTCTCACCGCCTTCTCCACATCTCCTCCAAGACATACTTGACCAGAAGTCCTGGGAGGATAGCTCAGCTGCAATGTGCTTTCCTTGGAAGCAAGACGCCACGAAGCAACACAGGTTTGATCCGCGGGTCCGCGCTTAGAAACCTTGGGGTATTCAAGCGCGTTATAAATACGCAACTAAGATCCAAAAAAAACAATTACAAAACTAAAATACAAACAATTCCTGTAACAGCGCCTCGATGCCTGCGGGCTGTGTGAGCGCTTTAAAAATGCAAAAATGATAAAATAAATAGAAGTAACTTCCTGATACGGAAACAGCTTTTTTAGGGCACCTTGACCCAGTGGCTACTTTCCAATGCTCTCCCGGTACAGGAGAAGCTCATATGGTGTTGCTTCTAGTGGGGGCAGTCGTGAACTCCCAATAAAAGGGCTTACGCAGGGGGGCAACCCTGAGGCTTCTTGTAAAGGGGGTTGTTTCATGGGTGACTCAGAGGCTCTCCATGAAGCAGTTAAGACCAGAGGGTCCAAGAGCTACATTTAAAAAGGCAAAATCTGGGTTAATACCCGAGGCAACCCTGGAAGGGGCTAAAACAGGGTGGGTGCATAAAGTTATTCACGGTGGAACTATTACAGTGGCTAACAAAGGCTTTACCCATTAAGGGCCACAAGCCAGTGGTCACTTCCAACTCCTGGCTTACTGTCAACAGTAGCATTGTTGCACTGACAAAAGAGGGATACAGTGATGCTATTTCATAACTGAATATGCAGGAACTCCAGAGACAATGAGGATTGCGGAAGTGTGAGAGTTTCACTCTCCTCCTACGACTTCCCTGGACAGGGATCCCTTTGATCGAGGTTGGCACCCACACGGTTGTCATTACCACAGACTCAGAGCTTACTGGTATCCTTCTCCGCCCTTGTTAATACAGACCCAGGTCTTTCTAGTTCCACAAAGGGTCGTGGTAGTTTGCTTCAATAGCCTTGTCGCCCAGTCCTCCCCCTAGACCCCTCCCGCCCAAGGGATTGAGTATTCTCGAAATTCTGTAATGTAATGCACTACCATTCATTTAAGGGGTACTTTAAAGATCTTATGAAAGATAACATTTCACGGCCAACCCACCCTGTTCTCCCACCTCAGCCTCTGCAGGCCCAGCCCCTGGTACCACCTGGTACCACCGTGGATACAGTAATGGACTTGCCCCCATTGTACCCATGCTTATGGTGATCCCCACCCCCTGATCTTGTGGGCTGTCCTTCACCTCCATCCGCTACAGAGCCCTTATTGGGGCCTGTGACTCCACCCCTGATCTTACCAGCGTCAGCCTAAACTATTCCCTTGCCAGTGGACTTGCCACTGGCTGACCAAGTGAATTTGTTTTTTTCACAAGGGGGCTGGTGCCAATGCCAATGATGACCTGTTGTTCTAGGGATGACACCTTGACAACCTCATGAGTGTATTAGATTTGGTAGTTATCCCAGCACTGGGTGTATTGGAGATAATCCTGTCCTGTGGTCATGAATTATCTGGTATGCTTAATGTGGCAGAAACACTAAACCAATCCTGTGGTCAGCAGGTGGGTGGATGTATGGCGCCAATCCTTAAGAAATTGTGTGTGGCTTCTCACACTCAGACTATGTCATCAGTCATGGTGGTTGCTGCCCAGTGATCGGCCGGCATGGCAAGTGGCTTTACTCTTGGAAAAGAGGACAAGCTGCTAGATACTTGTCTTGGGAGGATAGCTAAGGGGCAACGTGCTCGCCTTGGAAGCAAGGTGACACGTAGCAACACAGGTCACATCCCCGGGTCCGCGCTTAGAAACCTCTGGGTATTAAGCGCATGATAAATGACCTATCATACCATTCATTCTGAACCCCTTCATTTCAGGCAACCTAATGGTTGGGGGAGTTTCTGATTTTGAAGACACCAGGACCAATAGGAGCTCTTCAGGTGGGTCGGTCAGAGGAAAAAGGTTTGTTGTTGATCATATTAACAAGTCTCCACATGGAGTGGCCTTCCTTCACCGATAAGGAATTAACAAAAAAGAACACTAGTTCACAAACGTTGAAATTGCTGATAGTTCTAACTAAGTCAATGCCCAAACCTGTTCTCTCCTCTTAAAGGACCCACAAGTTTCGGTCAAGCTCCTTTGGTGTTTTTTAAAGCCATTCAAAAGAGACAAGCTAGAGAGATGGATAGTTCTCCTTCAAACAACTATAAAAAACCACCCATGGACTACCTGAAGGTACTTTCAGGGCTCCATTTCATCATCTGTGGATACAAAGCACAAACAACAATGGACTAGTCCACCCCTTGTGACTCCAGTCAGAGGGAGGAACTCCCTGCATAAGAAGGTTTGGAGGGCAATTTCTTCAGACTAATGTGTCCTCTCTATTAGAAAATGGGGACTCCACTGTCCCCTATCTCCTGCTCCTCTCTCCTGACCCCCTCATTCAAATGAGAACCTGCATGCTAGCCGAGGAAGTTCATGGGATTCTAGGCATGAAGACAGTAAAGGGGGTTCATGTCTCAGAAAGTGTGCACCATCTAAGACCTTCTTCAATCTCTCCTTAACCTTGGAGAAATTCTAGGGTTGTCCAACTCCAGGCCTCGATGGCTGGAATCCTGACAGGTATTCGGGAGAAAGAAGTGTGCATACATTTAGAATCATTGTATGCAAATGTATTTTATGACTATTAAAGAGAGATATCCTGACAACCCATCAGGATAATCGGCCCTTGAGGCCTGGAGTTGGACAACCCTAGATGATCACTGCAATTTGGTCACTCTTATCCCAGAGAGATTGGCTCATTGTATGTAACTGAGGGATGCAGATGTCCACATTTTGATCTGGGAGCAGCAGCAGCGCTTCCTTCAACTTCCTAGACTCATCCAGTAGATGAAATATTGAGTTAACGCCTTCTGATGAACTAACTAACCAGGCTCTTTACCAAAATAATAGCAACCGTGGTGGCTCACCGGCTTCAGTGCATTCATATACATCCTTAACTGGATGACTGGCTAGTTAATGCATGTAGCTCTGAGTGGGTGTCCAGGTCTCTGCAGTGTTATTTGGATCCCCTCTTTTGCCTTGGTGTTATTGAATCTGATGAGATCCACCTTGACAGCTTCTCGGATTGTGATCTTTATAGGAACCCATTGGAACACAGTTGCGGCACCTATCTACTTTATCACAAAGTGGGGTTCAGTTGGCATGTCAGTTTATTTGCCTCCCGTATTTCCAAAAATCTAACAAATTACTTTATTACCTCTAGGCTGATGGGAAAAGAGAGGTTTTTCAGGTACTGCCTGCTGTATTCCAGCGATTACACTTGCTCCATTTATTTCACTTTAAAAAATATATTTTTCCACCAGAAATGAATGTATTGTGTACAGTAATGGCATATACCAATATTATATTTTTTAATTGCACCAAATGGTCAATTGTGACCTGTTTATGCACTACATGATAAAAATGATAAGAGAGCAGGTCACCCACTTTGAATACCCGCATATCAACAATGTATTCCCTGTGCTGAGGGGAAGGGCTTTTTCTTCCCTTCTGTAATTTAAAACAAGTTAGGGGTATTTTATTTTTTATTTTTAACTCCACATATTCGGTTGATGTAAATATTGTAGGATTTTCGGGGTGAAAACTCACCTTGGAAGGCAGAGGTATTCATTGCTGTTGAAATTCCTTGGAATAATGCTTCAGGTATGTACCCATAGTCCTGTAGTCCAGGAAGAGGCAAACACGGAAGTATTTTGCAAAGGCTCCAATGGCACAATATGTTTTTCTTTACATGTTGATTTCTCATTCCCTTATACTTATGCTTCATGTAGTGATTCACTCATTTTAACGCTCTCTAGGAAAGTTGCACAGAAGACGGGAACTGTATACTGGTCTTATAAAACACCGAATTACATTCAATCTATTTGAATCGAGGATCAATTGCAGAAACTCTAATTGAACACGTTTCCGACTGACCAGGCAAAGAGGTTAGGGTTCAGAAAATCATGCAATCTACTTCAGTTTCGGTAAAGCCTTTGGTTCCATTCTACAAGGGAGCCACAACAACAAAAAATAGTAAAAGAGCTATGGCTGGAAGCCATGTTGGTAAAGTGCTTGGGGACTGTTGGAGCAATGGGAAGGGTGGATGGAGCACTTCTACCACTGTGTGCTCCTGCACTGGTCTGTGGCTTTGGCGCCCCGCTCAGCGGTGGTGTTCTTTGAGCTGGTGGGTGTTGGAGCTTAGAATGGGAGCTCTGTGGAACCGTGGAGTGGAAGTCCTCGAGTTCTGGTATTTCAAAAGGGGGCAGTCTTCAAGGATGGCCTTGCATGGATTCTGCCTGGTCTGGGTTGGACTGCTTGGAAGACTGCCATTAACCACAAAAGGGCAGATTCGGTTTGCAAGGTGATGCATATTTAGATTTTAATGTTTCTGTACCACATAGCTGTACTAACCTACCGTAACCTGACCGAATTTTCTTCCATACCAAGTGTAATACCAAGTGTAATTGTGTAACAGTGCTTTATGTTGATTTATTGAAATGTGTGGAAGGTAGACTGCGCTACTAGGGGGAGTTGAGACTGGAACAGATATAAAATATCTTATTCTTAGTGAGCCTTCATACAGCGCAGTGAAATCACCCACCACACGTCATTGCTTATGTGTTGTCTCACATGCCCGAACAGTCGTAGTTTTATAGTCAAGTCAAACAAGTTTATTCGGATTAATAAAAAATCCATTAAACGACAAAAACGCTGTTATACACAAATAAAATTACAATTCATCAAGACATCTAAATAATTAAGAAACATGAACATTCAAAACAGATAACCTACAATAAAATCGTTGGTCATATAATTTCATAAATAATTATAAGCCCATAAGAACCCTACTAACATCAGTTAAAAATGAAAAGTAAACATTAAATACCAGTTGATAAAAACTATTATAAAATACAATGTACTAGCTAGCATCACCTTGCAGTTGTAATAAACCCTTTCTGAAGAACATCGCTCTCTTCAAAAACATGAGCAGTGCCCACGATGTATAGGGCGTGTCGGCACTCAAAAGAAACACGAGAGCTGCCCTATGCGAACGTATCGCTGTCTTCTTAAGGGCAGGGATCAAGGTCGCTCTACGAATGCCGGCATATCCTGTACAAAAAAACAGTAGATGGGATAAATCCTCGAGGTGATGGCCACAGAATGGGCAACCTGCAGAGTCGGGAAAGCCTTTCCATTTGTAAGTGTTCCCTTGTAACCTTAGAGTATCAAACCGTGCCCTCGTGATCAGCCACCTATCTTTTTCATGAGGACTCCAGGTCAGGTAAGGTTGTATTCCTGTGAGCCTACTAATACTGGTGTGAAATTGTCCAGATCTGTGGCCATACTCCTCCAGGATTCTTTTCCTCACTGTGATCTCACCCAATGCTATTTTATGTTGCGCCCCCTCCCTCTTAGTGATTAATGTAGCGGGCGGAAAGAGGGAGCTTAGATTAGCTTCCCCCAGAGTTTTCCAGACATATGCAAGCCATGGGATTTTTTTCCATCCATCTCTACCCAACACAGCATGAATGATGAAATGGAAAAGAGAGGCATGTTCATTGGTCCATAGCCAGACCCAGAAAAAAGTGGAGCCATTTCCCACTGGTCCTCCCAGAACTCCACACCCAGTTCTCTGTGCGTTGCTATTCCAGAGGCACTGGACGGGAGTCCCAGCAGGTTTTTGAAAAATTTGGTCACCTTCCTTTGTATCTCGGCTGCATTCTGGAAACCCCATATGGGTGCACCGTACATAGTAGTAGCTATGGTTTGTACTCCATAATCCTGGTGATCACATCCAGTGGTTGTCCCTTGCATTTAGACATGAATCTAAATATGCCTCCTAGTTGTTGGCTCATTTTAGCAGATTGTTTGGCCACGTGGGCCCCACCGGTTAGTGCTTCTGAGAAACTAATTCCCAGATAATCAAAAGCCTTAACTCTGGGTATAATTTCCCCAACACAGAGCATTGGTTTCATGGGGGCTGAGCGTTTTCTGCCTACACAGGCCATGACTGCTGATTTCTTTGTGTTTATTTTTAGACCCAAATTATTCATGAAAGTTGCGTAAGCATTAATCAGGGCCTGTAGAGCCCTAGGCGTTCTTGGTAGAAGGACTGTGTCATCAGCATAAGCCAATACCGGAAAGCCCCTTGCCCCCAGAACCAAGAAGTCTGCCAGAATATCAATAAGGTCCTGGGAAAGGCCATTGATATAGAGACAGAAACAGATGGGGGCCAGCACGCAGCCCTGTCTTACTCCACACCCCACCTGGAAGCAGGCCGTACAATGCCCCCCTGGACCACTGCGGACACATGCCTGATTATCTGTGTGTAGGTCGACCAACACCCGCAAGATATCCCCAAGGCAACCTAAGGACCCAAGCACAGCCCAGAGTGTGGCTCTGTCCACTTTATCAAAAGCTGTGCTCAGGTCCATAAAGGCCAAATAAACTGCCTCACCCCGGCTGAAGACTGAGTTAGCCACTAGAAGATATAAGTTAAGGCTCTGTTCCATTGTGCCCACGCCTGGGCGAAACCCAAATTGAACGTCAGAAAGGATAGACTGTTCACCGATCCAAGTTTCAATTCGGGCCAACAGAATTCTTCCAAAAATTTTGAAGGAGGAGTCCAACAAAGATATTGGCCTATACACACCAGGGCTGGACATAGCCCCCTTCTTAAAGATTGGGAAGATTATCGCCTTTTTCCAAGAGGGGGGATACTTCCCTGATTGTAGGCACGCGTTAAACACCACGGTTAAGAGTGGGGCCCATAAATCTACAGGATCTTGAAATAGATCATATGGAATCATATCAGGGCCCGGGGCTCTATTATGCGCTTGGAGCTTAATAGCCTTTTCAATCTCCTCCACCTCAAATTTCAGGCATGGCCCAACAAAGTCTAGGTGGGCCTGTGTACTTGTTGACCCAAACAAGCTCCCAAAGTGAGTTAGCCAGGCTTTTTCTTCCACGTGGGTGCCACTACCCACATTGGACCAACAGCTCTCCGGCCCATTTTTTACAAAGGCCCAGAAGACCTTCTGTCCCCTCTCGAAGCAGCACTCAGAAAACCTTCCCAAGCTGACCCTTCAATCTCCAGTTTCCTCCTCTTTAATTCATGGTTATATGCCTTCCTGGCTAGGGCAATCACAGATCTGCTGCTCGAAACATCCTTGAGTGTCAGCAGCTGGGTTTTCTTCGCCTTTTTGCAGGCCTCGTCAAACCACCCTCTCTTCAGTACCTTCCCCGTAGCCCTTGCAACTATAGTGAATTTGGTTGTGAGAGCATCTGACAGTTCTACAAATTTCTCAACTACACTTTCTGCATGTAGGTGATCACCCAAGATGTCCATCACAAGGGGCTCATTCTCACTGATTGTTTTGTAATGTAACCCCTCCTCTAGTATTGTCCCCCATTGTATTCTTCGCGAGCCTATGGGTACTCCCAACAATGGGCTGGTGGCTATATCCTTGGAGACCCCTTCCCCCAGCAAGCCCTTAAGTGACAGACAGATGGGATAATGATCACTATTGAGGTCTGACATCACCTCAAAGCTTACAGTATGTTCCCAAAGGTTCACCGAAATACAAAAATAATCTATGGTAGAGCTGCCTTGATGGTTATTGAAGGTCACCTCACCTGGAATATCTGGAGCTAAGCGACCATTTACTATACGAAAGCCCCATTCCAACAACCATAGGCCAAACTGTAGGCCTTTTTGGCAAGGTCTCTCATCCCTCATACACCTGGGGGGGATATTCTCCACCATGTCCTCCTGAGGGTCCAAGATGTCCCTAACCGCCCCCTCCACCCATTTTAAGGTTGAAGTCGCCCCCCCAAACATAATTTTATAAAGCCGGCGTCAGGAAGAGGCAGCCCAGTGTGTCAGTAATGCATGATACCAGGTAATAACATACGCTTATCCCTATTGAAATCAAATGTATTCATTAAAATTAATGTTTATAGCTCTCGAGAATGAAAAATTCAGGAATTTAAGAATGAATTTGATATTCCCCTGAAAAAGGTCCAGCAGTCAATTGTCTACAGGACTGAAACATATAATGTAGGGAAATAGGTGACTTCCAAACTCTATGGCGGAACCAATCAAATGTTTAAACTATCTTTTAATTGCATAGTATTTGGACATTCTTTTGTTATTTGTGGCATTGTATTAGTGTGTGTACACTTTTTCATCTGGTGGTGTCTTTGTATTCGTATAGGTGTATTATTTCTTATTGTGTGTTGGATGTACACTCTTCTGCACGGACGAAGTTTATAAATGGTTGTGATTCATTATTGTATAGTTGTGAATGTTTGATTGTAATACAATAAAAATAAAAATTGCATGAATCTCATGCATTTGTTGCACTATAGCTTATTAGATCTACATAGGTCTTGATGTGATGTAATTTTTCCTGTGTTACTTTTTGGATTCATGAGATAGGCATGTGCCAGACACTATTATAATGGTACGAGCTGGCAACAGCTTTCAAATGGTGTGAGTACCAGGGCATATAATGACAGTGCCTCGCAAAGCCCTATCTAATGCCCATGCAAGACCAAAATGGTTGGCTTTGCCAATGCTTTTTTAATGGGAATTTAGTGCAAGGAACACGTGCAAGGACAGACGTAGCAGACGACACACAAAGTAGCCCAATTCATCCACAACTTGAAATACATGCACACACTCGTTCCTCCCACAGAGTTGGAGGTTATGTAGTCCGAGAGAGAGAGAGAGAGAGAGAGAGAGAGGGAGAAAGAGAGAGAGAGAGGGAGAGAGAGAGAGAGAGAGAAAGAGAGAGAGTGTCTGTGCGTGGGCGTGCGTGCGCGTGTGTGTGTGTATATAAAAATCACTTTATCATTCTCCTGCAGTGGTGCAATTTAAAATGTGCATACACTGTCTGGCCCTTATCGTAATTGCATAACCTGTTGTCACAAGTTGGTCCAATAGTACAAATTGGCGAAGCCTTAACAACAGCCTTTGAACATGATTGCTGGTACTTGGATTATTGATGCAAAGCATTTCCTTTGCTAATGAATTGCTGAAGATGCAGCCCAGTGTCTTCATAGATTGTTGAGCTTCTCATTGGATTATTTCTCAGATGAACCTCTGTATACATTAAGTCAAGTTTTTTAACACGTACTTCAACCCCTGCCAACATACAATCTATATGACCGGTAGATAGCAGCCAGCCTATTATTCAATTGTATCAAAACATCACTGAATGACCCCATTCCACCAACCATTATCACCACCCAATATCAATAGATGAAAGATACACTTGAGTTAATTGGCATAGGCATGACGATGTATGCTGCGATTCACCAGGAGGTATGATATGATATGGCATTTGTAACGTGCCTATACACAAGTGTTTCAAAGCGCAATGAGGCAAGGAAGGGTGAACAGAGGGAGGACAGAGACAACGATCTTGCAAGGCCAAGTGACATTGAGGTTGCGCAAGTGCAGGGGATGGGGAGGGGAAAAGTTCCAGGGGAAAGGAGAGGGGCAGTGCTGTACATGGGATCAAGAAGTGCGGCCAACAGGTGGCAGGTGCAAGGGTAAGTGCAGACAGCAGGTGTCCAAAAGTGCAGTTAGGGGGACTGTAGGGTTACATATACAGAGCCAAGTGCAAGGGTTGCTGGGAGGCAGTGCAGGTGTGCAACTAGCCGGCAGGGACCTGGGCCCGAAATCAGAGGGTAGCCAGGTGACCAGTGCAGTATCAGACAGTAAATCAGCAGGGGAGAGGAAGCGAGAAGGCAGAAGCAAAGAGGGAGGTCTTGAGGTGCTTCCAGAACCGGACATGGTTCTCCTTAAGTTTCAGAGAGGCAGGAACGCTGTTCCAGAGGGATGCACCAGCCGAAGAAAGAGATCTACCACTAACTCGTTGCTTGGAGAAACGACTGACCCTGAGGGAGTTGGAGGTGGAGGAGCAAAGAGCTCGAGTAGGAAGGTATTTACGAAGAGAGAGTTGGAGGTATTGAGGACCCAGACCCCAGAAGGCCTTGTGTACAATGCAGAAGGTCTTGGACTTAATCCTTGCAGTCACTGGGAGCCAGTGCAGAGATTTCAGTGCTGGAGAGATACAATCCCTGGGCTTGAAGCCAAGGACAAGTCTTGCTGTCCTGTTCTGGATGAGTTGGAGAGGGCGGAGAGTAGAAGCAGGCAGATTTAGAAAGAGGCTGTTGCAATAGTCCAGCCTATAGAGAACCAGAGCTCTAAAGGCAGTGAGCTTCTGCATGAAGGAGAGGAAAGGAAGAATACCTCTGAGGAGGTGCAGTTGGTGGTTTTACTTCTTAGAGACATCAGAGATGTGAGGAGAAAAGGGGAGTGTGGAGTTGAAGATGATCTGAGGTTTTTAGCCTCACAGGAAGAGGGCCAATGGCGGCCGGCCAGAGAGAGACATGAAAGTGCAGATGTGCCGATGAGGTCAATCTACGTTTACTGGCATTAAGGCAGAGATTGTTGGCGGCACAACACTCCTGGTTAGCAGACAGACAGTCAGAGATGAGAGAAGGAAAAGAGGTGGCAGAGTGGAGCCTGAAAACGAGCTGAGTGCCAATCGCATTGCACTGGAAGTTGGAGCAGAGAGTGGCAATGCGGTGGGTGAGAGGTGCCAGATATTGGTTGAATAGCCAGGGAGAGGTAGAGAGTGAGATAGAGGAAAGGAAGTACCCAAGTTGGACCTAGGAGGGTCAATCAGAGAGGAAAGAGGTCAGCCTGATCGTCGATACCCAGGTTATCATGGAGATGATTGAGCAGGATGGATGGTTGACCGTGTCAAAGGCAGAAGAGAGATCGAGTAAGATGAGGACAGAGGGGAGATTAGAATGAAGGTTGGAGAGCAGGTCTTCACAGATGTTCAGGAGAGCAGTTTCTGTGCTTCTGGCTGCTCTGAAGCCAGGCTGATGGTCATGGAGACAACCAACAGATTCAGTGTGAAGTTTAAGCTGGGAGATGGCCAGCTTGTCAGGAGTGGTGCCTTTTTTTCAGCCTCTTTTCCTTTGCAGATGGGGAGCAGGTGCAAGTGGACCTAGGTCACCTGGCCTAAGCCCCAGCCACCTTCTTAGCCCTTCCTGATCTTAACTCTTAGATCAAGGGCATCTCTCGCCCAGGCATCCGAAGTGAAGGGCAGACGAAGAAAACGGCAATTCCTGTTTGGACCGTGTATGAACCAGGAGGACCCAGGGCCCAAACCCCTGCTCATACAGCAGGTAAGCATGCACCAACATGTGTTCACTCCCTCTGTCCCCAAAGGCCACCCCCACCATCATCAGGCAATGCCAACATCAACTTCTCCGGTGCTGGGGTGAGGACAGGTGCTTTGTGGCACAGTAAATTGTGCATTTGTAAACGTTTTATTCTCGTCCCATAGCGTGTGTGTGCCCACTCCCCTCTATCTCCATCCCACCGTGCTCCCATTGGTTGGCAGGCCCTTTAAATCGGCCAACGAAATCACCCCCTGCGGTGACAGCCCCCTTGGCCAAGGAGCAGAGGCTTGCGCTTCCCTGCGGTACCCCTTGCATTCCTTGATCATGTACCCATCTGCGCTCCTTGATCCCTGCTTGCTACGCACACACCCTCGCCACCTCCATCCTTGCATCACTCGTGCTTCCCCTCCCTTATCTGTGTGGTCTCTCACAATCTTCGATCGCATGCGCCTCTGCGGCCTCTCCTTCCATGCATCACGCACATTCCCGGCCTGCATGGTCCCTCGCAATCCCACAATCACGTGTGCTCTAGTCCCCAGCTTGCCTTTAGCCCGCGTGGTCCTTCGCAATCCCTGATTGCGTGGTTCCTCGCACTTTCACCCTGTGTTCTCTCGCAGCGGCGCCTCCCTGACTGCGTGGTCCCTCGCAACTCCCTGACTGTGTGTTGCTCGAAACTCCCGTCCGCGTGTTTCTCGCACTTTCCATCCTTGATTCATCGCATCGCGTGTCCCTTACCGTGTGGTCCCTCGCAACTCCCTATTGGGTGTACCTCATGTCCACCTTCTCCAGCCTCCTGCACCCGTTATCCTCAATAAGTCTGGCAGGAAGATGTTCAAAAAGGATATCTTGGTCTCCAACCCAGGCCTCCCTATCACTGACCCCTATACCAGTGCTTCCTCCAGACAGACCCTCACTGACATCCTCTTTGTCGTTCCCTCGTCAGACCTATGGACTCTGCATATGGTCTCTGTGCTGTCTCCTTTATCTTCTCCCATTAATGGTGGCACCCGGTGGGAGGCCCTCCTGGCCCCCTTCCAGCCCTCTAAGGTCATCATGAATGTTTACCTGAATGGCACCATCTTAGTCCAAGGCCCTCAGGCCAACCTTCTCCTCTTTGATAGACGCTTCCACACCTCATCAATTTCCTTTCTTCTCCTGCTGTCCTTGCTTAGGCTTCCTTGCCTCCCCCCTCTGCTTCCTCCTTTGCTACCTTGCCCTCTGATCTTTCCTCTTCTGCCCCCCCCTTGTGCCCCTTCTAGACCTCTGTAGGGCATACCTCTGATCTGTACCCCTCCCCGGAAGTCTTTCAAGGTTGGCAACCTTCTCCATATTGCCACTCTCAACTCTCGCTCAGCTGTAAAACACTCCTCTGACATCTGCCACCTCCTGGAAAAACTTGATCTCGATGTCCAAGACATGGTTCACAGCCAGCTCAGTCACAAGCTTTGACACTCTCCTCCCTGATGGCTACAAGATCCTCTCTGCGCCCAGATCCAACCGTTCCAGAGGGGGTGTAGCCTTGATCTTCCCAGAGTGGATTCCTGCCTCTATCATTTCTATGCAGGTCTACTCCTCTTTTGAATGCCTTGTCTGCAGGCTCTCTCTCTCTCCTGGCCACTCTCTTACCGTGGCTACTATCTATCGGCCACCTGGTCAGATCACTGCCTTCCTCTCTGAGTGGGCGGACCTCTCCTCCTCCCTTCTGGCCTCAACCACTCAACTCCTGCTTCTTGGAGACTTTAATATCCACCTGGATGCTTCCTGTCCCTCCTCTGGACTCTTTTGCGACATCTGTGACTCTCTCTTTCTATTCTCCCCTCTGGCTGGACTCACAGCAGGGCACACCCTGGATGTTCTGATCTCCTCAGACCTCTGCCTCTTCATCCCCATCACCACTCCTCTCTCCTGGAGTGATCATGTTCTCCTTTCCTCCCATCTCTCCCTCTCTACCCATCAGGCCAAGCCAACTCCAGCACTGTCACTGACCTTCTCGGTCATCTGACACATGAAGCGTGTGTCAGTTGAGGCTGTCGCCGCCACTTTCTCTCCTCCTCCTCCTTGTCTGGCTGACTCACATCCTGACACAGCCCTTTCCTAACTCCACCCGGTCTATGATACTCAGGGGTGTTGCTAGGTCTGGGAAAGATCCAGGGCTACGCTAATGTCGGGAATCGGGGCTAATTAGCCTTTTGGTTGTAGCCCTTGAGCTCTCTGTCCCCACTAAGAAGAGAGCCCACATCCACGCCAGCATCTCTGCGGCATCTAACAACTCGGCCGAACTCTTTAAAATCTGCAAGGAGCTGACCAATCCTGCTGCAGTCTCTATCTCTCCTGTCCCCTCCCAGCACCTCTGCATGACTCTGGCTTCTAATTTCATCTCTAAAACCCAGGACATCCTGTCCATCCTCTCGTCCTCTCCTCCTCATCCCTCTACTCTCTCCTCTACCTCCGGCCCCCCTGTGGCCACCTCTCCTCCCTCTTTCTCTTCCTGACAAGGTTTCTAGACAAGTTCTATCTATGAAAATCTCGTCAAAACAGGTTCTTCCCTGTTCTTCCACAGACTCTCATTACGAAAATGGGTTTGATTATTGACTTGCATACGGTTAGGGAAACTTTAGGGAGGGATTAAGTCAAATAAATAAATCGATGATTATGGACAACAATTCATCTATGTGTCACCTCGACGGTGAGTTGTGGCCCTGCATGCTCTTCATTAAAAATGCCTGGCTTTTGGACGATTCTGCCTACAGCCACATTCCATACGCGTGGAAAGTCTGCCTTTTCCACTGCTTACCATAAGTGCACCTCTGCTCACACCCCTCACTGAGGCTCCTAGCAAGCTGTGTTGTAACTCAGTGAGCATGTTAATTATGGTACAACGTCCTTTCATCGCCTGCCTGTTCATGCCCAAGCTTTTTAACATGAACATTCTATCGAATGTGCTCATTAAAGTATTTTAGGGGGGTGGGAAAGGGCAGATAAGGGTTTGGGTGGGTGGGCAATAGCAGATAATAAGTGTGGGATGGAGGCTTGGGGGGTAGCCCGTCCCCCAAAAAAAAAACCAAAAAAACAACAACCATGAGCACATTCGATGGAATGTGCACGTTAAAAAGCCTGGGGATGAACAGGCAGGCGATGAAATGACATGGAACTGTTAATTATGCATCCAGTTCAATAATCTGATTATGTATGCACCTATTCATTGTAATATGGTGGTGCACTGTATAGCAGCCCTCACTGAAAACACACCCACCTGTGAAACGATCAAAGTGCTCCGAATGTAAAGAAAATATATCACACTCTTCCTTCACAAACTCGCCCTCATTTTTAAAACCGTGTATAACTCTGGTGCAGCCATGCAGGTAATACAGCCACATCCATCTCTTGAGAAACCTTTGTCAACCCTAGTGTGTTTGCACATTGTAGCTTCCTATAACTGCATGCAGTGCTAGAGGCGAGCTGTTTGAGTGGGGAAAAGCAGCTTGAAGTGCTTCACAAAAAACGTAATAAATTTAGCAAATGACAATATATGCCACTGCTTACACCACATTACTGAGACACAAAGGAATATTTCAGAAATTCAGCAGACCTCTGTAGCCCACACAATTGGTATAGCTACTGAGCACTCCATGAGGTTATTTGTGGCTGCCTGCAAAAGAAACTGATTGCTTCGTTGCTAGAGCTTGCAAACTGTGCAACGAGTTATCGGAACGAAGAGGAGACTAACGTCACAATCAGATCAGAGTATAGCTCTTAGAAGCTGGAGGAATCAAGCATGAAGCGCTAGAGAAATCACCACATTATTATAATTATTGATTTTAGCCTCAGAATCCTAAACAATGTCACACTAAGCCATATATGTAATATCACTGCAAAACATTAAGGACACAGTATTCTGTTGCCACTCCATCATTGGCCTGCGCTGACTCCCAGAAACAACCTGTCTCCAAAGGACAGGGTCTCCTCAATCTGGTGCAAACCATGCACCTTCTGTGACAAGCACCCAATGGCACCCCAGACGTCCTTTCTTATTTTAGCTTTAAGGAAACAAATCCCCCTATCCAACTAAATGCAGAGATTGGCCTCACTGGTCTCCCAGCACCAATGGGCTTGAAGCACTCAATAACTGCATTGAAAGTAAGTGCAACGGAGAGACCACATACATGGCAGAAATTCAACTACATAACAGAAATATCAGGACACACAGATTTGGAAAACAAGAGCATCTGCATTTGCTCCTTGCATTTTTACGGTATGAATATTTAAATATATGACAGGTCTTTCAAAAGTACAATATTCTTGCAAATACATATTGGCATTCGCCTGTGTGTGCAAATATGCATTTTCCCCAGCTGCTCTAAGAATACTATAGTTTATAGCAATGTAGCTATTGGCAAACAATGTTGCATGCTCCAAATTTCAAGGCTCATTGCAGCCTGCCAAATTGCAGCCGAGCAGATGCTCCTTTGGTGTTCCTGCGCGTGTGCACATATGCATGTGTGCATGAACGCCAAAGGAAGGTCACAACATGCATGTACAGCAAATGAATAGGACACACACAGCATCTGTCATTTCCCCTCTTGTTAGCAGCAGTTTATGGGAATCAAATAGATGTTTTTATTGAGGAAGATGAACTACAGTTTCATGGCCACATCAAACACTGAGCACGACACAGGCGCGAGCAATAGCAAATGGCTGCCCTCAGGGCCTCCCTTCCCTTTCAGACGTTCGGGGTGTGTGTACAAAGGTCTAATTAGTTACTAATCAAAGCAGCTGACACAGTCCACATCCAGCTACGCTCAGCCCTGTGATGTACTGGTTAAATGACTCTTCCTGGCTGCTGGGCTCAGTTATTTCTACTTTGCAGCCATGTACTGTTTCTTGCCTAAAACTGAGTGTGTGTTAAACCATCGCCCTTGCTTGAGAGAGTTAGTGACCAAAAATACATCTCAACCTCTGGTATAAATGTTGGATTTATTAGCTTTCCAGTGGGCTAACATTGGTAAGTTTAGTATGAGAACCAACAAACCAATGGAAAAAAACGAATGTTGAATTAGTGAAAGCAAGTGGCTGCAGCATCAAGGAAACAGCACACACAACCCCGGTATTGGTGTTAGCGTATATTGCATTTCTCTCGAAATTGCCCATGTCTAAGCTTAGAGTACCTGAACCACATGCAGCCACACTTGAAAGCAATGGAAGCACACTTAAAAATAGTTGGGAGAAAGAGCAATGCAGGCTAATTATAAAATAGGTTGGCACCGAAGTGGTCGATGGTGTTCCAGCGGAAACAGTGAATCAGTGGAAGGGGGGATTCTATTGGTGTATGTTCCTTTAACTTGCCTCCAAAATGACCCTCTTTTTTCTAATAACAGCCAGCGTGTCCTGCCATCCGGCTAGCAGTGATGCCCACCTCGGTATGTCACTCTGGACAAATCCAGAAGCAGTGAGACGGATGTTTGAACACGCAATATTTTCATCTTATTTACCAAGTACCAATCAATGCAGATTCCTTCTATTCTCTAGGTGTCAATCCTGAATCAGTGGCTTCCCTAAAAAGTGGCTGTGGCTGTAAAGTATCCGCCTTCTCCAGTACCTTTCTTAGTAATATGACAAACCTGCACGGGTGCCCCAGATAGTACTATTTGCATCGGAACTGAGAAATCATCAGTGTCATGGCTAGTGCCAAGCAACGTGAGTGCCATATATGAGCTATCTTCTCTATGCGATTCCTTAAAACCAGGAAACGAGAAATTCTATATGGCAGGAAACTATAGCAGGATTTGATGGAGAGGAGTCAGGTGCTTCTCTACCATAGCCTCTAATTCCCAGGACTAAGAGGCTGCTGCCTCTTTAGTGGGTGCCTCCTGCACCAGACTCGGGTTAAAATTGTTTCCTTGCCATGCTTCGGGACTCATCAGCAGTTGGGCAGAGCAGTAAAAATGCAGCAGTAATGCTATTTTTGTCGCATTACCATACCGCCCAATACGAGTGTGGGTGAAACTCGAAGGATTCACCTTCAGCTGTGAGCTGGAGGTGAATGCGCCGACTTTCCTCCGATCTTCGGTGCAATTACCGCGGCGCAATTAGCTATGGACTCAAAGAAAATGGGGACTTACACCACCACCGCAAATTGGGATCCGGCACTAATAGCGCCGAGCCAAGTTGCAGTAACAGTAATTGCATTGGGCGGTATCCCAGCGGATTTACCACTGGGATACTGCCCAATATCTGATGAGGCCCTCCAGACTTTATTATTCTTTAGTCAAACGTGTATTTGCTTGAGACAAATTTGTCTTTATTCCTTGTGTTAATAAATGCATTTGTATATTTGCTTAAAGCTAAATGCATCAATCTAAAGTAACATCCAGGTTTATTTCCCAGGGCAGCGGTGTTGCTTATTGTTTTGAAACGTTTGTGGTGGAACTGTCTGCAATCAATCGTGGCAGAGCAGGACATGTTTTTGCATGCCTGATACACTTTGCAAGCTTTCCCTGACAGTCATTCCTTTCTAATTTATTCAAAGGGCATGTAGTTAGCAGATATGGTCTTGTGGTGTCAGTGTACTGATGACAGCACAATGGAAATGGAGTCAAAGATGGTAGACAGAGAATGAGTCTTGGCTAGGCCTCCCTTTGCTTCATGCTGCACCAACGGTGGGATAGGGCAGGCAGGAGGCGATGGTAGAACATACCTCCTTACCTCCTTTCCTCACTGAGGTTCGAATCTTGTCTGTATATCACTCATCTCGAAATCCTGGTAGCCGCTGGGAAATGTTAATTCTCTACTTGCTCTTCAGATGTCTGTGGGCCATTGTTGCCCAGGACACCATCCCTTTCTTCGAGCGAAGATAGCAAATGGTTCTTCTACCTCAGCACAGATTACAATGTTCTTGCATGGTGACTCTTAGTCTTCTCTTGGTTAGAAGGTAATTCAATATCCACGATTGTTTTCCCAGCGCTTGTCACTCCCAGGGTGAGATTCATCAGGTACGTAGTCTCTTGTGAAGTATAAGGCTAGTTCCGTCCATTTCGGTCATAGGTGTCACAGGTGAAGATGCAATTGTGTCCACTTTTGACCACACGCCTGGGGAAACTGAACATGGAGAGAGTGATATTGTATATCTGATTGAGTCTTAATTTCACCCAGTATCCACTTTGATTGCCTGTGGGATTGGATTGATTTGCATAGGACAAACAACTCCATACCTTTGTTTCTTGTTTATTCTCCATAGAATGTCTTTGATGGAAATGGCAGTATCCTCTCTTATGTCAGGTAGACAGGGCGGTATGAGCTCAGAGTATGCCTAGCATCCTCGCATGAGCTTGAAGGATGATGCTCCTGTGATGGTGTTGGGGGTGAGTATGTGGGCAGCAGTGGCCTCCATTATAATTGTGTAGATGTCGTTGAGAGGCCAGAGCCAATTGGATACCTCTTATGATGAAGCGGTTAGCCCTTTCCACTTGGCCAATGGCCTGGGAGTGATTTAACTCAACTTTACATTGTATTATATTAGGCTTTCCTAGAACGTTGATAATTTTGCTGTAGACCAACTGGACACCATTGTTCATAACTAGGTGCCTTGGCTAGCCTTCATGATCAAATATATCACTGAGTGTCCTGATTACTGTGCTTGTGGTTATACTGGAGGTGAAGTGCACCTCTATCCACTTTGATAAGTGTTCTACCATCACAATGCCATGATGGTGGTCAAGTCCCACATTTTCCAAAGGGCCTATGAATTTGAGACTGACTTTCTCCCAGGGCTAGTCGATGATGTCGATATTTGTCAGCGATGCTCGTCACAGTTTCAGTCTTTTATCACTGATACTACACCTATGACTATGCTCTATTGTGTTGTCAATCTCGGCATCCATCTGTGGAAACCAGTATGCCTGTCTGATGCATCCTTTGATGAAGATCCCACATAGGAGTCATTAATGCACCTATTATCACAGATATGATCTGTGTGAGGAGAATTGATTTGTCTCACTTGAACAGAACATCCTGGGTTATTGATAGTTCAAGTGCGATTGCTGAAATGTCTGCCATATGGGGGCGGCAATATTCCCTCATTGGCCCAACCATTGGTGATGAAGTAGTTTACTCTTTCCAGGGTAACAACAGACCTCATGGATTCCTGCCATTCCCCTTCTTTGATCGCTGGAGATATCTTTTGATGCAGGTCCACTAACATTACTGCAACAATGTTTTGTTTCCCTGGTCTTTCGTGAGGAGCCTAGACAAGCAGTTGGCCTGGTTTTTCTTTCATCCCAGTAGTCAATGTATAGTGAAAGTGTATTCCTGGAGTTTTGCAGCTAACTTGGCCAATCTCTCGGTCGATGGATTGGATCCAATTGGCCTTAGCATGCAAATCACTAACAGAATCATTGTTGTCTCCTATAGAGAGGGATTTTGAAGTGAAAGCCACTATATTTTAATATCTATGGCACCTCTGTGCCATGGTAACCCCTAAGCCATAGCTGCTGGTGTTAGATATAATTGATGTTTGTAATTTTGGGTCAGAGGGCTGGTGTGAGGAATTCGACCATATGTATGGTGGGTGTGCACTCGCCTAGGATGTTTTGGAAATGTTTAATTAAATGGAAGGATGGTAGACCAACCTCAGAAAAATGTGTGGGGATGATCCACACATGTTTTCTTATGCTCACACCATGAAAAAAGCATAGAACACAGCCTACTGGCACAATTCGCCCGTGTCATATTTAGTTGGAATATAACAGCCCAGAGTGCACAATTCCATCTCCAGGAAGGGGGTGGACCAACCTTCCGCCTGCCATGGTCAGCCTGATTAACTGTCAAAGGCTCCATGGAAACATCCTGCTCTTTTGTTAGGCTCTGCCGCTGTTGGCAGCGATTAAAATACCAATAGAGGGTACATGAAACAGGCCCACATGGGGCCTGGCTGCAGAGGTTACAAAGGAGACAGGAAACACAACAACCTTTCATCTGTAACTGTCAACCTGAAGCCAGCACCTGGCTTTCAGTCTCAATGGCAGTAAACGGTCATGCCTGGGTCTGTTGTTTACAGTAGGCCACCCTGCTAGGGAGACACCATTCATTTGGTACGAGAATGTGGTTTGCAGGAGCCAGAGAGTCTGATCTCACCGCAGTTTCAATAGAGACCAGCCGCTTTATCAGGGACCACCCAGGGAGGACCATTAACCAGAGAGACTCTTTGAACACAACAGACAGGAAGATGGGTGGTACTTAGTAGCACCAAGGAGTGAGCCCAGAACTCTCTCTGTTGAGAGAAGGCTTCACCCCTTTACCTTTCCTGTTGCAAAGCACTCTGGTTATGACCTCACTTATACAGGAGATTGTTGGTAGGGACCCCAGGATTGGTTCATTAAAGTAGACTTAGCCTACACCAATCACTGTGGCCCATTTGGCTTTAAAAGAGGGCAGAGGCCCTCTTTTAGCTGATCATCTGAAGACTTAACAAGAAGTAATAAAGGAGAATCAACCCTGGACCCTGGCTGAAGGTACAGTCGGCCTTACATCTTCCAGCAGTGAAGAAAGGGCAGCTGGTCTGATAGCACAGCGAGTAGAGCGCTCGCTTTGACATCTGTGCAGAGCCTGCTGACGCAGGTTCGAATCCCAGCACGGCCAAACACAGCCTTTCATCCTTCTGAGGTCAATAAATGAGCACCACACACCGTGGGTAATAATAATCAGCACTCATATACCTGAGGGTTTGTAGCGCTATATAAATGCTAAATTAATATAAAATTATTATTATTATTATATCCAAAGAGGGAAGCAGGATCCATTCCCTAAACATCTCCCAGGGAACAGACAGAGATACAGAACACAGAGGACTCTGAACTTACAACCAAGGACAAGGCAGCTGCCTGCAAAACACTCCTCAGCTTTGGGACGTCCATCTTAAAGGATGACACAAGCCCATTAAAAAAGCTGGAAGAAGTGCCTCGACAAGCACCTACTGCTGTCTGCCTGAAGGACATTTTGTCGAGTTCTTGGCTATGCAACCGACAGCAACACTGACCGTTGTCAAGCTGCCGTTGCTTAAAGACATACAAGACTTTTCGACCAGTGCTTCAGAACCACCGATCAGCACTGAGACAATAATTCCTGACCCCGAGCTGCCATGTAGGCCAGCCTGCAGCCATTCATCCCACTTCGCTTACGGTACCATTGTGCCTCCTGATACCTACAATGATTCCCATCTCAAACTCTGTCACAGAAGCCTGTAAAACACTCTGAAGCTGACTCGACCCTCTCAAGCACCAGGAACATCTACAGCAGAAGGTACGTTGTGGTTCTGTCCCCCTGGTCCTTCCCAGAAGTACCCTAGAGACATTTTAAGATCCATTGCTCCCTTTGTGCTAAAGCCAAGAAACCTTAACAAACGGTGGTGGTTATTAGCTATACCGACTACCCTCGTGTCAGTATCCAGAGTGCATCCCTTTTCCTTCCTTGAAATTGTCTGTCCTCTGCATTCCTTTACAGTGCGGGTTGTATTTCATAGTGTTGTTAGACTGCCTGTTGTAAAAAAAAAGGTAGATATTTTTAATACAACCTTAACTGGACACTCCTTTTATCATTGAGCAATAATTGTATTTTTGCTCTGATGAGACTAACCAACAATCCACAACCTTTCGGAGATAAGCCTGCCGTTTCGTCCATATTACCAAAAAAGGAGAAGGAGGTTTATAATTTGCTTGTTATTCCAGTCTGTTCGGATCCCTTCTTGTGTATTAGAGGTGTGCTGATTGATGGTTTAGAAACATATTCAACCCTGGACCAATGGTACACCGGAAGTTGATTTGTCGCTGCTTGAGGCAGGATACCCTCAGAATAGGCATCTACACCAATTCAAAAGCCTTTGGTTAAGCATCAGACCAAAGGAATTCAGTGGCATAATTTAGAACAGAGAGTAGTGCCTCTGGTTTCCTTCAAAAGTCTGGTATGAATTTAGCATAGTAGTCTGCTAAGCCTAGGCACAATTATAAATCTTCTTTAGAGGTCAGTGTGGGCACATCCACCATGGCCTCCACAACATCTGAGGTGGGTTTTACGCCATCAGCTGATGGTGTGTAGCCCAGGTACCCCACTGATCCATGGGCAACATTGTGTTTTGAGTAGATATCTCCATGAACAAGGATGCTGTTTTGGAAGTACACTGTAGAGGAATGTCTTTAATTAAGGAATCCTTCATTTTGTGAAAGACTGGTGCTGCTGATGAGAGTCCACAAGGCATTCTGATGTATCTATATTTGCCAAACAGCATGATGATGAATGACTATAAATCAATGTAAAGTTTTATTTGGTGGGAGGCATCCCGCATGTCGAACCTTGGGGAAATGCCTGCATTTCTTAACTTCAAGATTAGTTCTGATGCTCAGCAATGGGCTGTGTGGGTAATTATTTCTTGATCAAGACTTCAAAGATCCACACATTGTCAGACTTTGTTGTTGCTAGGATTTATAATGGGGTCTGGGCTTAACAAATCTGAAGCCTCTATGGGCTCTATTGTGTTGTCTACTTGTAATTTGTGTAACACATCTTTGCGTGCCTTCCTGACTGTTGCTGGTACTAGACAGACTGTGTTTCACTGGGGCTGCTCCTGGACATCGTCTAACTCTTCGAAGAATGTTTCATATACAACCCAACTTATTGCTGAACAGATCTTTGTGTTGTTCCATTATACTGGAGCTCAGGTCGTATTGCACAAGATACATTCACTTATGTTGGAAATGAGGTGTAGAATACATTGTGCATTAAACATGTGTACCGTTATGTTTTGCAAGTAGTTTACACATGTTTCTTTCGATGCTTAATCTGGTACCTTGCTCTAAGGTATATTACATTTTGCTTATAAGTCTAAAGTTTAGGGCATATTTCTGGTATGTTAAACTTGCTTTATTATAGGCAAGTCAGGAAAGTCAGCATGCAGTTTATGATCTATGAAGAATACACATTTTATGCCTAAACCTGTATTTGACCGCAACCTGACTGGGAGTTTTCAATGCAAAAGATAGTCAATATCAGGACATCTTCATGGTAAAGGATGAGGACTGTGCATTGTACCTTTCTGATCAATTGCATAGGTATACGAGATGGAGCGAGTCCAAGTTCTCTGACATCAGAATGTGCTGCAATCTTGGTTGTAATTATAGTAAGAATCTGTATTTATTATTTATTTGGAGAACGCTTACACCTAAGCACTGAACCAAAGGACAAAGCGGTACACATCCATGAATACAAATGCAAAATGACAATGCCATAAAATTACAAAGTAGAATTAAGAGACAGAAGTCACAAGAAATGTTTTGAGTCTAGTGCAGAAAACATGCAGGGTGGAAGAAGAGTGAACTAAAAGAGGGAGGGAGTTCCAATACTTGAGCGAGGAGAGCAAAAGATCGAAAACGAGAAGAGAGGGTTAGGCACGGCAAGAAGAAACAGACTGAGAATGCAAAGAACAGGCAGGGAAATAGAAGGAAATAAGAAAAGAGAGACAGGAGTGGACTGTGCTGGGGGGCAGAGGGGCAATATCCCCTTAGGTTCCCATCTATGGATTTGCCTGGACTAGGCACTGAAAAGTTCTAGCAAAGAATCGTTCCCTGCTTGGCTTGCACATGAAACAGTCTTGGCTTCCTGAGTGTAAGCAGTCCCAGGGAAATGATAGGTGGTGGGCGGAGCCGGCTGGGCGGCAGATGACGTGAAGGTGCTCAGGTACCTGGGGGACAGCATTGCCTTGCCTCGCCCTTTATGCTGTTGGGGTAGAAACTGGTGTGAACGAAGAAAAAGAACAAGGGAAAGAACTCATTCAATGATGGTAAGCAAAGCGACCCTGCTCAGGAATTAACTCTTTGCAGAACAGAATCTTTCCAATTGCCACCGTCTACCTTAATGATTGCACTATCCTGCCCACATGCACAATTCCACACGTTTTGTCTTCATTGCAAGGAATCAGCTTTTCACAGTCGACTTTGTGACTCTTAGTTTGAAGGACAATACTTCAGATGTCGCCGGCGACTACGTAGACAGTGAAACAGTGTCTCAGAAAATGCATTCTGTGTTTTTCTGATTTTTTTTTTTAAAGCACTCCAATGTGCAATCATTATTTAAGCTCTGCAACTCCCCACAGCTTCCAGTGTTCACAGTGAAACCCGCCTCGTGCTTTAGCAACGCGCTAATATATGAACACTTCTGAAGATGAGAGGGTTTTGCCACCTTTGGCAGGAGGACTGCAGTTTAGCGCTCTCCTATCTGAATATATTATGGACACAATACATTTAGAGCCCGATTCATGGAATATTTGCCTGGATGAAAGTGAATTTGCACTGCTGAAAAGTGACTTTGCACTGCCAACCAACACAAACCTTGACTCCATGGAACCGTGCAAAGTGTATTTTTGCAGTGCAAAGTCCGGGTAAAGTCAGCACATAGTGATATTTGCTGTACAAAATGACTTTGCCTGGACTTTCCACGGCAAAAATACACTTTGCATGGTTTCATGAATCAGGGTTTGTGTTGGCAGTGCAAAGTCACTTTTCAGCAGTGCAAATTATGAATCAGGGTTTGGGTTGGCAGTGCAAAGTCACTTTTGAGCAGTGCAAATTATGAATCAGGGTTTGGGTTGGCAGTGCAAAGTCACTTTTCAGCAGTGCAAATTATGAATCAGGGTTTGGGTTGGCAGTGCAAAGTCACTTTTCAGCAGTGCAAATTATGAATCAGGGTTTGGGTTGGCAGTGCAAAGTCACCTTTCAGCAGTGCAAATTCATTTTGAACCCGGCAAATATTCCATGAATCGGGCCCTAAATGTGAAAAGTTGTCTGAAATGATAGTCTGCATCAATGAGCAACGGTACTGTGTTGTCTGTGTCACAATTAATGGCACAATCAATCAATGTATTCTTTTCAGAATGTACTTGATATGGCAATCCGCATAACGAGAACTGAAAGCGAGCAGGTACGTTCGTGGGGACCTCACTTCAGCAACCTGCGTGTCCCTCCTCCTTCCCCTCCGAAAGCCAGCCCAGAGAAAAGATCTTAATTCAGGCGTTGCAAGGTCCTGCCCACAGAGGGCAGCTAGTGGGCCGTACATACAGCTAATCAGAGGGCAAGAAATGACAGGCTGTGGCAGTGCACGTGCTGCTGCAGCCAATCATCATTCAGTATTGCTGTAGAGGCAGGCCAAGATAGACAGCAAACCAATCGGCGTACATTTCTTGTGTTGCCATGCCAGTGACGTGCAGCGTTCTTTGGCCCAGCCCGACCCACTGGCTGCTGGATCTGATCTGCTGTCTCCTCCTGAAGTGTGAAAGGTGAATCAGGGAGAAAGCTGGCAGGTATGCGTCTCCTTGGAATTAGCCGCATTACTTCTCTCGGTTAGGAAGGATTTGAAGCATGAAATCCCCGGTAAAAAGGCAGTGGCATAGACACGCTTTCTCAAATGAATTCTTATTTGGAGTGGCTGCCGACCCTGCCCTCCTTGTTATTACCATTATACTGTAGTCACACAATGACCTGCTTCTTGCCATCACCATAAACTATTCATGCCGCCCAATCAATGCCTCTCAATAGAAAGTGAACATTCGACCAGCAAGTGGTTCACAGAGCCTACATTAAATCTTTGACTTGCTGCTATGATTTTGGAGCCACACGTCCCACTTCTCAGAGCTGCTAATAAGTGATCAGTGTTATCGTGTTTCCTTCTTGGCATCTCTCTTTGGAACTCATAGTGTTCAACATGTTGAATGAGGGTTGAATGAGGGTTTGTGGCAAACCTAGCTATGTGTACATCTGCTGCGTCTGCCTTTGCTTTCAGAGAGAATAAATCATTGTAGTGTCACCGCCAAGCATTCTCAAACAATATATAATGCAAACACTACTGTCCTCTCTCTTGCATCTGATTTGACTTTAGCTTTCTTCTGTATACCTGCCAGCCTGAATAAAAATAAATACAACGAACTAATGCACAGCACTGTAGCATATTATCAAAGCGCCATACAGATGCGCTTTAGTGCAATCTAATCCAGGGACACTCATTGTATCGACATCAGAAGGTAGAAAGAATGGGTCGAGCCTGCCAGAATGAACTGCAGGTCTACACACAGATAACCTGCAGCCAGCACTGAACCCGACGAGGGATGTTAGAATCATGTGGAATGTGACATGTCTCTTTACATATGGCTCGGACAGGGTTGCCAGAAGAAAATGCCCCAACCAGCTGCACATTTTCATAGCTTGCATTTGAGAATGAAAGGGTATACATTCCCACTGTCTCTTGTGCAGACCTCACATATGACCTCTGCCAGAATGTGAGGTGGACAGGGGTACTCAGGTTCACCCAATCCTTCCATGCATAGCATAAATACCCAGATAGTACCCAGTCACCAGCTATACCCTTGCTGATCGATACTTAATTTATGAATATTAAAGACATTTCTAAATTGATACTAATTTGATTTTTTGTGCACCACTTCTGCTGCAAAGATGTGTTCAGTGAATTCACCACCCTGTCTGTGAACTGTGATGTTCTAGCAGGGTTGTCCAACTCTGGGCCTCGAGGCCAGAATCATTACAGGTTTGCAGGATATCCCTCCGTAATATTCATGAGAAAATTACTCTTGAAGGCTCTTACACTTTATATCATTGTGTTGGGCTTTAGGGGTAATTTGCAAAATAGTGTTAAGCGTTAAGAATAGGCTTGTCTTGCTTTTCAGTGTCCCTCAAGAGTTGTGCAACTGACATGGAATTCCCCCCAGGAACCTAGTCTGGGACCCTTCTCATGTAGCCAGGGGAAGGCAGGCGCTCTCTGATACCGACCATGGGGGTGGTGTAGTGTGGGAGGATAACATAGGGGCGAAGGGGAAATCAGACCAGGAAGACTGGAAGGAACCCCTTTTTAACTTTCCCTGTTCTCCTGCACTTTTGATGGCCTTTTTCCATTTTAAAGAAGTAGAGCAATTGAATTTTCCTAAAGTGGACTGCATGTCCCAGAATCCTTAAGGGACTGTGAAGAAGAAGAAGGCTGAAGAGGCATGCAGGAGCCAAGGTCAGGCAGGCAAGTCTAATGGTTTTTGGCAAGGTCAGGCAATTAGTTCTAAGCGCATGTACCTGAAACCAATTAACCCACCTATAGGGGAATAAAAGAGTGCAGCAGGGAGGTTCAGTACAAAGAAGCTGGGTCAGGAGCTGGTATGTTGGCAGTAGCAGGAGCCCAAGCAGAAGAAGCAGAAAACCAGGCTGGCAGTACAAAAGGAAGTGTGACCACGGAAGGGATGCTGGAGCAGAAAAAGAGCTGATTTTACCTGCAGGCTCTGAGTTGGCCCTGTGCTCACAACCCCTGTTCAGTTGTGGCAGCATTGGAAGAGACAGGAAGAAACTGGCAGTCTTTCCAGGTGTAACTAATTGCTGTGAATGCAGAGCTGAAGGTGTGCAAGCCGAGCTAAGCAGGAGAATGGAAGACTCGCCATTAATGAGGCCGGATCAGAGACACCTGTGCCGCAGAGGGGTATGGATCCCAAGAATGCATGTATCAGTAGCAGTAGAAGAAATGAAGACAGGAAGCAGAAGCAGCCCGCAGTCGTGATGATTTTGGAGTTGGACAAGGGAAGCTCCGTACACCAAATCAACAGAAATACCTTGCTAGTGATTGTAGCCAGCTTTATTCATACTCGCATACACATCAAAGTGGGTAAAAGTTGTTCACAGAAGTGGGAAGTCTTTCCAACAAGGGAAATTTAATGCGTGCTTAAGTGAACAAAGCTGAAGTCCCTGCGTGCAACGAAAGCATCTCTTTTCCCTATTGTTAGAAGTAACTTGTTGCTGAGCGGTCGCGTGGCTCCTATTAACGAGGCCGATAAGCTTATTGAAGCAGTACTGAGTTTCCCGAAATGTTGCAAGCACAGTTTGATGTCCAAAGAGGTAGCGCATGATACAGTGCTTCCCCAATACGCTAACTGAAAGGTGGAAACACGCATCTTTAAAAGTGTCAGTTCAAGACCCAAACAAAATTGCACATGCCTAATTTTGTTTCCATTAAGAAACACATCTTGTAACATATTGAACACTGAAGTAGAAGTTGTAGAAGTGGCTGAAGCAGAATAACGAAGGAGGATAGCACAGAGGCAACGCGCTGGTCTTGGAAGCAAAATAACGCAGAGTAACAAAGGTTTGAATCCGAGATCACGCTTAGAAACTGAACTCAGGTATGTGATTAGGGGCGTTATAAAAAAAAACAATTAAATAAATAAATAAAGTATTACCCAAGCCAGCAGTACCAACACTGTTAAGCTGAATCCAGCTCATTTAAGAACTGCACACCATTTTTTTTTAATGTCGCTGAAGCTGTTGTTAACCCAGAGTCATCTAGCATAAGGATGAAAGAGTGGCACTAGAACTTTGGGGAAGCTGCTGGAGGAAAAGGTATATATAAAGCTGGGGAAAGGAGCTGGTTACTTGTTAAAAAGATTGCAGTTAAAATCTGCAGAGCTGAGACTGTTCAAGTTGAGAAGAAATAGTCTAGAAGCTAAATACAGATTTTGTGGTAGCTGCAAGACAGAAGGAAAGGCAAAGAGGCTGCCCTTTCTTACCATACAAGAGAGAAGAGTGCATTGCCAACCTGTAGAGGTTGAAGGAGTCTTGTTGAAGTGGCCTAAAACATTAAGTTGCAGTAGCCGCAGTAGACCTGAGGTTGTCAAAACTTTTGTCAAAATTGTAGCAGTTGAATGTAGTAGAAGCAGAGGTCAACTGTGGGGCAAGGGAGTCTTCTCGCAGAGTATCATTAGTAGAAGGGAGTTGCTAGAGAGAGAGCAACCCCTAAGTAGAAGCATCCTGGCAAACTGTATGCTAAAGTTGCCACAGAAGTTGTATGCAGAAGTATTGTTGTTAATCAGAAGTGGTACTTTTGTCTTCAGCTTTGCCAATCCTTTCCTGGAAAGAGTTTATCCAGGAACCCCATTGGTGCTGTTGTTTTTTTGTGGAACTTGGAAAGGGAATCCTTTCATCAAGCGAAGAGGGAACTGTTACCAGTGGATTTTATTTGCTTGAACTTTTGTTTCTTTGGAACGTTTCAAGACTTTATTCACAACTTTCTTTTTCCTTGGAAAAAATTGACTTGGTACATTCCTGGCTTAGAAAGATCTACCCAGGACAAGTAGAAGTCATCCAAAACACTGGTTCATTGGTAACATTTTATTTATGTTGTTTTCATATTGCTTTGAATGTTTTTATTGTTTATATTGTTAGAGTGAGGTTAGTTCTGTGCATGCTAGGAGGTTTTCCCTTATATTCTATTAGAGAATCCTCTGGTTTAGTTAGGGTTTATTTTATAATTTTATTAAAAATAAAATGTCAAACCTAGAGAGAAAACTAAAATCAGTCGTGAGTCTCACATTACTGACCCCTCACAAAATTGACTGAGGGCCAGGAAAATCATGGGTTGGCAGAGATCACAGGTTGCCCAGCACAAGGGACAGGGATCCTTCACTCAACTGATGAGGGTGGAAAACTACATTACCTAATTCATAGATTCACAATGGCAAAAGGGCACAGAAAACTCCCATTTTTGGTTTTAATTCCAGTTGTGATTAAGCCAGTACATTGTCTAGGTTATCATTTGGTCACCTTTTACTGGCCTCTTTTGATGTATGTCATTTCTTCCATTTTTAATATTTATCTAACTAATTGCATATTCTTGAATGTTCATGTTAGCTCCACTATTCCACTATTTATCAAAGATGCATCAAAGCTGAGTTTTGGTAATCTTACAACTCCTTCGTACTCAGAGGAATGGAAAGCTGAGTTTTCAGTAATAACATTACAGTCAGTAATGTGTGAGACACACACATACCTCGGCAGCAAGCATTCAGCACTTGAACTATTTTACCAGTTTATTGTTTGTTTGTTTATTTACATGTATGGCGCACCCAACCCGAGAGTATCTGGGTGCCTTTACATGATGAGTTATAAGAATACTTTCAACTTAGTTACAGCATTTACATATAATGGTATGACAGTACTAGAGCAAATAATACAGTAAGAAAGTAATAAATCACATATTCAGGAGTATATAAACATATACACATGATGAGACAACAGACTTCTTCGTGGTCGGCCTCGGAATCAGGGCAGACAGAAGGTGGTGGTCTTGCTTCTAGTGTATTCTAAAATGTGCAAGACTAGGGCAGACTGTGGATGTCATTGGTGATGATTAACAAGCACAATTGAGTAAGGTCACATGAGAGCCCAAAAGAGAAAGCAACATTAAATCCTGATAGTCAAGAAAACCAAAATGTTTTAAGATGACTTCTACTTCGATTCTTATTTAATACATCAGCAGCAAGTGTTGTATACACATTTAGATAAACAAAGGATGCTCAACAAAAAACATGACTACAAAACATGGCATGATACATGAATGACATGACCCAAATACTCATTTAGGGTTTAGATTTCCAACAATAACAAAATCTGCGTACAAATTTGACAAGTGTGTAAAGAATGTACAGGGGTGAAGTGTTTACAACACAAGCGATATGGGTCAACACAACTGTGTTTCGGCCTTGGAGCTATCTTTGGGTAGCTGTTGGTGGGATGGCCTTCATCAGGACGGAAAACATGGTGCTCGTGAAGGATCTTATGTTATCGTAATCAAAAGCACGGTGGCAAATGTTCCGGGGGTTCTCGTTGTCAGCGAGGAGCTGTAGGTAAGTATCATTTAAAATAGGACGGGTCAGCCCGGAGCCTGTATGCCAAAATGGCCCTGAGGGATTAATGGTCAGGAGGAATTTTCGCACGTGGGAAGGGGAATCACCATGGCATGGGTTGATAAATCAAACCAAGCTGGCCACACGGAGGACTGCAGACGCTCTGATCCCCCCCAGAGGGCTGATTCATGCTGTATTAGTGACGCAAGCCCCGTTTTGGTCTGATTTATCAACCCATGCCCTAAGAATATTAATTAACCGAACGGTGGGTTCTAGAACTGGTATTTAACTATAATCTCCCTATTCGCTCTGTGGTCATTAGCTATTCAACCTTATCGCAATCTCTCCTGATCAGGACATTACAATCATTCTTCATTTGGCTCCACTGCCCCAAGCCAACAGTGAATGACACCTAACACACAGTCCTGAGGGCTTGATATTAGTTGGACTCAAGTTCGTCATGGCTCCTCCTGCCCTACCGCGTACCTCATGTGTTCCATGGCATACATCTATAGTATTCCAACTCTGGCGGGTCGCAATATGCCATGTCAAGGACAAGGTCAGATGCAGTAAGACCACTACAGTGGTAATGGGGCAATATGCATACTTGATATCATAATGTAACATAACATATGCTCCCAGTCTGTGCTGCCCAAACAGCATTTGAACCTTGCTGTTGGGGTCTAGGACAATGCCTCATTTGGCCTGATAATGCCAGCCTAGGATGACAGGTCCATGCATAGAGAGGTATGGCTTGGAGTCCAATTAACATTAGACAGGTTTTATATCCTAGTAGGTTTACTGTATGTCCTATATATACTGTGAGGTTCACGTCTACCTTTCTGACTTTGATGAAGTCCTTGACCACCATCTTCTTGTTGGTCTGAACTGTAACCAGGGTCAGATTGGACCTGAAATCCACAGTTTGATCTATGGATGTATTGTCTACACAGATTGTGTAGTGTGGCTTCATTCTTCTTTTAGGCTTGAAGTGAATTGCAAATACGCGTGTCCATCCTCGATTGAATTTTTTCTGTTATCTGGTTCGTTTTCCATTGTGGTTACGAGTCTTTTGATTTTCTGCCTGCATACCTTTGCAAAGTGGCTGACACAACCACGTAACCTGCAGTTCGTATTCATACAGGGCATATCTCATCCCGGTGTGATGGTGTTAATGCCCATGCCTGTAGCTTGAGTGGCTTGACCTTGTGTGTCTTCTTAAGTCCTCCAGGTTCATGCCCTTCTTACAGAAGTTGCCACCGTTTTGGGAATAAGGTAAGGAGAGGGCTTGGATTTCCATAGCACGTGATTGTGTTGACTTGTCTTTCCTTCACAACAATGTTTCTTCAAGGGATCTGGCTATTTGCAATGCTTTATCTTGGGTGCTGTATTTTTCTTGGAATCACTTTTCTTGAGTTTTCTTTCTAAGCATGTGTACATGTGTCTTATCGTATTATCTGATTTGTAACCAAGCAAAATTTCAATATGATGACATCAGCCAATGGTTTAGCACATAGTGCTCTACTGGTTCGCCTGGTACAAAGCCATCACCCTATACTGATTTTTCTTATAGCTTTGCTGTGTCTGTACCATTTCTCTATCTTGGTTACTTCCATTCAGGTTCTCTGCCTACAGGCTAATGTGTTTCATGTTCATATCCAAGAGGGCAGTCCCCATGATAGGATGTGTATTCTAGAAGTAATGACACAAGATGGTTGACTTTGTCATTTCCGGCATACATCTTTGACAAATTGTTCTTAGCATATTGTCTTCAAGTGTCAATAAATCTTGTTGGTATGTGCAATGAGTGAAAGAACTTGAGTTGCAAAAATGTGTCCGTAGTGAGACGGAAAGTGTTTGCAGTAAGACTCGCTTGTTGTCCTCATATTGTCACCTGGGTGGTTGTTACCTCTTTCAACCTGTGAATTTAGGTTGTCCGTCCACCAATAGGGCATTTAATAAAAGGGGCTTTTGAATTGTTGGGAAAACTCTGCACTTCATATTTTGCTGACTTTGAGTGGGGAGATTGGGTGATATTGGAAGGCCGACCAATTCCTTTGTTGCCAAAGTGGTGTCAGTGTACTGCAGACAGTACATGGGAACCGGAGAAGAGAATGGTAGACACAGAAGGAGCAGTAGAATGGCTTGCTTGCATTGTTCAAGATTGAGCAAGGGTAATACGAGTGTCCAGAAGTGGCCCCAGAGAGAGAGGATGCTGCCCTATGCCAGCCTCTCCCTAGAATGCATACACTCTCCTTGGCCATGCGTCGAGTCTCTAAGATGATGCTGTGGTCAGGCACGAGGGATCAGAACTTCAGATCTTCTCAGTCTGCTGACATTTGTAAAACAATCCTTGCTCATATCCACAGCTCCACTTTACCTTGTTCTCTGAAATCTAAAGCTCTTGTTCGCTTACACGGCATTGTAGGTATTAAAGGACTATAGAGCCAAGAGTCCCCGTCCTAGAGTAGAGCATGCTGTATACATGCCACACATCTATCCGCGACTCCCTTGCAGTACACAGTGAGAGACTGTGAGAGACCGAAGGAGTGATAAGGCAACCATTAGATAAGAAACTAAAGGGCTGCTGTATCACAGCCCCTTGAGCGTTCTTAGAATAGATCAGCACCTCTGCTGGTGGTGATCCTTCATGCCTATCAAATAATTATAGAAACCAAAGCTATTGATCTCCTGCTGTTGGTAATGGATTTGACTCAATAAGGAAATGCAATATGATGTCTAGTTTTATCAATTTAAGCATAACACCTGCTGACTTAACAAGTATCCATATCAATGGTAGGTCCTATTTAATTTGGAGTATGTCACTGGTAATGCCTCTCACCTGCTAATCGTCTTGTGTATAATTTCCCAGGTGTCTCCATGGCTTTGTGGACACTGGTTTGTTATAGAGAAGTAGCGCCAATGGATCTGATGTGCAACCCCTATTTCTCCGCTTAGACACTACTTCCACCTTCACCGTCTCATCCTCCATTCCCTCTGGTCCGCTGACTCTCTGAGGTTTGTTATTTGTCAACTGTAAGCAGGCAATATTCTTTTCCATCAATATGACCTCATGGAAAGACATTGTGTATATCATCATAATGTCATATATGCTGGAACGGTTTCTTGAAACCATTAATCAATATTGAGACTGAGACCTTTCCTAAATTGCAGGCTTTGACAAATAAAATGCCTCTGGTGCAGGCTGACAGAGTGTTACATTTGTGTCTTGGATGAAGTTTCATACAGTTCGCATGTGTCTCCAATTGTACACGGCCATAAAGAGAGTCATGAGCCCCACTGGATAATAGGACCTCCATAATGTGCACACAGGTTGATATGAATGTCACTATATTTGAGAAATAAGGGAATGAGTGATTTTTTCTCGTATGTGACAATTTGCCTGCAATACATTCAGTAGGACAATGGGCCTCCTTCCGAGATTGGTGGTAGTCATGGCGCTATTTGCGCCATGACTGCCGCCACCAATAACGGGTCCAGCACCGGTATAGTTCAATGGGGACTTACCGGTGTAGTCCGACCTTTGTGGGACCGGTAAGTCCCCATTGAAAATGCCATTCCCCATACCCATTGAGCCCTCAGAGGGCTCAATGGGATTGGGGAGGGCACATATAATGGGCTCGCGAATGGCAAGCCTGTTATTTGCACCCCGGTCCCTTAACGGGTCCCGTCCACAACGGCTGGTCAGACTAGCCGTTACTGGAGGGACCCGCTAAGGGACCTTGTAGTAGAGCGGTAAGGGATTACTGGCACCAGTCTCCTTACCAGTGCCCGTTATCCCTTACCGCCCACCTTGGAATGAACCGCAATGTGTTGTTTCTTACCCAAATAGAGTCTGGAACAGCAGAGATAAGGAGCTCCGAATTTCAGCGTGCTGCCTGCGCTATCTTGGCAATGTTGAAGGCGCCAGCCTGGCCTTCTTCAAACACTGTTTCTGACAGCCAATTGCATTTACACAACAGGGAGGATGTGTGTTAGTCACTCTTGTTAGTTTGATTTATTATGTGTAAATATAGCTAAATTTTCATAATATTGCAGCAGAAATTATGTTAAACTTGTTTTACTTTAAATGTAACACTTCTTTACCAGTTACAATGATTTCTGCCCTGCACAAAAGGCGAGCAGTGAAACGTGCTAGGTAAAATGGAAATGGAAGGGAAAGGGCAGCAACGAGGGCTGGCACTTCCATTCTGCGGAAATTCGGTTACAAGTGCAGTAACATGTGGGGCTTTAAGTGGGCAGTCCAGCCCGAACTGCTAGGCCACATCCCTTCTGCACGAGACCACAAGCATCCTCAAACATTTGGTCTCGTGCAGAAGGGATGTGACCTAGCAGTTCGGGCTGGACTACCCTTTTGGGGGTGGGGCTAAGCCTGATTTGCATATGTTCTTTCCCCTTCTGTAATGGCTTGGCAGGCAAAGAACGATGGTCTGGAGGGTTGCCCGGAGCAATGCCAGAGGTTAAGACTTATTCTAAAACTTCCAGCCATCACCTCTTTTGTTTTGCTATTGTCACCCCGAGTGGGATGGGTATGCCCAGACATGGGTCCCGTGCCTGCTGGGCCTAGAGACCCAAGCTACTCCTCACTGATGACGCCCAACAAGGCTGAAACATGTCTGGGGATGCTTGTGGTCTCGTGCAGAAGGGGTGTGACCTAGCAGTTCGGGCTGGACTACCCTTTTGGGGGTGGGGCTAAGCCTGATTTGCATATGGTCTTTCCCCTTCTGTAATGGCTTGGCAGGCAAAGAACGATGGTCTGGAGGGTTGCCCGGAGCAATGCCAGAGGTTAAGACTTATTCTAAAACTTCCAGCCATCACCTCTTTTGTTTTGCTATTGCCACCCCGAGTGGGATGGGTATGCCCAGACATGGGTCCCGTGCCTGCTGGGCCTAGAGACCCAAGCCTACTCCTCACTGATGACGCCCAACAAGGCTGAAACATGTCTGGGGATGCTTGTGGTCTCGTGCAGAAGGGATGTGACCTAGCAGTTCGGGCTGTACTACCCTTTTGGGGGTGGGGCTAAGCCTGATTTGCATATGGTCTTTCCCCTTCTGTAATGGCTTGGCAGGCGAAGAACGATGGTCTGGAGGGTTGCCCGGAGCAATGCCAGAGGTTAAGATTTATTCTAAACCTTCCAGCCATCACCTCTTTTGTTTTGCTATTTTAACGGCAATGAGCAAAAAGCGTGTACTGCAAACTCTCATTTCGGAACAGATTATCATGCCATGTTCTTTCTGGATAGGAGTACCTGCTAACTCTTTTGAAATATTTGCAAGGAACTTGGGTTTGGTCACCCTGAGTTACCTGGGGGCAACCAGACGTGGAATCCCTGCTCACTGTGCTCAGAGAGGCGCAGCTTCACCTCACTGATGAGGCCCAACAAGGCTGAAACACGTGTATGGGGTTGCTGTTGGTACTCTTGTTCAGAGAGGAATCACCATAGCATTTCCGTGCTGGACTGGCCATGTGGGCGGGACAAAGACTGATATGCAAATGGATATTTCCCATCTGTGAAAGGTACAGTGAGCAAAAAGTGTGTGCTGCAAACTCTCATCTCAGAACAGGTTATCATGCCATGTTCTTTCTGGAGAGGAGCGCCTGCTACCTTTTTTGAAGTAACGGCAATGAGGGTTAAGAAATAAAACGTAATGTTCCTTGTAATCAACCAAAACTTAGTAGGTACAATTTGTAAGCGCAAAAAGAACAAAATCAGGAAATAGAAAGTCATTTAAAAAGAAAAAAAATATCAGATTTTGCTAAAATACAACTTTCATTGATAGTTATCAGCAGTATTGTGGAAACCTAGGCTCGTACACAATTGTAGCAGGAAGTTTGGTTGCAGATTTGTTCCCATCCTACACTTCTTTTTTACACATTTTTCCGTAATCATATAATGTGTCAAAAATTCTCAAAAGTGCATTGTTTTTTTCATTTGTGTTTATTGCATTTTTTTTAAATCATAAACATTTTATAAATAAACAACATCAAACACATGCAGTTTACATGGACATAAAAATAAACTAATCGACTTTTGTCAATCGATTGACAATAAATTCCAATTGGATACTGAATGATCATTATAACAATTTTGTAATTGAAGAGCCAATCTATGGTATATCCTCTCTATAATATTTGCCAGCTTGTCTAAGTGTAAGGCAAGTCCTATTTTATATTTATCAAACCAGGTTTTTGGAGAAAAAAACACAAACAGATAATTGTATAATGAATTAATTATAAGAGCAATGTTTACTGCAGAATTATTTCTGTTTATATTTGTTTTAGTTTTTAATTGTAATGGCTACGGGTAGTGAAATAAATTGAATGATTGACTGACTGATTGATCGAAGACATACAAATAGAGATATTTAAGACACATGTATACACAAATCACCGAATGGTGTTCTCAGAGTTAGAAATATGTTTCTTACATGTCTTATTTGTATCTATTATACTCCTTCAGCTTCATCATTTTACATAACTAATATATACGTGACCGCCCGGAGACCATGGAAATGGCAGTTGTGCGCCGTCAAAATCAACTTAACATACCATAACACGTGAATATTTTGTATGTAACATCTGCTCCTTATTTTTACAGTTTATGAAGCATATTGTACCTTCTTGTACAGTAAGGTTTACAGTTTAACACGTGTGGTTATTTTTTAGGACTTTTCTTCACAGCAGCTTTTTTCCACCAAATTGCAGCATACGGCCTGGTCTGCATCAGGACAAATAAGTAGTAAGTCATTCCATTTCCACCCATGGCATGAGTGTCATGTCTTTTCCCCCATGTCTACTATGATTGTGCCAAAAAACAGAATACTTTTGTAATGGGGCACATTACATTACTGGATTTACTATTTATTGACACGTAACAGCTTTAATGTGAAGCCCACATATGGTATCTTTAAAATCTATTTTCAATTTTGTAAAAACGTGTTTGTAAATGTGACAGAAGGTCTATAACCAGATGCAAAGTGTTGCCTTCTGCAATCAGGTACTGATAAAGGCCAGTAAGGAGGTTTGCAGTGTAAGAATGTATTATGCTACACAAATATGTACTGTGTATATCCAGAGTCATGATATAAGAGGTGAATGAGAACTGGTAGTGTATGGGGAAAATAAAGCCCCTGGCGTTTAATACCTTTTCTTTTCAAAAGCAACATAGTACGCTGGGAACCTTGATCTTACGTTTAGGTAAAACTGTCACTACAAACAACTCTAATAATAGTAAATAAAAGTTATGTATAGCCATTAAAACACCCACTGAATGTGTAAAAACAATTGTGAGAACAGAAATATTCCTTAAAAACCATGAAAATCGTAAGCTAGTGCAGACACAATGACATCATTGTGATGCATGTGCAGGCCGCCATTATAAATATCAGTCCCAAAAGGTGGTCAACACAATTTACTCGGTTGCGCCCGCAACCCTAGATGGGAGGAAACACTGAAAAATGGTAAGGTGCCTTAAGAGACACACAAGTCCCATTCACAATGAAAAAGTACAAAACTCTTTATATGGATCATTTTAAAAAGTGGTATATATGTATTTATTTTGTCTTTCAGGCATTTCAGGTTATTAATCCCAAAAAAATACCAATCATCAAAAAAACAATTTTCTCAACCATCATCTTACCACGCATCTTGTACATACCACACTCTACAATGTGCATCTTAGGGAAAACAAAGCCCGCACCAAGCATCCTTTTGAATGGGCAGCTCCTCGAGGTTTGCAAAAAACGTGATTGCCTAGGATTACGATTCAATGATAAATTAATTTGGAAGGACCATTTACTGAAATTAGTCACCAGAATCAGGCAGATTTCAAGAGGTATTTTCAGGTTTCCCAAAACCATCAGGCACCACTCAACTGAACATGTGCTGACTATCTACAGATGGAAAGCAGTGACAGCTGGGACATATGACTCTGTGATATGGGGTTATAGTACCCCAATCCCTTTGCAGATAGCAGAACACGTTTTTCTTAGAAAATGAGTTTCTGTCTCTGAGTCTCCTCCTGTCTATACATCTGATTTGGAGACTGTGCTGACATACTTATTGGATATGGTCCAAGCCAGACCTATCTTGTTTTGGCACAACCTTTGGTCAGACCTGGGAGAAAACCCAACAAAGGTTTTGGTTTGAAATGGACTGTTGCTAAGTGTTGGAGCAGAATCGATTGGCTCACCTATATTAAGTCATATTTATGTGCGTTGGACCTGGAATCCTGCTTTAACAATCACAATGTGTTGATTAGAATTCCTAAAAGAAACTTGAAGTTTAGGTTTGAATAGTTTCTGGCAGACAAAAGGGAAGATTAAATGCTGACCAACACACAGGTTAGGACCTATCTTCCAATTATACCCATGGGCTGACTGCCATGGTACCTCTCAATTGTGACTAACCAACACCACAAAACCTTGATCACCAGAGTGAGGCTGGATGTTTTGCCTGTGGCAGTCGCATTTCTAGATGGAATGGGGTGCCAGGCAATAGTGTGTGTGTGTGTGTGTGGTGCTATTGAACATCTGCCATATTTGATCCTGTTTTGTCCCTTGTATGCAGACATCCGAGTGACCTGGTTGACAAGTATTCTTACGGACAGTGGGTTAAGAAATGAGAGACCTGCTCTCACTTTCTTACTCCTTTTGCTTGGAGGTGAGAGTTGCCTTTGCCCTGGGATCATATCTGGGCAGAGCATGGGCAGGAGCCAACTAAGGCAACTAGAGCCATTGAGGAATGATCCCACTAGTTGTCTGATAACTCTTTCAGTGTTGCTTGATGCATTGCACCCCACTGAATATCTCAGTATGCGGAAGGCCTTAAAACCTTTATCCTCTGTGTGCAGTCTTATAGATTAACCAACGCTGCCTGCGGCACGGTTCAAGTCGGAATGTTTGATTTTTCTTGGGAATTTTATAACTATTGGTATTTTTACTATTGTTGACTTCCATGGTAGCGTTTTAATGTTTCTTGATGTATTGTACTGCACTGATTTTTATATGCAGAGGAATTTTATTTTATGATGGTTCCATCGAAATAAAGAAATTTAATTGAATACTTGGTTTACTATTTATTGAAAAGGAACCTCTTTACTGTGAAGCCAAAATATGATCTTTATCAAATATATTTTAAATTTCCCCAAAAAGTAAATGTTGTTTGTAACGGTGACAGAAGGTCTATAACTAGATGCAAAGTTTTGACTGCGATCAGGTACTGAAAATGGCCAGTAGGCAGATGTGCAATATATGAATGCATTATGTTACACATCTATGTACTGTGAACATCCACAGACACAATATGGGAGGTAAATGAGAACTATTGAGCACAAAAATATTAAAAAAACAGGCGTTTAATACCTTTCTTTTAAAATGCCTCATAGTATGCTGGGAACCTTGATCTTACTTTTAAGTAAAACTGCCACTACAAATAACTCTAATAATAGTAAATAAAAGTAATGCATAGCCATTAAAAACACATATTGAATTTCGAAAAACAATTGTGAGAGCAGAAATATTCCCATAAAACTATAAAAATGGTAAACTAGTGCAGACACAATATCATCATTGTGATGCATGTGCAGGCCGCCATTGTGAATATCAATCCCAAAACCTGGTCAACGCAACAAATATAATTTACCGGCCTGCGGGCACAACCACTAGGTAGGAGGAAAGGATTTGGGTTGTTTGCTGTAAGGGAAAAGTTTGCGGGCAAAAAGACTGTAGCTAACGTAACCATTAAGGTCAAACAACCCATACATTAGGAATACACCCCACACCATCCCCCACCACTTACCTATTTGCGGCAAACCTCCTTGAGTGCTGGCGCCGACTTCCCTGACCACCTGTGACACTGGTTCTCTGCACTTACGTGCTTGGGTACCAGCGCCACAGGGTTCCTTCCTTTTTAATTGTTTTTACTTTTTTTTTATTGATTTACGCGGGCGACACCCCTGTTCCCCTTGTTTGCGATAATGGGTTTGAATGGCTTATTTGATCACATTTTTGGTTGCACAAACTTTTCGTACAGCCTAAATTTGGTCAAATACGCCATTCAGTCTTTTAATTTAGTTCTTTTGGGGTATTTCCAGGAGGGATTTGGGTTGTTTTCCCGTAATGGAAAGGTTTGCGGCCGAAATGACCGTAGCTAATTGACCATTACGGTCAAACAGCCCATACATTAGGAAGTCAACCCTTCCCATCCACCACCACTTACATATTTGCAGCACACCTCCTTGGGTGCTTCCGCCGGCTCCCCTGTCTCCATGTAACTCTGGTTCTCTGCACTTGCATGCTTGGGAACCAGGGCAGCAGGGTTCTTTCTTTTTTTTACAAAATGTTTTTTATTGATTTATGCAGGGGACACCCCCGCAACTCCCAATCCCATTATAGCGATCAAAGGGAGCGGGGGACACACCAGCAACCCCCGTTCCTCTTGTTTGCTATAATGAGTTTGAATGGCATATTTGATCGACTTTTTGGTTGTAGGAACTTTTCGTAAAGCCTAAATTCAGTCAAATATATATGCCATTTGGGCCTTTATTTTCGGTCTTTTGGGGTATTTCGGGGAGGAAACACTGAAAAAAGGTAAGATGCCATCAGAGACACATAAGTCCCATTCACAGTAGATCATGTTTTTATAAGTGGCTCATATGTATTTATTTTGTCTGAATCCCAAAAGGACCCCATCATCAAACATACTTTCCTCAACCATCTTCAGTTTCCCATGCTTAATTCAAAATAATTGTCGCTCCTACCAAAGGAAGCTTCTCAAATCTGGTAGCAGAGATCTACCTCTCTAAATAACAGAATACTTAGGAGGACACAATACAACCCTCTTTTAGTACGCCACAATATTGTAAAGTTGAAGCCAGTAATGCTCAACCACTGAGTGCCCAAATTACGGAATACATCGTGCAGAGTGTTTGGAAATGCGTCTTTAGTGATGAGATACAGGATGTGAGGTTCATGTTTCTATCTCCCAAAAATGTGTTTGCACTTTGTCAAATTGTGTTGTAGTGTATGCTATCAATCATGTACCAAGCTTGAACCCCAAATTGAAAACATGTATTTGCTGTCTTTTTGGATCAAATGGATGCATGTATTATTTAACAATGTGTTTTAAGTGTGTGTTGCACATATTTGTATGTAGATCCATCATTTACAAAAGTCCTTCCTAGGACTTAAAGGTGTCCTCAATTTCCATACGGATAGGGAGTTTCTGTAGCTACATCGTCACACTAAATCAGAAACAGACAGATTGCTGTTGCTCATGTTATCCCAAGAAGAGAGGTTTACTTATAAAATGTTTTTAACATCATCACAGGAACCATGAGGGCCATTTTGAAATTGTTATCGTCTTATTTTGGGTAATATACTTGATGACAGACTGCACTACGAGCCTCAGCGTGTGTTGGGCGGCATTTACAATCGAAATACCACCAAACTGGTTTACTATTAATACCGCTCGTTCTAGAAGATTTACAAGCAGTTTAAGAGGATACCAATGGTGGTGGGAAAAAATGTGCATTCTTCAAGTCCATGGGACTGGAAGAGGGATTTGGAGGATTTGGAGGAATTATCGCAGATGGCTATTCCTCCATTTTTTTCTGGAATGTCTTCTGGCAATGTTCTGGGGGTTTCTCATACACTTCACTGCCAAACTTAGAATTGAGCAGAGTGGGAAAGTGACAGTAGTACTCCCACTATTTCCTGCACTGCCAAACTCGCAATGGGCCCCTCTGTACCACTCGGTGCCTGTGCAAGCAGTTTGACATCATCTGCAAATGTTTAGCAGCAGAGTCTGCTGACAATAGAGTCAAGAAGATGAATGCAATGCTAAATAAAATACGCCATAATCTGTACCCCTACAGAATTTAGACTTGTCTTATAGAGTAGGTATTACCAAACACGTGAAATAATTCTCCATATTATGTCCTTGATCAATGATTGAATCTTGCCGTGCTTCTTGACTGCCTCCTTTCAAAGAATGGAGTTATCACAAGATCTTAAAAGCGTGAAGGACACTAAAGGATGCTGGGATATTTAGCTGAATGAGGTAGAGAGGTCCCACACAAGCGCTCAATTAACGTCATGGATGAGACCAGAAAGTACATGGTTTTGCTCAATGGTAAAGTACAACCTTCACTGATTGGAAGCCATAAGTGAATAGACACCCACGTGCCAGAACAGAGATTTCCAGTATCCCCGATCCACAAAAAGAGATACATTTGGAATGGCTTGCTATTCAAGACCATGTGGTCGAAATTGGGCATTCTTCTAGCAGTAGAAAATGGCACTCCAACTCAAGATGATATGAACCGCACCACCCATAAGGAGCTGAGCCGTCAGGTGCTGATTTACGAGCATCACTTTCTGATCAGAGCTGCTAAAAATGGTGGCTATTCTGCAAGATGTTTTCAATTAGTTGTGAGATGAATGAGAGCTGACATACTCAGGAGGATAGCTCAGAGGCAACGTGCTGGCTTTGGAGCTGTCCAGTCATTTGGTCGAAAGACATTTGGTCGAAAGACAAATGGTCGACGGAATTTGGTCGAAAGCCAAATGGTCGATTTTTTATTTATTTATATATATATTTTTTAGGTTTTCGTTTAGGGAAAAAAAGGGTTTTTTAGAAAAAAAAGGGAGTTGGGGGGACCCCCCCCCCCAAAAAAAAGGTGAAAATACTAAAAAAATTCGCCCATTTGGCTTTCGACCAAATTGTGTCGACCATTTGTCCTGTCAACCATTTTTTTTCGACCAAATGTCCTGTAACCGGCTTTGGAAGCAGAACAACACAGAGCAACACTGGTTTGACCCCCGGGTCCGTGCTTAGAAACCTCGGGGTATTAAGTGCGTTATAAATAACCTATCATATCATACTCAGCAATGTCACACATATGATTGGACAATTATTTTTCATCAGATTTATTTGTACTTTATTCAGACAACAATTACTATTTTTTTGATAATGTGAAGTTGCCTTTCAAATATTTAATTCAATGACTGCATCATTACCATCGTGAACTAGTAGCCGGATGCTTCTGTAATAACCAGCAGTTTTGGTAAATCTCTATGGTGTCTTTTAGAGCAACCAGAGGTATGTCATCTAAACGGCAACACGCATTCCAATAGACACCCATAACCTGCAGAAGGCAGTAGCCAGTGGACACCCAAGCATTAGAAGGGGTCTTGCCATCGAAAAACAGGGCACCTGGTCTCCCTCAAGCACCCCTGGACACTATTTTCCTATGTAGATGGAGGTTCTACATGAAGGAAAGCCACACAGAAGGAAAAACTAGATAAATAAGATACAATGCCCAAAAGAAGGGCTCACTTGTGTTCACCAAATGCTTATATAACTGGAGAAAATACATGCATTTGTTGTGTGGGAGCATTTAGAAGAATAACACAACATGCCTTTGAACATGTAGCTTTTGCATACATGCAAAATCTATGTTTTCTGGACCTACCTGATGGGGAGTGGGGTGATAGATGCATCTCTTGTTCATAAAAGGATGCACCACGGGATGCCCACTCTCTGCCACTATTTACCGCTGTCTTACCTGCCATAGTGATGAAGAAAGCTCAGTACAGAGATAGCTCTCATCAAATCCCTGTAGGCACTGCAGAACCCAATATCAACCCTCTTGCACAGCATGAGGGTTTCCATTCTTTATTCTACAACCCCACCCCAAGAATGTTGGCTGGAAATGTAAAAAAATACATTTAAAAAAAGCAATGTCCGTGACTGGACCTGTAAACCCATCACTTGCAATAAGGTGCCCAATGCATATCCATATGTTGGGTGCATGCCCGGCCCTTAGATTTGCAAAGGTGGTTGGGCTGCAAGACACTCGCTCTTGCAGCCCCCCCCGCCTTGAGCATGCAGGCCTCCTGTGTGAAGAAAGGGGCCTGAGTACAGGATGGCAGAATCACTTTGTTCATGTAGTCCTTGTGCTGCCAGCCTTCATGAATCAAGCCGTATGATTAATTGTTCTTGATTTGTGAGCTGGGTAGCTCTTTTCAAATCCATTGGAGACCATACTTACATATATGCTAAAATGCAAAACATGAGACTCTCACTTTGTAACAACACTTTTTGCCTCTCACTACAGGGCAGAATAATCCCACAACACTACACAGCATGGTGCAACCAGAAAAAGACAGTGCTTAATTAGTGGGGGTGCTTGCCAGGGCTCAGCCCTGGCACTTACTGTCTGAGACTCAGAGTGACTTTGAAGTAATGCTAGCCAGAGCATCCATCAACCCCAATGAGGAGGTGTGAGCCGTAGTTTAATGCCAAATGTGTCGACAATGTGGGGTGCAGCTGTGGGTGGTGGCAGCAATAGTGAGGAACTTCCCGCCCGCAGTGTCACAAGCATGCTAGTAAATATGAGGGCCCTGTGACTTATTTACCCACAAATGAATCAATGGACAAGAAAATTTACCCCCTGTCCTGCAGCACTAAAACGTGTGCATGCAGGATGCCTCAGACAAAAGGGGACTGCATAATCGGTCTTTGATAGACCGGGTGTGACCCCCTCTCACTTCAAACAATGCCACACACTCACAAAAATTCCCTGCCTTGAGATTTTGACAAAGACAGGATCTATAAGTACCAAAATAAGACTTTATGCCAGCCAATTGGAGCAGAGACGACGGAAATCCCTCTTTTCCTGCTGCTGGCATACAGTGACCCTATCTTCTGTGGGGTTGAGGAAACCACATAATCGTGTATCCCAACAGGAGGGAGGGTAGATTGCTTGAATAACAGGAATGTGCACACAAATACATGTTGCCATTCAGCACCTGCCATTGTGAATTGCACTCCCTGCACTGGGTGGATGTTGGAAGCCAATGAAACCAGATAGCACAGTTGGTCAGATCTCACAGAGGGCTAAGCGCTCGCGCCTGATATCTGTGTGCAGCCTGCTGTGGCAGGTCGGAATCCTGGCAGGGTCAACTCAGCCTTTCATCCTTCTGAGGTCGATAACATGAGCACCACTATGTGGGATAATAATGGCTTCTGTTATTTGACCTCTCTGAGAAATATGAGTGTGTAGTGCTATTTAAAAATACATTATTATTTGTCTTGGCCATGTACCTGCTGACTTCGTTGCATTCACTGGGGCCCAGCTGCACAGTGTTTTTTCTGCTACCAGGCCCTCACCCCTAGCAGACAGTACTACTTTGTGAAGGAAGCGGCATGCAGCCTTCAATAATCGGGCATCTAATACAAAATGTGCATTATCTGGACTTTTCTAACATGCCTGGATACTTGTGAATCCGTGTTGTAATGTAATCGGATTTAAATTAAAGCTATTAATTAAGTAAACAGCCAGAAGCATCTTTTCAGTCATACTGTCAGGGGGACATCTATCCTTCTACCGAACAATGCCTTCTTTTGCTACAGGGTGACATTTTGTATCCTCTGGTCTCCCATTTTCCCACACACGGCTACTATAATCTCGGTACCTGACTCTGGAATAGCGTGTATACTACTCGATTTCACTCATGGGAAGGACAAAAATATGTCCCCAAAACCTACAAGAGTTTAAACCCAAATCTGATCCAATTACCACACCAACGTCACACTGACGTATTCACATACAGGGACCCTTGCTGGGAAACATGGAATAGTAGCAGTATTACGTTGCTCTAGACAAAAAGTTTTGAATAACTGCAATAGGGCGATGCGCAGTTATCCAGAACCCCACACAAACTAAAATGATGCCACATTTGAAGTCCCACAAATTGGCTATTCATTATCAAAACAAATAATATATGAACCAAATGTTTTGTATCGATTGTATTGTGTGATAAGACAACTCTAGGCCTTGCAAGGTGACAAAGTGGCACACTGCCCTAAGAGATCATCAATAAATAAGCACTTAAAAAATGGTTTTATTCTGCCGCAATCCCCTTTACATCAATTTTCTCCAGCTGGGTTGTGTAGAAAGGCAATTATATAGAGACGCTAGGATTATTCTGTGACATAACATGATCGTAGAGTCACAGGGGCAAAGTAAATTATAATAGTACATGGAGATAGTTATTGACCTCCACTTAGCTAATCAGAATGGTAAGAGTGCAGTTACTAACTACTGTCATTGGTTGCATTCTGAAAATGCTGTCTTCTGAAGCAGACACTTTCTCTCTGGAAGGACCTGTTTTGCAGCAATATGTTATTTAACACAAGAAAGAGAAAGCTAAAATATTGGAAAATGCTTTCACTTTCTTATAGACAAACCATTTACTTGTGCATGACACCTAATGCTTGCTCATGCTAAACCTGTTTCAGCTCCCCTAAGTTGCATTCACACCCGGGGAAGGAGGCTCAGCCATTCAGGTGACTGAAAAATCGGGCGAGAACACATGGGGCCTCATTATAAGTGAGGCGGTAAGGGGTTAACGGCGCCGGTAAAGGTGCCGGCGCCGTTAACCCCGTACCGCCTCATTACGAGGTCCCCTCGTGGGACCCGCTCTGCACGTGCAGACCGGGCCCCGCGAGGGGAGGAAGGAGCAAACAACAGGCCGCTCGTAATTGGCACGTTGTTTGCTCCCTCCCCCATTACCATTCAGCCCTATGGGGGCTGAAATGGGAAAGGGGAAGGTCCGGGCAAGGTTTCCTGGAGGGAGGAATTACCGGGCCCTCCGAACTCGGAATGGCCCAGTAATTCCCCATTCTGGGAACCCGAACCCGGACCCGATTTTGGTGACAGCCGAGCCGCCAATAGCGACATGGCTACTGCCAAAATGGTAATGAGGCCCACAGTATACAGCCAGCATTTTCCAGCCACCTGAGGCCCTTGCCTGGGTGGCGCCATCTTCATTGTAGGGATGCAACAGGGAGTCTTTCCCTGTTGCATCCCCATGCCTCCTGCCTTCCCTACCCCTCTGAGACATCCCACACCCTTCCCCCACCCTCTCCTCCCTCCCTACTTGCCTGATGGACCGGAGGTTTGTGTGCTTGTGTGTGTTTGTCTGTGAGGCCCTGCCCTCCCCCATCCCTCTGTGACATCCCGCAGCCTTCCTTCAACCCCACACATACTAGACAAACACACACACACACACACACACATAAACAGAGGACATTTCTCGTGTTGAGACCAACACACACAGACCAACGCTGCACATAGGACACACACTGCACATAAGAGACATTCCACACAGCACGCAAGACATATACCACGATACAACATACATTAAACAATACCAAACATACAAGCAACACAATCCAATGCACATACTATAATATACAATGAATCCATTGCATGGTGCACATACTTCAAGATAGTACAAATAAACATACAAAGAAGCAAATGCAGAAACATCTCAATGCACTGACCACAACACACAGTGGAAACTGCACACTGCACACATTCTACGACAGCACACAACACATAACCATCACACAACACACAAAACACCACATCATTCACGTACTGGGCATATCAGAGCACCACACACCGCCTCTCTGTCAGCTCTCCTGTATGCTTCCTATCTCTAGCCTCTCTCCTCGCCTGCCACCCTTTCCTGTACCATTCATCCGCTCGGTCTCTACTGCCATCTTTCCCTCTCGCCACTCCTCCCATATCTAGGCCTCTCTGTCCACCTTTATCTGTCCCATCCTCTCTTCTCTTCCCACCTAACTCTTGATGCTTCCTCTCATTACCCTCCTCTCACTTTCATCACTAGGCAGCCTCACATGCCTCCTTTCTCTTCCTTCTCTTTGGCCACTGCCCCAGGAAACCCAGCTGAGATGATTCTGCACTCACCCGAGCATCCATTCTAGAGACTGCCTGTTTACCCATCACATTGTAAAATCAGGATAACCAACCAAAATACAAGGAACTTCGACCGAACTTCACAATATGTAAATTGGACCACATACAGCTTCATTAAGGATGAAAACCTGAATGGCTTTTCCTGTTCTTGGGCCACAGGCCTAGCCCTGGATATTTCTGGATGGATGGCACAACAGGCAGTTTTCTCACTCTTAGCGTTTCTGCAAGTAGTTACCGTTTCTTTGGGAAGAGCTGGTGGAGATGTCATGGCAACTCGAATGTTGCGAGATTGCTGAAGTAACAATTGGTCCATGTAAGGGCTTATGCAGTTGGATAAGTAGAAGACAGCAAACAAACCCCTGTCAGGTTGGTTCCATAGCAACAGGCATGGCTCCGCAGATGAAAATAAACGTGCATATGTACATTGGAGGCTTATGCTCGTCTTTTCGTCGTGGCATACCACTATCTAAGAAATGCACTCTTTGTTCAATACGCCCAATATGGGTTCTCATGCATGAAACTACTGGGCAAGAATTACCGTAGAAAAGCCCAGTTCATCGCGTGCCTGATCCAATTGCATGATGGATATTCCGAAATGGTTGAATCTGATCAGGGCTCAGTGCATTTCACCTGGTAGTTTGCATAGTGCTCAGCATAGTGGCACCAAAGGTTCCCTAGTACACGGTTTGGAGTTTGGATTGCGTTTTTACGCATGTACAGAAGTCAAGGTGTTATAGTTGGTGCAGGATGTTCCTTAGGTTTGATATGGTTTGTGGACCTTACCCATGAGCGTTAAGCTCAAAGAAGGGACTGAATCTGAACCTTCCTTGAGTCAGACGTGGCCAAGTTTGTCTCCCTTTTTAATGCATTTTTCATTTCTTTACTTAGGCTCTCTCTAGATTTTAATATGGCCTTATTGACGGAGGGAGGGGTAATTATCGGTGGATAATAGTTTGCGGATGGCCATACATTAGGAAAGGGTAATTATCGCATGCAATTATTTATTTATTTCATTTGTATAGTGAACATACAACCCATAGGCATTGAGGCATTGCTGCGGGTACAAAGTACTAGTCAAGCTAGTAGGTTACAGGCAAGGTTGAATACAAGTGCATCTTGACAGAGGGTGACCAAATGGCGGTTGTCACAGAAAACAAAGTCATGCATAGGTGTAAGAAATAGCAGTTGGTAATATACAGAGTCAAAAAGAGCAGCACATGTCAGGTGGCAATTGTGATTTTGAGAAGGCGGATGTGCGGTGGGACAGACAGTTACTTGTACGTTTTATGTAAAGAGTTGAGTTCGTAATGCTTTGTGGAATATCCAATAGGATTTTTCTGCCCTCAAGGGTGGGGGGGGGTGTTGTTCCAGAGCATGGCTGCAATATATGGGAAGCTGGATCCTCCGGCTTTGCATCTTTTCACTTTGGCAACAATTAGTCTATCTGTGTATGGGGTCCTAGTGGGTCTGGAAGAATGGACTTTGGAAATTCTATTGGATAGGTAACGTGGTGGTGTGTTGGAAAGGCACTTGTGGATGATGGATAGTGTTGTGATAAACATCCATCCTGAGGTCTATATGTTTATTAGCACATGGTGGTAGTAGCAACCCATGTTTTAGAGTGTTGATGTTTAAGTACTTTGAAAGTGAGTAAAGTAAATAGACAAACTGAGCAAACTACATGTGGTTTTATTTCTTAGTATTCAATTAACATGGTTGTCTACATAAGTTAAGCATTTTGATTATGGCTATCATCCCTGCATCAAGGTACATGACGGGTAATGTTACATGACAGGTAATGGCCTGCCAGCCTGAGCATAGGCAGGCCCAAGCAAAGTGAGGGCGTCAGTGAGTGGTGTGGGCCATTAGGCAGTGTACGCACCTCGACAAGGGGGTGATTGCTATTTGCACTGCAGTGCTCCATACGGGAAGCACACATGTTTTTTTGTTTGCATAGGGAAATCGGGCTCAGAGCATTTTGCGCAAGCCCAATCTCCATTGAAAACAAAAAAAACAAGATGGCCCCATGCCATAGTAAATAAAAACGGAGCCTAGTCATTGTGGATGTCGAGGATGGGAGGCAGGGGGAGGACCACAGCACAAAGCTCCAGGCAAGCAGGCAAGTGGGGAGGGACAAACATCTCTATGCAGAGTTACAAAGGAGTGTGGCAGCCCCTCTACTGAGAACGAACATGGGTCGAGTACCCTGTTCTATGGAATTTCTTCCAGTCAGCAGAGCCTACAACCACATCTTAGCTCACTGTACACCCTCCACAGAGGAGAAATATTAATTTGGAGGGTCTGGTTCCACCCACAAAGCAGTCAAGCAATGAAATGCTAGGCAATTCTCCTCTGCATAAGAGTACCATCAGCAAGCCCAGACACGTGTTTCAGCCTTGTTGGGCCTCCTCAGTGAGGTGAAGTTCATTCTCTGTAACGCACAGTGTGCAAGGGGCCCACCACTGGAGGACCCTGCATTATTTAGGTTGAAACCCCAAGTTTTACAAAATTACAAAGAAAGAAGTGTGGGAGCCCCTCTACTGAGAAAGAACATGGGTCAAGTACCCTGTTCTATGGACTTTCGTCCAGTCAGCAGGGTCTGCAACCATGTTTTAGCTCACTGCACCCTTCACAGAGGAGAACTAAACATTTACATATCAGTCTGTCTCACCCACCAGGGCAGTCCAGCAATGAGTACCATCAGCAACCCTAGACACATCTTTTGGGCCTTTTGCCTTCTCAGCGACGTGAAGCTGAGCCTCTCTAAAACACAGTGAGTAAGGGGTCTACGCCTAGATTACCAGGACATGTGTTTTGGCCTTTTCAGGCCTTATCAGTGAAGTGAAGCGTTGCCGATCTAAGCACAGTGAGAAACAGGTCATGTCTGGATTACCCTGGGTAACTTAGGGTGAAAGCCCAAGTTTCACAAAATTAAAAAGGAGTGCCTGAGCCCCTCTAGTGAGAACGAACAGGGATCAAGTGCTCTGTTGTATGGAATTTCTTCTTTCCCCCAAACAGGTTATTTGGCTGTGTTCATTCTCAGTAGAGGGACCCCCAGACCTTTTAGGAATGTTTAGGAACTTGGCGTTTCACCCGAAGTTACCCAGGGTAATCCAGACATGACCTGTTTCTCACTGTGCTTAGAGCGGCAACGCTTCACCTCACTGATAAGGACTGAAAAGTCCAAAACACATGTCTGTGGTTGCTGTTGGTATCATTGTTCAGAAGAGAATTGCCTAGCATTTCGGTGCTGGTCTGTCCAAGTGGGTGGGACCAGACTCATGTGCAAATGGATATCTCTCCTCTGTGAAAGGTAAAGTGAGCTAAAATAAGGTTGTACACCCTCCTGAGTGGACACCTTCCCAGAGAACAGGTTATTTGGCCAGGTCCGTTCAGGGATGTCATTTAGGGGTCGCCAGAGGTCGCAACTGCAACCTCTGAGGTCTCCCTTGCAACCTCTGTGGTCACCCTTGCGACCTCTAGAAAAAAAAGAGAAAAAAAAGAAAAAAATACATATATATATTGTTTTTTTGTAATGCAAGCTCATGGGCTGTGGCCAGCACCAGGTGGCTCTTTAGTTCTGGAGTGGCTGGCTTTCTTGTTAAAGCTCCTTAAAAAAAAGAGGAAAAGGAGTGACACAAGTCTAACACTTTCAGCACTGACCCTAAATAAGAAAGATTAGGAATACCAAATAATGTGTGTTTCTGGAATTCTATACAATAATTGCTAGACTCATTAAAGGTTTATTTCAGGCACACTTCAGGGGGTGAGTCACTGATTTAGTCTGTTCTTAAACCCCTCACTCAGCCTTTCATCCTTCTGAAGTTGATAAATGAGTACCAACACAGGTTGGATGATATTAGGTGTATATTTTTCTATATAAAGCGCTTAAGCGTAAGTGCTATATAATAACACATCATTATCATTTGGTCATGGACGTCTGCTTGCATTCACAGTAATTTGGTAATATGGGCCTATACACACTGATGTTAACGATACATATGGCGATCCATTCTTGTATGAAATGTACATCACATTATAGTGATATCGTAACCATATCTTTGGAAGTGTACAATGCTATGTGATAGCACTTCCTGTTTTGTCAAAGTGGTGAAAGGTCACGTTCCATCGCATCCCGCGATATCACTTTGGGGTGGGGTCAAATTACATCACTTCCTGTGATGTCACCAGGGGTTAAGGGTCGTGTGATGTCACTTCCACTCCCCCTGGCATTTTGGTGAAATGACGTCCCTGGGTCCGTTCTAAGTAGAGGAACTCCAAGACTTATTTTTTTAATCTCAATGCACAGACCACAACACACAGTGAAAACAGTGCACTGCATACATACTAGTGTGTGTGTTGTGATGTGTCATTTTCAATTTTCATTGTATGTCCAACATGTAGTATGCAATGTACTGTCGTGTGTGAATTGTGCAGAATAGTAAAAGCAGGTTATTTTGAAACTGCAGGTTCATAAAAGGCATACAACCGTTATACCTGTAGTTTATGAACCAGCAGACTTTAAGTAACTTTCAAGGAAGAGTGAGTAAACAGAACATAAGTTTCGATTTTGCGACCACCATCTGCTCCATCAAAGAAATGCTAATGCATTCCTGCCAGCATCTGAAGTTGATACTGGTGGAATTCTGTACTTATGCAAACAATTATCTCCACAGTCAAAGCCCCCTACTACTTTAGCACCATCCGTGAAGTCAAGAGCTAAATCAAGACTCTAATCAAGGCAGCCACAAAAAGCATCCGCCCCCTCCCGGCCATGCCATAATGCATTCCACTGGGGAAATCCACTGCCATCAACAAGTTCTACAAGATTTGCCAAAATATTGATGCTAACATGAAAGCAGACAATGCCGCACCCATCCTACTATGGTAAACAACAACATGAACTACCTTCAATGCACTCTTCATGAGGAACTAATAAAGACTCCAGAATGCCTCAAAAAACATCATTTTTGGATATCCTCTTGCCAACCTATATCTGTAAAACACCCTCCACAGATGCCATCCTCCCCATTGCGCAATCATCAATGCATCCCTAACTCAGGTCACCTTCCCCACCACCCTAAAAATGGGACAAACCCTCCCTTTGCTCAAAAAGCTACTGCTGGACCCTGAGGACCATAGCAACTACCATCCTGTAATATACCTTCTTTCCTAAGCAAGAACCTCGAAGGAGTGAGATCCCCACAAGTTCAACCACCAAGCACCTACAGACCTTTCAATCAGGCTTCAGACTTAGATGCGATCCTTCAAGTGATTGATGACACACTCCCGTTCTTCCATAATGGACACCTCATTAGACCATTGAGCCCCCATAAAAATATTGCAAAAGCACATCAGCATTAAAGAGAATATTCTCCACTGGTACACCCCATATCTAGAGGGCAGCCATCAGTCTGTCCACATGGATACCTGCAGATCACCTCCTCTACCCTACACCTGTCGAGTTTCACAGGGATCCATCCTCTCATCCATGATCTGCAACCTCTGCAAGGAGCCTAATACATTTATCAAAAAGCAGATGATTTGCAGCTTTAGCTGAAAATTGAATTCTACAAAGACCTAAGCAAAACCTAAAGGTGATGGCTGGAAGGTTTTGAATCAATCATACCCACAGGCACAGCGGTGGCCAACCCTCCAAACCATAATTTTCATCCTGCAAATCCATTAAAGAAGGAGAATGACCATAGGGGCAGTCCAGCCCAAACCACCAGGAACCCCACACATGTTTTTGGCCCCTTGGCTGTCTTTAGTGAGGTATAGCTTGGGTTTCTTGGCCCAGAAGGCGAGGGACCCACGTCTGGGCATACCCATCCCACTCGTGGTTACTTAAGCAAAACCAAAAGCTGATGGCTTGAACATTTTTGAATACATCATAACCATAGGTACAGCTCTGGACAACTCTCCAGACCATCACTTTTCAGCCTGCCAAGCCATTACAGAAGGGAAAAGACCATATGCAAATCAGGCTTGGTGCGACCCCAAAGGGCAGTCCCACCCAAACTGTTAGGTCACATCCCTTCTGCATGAAACAAGCACCCCCAGACATGGTTCTGTTGTGGGTGGGACAAAGCCTGATTTGCATATGGTCTGTTCCATTTTTGTAATGGCTTTGCAGACTGATGAATAATGGTCTGTAGGGTTTGACAGAGCCAATGCCAGAGATTAATTAATTCTAAACCTTCCAGCCATCACCTCTTTTGTTTTGTGATTCATCAAATACCTCCCTTATCCAGACCATGATGTCCAGCATCTACCTCAAATGTAACCCCATCAAGACAGAACTCATATTCCTGTTCTACAACATAAAAGACGCATCCAAGATCTGTCTGTCTTCCATGAAAGTGAGGGTTTACCATTTGCTGACACATTGCTCTAAGTGACTGGGATTTTTATTCTTCAGAGCCCACATAGCAAAGCAATCACAGAATGCATGGAATGTTTCCTGGTATGTTTTGTGTGTTGTGATAAGGATGTTGTGTTGTATGTATCTTGTTTGAGGTTTTTTGTTGTGCCATGCTTTGTGTCATGTTGCATTTTGTGCACTGAAGTCCTGTTGAGCATTTTTTTTTTTTTTTTTATTTTATTGTATATGGTTTACAAAAAACCTTTACAAATAGAACAAACTTTATAATTAAAAACAAAATAGTAAAAAAAAAGATAAACATTCATTGCTTTGCATTTGCATTTGAAAAAAGAAGAAAAAGAAAATGCCCGCTAAAGAAATACGAAATTACAGATTTACATAAGTTGCAAAAGTTTGCAAATTTTACAGAAAAGGGACAGACAATAAATAATCAACCGGTTTCAGATTTGAAATTTGATTGTCTAAGATTAGTCAAGTCAATATAAAGTACTAGTTACAGAGAATAACAGATAGAATAAATACAAGGTATAAAATATGAAATACATTGCTCATATTAAAAACACTGTGCTCATATAGTAAAAAATTCATAGTTCCAAGAATAGGAGCAGAAATCAGACCAAAGGGGCATATAGGTCAAGGGCTCTGATAAAGCCCGCCACAGCCAGACCAACCTTGATGTTCGAGATTGAGAGACATTGTGACCAAATCCAATTGTCTACCCCCAGTCGCCCCATAACATTAAAAATGCCTAGATATTTGTCCCTTAAAGAGGTCAAAGCCTTGCAGTCAAGAATGAGATGCCGAGAAGTTTCAGTGACCCCCAAAAGTTTGCAGAAACGACAGGTGGGATCCAAATCAGAAAACTTCTTCCTTTTGCGTAGGACTTCCCGAGTGGGAAGAAGGTTCCATCTGAGTTTTATAAGAAGAGAGCGGTAGTGTCTATTAGGAAATTGGATCAAAATAAAGGACATCACACCTCTCTTCTTATGATCAAATTGAAGATCACTCAGTGAGGAATAACCATGAAGTTTTTCGATAGTGTTGCTCCAATCATGGCTGAACAGAGACTCCTTTACCTTGTTAGGGTTTGTAAGTAATGTATCCCTGTCGGAGGATATGTCCATCAGGGTCTTATCGCAGAGAGTGGAGAAAAGATGGAGATATATGTTGTGGCCCGAGTGTGTCTGGGAAAAAATCATGTGGCCCACATCAACATATAAAGTATCAGGTCTAGGGGAAAGCAAGGCTGAGAACAATGAGAGAACCCTCCAAAGAATCCTAGCTCGTAGAGAAACCAGACCCAACTCATATCTAATGGCAACAGTAGGAATTGAATTGGGCAGTTTTAAAACTTTCCTCCAGTAAATACCTTCAAGAGAGTCCCAGAAGGGCAGAAGTGTAAAATAATGGAGTTCCATACCATACAATAACTTTGGAGTCACCTTACCCTTGAAAAAGTCTACCACGGGTTTGAGGGAAAACATACAATATTTATTCTCCAAAGTACGTGATTGGGAGATGAGAGGGAGCAGTTTCTGTCTAAGAAATCGTCTCAGTTCTATCACCGATGGTTGGGCCAAGATCAAAAAGCCCAAATAGACGATTTTGTTAACTCGAGAAATGTTTGTTCCCCCCATTTTCCATACTTTGTTGTTTCGGGTTCTCCCCTTTGAGAATTCCATGATACGTGTTTTACCAGGATTGATCTTCAGCCCATTTAGCAGTGCGTACTGTTCAAATTTACACAGGAGCCTCTGCAGGCCCACTTTGGTCTGGTCGAACAAGAGAAAGTCATCGGCATATGCCAACCATGAGAATCTCAGGTCCCCAAGTTTAGCACTCACCATGCCTGCATTTTTCAGGAAGTTATCCACATCAGCCAAATAGAGGATAAATAGACAGGGAGCTAACGAGCAACCCTGTCTCACCCCGATACGCGTCCTAATCCTCCTAGAGAGAGTACCAGCCAAATCGAGCCTGATGTGTACCCCCGTGTTTTCATAGAGGGCCATAATGAGAGAAAGGAGGCCCGCCGGGATGCCCCATTTAGTTAATTTTTCCCATAGTCTGGATCTAATGACCAGATCAAATGCATTGGATAAATCAATAGAGGCGACATACAAAGGACCATCAGATTTTCCCCAAGAAGAGGTCTGAAGGGCAGTTATAATAAGACCATTGAGATTGGTAGAGTGGCCGGCCCTGAAGCCAGTTTGGTATTTGGGGAGAATATGATTGTCCCTAATCCATATGTTAAGATGGGAGAGGAGCAGAGAAGCAAAAAGCTTACAGTCCGCGTCTATAAGAGAGATCGGTCTATAATTCTTTACCTCAGAGCGTAAGCCTCTCTTAAAGATTGGGACAATATGGGCCGTATGCCAACTCATAGGGACCTTCCCGGAATTTACTACGTCCTGAAAAAGCAGGAAGAGTAGATTGGCCCAAATCTCGGGCTCGGCTTTGAATGTATTGTTCGTAAGGCCATTTGGGCCTGGCGCCCTGGATTTCTTAGCCTTAGAAATAAGACAGAACACTGTCTCCAGATCAAAAACTGGTTTCCATGCGTCTTTCGATGGGTAAATCATCAATGCATCCGAAGCCAAGTCTTCCTCCCCAATATCAAAAAGTTTAGAGTAATAGTCAAACCATTTGGCCTCTGGGATTGCATTAAGCTGATCAGCCATCAATGTGTTATCAAGGCTGGAAACCGAAGCCCAGAAAGCCCTCACATCTCGTTTTATTAGTACTGCAAGCATATACTGTGCGTCATTTTGAATCATAGTAATTTTTCTATGCTTACAGTAGTTTTTGTATTTTTGACGAATGGTTTTAATTTTTGTTGTTTTATCTGCCCAATCCATATCTAGGGCTTGAACATCCCTAATAAGTTTCTTAGTAAGGGCCTTAACATTGGCCAATTGTTGGTCGAAACTATGGTTGTGAAATTTTTTGAAGACTCCTTTCCTTAGCTGGCCATAAATACTACTCTGTAAGACATTGAGAAAACTATCAAAAGAAGAGGTGTTAAAGACTGCTATTTTCCAGCAGAGCGAGGTGTGGTTAAGGGAAGAGATCAGTTTGTTATTAAGAACACTGATGTTAAAAGGAGACCACCTTATCCCTGTCCCTTGACTAACAGTATAAAGCTGAGTGGGTCCACCCTCCGGCAGAAGCTTGGTGAAAAAGGGGCATAGAAATTGAACCCGGAGAATACCATGGTCGCTCCATGAGTTGAAGGACACCTCGACATTAGAAGAAAATGGAATTAGGGAATGGTCGACAAAGACGTAGTCTAAGGTGGAAGATGAGGACGATCTACGCCAAGTTGGGCAGGAAGGATTAGTAGCATCATAATGGCTGTTAAGACAAGTTAGGCCAATTGAATCCAAAGCCAGATTCCAAGATCGGCCCCATGTAAGTTTTAGTCCTGTACGTGGATCGTCTTCCATAACCAAGCCCAGGTCATCATAATTGGATTCCAGACAGAGAGTACAGTCTGAATTTAGATCGCCCGCCAGAATGAGTTTGCCCATGGGGTGCAGATATCTCCAGGCAAGGATTGTATCAGTTAACTTCTCCAGAAACAATTCGAGAGGAGAGATTCCCATATGCCAGTAAACATTGACCAAGAGAAAGTAACAATTAGAATCCGGAAAAAGCACCTCTAAGGCCATAAAGCCAAAAGGTGTATCCGAAAGCTCCTTAGCAACAGAGCCGAAGGAGGTTCTTACCCCTATAATGAGTCCCCCCGATGCGCGGCCTCCCAGGCTAGGTTTGGCACATTGAGAGAAAATATCGAATCCATCAAGAACTGGAGTTGAAAGTAGCCAAGTTTCTTGGAGAAAAAAACAATGCGAAGCCTTAATCACGGCAACCGTTTCTAGGTTCGTGAGCAAATGGGAATTACCTCTAGAGTTCCAAGAAAAGAAACTGAAGCTATTTAGAGGGCGGGCCTTCGAAGAGGATTCTGATTTAGCGGGAATTAAATCATTTCCATAAGCCTGCGGTGACATGTGCCCAGCTCGCGGAGTCTCCATTAGATTTGGGCAAAAAATGCCTCCGTTGGGGTGGGGGAGTTCTTTCTGGATGGTAGACCATTGTAAGATTACCTCTATATTCAGCCCCCTCTCCTTTATTTTTGGCAAATTGAGAAGAGTCCACTATTTTTGCTTCAAATCCTAGTTGCTTCAACCCTTCCATATGCCCCATGATCAAGTTTAAAACTACCTTCGATCTAAGAATAATATTACTAACATCTACCCGATCATGAAAAGGGAATAAAATGCAATCTATGTCATAGCTAGAGATAAGCGAAAGCGAAGGAAGTTGGTGAAAGATTTTAAGTATGTTACCACGATTTAAACAGATTGGCATATCTTCGCCCCAAAGACTGGAAAGCTGTATAACATCACCAGAAACTTTTGTTGTTGCAGAGACAGGTAAGGACTCAGTAATTTTTTTGGTAAAGTGACCAAGGGGGTCAGCCGCCAGATCACAACCCCTTGCCCCTCTTAGTATAGTCCTATTATGGTTGACATTTGGCCCCAGTGGAAATCTTTCCCAAGATTTGGAAACGTTCTTATTATGGGCAAAGTCAAACCCAGAGGGGACCGCTTCTCGAGCCGCAGACATGCGCATATTTGAGATGCTAAGAGAAGCATGGTTAAAAGGGGGGAGAGTCGATAAGACATTGTCTGATCGATCTGTCATATCTCCATCCCTCTTAATGCAGTCCATATTAACAGGGGGCTCCTCAGGAGCAGACAAGAATGCCGGGTCAGAAGGAGAGAGCCGAGTAGTAGGAACCTCGTCCTGTGACAAGCTTACGTTGGAATTAGACACTGTCACCTTGCTGATCTTGGGAACAAGTAGTGACTGAAATAAATGTTTAACCATATCAATGTTAACCATATTAACAGTCGGCGTAGTTAGAGAAGTGTCCGGATGATTCAGGCTTTTTCCAGAAATAGACTCCAGAGAAGTAGAAGGGAGAATTGCTTCTGGGGCAGAGTCCATAGCCTCCGCTGCAACAATATCAGTTGGCAGTGCTACAGGGTTAGTACTAGTGGATGCTGGTACGGTAAGAGGTGTTATCCGAATGCTAGAAACTGCAATTTCACCAGTACCAACAGTCCTTGGCCCCGCATCTATAGAAGCAGAGGTATTAATCAGCATACCCACCGCATCCGTTAAAACAGATGCAGGTGGTAAAATAAGTGGAGCATTGGTGGTATCTGGAGTGGTCACATGGATGGAAGAGGGGATTGGTTCAACAGAGTTATCAGTCCCCTGTGGAACTGCAACAGTGGTTGAAGGGACTAAAGAGTTTGCCATAAAGAGGTTTTTGAAAAATTGATTAGTATACGAAGTAATCTTTTTGACATTCTTCTGATTTTTTGTTTTCTTCATTTGTTGGCTCATTTTCCTTTTCTTTCCTAGACAGGGGAGGACTTTTGGACAGGAATTTTCCTCTGGGGGCTCAGAGGAATTTGCTGCAATTTCTGGAGTTAGGATAATCATGTTTTCTCCTAAGGATGCGATATGGTCACCTTTAGAACGGACGGCCGACTCTGCAGTCCCACCTGCACATGAACGATCTTGTATAGAGGGTTTGAGGGATACCCTTGGGAGATCCTCCTGTACTTTGTCCTCTCCTCTTTCCGTAGAGAATACAGTCGGGACACTGGGAAGTATATCTGTAGGGTCGTCAGCCTCTCGCAAACCATCAAAGGCAGCTCGGGGAGTCATAGAGGAAGAGCCCCGGGAATCAAGATCTAGTGGTTGGAGAACCAGAAGACCCGGGGCCGCATTGGGGACCACCCCTAAAGTAGTTGCCGTGGTCCCCGTAGGCCCCTGATGAAAATCGTGTATAGGGGCCAAAGGTGGATTGAAGGAGGTAGGGTCAAGGCCTTGAGTGTTCAAAAATTGATTTTCTTCTTTTATAATTTTTACTAAATCTTCAAATCTATCTAGGCCCTCCAGCCTAGAATATATTTCAGAAAGTATACGTGAATGGGATGTAACCTCTGACCAGATGTTATCATAGAGACTCACAAAGGAACTCAGAACCATATTCAACGCAGAGATAGTTGGGTGGGAGAGTTTAATTCTATCATCAACATCTTTAAGGGTATGATGTAGAATAGACTCACTGGGCGGATCAGTTTTGAAGTCCGGAAGAAGACCTCTTTCTTTTAACCAGTTTTGTTTTTCAGTATACTCGTCAATAAAGTTAGTGAGATCTGAAGGGGAACCTGCCCATGATTCATCACAAATTTGTTGTGTTACATTATTTGTTTTGTTAAGATGGGAGACCAAGTGGCTATCAGCAATTGCCTTATCTGCACATTCTATGATACTGATATCGTCAATATCCTGGACTGAGAGATCTTCAATATCCAGTTTCTTAGCTACGTTAATTAAGTTAGTGTGGGCCGGGGTATGTACTGGAGGAAGAGGGTGAGGAGATTTAGCCAGAGTGCTAGAAACAGATTTCTTACCAAAAAAATGTGTGATGTTTTTCCCCTGGGTTGGATTACCCTGAGTACCTAGATTAATTTTTATTTTTGATATTGAGTTACGGGGCTTGTTGAGAGGGGTTTTGAACGGCAAAGAGATCCCATTAGGGGAGAAGGGAGTTCCCACCACACTAGTAGAAAGGTTAACGTGAGAAGAAGATGTATGCTTAATATCACTGAGTAATGCTTTGGATCCTAAAGAGGGTTGAGTGTGAGAGATAACAACGCTCCCACTGTCCTTCTTCTCTAATAGTTGTGATACAGTAACTTCTGATTCATCCACCATGACTGGGGGTATGGGCATACTAGGATTCAGTGAGGCAATCATTGGAAGAGGGATATTAGGCAAAGGGTTGTTGTCATATGCCATGTTACTTTTTGTCTTTGAGAAACTGACCCCGACCAAAAGATTGGAGGCAAGAGTAGCAGCTAGACGTTCTTCCTGAGTATCTATAGAAATGTCATGTATTCCATTGAAAATACAGTTATTATGAGCTGTATTACGTAAAGTGATACCCATAGCATTGCAAACCTCAGACCTCTCTCTCAAATGAATTTGGGCCTGGGCTATGTCCCTTAAAAGGAGAGGGTTATAATGGGCCTGAAGTGGAGCATCATCAGAACTCCCCATAGCAATAGAAATGGGGGTTTCTGGCACAATAACTGTAGATGGCATGGAGGGCATACTGACAATGGGCGAAGGGGACAAAGGAGGTAAGACCTCCAAAGCAGTCTGACTTCTAAGTCCCTTACGTGTCATTCAGATAAAACCTCAGCCTGACAGTAGGCAGAATGAGAAAAAAAATAAGAGTTATGCCAGAGAAGGTACCCAGGAATACACTGGAAATAAGCCTAGATGTCAGGGGAAGTTAGACATAGAGACACACAGCAAAAAATACTAGGCAATTTTTAAATTTTAAAAATGCAAGTGTTAGAGTATGGCACAAATAGCGAAAATCAAACTCTGAAAGACCAGTACATTGTCTAAAAACCCTATGAAGTATATATGTAACCTAGCATTAAGAGCGAATTAAAATAAAAAGCAATGTTACACACTCAATTAAATAAAAGTTTTAGTAAATGAGTTGTGTCAGCGTAATGGTCATTTTCTGGGAAGGGAACGCCCGACGGCTTGTGGAGCTGCCAGAGTCCGACTCTCCACCCCAAACCCTCGTAGTAAGAATACAACTTCAATTGGGTTGGCTTGGGAAGGCCCAGAACAGTGTACTCACAGATCACAGCCAAACAGCAAAACAGTATCTCCAGCCCTTACAGTCTCCAGGACTTAACGCCGCAAGGGCGGCTGTGCCGGCAACTTGTGCAGGCTGGCAGTCACGTGCTGTGTCACGTGTTCAGGAAGGGGTCCGCCCCCTCCAGGAAGCAGAATGGGCTGCAAGAGCTCTGCTCGCAGTGCAGCTGTGAGGGATGGACCTTGCAAGCACGAGCGTTCGTAGGAGAAATGAAACGCTCCTTCCAATCAGCAGAAAATACGCCGCAAGGGCGGCTGTGCCGGCAACTTGTGCAGGCTGGCAGTCACGTGCTGTGTCACGTGTTCAGGAAGGGGTCCGCCCCCTCCAGGAAGCAGAATGGGCTGCAAGAGCTCTGCTCGCAGTGCAGCTGTGAGGGATGGACCTTGCAAGCACGAGCGTTCGTAGGAGAAATGAAACGCTCCTTCCAATCAGCAGAAAATACGCCGCAAGGGCGGCTGTGCCGGCAACTTGTGCAGGCTGGCAGTCACGTGCTGTGTCACGTGTTCAGGAAGGGGTCCGCCCCCTCCAGGAAGCAGAATGGGCTGCAAGAGCTCTGCTCGCAGTGCAGCTGTGAGGGATGGACCTTGCAAGCACGAGCGTTCGTAGGAGAAATGAAACGCTCCTTCCAATCAGCAGAAAATACGCCGCAAGGGCGGCTGTGCCGGCAACTTGTGCAGGCTGGCAGTCACGTGCTGTGTCACGTGTTCAGGAAGGGGTCCGCCCCCTCCAGGAAGCAGAATGGGCTGCAAGAGCTCTGCTCGCAGTGCAGCTGTGAGGGATGGACCTTGCAAGCACGAGCGTTCGTAGGAGAAATGAAACGCTCCTTCCAATCAGCAGCATTTCTCCTGTTGAGCATTAAAGGCATAGGCAAGCATACAAGTTCATTAGACGAAATGGAGGACATGAGAATGCATTAATCATGTCTCAAAGGCACAATAATGGAATAACGGTGGCTTATGCCTGATGGCAGGCCATTAAACGTCCAAAAAGGGAGCAATAAATAGATATGGGATATAACTAGATAAAGACATTGAAGGCAGTAAAGGCATAGAGCCCTTAACGGCAAGGGAGGGCTTTAAGAGAGACAAGGCATATCAAGACATAGGTGGCATAATGGCCTAGAAGGTATTGCCAGAATGGCAGGCATAAATAGGTATACAAACATTGAAGGGATTCTAAATGCATAACAGCATTAAAGCATGGAAGACACAATGAGGTGCAAAAAACCATGGGCAGTTTAGAGCTTTAGAGCATCTTAGAGGAATGGAAGAGTTTCAAGGAAGGAATTCAATTGGACCCCGCTTATCTGGAACACGTTTTGACAGGGATCGCTGAGAAGGATGGAAATTCAATTCAGGTGTGGTACCCAGGTCTGTTTAAGAATAAGATGGGTTGTCTCAAGGGTTTTGTGCATTATATAAAAGAATGAAAGGTGGGGTGGTACCCATTAGTGCCAAAGCATGGGTCGTCCTATTGGCATCAAAGTCGGAGGTTAAGAGTGAGCTAAAGAGACTCGAAAAGGAGGGTGTTATTGAAGAAATAGAAACTGCAGAAGGGATAAGTCCCCTAGTAGTGGAGCAGAGAAGTAGCGGTGTTATGAGGTTGTATATAGATCTGAGGCTGCGAAACAAGAATGTGGTACCAGATAGATTTCCATTATCCAAAATTAATGAATTGATAACGCAAGAACATTTTCTGTGATCGACCTCAAGTTGGCAAAACCAAATACATGTGCATGAGAGCTCAATTGATTTGACCAGATTTGTTACACCATTTGGACTCCATAGATATAAAAGAAGGCTATTTGAGTTCATTTCGGCATCAAGTGTGTTTCAAAGGGTAAAGGACAGGTTAACAGGAGGAAAGAAAGGAGTAAATTGTTACCAAAATGACATATTGATCAGCAGAATGATTAAGGTGAGCACGACTGGCGTTTAATGAAAGTTCTGAAGAGATTATATGAGGCAGGTCTAACCAGCTCTTTGGAGAAGTGTAAGAGAGTGCACGAACTGGCCACAGGCATGCGTCTTTGGCATCACTCACATGGCCGTGGCTGGGTACCACAACAGACCAGACAAAAAATGGTTGCAGCTCACCTTGGAGAAGCGGCAGCTTCACTGATGCTCCCAGAACTCTTGCTTCCAAGAGCCTTTACTGATAGTTGTGAAATGGCATGCCACCACTTTGGATAGGGGCAGATAGCGGCGGCACTTCCTCCATCATACAGTTCCCTCATTATTGGGACCATGGTAAGTGACTCAATGGGGGTACCAGATGCTACCATTGCGATGAATCGGATCAAGGCTGCCGCTGTGATGCATGGAGGTCCAAGAAATCCTCTTCACATCTTCCTTATAATAATGTCTCTCATAACACAAACTTCAGGCCATTTTGACAGCATGTCAATCACACCAATATAACTTCCTTGAGGTCCTCTTAGAGTAAGTGGACCTAATATATCCACTTCAATCACATCCCAGACTGTCTCTGTCATCACAGCCTCTTTTATGGGCTGTTTCCTTATCTCTAGAACGTTGTCACTAATTCTACAACTCTCACACTGCCTCAATATCCTCTCAATGTCCGTATCCATTCCACTCGGCCAACAATCTGCCCTCATCAATCCCTTAGTCTTACTCGGACAGAAATGCCCCTTGTATGCAGTTCTCATAACCAAAACTCTCATCCTCTAGCACCACTATTCGATCTTCCTTGACCAATCTGTGTCTTTCCATTCCCAACTCATTCTTAACTCTACTATACCTGTTCCGCTCTTCACCTACCTCTTGTCTCGGCCAGCCATTACATACAAACTCCACCACCCTTGTATAGTTTTCGTCGCCGTCACAACTGTCCGGGGCAAATAATACACAAAAGACTTCTTGACCTCACTGCTAGAGAAAGAGGCAGCCGTAGCGCATTTGATGTGAGTCTGTTGAAACGTGATAACCATTTCATAGACAAGGAGAACAACATACTTGCTAGATACCACTAGGCCATTACTTTACTTTATTGCATTTGTAGTGTGCAGCCATAGACCCATAGGTGTGAGGCCGCAGACAATAGACGGACGTGACAAAAAACGAGCAGAGACTGTCCTGGGATCACTGAGGGGACATTAGAGAGCACAAGCAAAATTGAGATGATAGAGGAGTTTGTAACTGTGCTACGACGTTTGGCAATCAAGTGCGGGTTTGAGCATTGCGGAGGAGAGCACCTGAGGGGGTCAGTTGATGATCACATGTAGCAACCACAAGGTTAGGGAGAACTTGTGGAGAGCGGGAGACATAATGCTGGAAAGAGCAATAGAAGGAGCCAAGATAATAAAACCTGCATCAAAAAGCTAGACGAGGAAGCTGCAAAACCCCATATGGACAACCTCAATGTGGTTGAGAAGTCAGAAGCAGACAACTAGCACAGTAGGCAGATATCGAGTCGAGCCAAAATCAAAGCAAGACTTAAGATATAATGGACCTATCATATCTGTATATATCTTTCTTATATATGTTTTGTAATTGAAAATAAAAGATTAAAAAGGGCCAATAATGCATTATGAAGTCACAAAAGGCTTTAGCAGCACTGAGATATTGAAGACATGGAAAGCATAATGAGGTATTGACGGCATTTTAGGATGTGGGTGCCACAAAGGCATGGAGGAATTTAAAGTCATGGAAGGCAGTAGGGTAACTGAAGGTCTTAACCCCTTTACTGCCAGACTATTATGCAAGTCTATGCAAAAAGGATGACCCGTGGCACTTTAAAGACATGGCAAGCGTGTTGGGTGGGGACCGATATGCAGAAGAGTGGATGGCCATTCGGTGGGATGAAGAACAGAGGGGGTGGAGATGTAGAACTGGTTAGATGGATGGGTGAGTTTGACAGAGGGGTATTGGCTGGGTGGGGAACACTGGCTGAGGCAGGTGCAGTGAATAGTTACCAAGTGACAGATCGGGCAATGCCAGTGACATCCTGTTGACTCTTTGCCGCCCGATATTGCACTGATTACTCTTTCGTTTGTTTGCTTTTGTCTACTATGCACACACGCTAGGTTATATGGGCCAGTGATCCCCGATAATTACTGCTCTGGGGCTCACTGGGCTAGGGCAGCTAACCTCGAAGTCCCTGCACGGAATGGTCCCTGGAAACATGTAAAAGGGTGCTTCTTGAAGGTCTGCATCGCCAAGAAACGTCAACACCCTAATTAAGGGCATGTTTGGTTCGTGCTGAAGAGGAGCTGATGAAGGGCTGTGATAAAAAGTCAAGGTACTGTCCCAGCACAGCTAGACAGTTCATTCACACTGCCCCCTCCCTGTTTCTTTTAAGCAGCCAACTTGGCATGTCTTGTATTGCAGGCTGCAGTACAAACACGTGTGAAATGGTGATTGCCCATTTCTGTGTCAAGTCAGAGCTCGATGGGACAGGTCCATTCGAATGTCAAAGTCCCTCAATCTGCCACTAATCACAAAAGAAATACCTTTACAATCTAAACCTGGTTTTAAACCTAACAATGACGAATACTCAGCATTGTGTGCACTAAAAAGACATGAAAACAAAATGCTCAACATTTTTGCGGAATTACACATTTCATGGAGGTCATGAATACAAGATGCATTTATTTGTGAAACAGTCAATACATGACTCCTGTGGTTGCCCCCTGTGAGGTGTGAGTTCATCAGCTAGTCTTGGCTATCAGGCTCACATCATATTGCATTCTGGTACTCAGAGGCATGGCAATGTGCACAACTACAAACATAGAGAATGCTAAATGGAATGCACTAAAAAAAGGGAGCATTTTCTGTGCACAATTTAAGAGCTTCCATTCTGCATATTTCTTCGAGGAAAAAAGCGTGCAGTGGGTCGTCTGCGTTACGCCCTTTAAAGGGCTTCTAAAAAGCTGACACCTCTATGTGCCTTTTTCATGCCCCTGGAATAGCACGTGACTAGAGTTTGTGGTGCTGGGATGATGAGAAAGCATGCCAGGAAGGCCTGGTAAAAAGCTCACTTTCCAATTAAGGGATTTGCAGAACGGAACCATGTATGCCTTTTCCCAAAACCAAACCTTTCATAAGAAAAAAGAAGTAGGGCCTCATTACGACTCGTGCGGAATGGGTCTAACGGCGCCAGTAATGGTGCCGGCGCCATTAAACCCACTCCGCACTATTACGAGGTCCCCTCGCGGGATCCTCTCTGACCAGGGAGCTAACAACGGGCCAGTTCATAATGGCTCCCCATTGCCATTGAGCCCTATGAGGGCTCGAATCGGAATGGGGAAGGACCGGGCCCGGGTTCCCTGAAGGAGGAAATACCGGGCCCTCCATACTCGGAATGGCCCGGTATTTCCCCATTCAGGGAACCCGGACACGGTTTTGGAGGCTGCCTCCAAAGTCGTAATGAGGCCCGTAGTCTTGAACAGTTAGTGGCAGCAATCTGCATTTTAAACCCTAGTGGCATTGTAATGAAGGTGTTTTTTTTTTTTTTAAATAGACAGGGGTGGGGACGATTAAGGTCTGAAACAAGATAAGGGAACACTTCCAACATACATGAGGATGGGCATGCGTGTCATATTAGACTGGGAGCTCCAACAGTGATATGAAGCCAAGAAACAATCGCTACTCGAGCAGTAGGTCTCCCGTGCTGGTGGCATGGCACTGAGCATTATTCTCCCATGTGCCAGGACAGTGCCCTTGTGATACATGGGGATCAATGGCTGGCGCCTCACATCATCAGTTTGCCCACCACCTCCCTGCTGGGGTGATGCCCTCTCACCAGATATTAAAAAGAACAAGGGAAATCTAGGCGCAATTTTCAATTCTTACTTTGCCTTTAGCACCCACTTGTGGTTACTCACTGGTGCTAAAGGTGATATGGGGAAGGCGGAGGGGGCAAGGTAGGGACAGGACGAGGGGCGCACAGCCTTTGGGAACGCTGAGAATGTGCCGTCATACCAGAGATTACAGCCTGCGTTCCAAGCTCCCTGTTTGCTACAGCCCCCGCCCAGGGTGGTACTGTAGGATAATGCTTGCCCCCAATGTACTACTCAAGACTAAACCAAAGGGAATACGATGGGGAAGGCCTTTAATCCTAGCAATAATGAGTCCCCCCATTAATAGTGGCACTATCAATATTTTTTTTAAACTTGTTTTACTCCTTCACACACCCTGCATGAAGGAGAAACATTGTTTCAAATAAATAATCATGCCTTTCCAAGAGGGTGACCAAGTGAACAATGTTTAGTGGCTACATCAACACGTCCAGCTTATTATAAGAAAAGCCCCAACAGAGACAGGCGGCAGTCCAGTAAGATCAAAGATGCCCAGTTTCGTTCAAGAGGGAAATAATACAGGCATGCCCTCCTTAATAATGAAGAAAGTATAGATGGACTCTTAATCCCTTGAATTGGGCATCATTTCTGAGGGGGAGAGCTGACAAGTTAGCTGGTGATCAGGGCTACAATGTCAGGCCAGAAATATTTGCTACTGCATGAGAGACTCACAACATTCTCTGTCTCAAGCAGGACACAACTTATCACAATCCCCAGAGCCACAACTCTCCTGTAGTGGAGATCATTGCTACATACTGACCCTGATGGCATGCTCTCTGGTGGGATCCTACGCCTATAGATGACATAGGAGGAAGGAGCGTGTCAATCACTAGTATTACTACAAGTAGTAGCTTTAAGTAGTATTAAGACGGTTAGTACTATTAATAGTAGTGTAAGTATTTATGTTATGTGATATTTGTTTCGTGCCTAACTACAATATAGACCTTATGAAAAGATGTTGGTATGAGGCCACAATCAGGATATTGATCGGTTTGATCTGTTTGAATACTAGTAGATAAGTACATAAGCATACATGAAGATGCTATTTTTCATCAAAGAAGTGGAAGATAATGAATGGTCAATTGTCGAAGCAAATAGTAAACAAGCATAGCAATGTAAAGTTCATCAAGAACATGAGGAAAATCAATCTGTCAATGAAACAACTAAATACCTAAAAAAGCATACAATACCTGGAATATGAAGACAATACTGAAAATCTATGGACAAACAAGAGAACAGTAAGTGTTAGGTCAATTACTTAGACATATTTAACCTCGGTATGTCAACATCAACAAGACAACCAAATACGTTTCACCTTTTTACTTATATGATCTTTTTAAATGAATTCCCTGGAAATATAAGTTGTTTAAATACATTTTTCGTTAGCCCATTACCATTTCCACACCTCAACAATGAATTTATGCTTTATTAAATACTTAGCAGATTTAGGGCCTCATTCCGAGTTTGGCTGTATTTCGGCGCTAAATCTGACGAGATACCACCAAAATCAGTTGCTGTTTCCGTGGGTTTACCATGGGATTCCAAGTTTTGCCAATGCAGTGTTAGTGCCCATTTATGGAGTCTACCCCATTGGGGATTTTTTGTGGAACTATCACCGGAGGAATTACCTAGTGGTAATTCAGCTGATTTTCTGAAAGAACGTGGAGGAAGCTCAAATTGGAGGTAAATCCTCCACTGTTCCTCCAAAAACCCACAGAATTACCACTCAGTAATTCCAGAGTGGTAATTTTGCCAAAACGTGTTGTTTGGCTATGCGGGAAAAATTGAGGCAATTCCATTACTGCCCAGAAAAGTGGAAGTAGTGAAATACTCATATCAATACTACAAAAGTGTGTGTTCCACCTCTTCTTTATGATTTAATTAATTTGGGTTTTAACTTCTATGTGTCATTGGCCAGCAGCATGTGGCTACATTGAATTGTTAAAAATGATATAAATGCATCATTTTTCTTACAGTCATCCTCCTTTCTTACTTTTGTAATATTGATATGTATTTAGCCCTGGAAATTAGGGTTTATAGGCTTACCTACCTTGGATGTTAGTGATTGTTAGTGGAATAATCACCACTTTTTACCTGCACCACCAAACTCAGAATGAGGCCCACAGTCTAATAGGCGATGCACGCAGCTTCTACTTTTTGTTGATGAAAAAAGGCAAGCACACTTATCTGCCTATACAATTTTCAATGAGTCGAATGATTGAATCACAAAGCACATGGGGGTACAAACTATAGTCCCTCTGTAAAACATTTATCAAGCTAAACTGGTGACAAGATAAATATATGGGGCAGACGTTTAGGGTGTGGAGACTCCCTACCTCATTTTAAATCGATTGGTGCATTAAATTGAGACAGGAAAATGAGGTGCCCATAACACTTTCCCCCATTTTGGAACAGAGATGAGGTGATAGCAGGGAACAGTGCAGAGATTAGAACTCCACCATGATGGTCTGCTCTGTCTCATCAGTGCATTTAATTTCATGATGGCATGAGATTTTCATCCAGTCGCAAAACAAATTAATTCCTATGGAATCCACCTCGATTTTGCACCTGTTCAAAACCATCTGGATTCCCTAGGAATCCATTAGTAAATGCCACCTTTATTTATTTATTTATTTATTTATTTATTTATTCAGATTTGTAGAGCGCACGTCAGCCCGGGGGCATTGTGGCGCTTGTTACAGACAATATCTTAGTTACATAGGATACAGTAATTACATACAATACAGAATTTACAGTAGACATGTATACATTAGCAATGCAGTATATTTACATGGATTCCTGAGAGTTTCCAAATTATTTTGCAAGGAATGAGGTTTTCAGTTTCCTGCGAAAAATGGGGAGTGCTTTTTCCGCTCTAATGTCTGCAGGGAGAGCGTTCCAGGTCTTGGCTGCAATGTAGGGGAAACTTAGACCTCCGGCTCTGGCTTTTTTGATGCGTGGGATGCAGATTAGGTTGGAGTATTGCGTCCTGGTGGGACGGGAGGAGGAAGGTTTGTGGATGGTTTCTGATATATAGGACGGGGCGGAGAGAGAGAGGCATTTGTGAGTGAGGGTGAGGATTTTGAGAGTGATCCGTTCTTTGACCGGGAGCCATTGGACTGAGTGCCTGGCCTGGGTGATATGCTCTCTTCTTGGGATACTAAGAGCGGCCCGGAGAGCATTGTTCTGCGTGACTTGTAGTCTGTTTATGTTTTTGGCTGATGTGCCTGCTCGGAGTGCATTGCAGTAGTCCAGTTTGGCTCCAATGGTTGCCCTCGCTATAGAGAGGCAGTTGGGTTTAGAGAGGTAGGGCTTGATGGCGTTTATGAGTTTGGTGGTGTGTGCGGATGCGGAAGTGATTGCGCTGACTTGTCTAGTCATAGATAGTGAAGAGTCAAGGTATACTCCCAGTGTCTTTACGGCTGTGGATACGGGGATGATGGAGTTGTCAATGGAGAAGTTGGCGTACAGTTTGTCAAGTTTGTCTAGGGTGTTCTGTTGACCTAATATCATGATTTCAGTCTTGTCACCATTGAGGCAGAGGCCATTAACTGCCATCCATGCCTTGATGACGGAGTAGATTGTGTGGAGTGCCTTGGCGTCTTCGTTGTATGATCCTGAAAGGGGTAGAAGTACTTGTGTGTCGTCCGCGTAGTTCGTGTATATGATGCCGTATGAGTCAAGTTTGTCAAAGAGGGGCTTGGTGAACAAGTTATAGAGTGTGGGTGCAGTGCAAGATCCTTGAGGGACCCCGCAGTGGATTGTCGTGGGAGTGGCGTTGGCGATGTCCGAGAAGACTTTCATGGCTCTTCCCTCTAGGAAGGAAGTGATCCAGAGGGCTGCTTCTTTGGAGAAGTTGGCTGAGTGTGTGAGGTGTGAAGTGAGAGTCTTGTGATCAACCAGATCAAAAGCGGCTGAGAGATCTAAAAGGAGCAGAAGAGCAGGCTTGCCTTTGTCCATGATTTGGGTGATCTGATTCTTCAGATCTACCAGGGCTGTTTCTGTGCCATGTCCTTTCCGGAAGCCTGATTGCCTAGTCCCGAGGATGGAGTGGGTTTCCAGAAAGTGTTGGATTTGGCAGTGTGCAGCTTTGTCCAGTAATTTCAGCAGAAATGGCACTGTGGTTATTGGTCTGTAGTTGTTTGGTTGTAAGGGGTCGAGAGTAGGTTTTTTAAGAGAGGCTGGACCCAGGCCTCTTTGAGGTTAGCTGGGATGATGCCTGTTTTAAAGGACGTGTTGATGAATGCCGTGAAGAGCGGCGCAAAGCAGTCTGCGCAGTCTTTGACAAGTTTTGGTGGGCAAATATCGCCTTTACAGGGGGAGGGTTTGAGATTTTTTAGTAGGTTAATAACTTCTGATTCAGTGACGTCTCTGAAGGAGAAGTCAGGTATGGTGGGCTTGGGCGAGGTGGGTTGGGTGCTGGTAGGTTTAGTTTCTGTCTGTTGAGGAGGTGCTTTGCAGTGGTCTTTCATTTTCTTTTGGAGAAGGTCAATTTTGTGTAGCATGGCAGCTTGAATGCTGGTACACCAGGCTTCATCTTTGATTATTTTGTCCGGTGTATTAGGGGGGGAGATGAGCTCATTAAAAATGGCGAAGATCTCTTTGGAGTGTGATTTGGCATTGGAGATACGTGTGTTGAAAGCGTTGGCTTTGGCATCGGTGATAGCTATCTTGTATTGGTGGGAGATTAAATTGAATTTGTTTTTGGTATTGGTGCAGGGGTCAGATTGCCAGTTTTTTAGTGCTGCTCTTTTGTGGGATCGCATTGAGTGCAGTTCTTCAGTAAACCATGAGTTGGTGTGTAGGGATTTCTTCTCTTTTTTCCAATCGAGTGGTGCTATTTCATTGATAGCTTTGGTGATGACATCTTTGTAGATGTCTGCTAGGATATTGGGGTCATTAGCGAATGGGGGAGCTAACTCAGGGGTATTGAGGTATGGGCGCAGGTTCTCCTCTATGAGTCTTTTAGAGCTTCTGACTTGTGCAGCGCTGGCAGGGGTCAGAGTTTTGTGGTTTTTGGTGATAGGAATAGAGAACTTGATGCAGTTGTGGTCAGTCCAGGGCAGTGAGGAGTTAGAGGTGATAGTGGTGAGGCAGGTATGGTCTGCAATCCAGTCAAGAATGCAGCCTTTGATGTGAGTAGGACTTTCTACTTTTTGGGTGAAGCCCAGGTCATTGAGTTCCTTGGTGAGAGTGGCTGCAGATTTGTCCTTAGAATCGTTGAATCCGAGATTGAGGTCTCCTAGTAGAAGGGTTTTGGTGGAGCTTTTGATATTATTGCTGAGGATGTGAATGATGTTTTCCTGGGAGTCTGTGGTGATGCTTGGGGGGCGGTATAGTAGGTGAATGTTGATGGTGCTGTTGGGTGACAGTGTGAGTTTGGCCGATAGGAGGTCAGAGTTGTTCGTCGAGGCGTGACTGACAGGTCGGAGCTGGAGGTTCTCCTTGTAGATGAGGGCTACTCCGCCTCCTATTCGATCTGGCCTGTCTTGTCTGAGTATGGTGAAGCCAGGTGGTAGTGCAAGTGCAACGGCGGGGCCTGATGCTTCATGTAACCATGTTTCAGTGATGGCTAATAGGTCAATGTTATTGTTGGTTATGAGGTCATGAATATCAGGTGCATGAGCTGGGAGAGATCTGACATTGAGGAGGGCACACTTGATGTGAGGTGTGAGAGGTTTGTTTGTGGAAGTGCGAGTGGTGGTCGTATCTGATATGTTATATGAGGTGGTATTGTGGGGTGTTGCGAGGTTAGTGGGTGGTGGACTGTGGGAGAGTGGGTATCCCATGCGGGGGCAGCGTTTGGAAGTGGTGCGAGAACTCAGTCTATAGTTTCTGTATTCTGTGGGAAGGGGTAGTGTGCTAAGTTCTGTGGTCTGTGTGCGAGCTCTAAGTCTTTCTAGTCTATGCATAATTACGACACATGGTGTGCGATGTGGCATGGTTAGTGTGGTATCCGGGGTAGCAAGATGCTTGTGGTAGGGGAGTGGGCTTGGTGGTGTGGGTATGAGGGGATGGATGGGAGTATAGAGTTTGAGAGCAGTGAATGTTGCGAGGAGAGTGAGCAGCGTGGTGGTGGCCACGTTGAGCTTGCAGGACGCTATGGGCATGATTGTACGCTGGGCGGGCCTGTGTGAGGAGGAGGACACAGTCAGATAGGGTGGACCTAGCCTGAGGTAGGCAGGAGTGGATAGGTTCAGAGTGGGCTGAAAAGCATCCTAGGTACTAGGAGGTATCAGTGTGGCTAGGCGCAGCAAGAGGCACCGGCCGGATCGCAGATGAGCGACTATAAGGCACGAAACAATTCAGATGTGGTCTGAAGGTGACCATAAGGCACAACACAATTCAAATGTGGTCTGAAAGCAACCATAGGGCACAACACAATTGAAATGTGGTTTGAAGGCGACCATAGGGCACAACACAATTTGAGTGTGGTCTGTGAGCGACCATGAGGCACAACACAATTCAAATATGGTCTGAGGGCGACCATAAGGCACAACACAATTCAGATGTGGTCTGAAGGCGACCATAGGGCACAACACAATTTGAGTTTGGTCTGTGAGCGACCATAGGGCACAACACAATTCAAATGTGGTCTGGGAGCGACTATAAGGCACAACACTGTTCAATGTGGTCTATAGGCGACCTTAGGGGACAACACAATTGAAATGTGGTCTGAAGGCGACCATAGGGCACAACACAATTTGAGTGTGGTCTGTGAGGGATCATAAGACACAACACAATTCAAATGTGGTCTGAGGGTGACCATAAGGCACAACACAATTCAGATGTGGTCTGAAGGCGACCATAAGGCACAACACAATTTTAGTGTGGTCTGAAAGCGACCATAGGGCACAACACAATTCAAATGTGGTCTGGGAGCAACTATAAGGCACAACACTGTTCAATGTGGTCTGAAGGCGACCTTAGGGGACAACACAATTGAAATGTGGTCTGAAGGCGACCATAGGGCACAACACAATTCAGATGTGGTCTGAGGGCGACCATAAGGCACAACACAATTCAGATGTGGTCTGAAGGCGACCATAAGGCACAACACAATTCAAATGTGGTCTGGGAGCGACCATAGGGCACAACACCATTTAAGACAAGCGTGAGTGACAGACATTACGAGTGAATTGACCAGGCAAGTCTCCGGGCGCCAAGATCAGTAACGCTGTTCATGACAAATAAGTACGGAGTGTCAGTAGCCAGGGTGGCATATAACTCGATGAATAGTACCTGAGGTGTGCCGCAGGGAGGTGCAAGCTGGCTAGGGCAGGGCGGGGCCAGTTGTATCAATGTTGGTGCATGAGGGCGCAGAAGTCGAGTATAATGGCGACGCCTAACCGCTGCGACCCGGGGCGAACAGGGGAGGAACAGGGCCTTTTCCCTCAGGCCTTCTCCCGAAATGCCGGCTCCCGCCTATCGGTGCCGGGGATTGGCCAAAGAGAAACCAGGTTGCATAGCAACAATATGCAGCCTCGTTTTCGGGCTGCGCTGCACCCGCCATTTTAGGGTCAGGCCGCGTGGTCAGGACAAGATGGTGGATCTCCACCACAGATGAGTGCAGGTGCCCCGGTGGGGCTCTGGTGGCCAGCAAGGCTCGGATGGTGGCCCAAATAGCAGTGAGAGTGGGCTGTTTAAACAAGCAAACAGCTCACCAGTGTTGGGGATTCCGTAGTTGCTGCATCAGGGGGTCAGGCAGCCCGAGTGGAGTCCGTGGCTTGGTGCTTCGGTATGCTCGAGGGGACAGGGGAGGGCTCCAGCCCTCTCACCCTTTCAGGTGAGCAGATACCGCAGAGTACCTTTAAAGCATAATTTGCACTTACTCATCCATGTTAGGGAGAATTCTCCAGAACGGCTAATTTCCCTTACCTGCCGAGTCCCTCAGCAGCTTTGATGGATTTCTAGGATTTATTTTTCTCACCTGGTAAGAGTGAGAGCCTTTTTTTTCCACTCTTACATGTGTTTTGCTGTGTGTGTTTTACATTTTTGTGTTCATAGACTGTGGAGCCTCACCAACTCCACAGGCATAATATTTTACTGTGTGTTACACAGCACCTTCAGTGCAGTGACACAGGGTTGTCTTTTAGACTTACCAACTCAGACTCCATTTTCTGGGACTGACTACTGTCTCCCAGAACATATAAAGTTACCATTAACTTTATTAGCCTCTGTAAAACCACAGACCCAGTACAAACCATCTTACATGGAGTACTGGAAAGGGTTAATACTTATCCCTTTTTGTCTGTTTCTCTTGGAGCGTTGCTTTGCTCCCTTTTCATCAAGACTTGGCTGGTGGCAGTGGTTACTACCCTATTTTTTCTACCGCGGTTATCTTAAATAACCTTCGTATTGTTTTAGGCGATAGCCTCGAACTTAAACCCGCTAGGCCATATATGTTTTATTACGGTTCCAGCTGGGTTTATTTGCCATTTCTTTTTGAAAATGTCTTTCTCGTGTTTTACTCTGCAAGTCAAACCAGGTTTGATTCCTTTGTTTACTGTCTTTTTGCGGGCTTCTACGCAGAAGCCCTCTTTAGGTGCCTGTATTTCTGAGGGGGACAGGATGTGAGGGAGGGGTTTAGTTCTCCCTGCACAGGGTCTCCTTGGAGACCCATGTCGCAATCTGAAATGATTGGCTGTGGTGACTGTCACGGCAGGACAGCCACCCTGCTGTGTGATTGACAGCCAGGCTGTGCGAATGGGGGAAAACTGCATAAAAAGCAGGTCTCTGGGTCTGGAAAGGCAGAGTCGCCACTGGAATGAAAGAACCGATGAGGAGCTGATGGAAGAGGAGCTCTAACATGACTGAACCACCCGGTGAAGCCCTGCTGCAGGTCCGAACCCTCGAACTCCAAAGACAGAGAAGATCCTGAAGGAATCTTCTTACCCTGAGCTGGTGGGACCAACCAGTTCGCCCAAACTGCAAGCCAGGACTCCCTCCTCTGGTTGAATTCACTGTACAGAGCTACAGTGGGCTGGATAGCCAGGAAGGTCGGATCCTGCTTGGGTTTTAAGGAGCGGGCCTTTTATTTGTTGCTTTGCTCTGCTGCTGGTTTCTTCCCTGGGTAGTGCACGATCCTCCAGTCTTCCTACTTCATGTCAGTCCAACAGTCGCTTCAAGAACCGTGAGCCTGCAGGAACTACCAGGAACGTCCGTCTCAGCTACAGCTTCTTCTCCATTGAAAGGTACTGTTCAAATCCGATTGTTCGTTTCGTTCAGCCGCGGTGAAAGTGTGTGAAATCCTTCTCCAATCCGAGGGCTTGTCCTTCTCTACCCTTTAACCTAACTTTTCTGCTGACCAACTTCGTCTGGAACTCTTGGCAAATACTTAACCGCAAACTACCCTGAACTGTGTGATCTTGAGCAAAAGACTTTCGTCCTATTGACTTTGGCCCTAAGCCTTTTTGATTTGATTCTATCACTGTAGTTCCTCTTTCTAGATTGCCCTGCTTACTTACCTGTTGGTGCTGCTCAATTTCTGCCTAACTTTGTCTTTCCCTCCCTTTTAAATTTCGGGAGTGCCATTTTGCTCCCACTTCATTGTGTGAGCTTAACTTGTCTGGAACCTATTGGGAGTGGCGCGGTGTATTAAGAGTGTGATTTTTAAAATGTTATACAACTGATGTGTAAATAAATGTATATTCTTTTACTCAGAAACCTTGAGTCAGTGTTTGTTTGAATCTTAGTAATTGCTGTCCTTTGCGTAACTACTGATACTGTTCACTTGCTCTTGAGATAAGACTGGCTGCTCAGCCATTGCTACCACTTTTAGTGTGTAGATCAGGCTTGTACCAAAGGTGAATTTGTACTGTCACTTGTAGTCTTAATTGTGTGTAGTGTTCCCAAAGGGTACTGCATATAATTCTGCCTAACAATCCATGAGACTGAGAGGAAAATGAAAAAGTAATAGGGAGTTTGCCTTGCTTTTACTCTTCCATTTTCGCCTCCACCTCATAGATGTTTAAAATTGCACGCAGGGGATTCTGAACCACGTAAGTGCTGCCATTGGTGGTCCCCTACATGCAATATACATTTAATATAAAATGAAGCTGTCTTTTTCGCATCACAAAGGGCCAAGAATATCTTCTTCTGTCAGTTTCTTTCTATACTGATGTAACCTCAACTTGTATCGCCCATCTTAAGCTAGATGTGCTTTACATTGCATAGCTGGTGAGTAACAAGCCTTTAACGTTATAGGGGTCTGCCTTGACCGCAGGCATGAGGCTGGCATGTGCACTATCGCCACCACATCTCTTCAGTTCACACATCAATTCAACTGCATTGATTTAGGGTTGGCTTTCCCTGATTCCCATGTTTGGGCGTCCAGCAGCTGGCAATTGTCTCTTTTCGAGGCATAGTTTAGGCTTCGCAGGAACTATGGGATACGTATACCCTGCACATGACAGATATGAGTCTGTCAGTAAACCCCTTCACATGTAATCTCACGCTGTGAGGCAGGCGGGTTCAGAGACGTTTTGCGCAAAGTGAATCTCCTGCAAAAGGTTTCAGATTATGACTACCTGGGTATGTGGTTTGCAACACAGCTACACTGCACATATATTTGGTGGAACATATGAACCTGTCCGAGGATTGCATTGCACGATTTGCAACAGACTTGCGACAAAACCTGTAGGACATATGATGAAGGTATGCCATGCTGAATCAATGACAATTGCAACATGTGGGGGGTTATGTTGGGCTATTTGGACACTATTTGCAATACAAAGAGTCAAGAGTTAGGCTATGCTCTGATCTATCTCTGTGAATAAATGACTCTTTATGTGTCTATTGTTATTAAATGAAATGACTAGAAATAACAATGTTTACTTTAACAAAATGTAATGACCAGAAATGTAATTTCAACGTCTTGTAATGTAAACTATGCACTGTGCCCAGATACCTTCGGGCTAGGTGGGCTATAAAACTTAATACATAAATAAAGGAATTCATACATGCATAAAAAGAGCGTTGTTGCTATTCATGTTGGATTATTGGCGTACTACATTTTTAGGACTTAATAAATGTCACGTCCAACAGCTCGGGCTAGTTCAAGAACGTGCAGCCGCAATAATTCTGGGGCAGAAGACACGAGGCCATATCACACCCCTTGGGAAACTGCGATGGGTACCCACCAAATACAACATCCCATTTGAAGTGGAATCTCCAAGAAAGGGCCCCTCTTTATTTGCAGCGTATTCTCTCCATACTCTCTACTAGACGGGATTATCTATCAGATGAACATCACGTTGAGCCCCTCTATGCTCTCACAAAACCGGAAGGCCTCAACATAGGTAAAGTACCTGCATGTGGAATGGCACCAAACTCTGAAATTAAGATCCTAAACTCGGAGGCGGGCACTTTTATTTATTTATTTTTGCATTTATTTCAGCGCACCAAACCCAGAGGCATCAGGGCGCTGGTTGCAGAAAGTGCATAGGACAATTCGCGAAGTGCAAGAAAGCATATCGTTTACAGTGTAATCGTGCTAGGTCAAACAAGCTTTGTCAGGCCTTGCCTCATGGTAGGGGGGCTAAACTGCAAGCATTCTAACCAGTGGAAGTGACAAAATAGGTGAGAGCAAACAGACTGGGAAAGCCTCGTCTCCTGGCACTGGAGGGCTACCTCAGACATGCAAGCAAATGGGACAACCAGGTATGTGTACCTGCTGTAAAAGTTACTAGTGCAGCGCAGGGCTGCAGGTCAAAAAGATCATCTGCCGACATCACAGGTTACAAGAGCAGGGCAGGGCTGCAGATCAAATAGGTTATTTGCAGACATGATAGGTTACAAGTGCAGGGCAGGGCTGCAGATCAAATAGGTTATTTGCAGACATGATAGGTTACAAGAGAAGGGCAGGGCTGCAGATCAAATAGGTTATTTGCAGACATGATAGGTTACAAGAGCAGGGCAGGGCTGCAGATCAAATAGGTTATTTGCAGACATGATAGGTTACAAGAGCAGGGCAGGGCTGCAGATCAAATAGGTTATTTGCAGACATGATAGGTTACAAGAGCAGGGCAGGGCTGCAGATCAAATAGGTTATTTGCAGACATGATAGGTTACAAGAGCAGTGCAGGGCTTTAGGTGAAAAAGGTAACTTGCAGATATAATCGGTTTCAAGAGAAGCGTAGGGCTACTACCGATATGCAACCCACAAAGGACAGAATACGTATGAATGCACATACTGGGAAGACCACGCCTCAGGGTAGGGGGGGGGGGCTACTTCAAGAATAGAGGCGAACATGATGATACAGCAAGGACACAAGGTATGGTAGCTGCAGGTACGCTGCAGGTCTAGCAATCGGCTAAGCAAGGCTTGGGTGCATTAGAGACATAATATGAATATAACAATATGCTGAATGTCGAAACCAATATGTTTCCACAAAAATGTGTAATAACATTGAGAACTGGTTGAAAAGGTGGCGAGGTACAAATACGAGCTTTGCCTACCAATTTCCAAAAGTACTGTAAAAGCTCACTTCATCAAAACAGCTGTCCAGGAGTACACATAATACTTCTGCATCCCGCTTCCCACCCTACAGACCCTATACATCTGCGGGACACTTAAAACACGGGCTTGGACTCTAAAACACTCTCTGTTAGCACAATACATAATTGACAGTAACTATGACGTTTTTTCCAACCAGCAAAAATAAAAATTGAACAACTCTGATCCAGTCTTGGATGTCCAGTGCATAGTTGAAGCTCACCCCCTCCAAGACTGAATTCCTACTCCTCACCAACAATGCCAAACACCCAGACATACAGACCTGGCTATCAAGCATGAACCCTGAGCTGAACAAGTCCCTCCAGTTCCACATTGACAAACACCTCCCCTTCAAGACACACCTAGCTAAGAAAACTCAGACAGTTTGGTATCAGCTCTCCCTCCTGTGGTAATCAAGTCCTTCCTCCCCCTGGACAGCTTCAGATCCACCATTCAAGCACTGGTGCTACCCCACCTGGATAGGGGAAAATGCCCTGCGGTGTCCTCCCTTTTTCCCACGAGAAGTGTCCTACACGCAACTGCACAACTCATCAAGGGTCTTCACAGATATGACAACATCTCCCGGCCCTCATCGACCTTCACTGGCTCCCACTCATGCACAAATCACCTTCAATTCTTGCTGCATCATCTATAAGGCAGTCACCCTCAAGTCACCCAGCTACCTCACGGAGAAACCTAGCATCTCCGGTGGACAGCACACCACCAAAAACCAGGACGCATGCAGACTTGAAATCTGCTGCTGCAAAAATAAAAAAATAAACAGAAAACAAGCCATCTCTGCCTATGCCCCATGTTAGGGAGAATTCTCTGTTAAGGCTGATTTCCCAAACCTAGTGAGTCCCCCAGCAGCTTTGCTGGATTTTTGGGGTTTATTTTTTCTCCTGCTAAGAGTGAGACTCCTTTTCTCCCACTCTTAGACATGATTTGAGATATCCTTTGACTTTGTAATGTGTTTTATGGGCTATGGGATCTTTTACCCCATAGGGTTTCATGTATTTTTGGTAAGTGTGTTACACAGCACCCTCAGTGCAGTACCACAGGGGCCATAGTGACCCCCAAACATAGACTCCATACCATGGGACTGACTACTGTCTCCCAGGGCATGTAAAGTCACCATTGATTTTACTAGTCTTAAATTGTGAACAGAACCAGTACAAACCATCCTATTGTGGAAGTACTGGTAGGGGTAATTAGATTGCCCCTGGGTCTGTTTTTTGAGGGGGCACTGAGCAGTCCCCCCTCGTCGAGTTTCTGGCTGGTGGCAGTGGTTACCATGCAAAATATTCCACCGGAATATTTCCTATGGGATTTTCCCATTCATTTTAAACGCACCACTTTTTTGGTGCAATGTTAAAGATACCGCTGGGTTATTTATTTAATATTTATTCCCCGGTTGGGTCTTTTTGCCAGGACTCAGTTTTAAAATGGCGTTTGTGTTCGCTTCTGTAACTCCAACCCAAGTCGAGCCCTTTGTTCCACTTTTTGTTGGGCTTCTGCACAGAAGCCTCCAAAAGTGGTGCCACTCTTTCTGGGTCTACAGGATGTGCGGGAGGGGGGTTTAGGCACCCTGGACTGAGTTGCCTTGGCAACTCAAGTCGCACTCTTGTGTGATTGGCTCAGTGGTGAGCCGCCCGGCTCACCACTTAGCATGTTTGAGTGACAGCTAGGACTGATGAATGGGGGTTTTCTGCATAAAAGCAGGGCTTTGGGGACTGGAACTTCAGAAGTCACCACAGGACCAAAGAATCTGAAGAGGGAGAAGCTGAGCCGACCTGCAACAACGCCACCACCGGTGGAGCCCTACTGAACCGTCTCAACACTTCCCAACGACAGAGAAGATCTTCATCCTGGAGAGTCTTCTTCCTCTGAACTGGTGGGGATAATCAGTTCGCCCTCTTTTCACCTTCCTGGATTGTCTCATGGTCAAATCGCCCGTGCCAAGCACCCCGGTGGCCGGATAGCCACGCTTCACCACTAACGCAAATGAAAGGATAATACTTTTTAACCGGGAAACTCTGCGGCTGGTTTCTTCCCTGGCAGTGCAACGACCTCCAGCTTTCCTCCACATCGAGATCTTCTCTTCCCCTGGGCGAAGCACTGACTTGCACCCACTGCCAGGAACAACTGCCCCCGCTGGAGCTTCCTCACCATTTCAGGTACTATGTCCCGCCTGGTCTCCCTTGCAACAGACTGTTCAAGGTGTCCCGTAAATCCTTGACTCTCTATCCTGGGGTGACTTGGGATCTGCTAACTAACTTTTTCTGAACTGATCCAACCCTTTTCTCAACTATCTGCAAAGACTTTTTAAAGTATTATTCAACTGTGTGATCTTGGACACATTCCGCCTTGCTCTCTCCAAGAGTGGGCCTGGCCTATGAACTTTCTTGCTCTAACAGTAGACTCTGCCTTTTCTGACTTGCTGTGGTTCTTTTTAAAGTGTTGGTATTGTGTACTTTCCTAATTCTGCCTTTTCTCTCCCTTTTTAACTAACTTATTGGAGTGCCATCTTAGGTTAAGCGCTCACCTTTGTCTGCAAATAAGTGGGGTTTTAACTAAGACTTGTTCAATAAGTAATCAGGGATGTATATATATTGATAGTGACTGTGCTTGAACTTGCTTGCCACATTAGTGTTAGTGTATTTTACAAGTGTGTTTTAAATAAATAATTATATACTTTTATACCCAAGCTCTGGTCAGTGTTTGCTTGTGCTACTGTATTTTGGTACCTAATGTGTATACTCTATATACTGCCTAACTCTTCCTGAGAGAAGTCTGGCTGCTCAGCCACAGCTACCAGGTAAATCTGGGTGGTACAGACTGCTACCAATTGGGTTTATTGCCAACACCTGTAGTCCTAAGCTTTTTGCAGTGGTCCCTAAGGGAACTACACAGGTTTCTGCCTAACACCCCAAGACTATGGAACCTTCTCCCCGTCAGCATCAAACTCGCCCTCACGCTCCTACAATTCAGAAAAGAACTCAAGATCCAAATCTTCAAAGAGTCTCTCCTCCTCAACACCTAGGTCATCACATGGCCCCTGCGCCGAATGACTTGGTAGATGCCCTCTGCTCCTCTCCTCCCTGCCACCCTGTTCAGCTGTACCCCTTCTCTATGCACCTCTCCATCCTACACCTGTTGTATATCTGTTCTGTGTTACCTCTGAAAAGCACTCTGTTATGCATCTGCACTGTTGTATACCTCTGTAAAGCACTCCATTGTGTATCTGTACTGTTGTTTACCTCTGTAAGGCATTCCAATGCTTCTCAAAGATAGGTCCATGTTCAATAAATATGATGATGATGATGATAATAATAATAATAATAATAATAATGATAATGATAATGATAATAATAGATCATAATTATGGCTACTCTGCTGGACTCTTGGGATTCATTCACTAAGGCCTCTCCTTTCATTAGAAGAGGCACATGTAGAAAACTACTGACATCATTCTGCAGAATTGAGCAATGGGATTGGGACATGCACTCGGTCCACTGCACCTCAGCATGATCTATTTTTATGTATTTGGCTAAAGAGGAATTCAAGTTACTTGTAAAATAGAGCGTTTAACCCCAACCCCATAAACCCGTGTGTGTTGTAATCCATACTGTACACGCTGCAGTCGTTGGCTTCCATTTGAAGCTTGTAGCAAATATAGCAGTTTCTAATGCTGTCTCCTTCTGCTCTGATGTCACGCCAGTGCAGTATGGAAGTGGCAAGCTACTGGCAGGACATGGCAGCAGTGAAATAAAGCATTTTCTCAGTCTCCACAGACCTCCTCTGACAGCAATGGAGCCACAGGCCTCTCATGGTTGCAGACGTGCAGTCCAGCATTGCTAGGAAGCCAATATGCAGCAGGGGGAATGCTAGGGAATGCTGAGATTAGTAATCGTGAGTGGCAGGAAGCAATTCTTTTCTTTTTCAGTTTTTGTTGGAGCACACAAGTAGGACGTTGGGTATGTTTTGGTGTTGTGTGGTTTAAACAAGGTTTACACCACTACTATTCCTGTTAAAATATTGTCTTGAAAGTTTCCGAAACAACCCTCACCTATGTGGCATACGCGCATTAGGAGATGTTTGTGTTTTCTGCCCATTTCAAAACCCATCCTGTGTGTGCATTTGGGATACACAGAAACGATGTGCTTGCATGATGTTCACAATTAGATGCCATTTATACATTGTACAATACTCGCATGAGGGTTATCTCCATCTCTGAAGGGAACTGGAGACAAAATGGATGCAAAACAACAGAAAAATGGTTCCCATCAGGTATTATTTCTAGCCACTTTATGTGGAAGCCAAAGGCTTCACAATCATTGGTTAAATCAACTCTGCTAAGAAGAAATAATAAATAAATCTTCATGTTACGAAAATGTATACAAAACTAACAATGAAAAAATATCAAATATAAAGTTTAAATTACAAATGTTGAAACTGTTTTTCTTTAGGAAAAATCTGCACACACAGAAAATGCAAAAGCAACACGTACAAAAAGTGCAAAGAATTTTATTTGTAACAATTGTACAGAAACTGACAACACACCAAATCAATTGAATTGCGCAATTTAAACAATAGAGAAATGGTGAATAGACATCCACACAGAGCTGTCAGATGTCTGAAACTACCCAAAACTTCAACCCCAACCCTAATCATCCAGGCAAGCCCCTCCCACAGGTTCAAGGGCGTGGGGCACCTGATCCACATCTCTGTAGAGGAAGACGATAATGCACATCAGAACAGTTTGAACATTTGTAAAATAAACTTTACATTTGATATTATTTAATTGTTCGTTTTTTATTCATTTTTTGCAATATGAAGATGTATTTATTATTTCTTCTTAGCAGAGTTGATTTAACCAATGATTGCGAAGCCCTCTGCTCCAACATAGAGATTTGTCTCAGTGGCCAGAAATAATACTTGATGGAAACCATTTTTCTAGTGTTTTGCATTTGTAAATTGTGCAGCATTTTTGTCAGGCAAATAAATGAAGGGGATGCTCTAGCGTATATCACCTATGCGAAGAAAAGGTTTTGCGAATCGGGCCACGCAGAGTTGTTGATGGGTGATAGGTCATAATGGGGATAAAGTCCACTGTCAAGTTCTGAGTGGCGTCTGATCAGTGAGTGTGATTCTTGAGTTGTATATGTTGCTACAACAAGAGAATGGGGCAACCAAGCCCTATCTATGCACTAGTGGCTGGTAGTTTCATATATCTGCTGTTGCAGAGAAACCTAGAGGGTGGATCGTCCCCCTCACAATCCAAACAACTAAACTGTACAAACAAATTACTAGGTTTCAAACAGCCCATAACCTCAAGGTTTGAAGAAATTCCTCAATATATTGCTATTTAATGTATATTCAAACTCAATGAGTTTAGTGAGTGTTCAATTCCTAACATGTGTTTCGTGCCATTGCTCTTCTTCAGTTTTCCAAATTAATAAGTTGAACATTTCCATCAATACAATTCCAAAGTGCAAATTGCTATTTTTATGGTATCTAATCATCCAACTCGGCTTCTGCTGTTGTTCCTTTTACTGCGAGTTTCTTAAATCGCAAAAGGTATGTTGAGACTTATTCTCATCACTTAATACTTATACTCAAACGTTCATTGTTTTGTCCTCCATTCATATACAGGCTGTTGGGTCCAGTTTCTCCATATCACAGGTGCAACCAAGTATTTGGAACATTATCATACATTTGTGTATATCAATGGAGGAGAAAACAGTGAACTTTCGAGTATAAGTAATACGAGATGAGAATAAGTGTCAATATATTGAGGATTTTCTTCAAACCTTGAGGTTGAGCACTGTTTGAAACCTAGAAATCATTTGTTTATGGTGTATAGGTTGCTACTTGAAGTCCCTTGGGGGAAATGGATTCTGTTTTGAGAGTTATCCATCTACAGTGTAATGTTGGATGTGCCCCTAATATCCTTGTCCACTCCCCCCTCTATCCCCACGAAGCAGCAGTAATGGAGATAGAAAGGGGGAGACCTGCAGGAACTATTGCCAACAGTGATGGATCAAATAAAATGGGTGTCTTGCCACTCGACTTAATCCTCCCACCGCCGCTTAACGAAAAGAGTTGCTCCAGGCAAAATAATGCAGCCTTAGTAATAGGGTACTGAACAAAAAATGCCCACTGCTCCTCCAAGGTAAATTGCTGACACTTAGCGGCTAAAAATACTTTCCGATTGATGCGCAGATTACCTGTCCCTGTTCCTTTCACAACATTTCCCGGCACTTTCCTACTCTCTGTATTTCCTGCCTGACATGTATGCATCATGTACTTTTCAAGCATTAAGGTATTTTCGCACGTGCGTCTGCATCACCTATGGCTTGGACAATGTATGTAGCCCGCCAATGCCAGTGGAGTAACTTTGCTGAAAATGTTGGGGAGGGCATGACAACGAAATGATAGGGGGCCCCTGCCAAATGAGTGGAACAAAATGGTGTGTCACAAAAGTTGAGGGGGTGGACACCCTTGTCCCACCTAAAATTACGCCCATACACAATACACATGGGCACACCTCCCACCAAAGCAAAGGTGCCAGAATAAACCTGCTAAATGACTCACGTAAATGGCAAAGGTCGCGGGACGCTGCGCTTGGCACCGTCATACTCGCAAAGGAATCCTGCCTGTGGGCTTTCAGCGGACTCTGCCTCCACAGACAATGAAATACAAATGTTTTTCTTCCATGTTTTACCTGGACACTCATAAAAGATATTGAAACAGCCAGACTATTAGTTTGCATTTGACAGTGACGCCCATCCGCGATCCCCTGATTTGTAGACTTCTCTGGCATAGCTGATGAGACATACGCTTTGAAGCTATTCCATGTTAACGTTTAGCACAGCCAGGCACAGCTGAGGTCTCTTGCTATCCGATAGCTGTTGCCACCAGCCAGGATTTCGTCCAGACTAACCTTACTTATGCAGCTGTAGTTCCCCGGTTTGCAGATAAGCCCGAATTGTATCCCTTGTTACCTCGCCCCCAGAACCGCAGCCAATGTTTTGCTGGTTACTACTGTTCTTTGCATTTTGCATATATAGGCACTAGGGTGCAAGGAGAAGAGTGAAAGGTTTCAAAGGTGGATGAGAGAAGGGATGCCAAGCGTGCAAGAGAAGGAAATAGAGCAAGGGAGGAAGCCATTGAGAGAGGAAATATGAGCGAGTAAGGCTGAGATGCTAAGAAATAAAGTGAGTGTTTGAGCGGAGGGAAGAGGGAGTAGAAGGGGTAGGGTGAGTGGGTCAAAGAGAGGGGGGTAGGGTTGGGTAGAGAGAGATGGGGTAGCGTGGGTGGGTTTTGAGATGGGGTTGGTTGGGTGGCGGTAGGGAGTTGGTAGGGTGGTTGGGGGTATAGAGAGTTGAGGTGGGGTGGGTGGTTAGGGGTAAAGCGAGTGGAGCTTGGTGGGTACGTGGGGTAGAGCGAGTGGCTGTGGATAGGGAGAGTGGGTGGGGGTAGAAGGAGTGTGGGTAGGGTGGGTGGGGGTAGAGAGAATGGGGTAAGGTGGGAGGGAGCAGGTAGAGAAAGTGGGTGTGTGTTAGGGGGGTAGAGAGTGGGGGTAGGGTTGGTGGGAGTAGGTAGGGTGGGCGTTAGGGAGTGTGTGTGGGAGCAGAGAGAGTTGGGGTATGGTAGGTGGGTGGGGCAAAGAGGGGGTTAGTGTTGGGTAGAGAGACTTGGATAGGGTGGGTGGGGTTATAGAGGGGGTATGCTGGGTGGTGGTAGGGAATTGGGTAGAGTTAGTGGGGATAGAGAGAGTGGGACTTAGGTGGGTATGTGGGTTAGAGTGAGTGGGTGGGGGTAGAGAGTGTGGGGGTAAGGTGGTTGGGGTAGATAGAGTGGAGCTCTGATGGGAAGGTGGGGAAGAGAGAGAATGGGTGGGGGTAGAGAGAGTGGTGGTAGGTAAGGTGGGGGTAGGGGTAATGGGGGTAGGGTGGGTGGTTACAGGTAGAGAGAGTGGGGGTGGTTAGTGGGGGTAGAGAGAGTGGGGGTAGGGTGGGGGTAGGGAGAATGGGGGTAGGGTGGATGGGAGTAGAGAGTGGGGCTAGGGTGGGTAGGGTAGAGAGAGTGGGCATAGGGAGGGTCAGTGGGGGTAGAGAGAGTGGGGTGGGTGGGTTTAGGTAGAGCGAGTGGGGGTGGAGTGGGTTGATAGGGCTAGAGAGAGTAGGGCTATGACGGGTAGGTGGTGGTAGTTGGTTTATGTCCTCTGGCAGAAAACATGAAGAATGAAACAGCCTGGGAGGACTCATAGAAAATTGCTAAAATGTTGATGGTTGTTAGCGAGAATGTGGCTGGGGTGGGTTCGGGGTAGAGATAGAGCGTTTGGGGGTAGATATTGTGGGTGTGGGGTTGGGGTAAAAGGCAGCCTTAAGAGGACTACATAATCAGTTCTGCTGTCAAAAGTAGCCCAAAAATAGTCCAACTGTCCATGAAATAGTCCAAAATAGCCCAATATGGCAACCTTACAAATCACTACGCAGCAGGGAAATGGACAGCCCTGCACCCGACTTGCCTCTTATAAACTTGCTGATTGTAGCAAATATTGTTCTCTCCTCATTGGGTAGTAGGGTGAGGAGTTGGAAAAATAAACTAGCGAGTTGACATTTTCATACTGTGGCATTCTCAGGTGCTATGCCAACCAGATTTTCTCAGTTCAGACTGCCCCTTCCCTCTCTCTCTCCTGCAATAATGGCTTTGGCTTTTTGTGGCACCACAAAAATACACTAAAACCAAAAATCTTTCAGCTGTGAAGGCACAGGATTAGCTACAGGCGTGTGTATCGGGTGTTTCACTCACCACATGTTAATGGAGTTTGATGTGGAGCTACGAGTGTGTGTGGACGAGAGCTGTCATGACTGGACGTTGTGCAATTGCTTTTGGATTCTGTAGCTTTTTGGGACACTTTGGTTTACAACTCAGGGCCTGATTCTAATCGAGGCACTGTGAGCATGCTAAACAGCATGCTTTACTGTGCCTTTTCCTGACGCCCAGGCACCACGCCTATTCTGAAGTGGGCCTGGGCATCAACACAGTGCACAACACAGAAGTGTCATGAACTGTCTCCAAGCTGCCTGTTTTTGTAGAAAACAGGCGGATTGCAATCTCGGCAGCAGTTTCGTAAAAATAGCTAGGTAATCGCACATTTTACAAAATTGCTGCCAAGGATTATATATATATATATATATATATATATATATATATATATATATATATATATATATATATATATATATATATATATATATATATATATTTGATGAAAAAACATTGTTAAAGGGACACTATAGTTAAATTGCACTAACAAAAACCCATTAAATTAAGTGAAAAAACTTTGTTAAACGGGCGTTATGTTTACAAGTAAAACCAAAAAACCCTTGAAATTCACCAGCTCTGGTACGCTAAGCAACCATAAATTGTGCCACCCTGTGCACTGCTACGACTAACACCCAGGACATCAAAGATGACATCACAAATGTCATTGATGACATCACAAATCACTGGTGCCCCTTCCATCCCTTCCCTCCTTTCCCTTCCCCACCTTACCTTGCCTCACCTGAAAAAAAGTCAAAGAAAACCTATAAAACCAACAAAGTTTTCTATAGAAGCCACCTTTCGCAGTTAAAACATAGAAGTGAAAAAAAGGACACAGGCCCCTGTGCAGCCTACATAGTCCACTGGCAGCGTGGTAGTCTGTGGACAGCTACAAAAAATCCAAGCGCGGGGTGGGACAATTGAAATCATTTTAATTGTTTTGCATTAAAAAAAGAGTGGCTCTTAAAATTACCTTTTTGTGTTTTTGGCTTTTATATTTTTTTATTTTTCGTTTTACAAACTGAACTAAGAAAATATTTCACTGAATATAATTTTTTCTTCTCACTTCACAAAAACAGCTTCAAAGCATTTAGAATGTTTACCACAAAATCTGATTACCCACATCAGTTAGATGGACTACATCTCGCCGAAAAATGTTGGCCCTACCAAATACCAACATCTCAAACCAAAACACACACAGCAGCTTTATCGATGTTGCATCTCACTTTTCCCATTTTCAGGCTAAATGAATTTGAACGCATCGACATCTGTCTCTGGGCAATGCGTGAAAAACAGTTTTTCAAATTAGGGAACATTTCCTTCAACTTTCCCAATGTCTCCTTCATTGCAAACTGCAATGAAATTCTATTCACGTACCCCAAACTTTTCCCTCCACAATGAACAATAATAATGTCTGGATGTGTCAATTCAACCATATTTGCACACATTGGGAACAAGTCCACCTACTTCATGCCTCACACTCCATACCAGAATACTTCCAATTCAGGGAATCCCAGAATTCCGGCTATTCCACAATGCTCAGCATACACCTTCAAGCAGGCCTGTTCCCAGCTTGAGGGTGAACCTCCTGGGAAGCACAGGATTTATTGGGAAGGTGGGCTCCTGTATAGTGAGCCTAAAGAGTCTACAGAAGGAGACCATAGGAGGCTGGTGGTTCCCCTTGCTGTAAGACCCTTCCTCCTGCAGCTGGCGCATGAAGTGCCCCTTGCTGGTCACCTTAGAATCAAGAGAACCAAGCAAAGGTTATACATGCACTTCTACTGGCCCAAGATGCGGGTGCAAGTAGAAAGTAACTGCAGGAGTTGTGCCTCCTGCCAGCTATCTGGTAAGAGTGGCTCAACAATCCAGGCTGCATTGGTACCACTCACATTTGTGGGGGTACCATTTGAGAGGGTAGGGATCAACATTGTTGGTCCCCTTAACCCCCAAACATCCTCAGGCAATAGGTTTATCAAGGTGCCGGTCGACCATGCCACCAGGTATTCTGAGGCCATCCCATTGAAAACTGTGACTGACAAGTCAGTTGCAAAAGCTTTGCTTGGCATATTTACTAGGGTTGGCTTTCCGAAAGAAGTTGTGTCTGATAGGGGCAGCAACGTTATGTCGAAGTATATGCAGGGCATGTGAAAGGAATGTGGTGTCACCTATAGGTTTTCCTCCGTATACCACCCACAGAGAAATGGTTTGGTTGAAAGGTTTAACAGGACTTTGAAAAGCATGATTGGGGCTCTAGAAGACCTCAAAGAAGAAAATGGGATCTTCTATTACCATGCTTACTGTTTGCCTACAGAGAAGTGCCACAAGAGGGTGTTGGCTTCAGTCCCTTTGAACTTCTGTTTGGTCATCCTGTAAGGGGACCCTTAGCCATAGTCAAGGAGGGATGGGAGATGCCCACTCCCCCCATCACCACCAATGTACTAGACTATGTGCTCGGGCTCAGAAAAAGGATGGTACTCCTGATGGGTCTGGCTAGTGAAAAGTTGAAGGCAGGGCAAGCTCTGGTGAAACATTGGTATGACCAGAAGGCTTCCCCCATCAATTTCACCCCTGGTCAGCAAGTCCTGATCATGAATCCTATAAGGCCTAAAGCTGTACAGGTCAAATGGTCAGGCCCTTACACAGTGGTGGAGTCCCTGGGTGAGGTCAACTATTTAGTGGACCTTGGAAGGGCTGGCCAGGCTCCAAAAGTGTTCCATGTAAATAGACTAAAGGCTTTCATCCCAAGAGTTGAAATTGCTGTATTGCTGTTGGCTTCAGATGTTGAGGAAGAGGAGTCAGAACCTGTCCCTGACTTGTTCCAAAGCAGTCCTTCAGACAGCTCCAATGAGGGTGTCCAAGTGGCCCCTCACCTGACTTCTGATCAACAGGCTGAGGTGAAAAGTTTGCTGAGGCAATTTTCCCCCTTGTTTTCACAGTCCCCTGGTTTGACACCTTGGTGCAAACATAACATTGACACAGGAGACAGTGTACCTACCAAAAGTAGGGGATACAGAATGTCAGACAAAGTAAGGTATTATATTAAGACAGAGGTCAAAACAATGTTGGATCTTGGGGTGATTGAACCCTCCAGTAATCCTTGGTCCTGCCTGGTGGTTTTGGTTCCAAAGGCAGGGACTTCTGACTTGAGGTGTCAAGCTTCAGTTCTTCCTCCCCCTCCTCCTCACCTGATTCCTCGAAGGTGAACTCCCTGGGAACAGCTTCTGTCTTCCTACGGTCCTTCTTCGTCTTAGGAGACTTAGTCTTGGGTGCTCGAACCTTCCGTTCGTGTAAGTAGGGTCTGGCCCCTCCGGAGGCCACCTTGGCAGAGGTGAAAACCTGCTCTTGGGGAACCCCAGGGGACCAGCCCTATCTCCAGGGAAAAAGCACGAAGGCAGAAAAAACCCTGGTATTATGATGGGTTCAAAGGTTTGGTGTAGGTCTTTAGCTCCAAGTTTGCAAGAAAAACAAAAGAAAAGATGGTGCACTTCTTCCAAGCACAAGTCCAAAAAATAGATGGGATGAGGTTCCTATTTCAATGTTCAAGGATTTAACCCACACGGGCCGGATCGTCTCTGACTCCAGGTAGGTGATGGAAACAAAGTGACAGGAAGTCGAAGGAGAGAAAGGATGAAAGGATACTGCAATGGAAGGAAAGAGAACAAGAAATAGGTAAATAAAAAAGAGGAAAGTGTTCGGAGAGAGGGATCAGTACATGAAGAAGTTATGAGCGTAGCCTGGAGAAAGCTGTAAAGAGAATGCCGCCCGAGCAAAGCTTGGCAAGCTTACAACGCGGCGGACGTCGCAGCAGAGGAAACTGAAAGTTTCAAGCGTAATGATAAAGTTGCTCGAAGTCTAGCGGACAAATTAAATACAGCAGGAAAGTGAAAGTCGCTGCGGAGTCACAACGAAGCAGAGGTACCGGAGGAAAAGGAAATAGAAAAAAAACAGGGGGAAGAGGAAGGGTTACGCGGCTAGCGACCGGAGTCACCCGCCACAGAGGTAGGGAACGGCAGACGCCGGTAGACACACGGCCAAAAATATAATAAACAGAACGAAAACAGGGATGGCCAGAGAAAGGAAATATGGAGATCCAGAAGGGGAGGAAGGTTAACTGAATAGAGAGGAACAGAACAAAGGAATGCAGTTCTTAGAGGAGGGATTAACAGTAAGAAGGACACAGGAGTAACAGGAATGGGATCAACACAGTGTACGGAGCGCTAAAGTTGGCGAAACAGATACAATGCGCCGGCTTGTGGGCGGAGTCGGAACTTAAAGGAACTGCCGCCATGTTGGGTGAGGCCTAGAATGTACATTGAACTTGTCAATGTCTCCAACGATTCTAGATCTTCCACTCACCGTTCCTGACATGAGGTTCTGCGTGTATTACAGGGCTCCAAATTCCGTCACCAAGACAGATGCACACCCCTTGCCTAGTACAGATGAGCTGGTGGATACGTTGGGTACCTCCAAGTACCTCAGCACGTTTGGCCTCACTGCAGGTTATTGGCAAATAGTCCTTGAAGAACATGCAAGGAGAAGACAGCTCTCTGAACACCAGAGGGTCTTTACCAGTTCAGGGTAATGCCTTTTGGGTTGAAGAATGCCCATGTCACTTTCCAGAATCTTGTGAATCATGTGTTGAATGGGTTGGATGAATTCTGTTTTGCATATCTGGATGATATAGCTGTTTTCAGTGCCACCTGGGAAGATTGTGTTACAGGCTCTTCAGAAGGCACACTTGACCATAAAGGCCAGTAAGTGCCAGATTGTACAAGGGTCAGTGGTCTACCTTGGACATGAAGTAGGTGGAGGAAGGATACAGCCTCTACCCATTAAAGTACAAGCAGTACAAGACTGGCCTACCCCCACTACACAGACCCAAGTGAGAGCCTTTTTGGGACTCACTGGGTACTACATACATTTCATGGCAGACTATGATACCATAGCTGCCCCTCTGACTGCTCTCACTACTCCAAAGAAACCCAAGAAGGTAACCTGGTCTGAAGAGTGTGGGAAGGCCTTCAAAGGCTTAAAAGATTCTCAAGGGCCCCTGATTGCCAAAGACCTTTTTTGTGCAGACAGATGCCTCAGACACTGGGATAGGAGCTGTACTATCACAAGTAGATGAGAAGGGTAAGGGACACCCTATTGGCCTCATTAGTCACCAGCTTAAGGACAGAGAGCTCAGATTTTCCACAGTAGAGAAATAATGTTTCTCTGTTGTGTGGACCCTAAAGAAGCTGAGGCCCTACCTCTATGGGACCCACTTCACTGTGCAAACTGACCATAAGCCCTGAAAGTGGCTAATGAACATGAAGGGAGAGAATCCAAAGTTGCTTAGGTGGTCCATAAGTCTGCAAAGCTTTGACTTCACTATTGAGCATAGGCCAGGTGTCCAACATAGCAATGCTGATGGGTTGTCCAGAATGTTTAACCGACCTGAACAAGAAACTCATCCAGGGGTGGATAAGTTCCACCTGTCTTTAGTCTGGGAGGGGCGAGTGTTAGGAAAGATTTCATAATTGTATGTAATTTTCCCTCCATGTGTCAACCCCCAAACTTTTTGCTGCTGTTTAGACACCACTGACTGACTTTGCCAAAGAAGCACAGCTTCAGCTGCACTCCTCTGGGCCTTCGCTCACAATTTATGGGGAAACTGACATGCCCTTAAGACAGTCAATACTGGGAGACTTTGTTTCCGTTAGTCCTTTTCCAGTGTTGCAACTTTTGTGCAACATGTAAAAAGTGTGCTATGTATTTTTACCATACAGCACACTTGGGTCTATAGTCATTTTCCAAAGGCCCTAGATCCTCTCGCTGGGCTTTTTATGAACTGTGCAGATGTGTCATGGACGGACTGGTGGCAGCTATCTTTTTGCATTATTTTTAACCCTTTCCTGCCATGTTAACCGTGTTAACCGCGCTTGGCACAAATAGGTGGCCTGGCTCCAAAATGGCCATGCCACAAGGGTCTTTGTCCTGTCCTTTGGCCATCTTGCCCCTTCACCGTCCCCAGGTCGAGTCGACCCGGGTCAGTCCAGTTTTGGTCATTCACTTTCCCGTGAAACACAATGCTTTTGCGGGTTCTGCATGCCTTGTGTGTGTGCCGAAAAAAGGATGTGAGGTAGCTTTTTTTTTTTGTTAACGGGGGGCCGGTTTCCAGAAAGCAAGGGCAATATAAACAAAGGGAAATAGAAACCAAGCTACCCCTCCCTTCTAAACGCACAAGGGGGAACCCTACTATGAGCTAATGATCATTAGAACTAGCTGTTGAAATTCACACATGTAATTTGTAAGGATAAAAAACAAACTTTCATTTAGCAAAAGTGGAATGTTAAAACCTATTAAAATACATACAGCATACAAAGGGGGCAACAGGATTACTATTGTTGACCGCATAGAACAAAAGATTGTGTCATTTGGCAAAATACTCAATGCAGAAAAAGGAATAATGTGTGATAACAATTTACGAACATATTTCTACTGTCCAAATACTCAATGCAGAAAAAGGAATGATGTGTGATAACAATTTACAAACACATTTCTACTGTCGACACAATAGTGTTTCTGGCTCGGATTGGGTGATCCAAAACAAAGAAAGTCTTTTTGATAGTGAAATGGCTTTCAGTAGCTCTGAGCTTTCCTCAGGACAATGCGAGGATACAGAAGATCTTTAGAGACAATGTGGTTGGCGTCAAGTGAGTTAGAAATATTTTGGACTGTCTTGCATACAGTCTCTATGGTCTCTAGTGCTCAGTGGCTGAACGTGATGACGAAGAGCGGCACCCAAGAGTATTCTTTTAAGATGCAGTAGGGGTACTGGAAAAATGGAGGGGCCAAAGATGAAAAACCTCCTTCAAGGGACGCTTGTAGGTCGTCCTTCATGCGCGAGAGCCGAGTCTGCCTGTGCGAGAGCAGAGTCACTGATTTCCATGGTACGAGACTGGTGAAGGACGACCTACAAGCGTCCCTTGAGGGAGGTTTTTCATCTTTGGCCACTCCATTTTTCCATATAATGTGTACTAATCTCAAATGAAGAGCTCGGCCGAATGGTTGGGCACACGTGTGTCCAAACAGGAAAATGTTTTCCAAAAGCAACATCTGGGCTCCACCAATACTAAGTGCAGCAAATCTGTTTTCCTTGCTGTTGGTCTGACCTTGCCAGCTAACTCACAGCACTGCCCACACTTTGTTTCTGGGTTTGTGTATGGACCAGTGCTGATGCTTCAAGTACCAGACTAGTACTTAAGCATTTGTAAGATAGCTCAGCGGGTTGGGCGATCGCTGCTGCGATCTGATCGTGATCTGCCGGTCGCAGGTTCGAATCCTGGCAAGGTCAACTCAGCCTTTCATCCTTCTGAGGTCGATAAATGAGTACCAGTTTTGTTTGGGTGATATTGTATGTAAATATATGCTCTGTAAAGCGCTTTGGATTAAGGTGCTATATAAATAAACACATCATTATCATAATCCTTTGTTGTCATCGTGCAGGCCTGATAATTTTGGGTGGCTCAGGTGAATTTAGCATTTTAATTATGTTCTTATAAAGCGCAACACGCCCTTAAGCCTCAGTGCACTAAACATAACAAAACAGAACAAAAAAGGTACAAATAAAGACAAAACAGTCTTCAATACAATATCTTAGCCAATAAGCTAAGCATTAAAGAAGAGAGTTTTTATGGCAGCCTTAAAATTAGAAAAGGATCGGTTTGAGCACCTTCTGGGTCGACGAGGAAGCCTTCCTCTCGGGCAGGTTTGCAGCACGCATGGGCCCCGAGGCTGTTTTTGCTCTATCCACATTTCTAGTGGTAGCATTAAAGATATGGGCTAGATTGGGTGCCTCTTGTGGTCAGGGCAGGTAGGCTAGCTGTGGTGGCTGCATGCTCTTCTTGTATATTTGCCCTTTATGATGTTGTTTTGGTATTTCTACTGGTGTTTCTTCATGCATTTAATGTGTTTTGAACATATTTGATATTGGACTATTTGTTTATGGCTTTCGCCCAAGACAAAGAACATGAAAAAGGAAATCTTTGGAAGTGAACAAAATGAATAATAAGGTGCTCTTCCGATATGGGGAAAACAAGAGCATTGATAAAAAAAGTGAGTTATTTAATAGCACCTGTTTAAACACAACTCCTAATTATAATTTGTAAAGGCATGGGACATTTACTGCCTGGGGAAAACAGAAATAGGTGTTACTTTAAAAAGAAGTGGAATTAAAAATTCCACCAGTTTTTTTAGCGCACAACTATGCAAAAAAAAAGTCCAAGAAAAAAGAGTAAAAAAGGGTGCAGAGATCATGTGGTTCTTTGGCCCCTTCAATTCTTCAAAATGTATTTATTTTACTCCTGAAGTTGTGCACCTTTTTTATAATTATTCTCGATTGCGCAGTCTAGGAAAGGAAGAACCCCGTGCCACCACACCTGAACGCGTTTTTGTCACAAAATATTCCTGTGACAAATTGACTTCGGCCCTGCAGGAGTACAAGGATGAGTACAGGCTAAAATGCCCACTCAACCCTCATACTTCTACAAACCAAGAGCCAACACAATCATGAAGGTAAAACGGGCGCAGTCAAGAGATATACCTCCTTCATCTTTTGTGGTAACGTGGGCAGAGGGAAGTCTATAGTCTTAAAATGGGTGTGAATGTGGTGCAACCCAAACAGCGGAAGTATAGCAGTCCAAAATAAAGGAATGACCACGCAAGGTTCTATACAAATATATACACAGTAATTAAACACACCATGTACCATAATAACTAACTAGAAAAGCACTACACAAAACCCACCCCTGGGTAAAGAACACAGAATAAGCAATGTTAGTAAGTGCAGCACTCTGGGTAATGAATGAATCAGGGGTGAAAAGCCATCAAAAGCAACAATGTTCTTGCAAAAGGATATGTACGTGCGAGAAAAAAGGGTTCAATGTGACCTAGCCAGTCTCCAGGGCCAACACATGGACCAAGGGGACAGTTAACAGTCATTAGTACCTTGTTTGCAGTTCTTGGTGGTTCAGCGGCAGGGAACCAGACACTTTGTGGTGTGTGAAGATCAGGAGAGAGCAAAAGGCAGCAGCAGAGATGTGTTCAATAGTTTTTGAAACATGCTCCAAGCAGTTCCACGGGGACAACACAAGAATATGGCTGTCTTGGATCTCAGGGTTCTGTGAGTCACAATCTAGGGGTTCAGGGGCAAAATGAGAACATGTCTCATGCCTCCAAACACGGGGGAGGCTGGCACACAACTGCAGGGGTCCTCCAGCATGGTGAGGTCTTGGGTACCACTGTGGCTGACAGAAAGTTGGTCTTGCTCCAGCAGCAGGTCGCCTTTTCGGTTGCTGTGAGTTCTACTTCAGGGACTCAGGAACAAGATAGGCCCTTGTTCTTGGGCTCCCAAACAGGAGCCTGGCACATAAATGCAAGGGTCCTCAAATGCGGTGATGTCTGGGGCATTGCTGTGGCTGGCAGAGAGGCAGGTGCTGTTCCAGCACAAGATCACCCCCAACGGTCCTGGGTGGGGACAGAGCTGGTATCTGCCTTGGAACACCTGCCTCCACCTCACAATTGGTGGAACTTCAGAGAGGATCGCTTGCTCAGTAGGGTCCAACAAAATCTTCTGGATTGTTCAAGATGAATCGAAATAATTCAAAGAAGTGGTGGGAGACCCCTTCTTTTTTAGGTAAAAGTCCCCAGGTGATTGGACCATAGCTAGCCTGCTTTAGGGGTCTGATCCCGGCTCATGAAATTAGTGGACTTTGCCCTCATGAGGTCACACCCAAAGTGATTTGTTCTAGAAGAAGTGGAGGGGACAGCAAAGAGAAAGAGAGGCAGAGAGTCTCAAGATGGCAGGACCTCCCAAAAACTGTACAGACCCCTCCCTTTCTCAATCAGATCAAATGCATTTAGAAATGCAGCCCCCTGGAGTGAGGCCTGGCTCTCTTTGAATGAATGGCTGTGCATCTTGGTTCCTTTGCCCAGGCCAGCGTCCTGTGTAGTGGCAGTCCTGAGGGAAAGCGTGTTACCCAATGGCCGCCCCCAGGCCCATAAGTGCAGAGCAAACAATGTGCTGTCTGTGACTTTGTGCGCGCATTCATTTTATTTACAGTCACTACCAACACGCAGCGTCGTGGTGCTGCAGGCTGCAAGTTTATAAATAAATAAATCATTGATTCACGTAGCCTCTCGCGTGGCTGTCAGGGCCTGACCACACAGGCCGCAGGGTGCGCCCCAATTCATGCAGTTTGCTTTTGCAATACTGCACGTAGCTCATAGTGCTGCGCGCAGCTGGCGTAATCCACATTATGTAGGAAGCAGGAGTGGAGCTAGAGCTGTGGCTCCGCCAGTATTAATGTATGCATAAACAGCGCAGCACTGCCCAAGACACAGCAGTCTTCTGTTCTCTGCCTATTAACAGAAGAATGTACGTTTCATTTCCCCGGATGTTTTGTCAGCTAATGACATTTATTATGTGACTGTGGGTAGGGGCAGGTGGGCGCACAAGCCTCCTCACTTGTTTCAGAGCCCAGAAGTACCACAGCAGAGCTGAGCCACAGGTGTGCAGTGCGGCCTTGCCTTGTGGTGGACCACTGGTCCCAGACCGGTAAGTAAAATAAGTAAGTTGTATACCATGTGCCAGTGCCAGGCTTGATTTTGTTCAGAGACCATAGGCATGGCACGTCAAATGCTCTTCTCATAAGTGCTAGATTTCGAGCAGAACATACAGCTGGATTTAAGATGACTGCAGATAGTTCTCTGTTCTCGGTAGGTCTCCATGAAGTCCCGTTTAACAAGAATACCTTACAGGCTTGCTGAATGGCTCAGTAGGACAGTGCCCCCACGTTGTTGGCATGTTTGCGAAGCTCTGGGAACACTTAATAGTTGCTTGGCAGCAGAGGCGTTGCTAGAGAGTGGGGGGGAACTGAGTGGGCTATAGCCCTGGGTCTTTTGGTTGTAGCCCCGGATAGAAGCTGAGGGGTCACAACCACAAAGGCTAGCTAGCCCGAGTCCCAAGAGTCCCAAAATTAGCATAGCCCCAGATCTTTTACATACCTAGCAACACCCCTGCTTTGCAGACAGCCACCTGTGCGTGCAGCCTTTGTGGTAAATGAGCAAAGGTGTTTTTATGTTTTCCTTTCCTTGAGGGCTTCAGCTCGTCCAAAGGCCAAAGATGGCATCAACCAAAAGAGCACATTAAAACGAAGTTGGGTGAGGTCTGATGGCCCATGACTATGAGGGTTTTCGCTTCTTGGGTGCTCAGGGCAGAGATTGCGCTCTCATTGAGGCTGGGTGCTTCAACAAGGTGCGCAGTCATGGGGCGAGGGCAATTTTCTTTATTTTCTAGGAGATGTTGAATTTCTTGTTTTGGGGGGGTTGGCAGGAGTACACAAGGGCTCTTTGTGGCTCTGTATGGAGTGGGTGGTTGGAAAATATTCAGAAAAATACAGACCCACCCCCTCCAAAAACTGGGTGAGCTCTGTGATTGGGTCCTACTGTATCATCAATTTTGATATTGACTTATTTCCCTAAATTTCTCTAATATTTGATCTTTCTTTTTTTTTGAGAGGGCGTTTGCTGAGGGTTCTGCTGTTTGTGGCACTTTTGGAATGTGTGTGGTTGTGCCAGTGACAAAAAGTTGCTCACCTGACTCGGGTGCACTGTGAACCTCCATTCAAAGGGTCCCCACTTTCCTTGCTTCTGGGTGGTCTGCGCACCCCCACCCTGTGTAGTGGGGGATAAAGTGAGGTGGAATTCAGACCCCCAATGTCCTCCTGTTTTTCGACGTTGGTGCCTCGAGTCTGCAGAGCACAAGCGTGTGGGATACACAGACTTGTGGATAATATGTTGAGTTGTTCTTTGAGTGTGGTTGAAAGTTTGAGAGTGAGATCTGTGGGGGCATTCAGGAGATGATGATCCGGGCCCGGTTTTACTTTGTATTCTGGGACCTGTAGTCAGGATTTCTCAATGTCAAGCTCAGAACTACACTTCCCAAAACGCTAAGTAAAAACCGGGACTGGAGCAGTATTTACTGACCAGAATCGGCATGCATGATAGATGCCCACTCAATTCTATGAAAAAATAAACCTGACTTGATATGCGTGCATCTCCCGAATGATCGGGTCCATGTCTAAATGACTTGCACCCTATTCCAAGGACCACGCGCTTCTGCTCAGGTTCTGAGGGTCGGAGCTGCACAGGGTCACATACATTGGTCAGGGCTGCACAGGTGCACGCTGCCCGAGCCCTCGGGGGTTACAGGGCCCCAGGCCTAAAATGAGATGGACAGAAATAGTGAGAGGCAGAGAAATACTTCAAAGGCACGGGGGTGAGAGAGAATGGTAAATAGGAAGTGAGTGCAGTGTTGTGTGTGGCCAGAATGCTCCTCTGGCCCCGTGAACCCCCCAGCCACAGAGCACACACAGGGACGTGCTTGCTGTCCGGGCTCCACAGTTGTTCTGCCGCAGCTGTGGCAATGCCCTGTTTATTGCAAACACACACGGCAGAGTTACGTCACTCTGCCACGTGTGTGCACTTAATGGGGAAAGCACCACACTCCTCCTTTTTCATATCAAACAACAACAGAAGGCAAATACAAACATGTCAAAATGGGTACACTGCACACAAGATGAACACTCCTTTATTAGCTTTCCTTACAGTCCCACAAGTCACTATCCAGCCGGTGGGCTGGGCACACCAGTTCAGGGGTCCAATATATACCCATTGAGATGGGCCGGTTTCCCCCTCCAGACCCTTTGGGGATATCTCCTGCCTGCCTCCTGGATCGGGCACTCCACACCTGCGTCCCCCTGACCTAGGGGTCCCAGCGGATCGGGCAGGCCACCGCACTGGTCCGGTATCTCACCACAGTCTCTTCTTAGAATCTCTTCCGGCCTGGTCTCGCCCACCTTCTTGAAGAAACTGGCATTGCAGGTCACTTTGGCAGTACCATCCAATGCAGTCACCATTGAGCCCCGCACTGACATCACATCCATTGGACCAGCCTCATATGTTAGTAAGAGCTTGCCTTGTGGATGCCAGTTATTCACAAGTACTTCATCCCGAGGGATCAGTTGCTGAGGTCGGAGCCCTCGGTTTGGATCCTCCTCTCCCGCTCCACCTGAGGGTCATCAGTTACATTTGGTTCCCGCTCCTGCATTTCAGGGAGCAGACCCCTTGGACACCGCTGAAACATTGTATCCGTTGGTGTCACTCCAGTGGAGGCATGGGGGGCGGTTCTGTATTCCCTCAGGAAGTGATACAGCGCCCATTGCAGGCAGTGTCCTTGGCCATGGGTAATGCAGAAAACCTTGTTCAGAGTCCTTATGAATCTTTCAGCTTCACCATTGCTACGGGCCAGACTGGTGTAATCTTCCAAAGCAGTATTCCATAATCTCCCATCAGCTGGGCAAAGCTGTCGACTTGGAATGGGGGTCCGTTGTCTGAACACAGGGTCTGCAGCAGGCCGTGAGCGGCGAAGATCTTTTCGAGGGCCACTGCCACCTTGTCAAAAGAGACCGATTGCACGAACTTCACCTCGGGGTACCTTGACCACTCATCCACCAACACCAGAAAATGAGTGTCCAGGCCCATGGACCCAAAATCAGCATGGACATTCTCCCATGGTCTAGTTCCTCAGGGCATTGTCTCAATGAGGGGCTCCCTTTGTGCTGGGGCAGCTGCCTGGCCCCGCAAACAGGCAGAGACAAACTCCTCCACCCGTCCCTCAAGGTCTGGAAACCAAACCTTCAGTCTTAGCCGTGTATTTGTTTTTGCAATTCCTTGGTGCCCCTTGTTGAGCTAGCTCAATGACTTGGGGGACCTTGCACAATGGTATGACAATGCGGTCACCCGTGAGCAACAGCCCTGACTGAACAACCGTCAGTTCATCTTTTACTCTGCATATAATTGTTCTAGCGGTGACTGCGCATCCTGGGTCCTGTGTGCCATCGTGTCCACCACTGACTTCGATGATGCTTGCTGAAGGGCTACTTTTAGTATTCAGAAGCACTCATCTTCAGCTGCTGCCTTTTCCAGCTCCTAAAAAGGCACCAAGTTTGGGGTTGCCACTTCCAAAATCAGCCTCACGTGTTCGTCAACCTCCTCCCCACTGATGTTACAATGTCCTTCCACCTCGCCACTGGGGTGCCTAGACAGATAATCTGCAGCGTTATTACTGCCAGGCCGATATACCAGCCAGACCCCATATTCCAAGAGCACCAGAATCCACCTCTCACTCCGGGCCGGAGGTTTGGAAGACGAGCCAGCCATGATGGGCAGCAGAGGCTTGTGGTCAGTTTCCACCGTCACCAGCCGTCCCAGCATGTACAGGCGAAAATGCTGACACCCCCATAGGACTGCTAGAGCCCCGATTTGCGAGTATCGCTGCTCTGTCTCCGACAGTGCCTTGCTCGCGTAGGCAATCAACCTAATCTCCCCATTAGCGTCCGTTTGGGTCAGAACTGCACCCAGACCAAAAGGGCTGGCATCCACTACGATCCACCGTGATCTCTGACATCAAAGATGGATCAAAAAACATCATAGTGTCCTCGGCCATCAGCGCTCCCTTCACATCTACGAAGGCGGCCTGCTCCAGTGAATCCCATTACTACATTGCCTGTTTCTTGGTGAGACTCCTCAGGGGCTCTGACTTGGAGGCAAGGTTTCGGATGAACCGGCCACAGTAGGTGACCATTCCCAAGAAACTCTGGACTACAGACACATTCTCAGGGGGCCTCACCTCCACAATGTCCTTGACCTTTCGGGGGTCAGGTGACATGCCTCCCTCCTTGAACACAAATCCGAAAAACTCAATGGGCCTCATTACGAGTCTGGCGGGGTAAAACCGCCTGGTTACCGCCGGACTCGTATTACCATTCCGCCTCCGTGATTCCCGGAATTACCGGGGCATTACAACCCTGGTTTTCCGGGAATCACAGAGGCGGAATGGTGTTAATACCCATTCCCATCGAGTCCGTTGGGACTCGATGGGAATGGGGATCATGGAAACACCGGCAGCATCTCGTAATGCTGCCGGTGTTTCCTCGGCCGCCTGCAGGCGGGCGGTGTTAAACCCGCCAGGTCAGACCTGGCGGGAACATCACCTCCCACCTGCAGGAGTCGGGATCAGGCGGTCCAGAAACAACGGTGGCGGCGGGTTTACCGCCACCGTTATTTCCGGACTGCCTGAATTATAATGAGGCCCAATGTCTTTCTGGAGGAATTTACATTTTTCCTTATGCAAGGTCAGTCTGAGTGCCTGCAGCCGTTCCAGGGTTCTCACGAGCCTCTTCATGTGCTCTGCCTCAGTCTTTGCAAACGCCAGGATGTTTTCACTGATGTTGAGGACCCCATCGAGGTCTGCCAGGGCCCCACGGATGATGTTCTGGAACACCTCTGCCACAGAAGACCCCCCGAAGCTTAGGCGCTTGTACCTGTAGAGACCTTGGTGCGTAGTAACAGTGGTTATATACCTTGAGTATGGATGTAACACCGCTTGGTGGTAGCCCGCCCGTAGGTCAAGCTTTGAGAAGAAGCAGGATCTTGCAACTCGACAATGATGTCATTGATCGTGGGCATGAGGTGTCCTCCATGCTTGATGGCCTTGTTTGGGAGCCTCATGTCCAAACTAATCTTCACTGAATTAGGTTGCTTTGGCTTCCTTGCAATGAATATTGGGGGTACCCACGGAGTCGGTCCATCCACTTTCTCAATGACATCGAGCGCAACCACCAAATTGTCCAGTTTCTTATCAACCAGGTCCCGCAGATGCAATGGGACTCTACGATGTTTGAACGCAGTAGGTTGTACGACTCATCAATGTACAGTCTCACCGGTTCGCCGGCCATTCGGCCTATTCCTTCAAACAGCCGGCTGTATTTCGCGAGCAGCCCCTGTATGTCTTCCACATATACTGAATAGGCGAACCTCACAATGCCCAACGCTTCGGCTGCCGCACAGCTCCGGAGAGTGTTGCTGCTGACACTCATTACATAGAAATGGGCCTTGATGGATGGCCCTCCATACTCAACCTTTGCCACAAATGTCCCAGGCCTATGGGATGGGCTACTCCCCGCCAAAAGTGAATATCCGTGCCCTGGGCTTCTGTGGTGTGGGCAGCGCCACCATGGCATCATAGTGCACCCTGGCCACTACATTGGCTGATGCCCCTATGTTCACCAGCACTAGTACCATTGACTTGTTGACTTTCACGAGGCACCTTTACTGCCTTCTGGTGGTGGCGCGTAGCGCACTGACACTCGAGATGAAGAAAATGTTCTCATCCTCCTCTTCATCTTTGTGAGTCGCACAATCCTAACCTTGTTCTACCTGGGAGACATTGGGCAGGCGCTGTGGCCTGAAGAAACCTGCCCTCACTGGCCTCCTTGGTACCACAACCGGCACTGGTGTCCTAGACATACAGACATAATCGTCAAATGCCCCACAACATCCACAGGCTTTCCCCTGCACTGGGCATTCTGCGGGATGTGGAAGGTCACACCCACACTTGATGCAGGATTTGAAGGCGTCCGGCACCTCTGTCTCGCTGGCCACCACTTGGACGCTGGGCCCCTTTTACACCTTGACTGCGGGCCACAGCACACATTTCCTCCTTCTTTCCTGGACGTATTGCTGCATCCATTTTCGAAGCCCGCAATTCCTACACCTCATGGCATCGGCCAAGCGCCAAAATGCGGGGTAGCATTAGTCCGGGTTCACGCAGCACCTGTCTGCATAGTGTTCACAGCCTTGTATGAGTTGATTCCTGACCATCGTTTGGGGGTTTTCCCAAGCACACAACAGTGACATCTGGCGCAGTCGTCCTTAGAAAGTGTCCAGAGACTCATTGTCTTTCTGTCTGGCAATGCACATCACGAAGCGTTCCTAATCCGTGTTGGCCAGCAGCATGAAACTGTGTTCTTAGCTGCCTTGTATGATGCATCCGCAGGTGTCAAGGACTGAAAGACTTCATGTACCACTGGTCCAGCTGAGTAGAGAAGTGTGGCCACTTTACTATCCTCATCCGTCTCACCAGTGGCCCGGAAGTATATGTCAAGCCGATCTATCCAAAGCCGCCACTTTGGTCCCAAGCTTGATGGTGCCCCAGAAATATCAAACTCAGGCATTGGTGTGAGCACGCGCTGCTGTCGCTGCGCCCATGCCCGCACTGGGCCTGCTGTTCCTGCCACCAGCGGCATGGCTCCTGCACCGCCATCCTGGTCATTCATGGTGGTTAGCGCACGAGCAGCCCACGATTATACTGGGGCCGCAACTAACAGATGCCCACTTCCAGGCAAATGCACCAAAATATTGAGTGTGATGATGTTGGCTAACACTCCCCTCCGGCTAGTCCTGATGAATTCCTCTCCACCAAACACATGGTCACAAAGTGCTTCCCCTGGCACCCTGTCCAGAATGTCCAAAAATTGTGCGTGCAGCCACTCTTCGCTACTCCACCCTAGGGCTTGCTGTCTCTGCAGCCTGCTACACCAATGTCCAAATAGCCAGGAATAATAGGATAGTATCCCCAGTCTAGATACTGGAAGTCCCAAAAATTGAGTGGGGTTGGGCCCAGGGAACTTAGAAGACAAAACAAAATAGGCCTCCCCTTTCTCCTCACCTCACACTCGACATGTGGAAAGTGTCAAAAACACTTCAAACGTGATGAATGTGCATCACAAAGATGCCCCCTGTTCAAGTGTTTCAAATAATTCCACGTCGGGGCGCACAAGCACTCCTATCAGGAGCTGGATCCCTCATCACCGTGTGGAGAAAATGGCGTCCGAACGCGTGGGGTTTTCCTGGCTCCGGCTCCGCAGCATGAAGATGGGAGAAAAATGCCTCCACTTTGTTTGTCACCGCCTGTGCCCGGGTCCGCATCAGGATCACTCCCACAACTCGTCGCCACTGTTGTATGTGGCCAGAATGACCCTTCCGGTCCCCGTGAACCCCCCCCAGCAGCAGAGCATGCACAGAGATGTGCTTCCTGTCCAGGCTCCACGGTCGCTCGGCCGTGGCAACGCACCGTTTATTGCAAACACAAGTGGCTGAGTTACGTCACTCCACTGCATGTGTGCCCTTAAAGGGGCAGGCACCACATGCAGGAGAAAGAGGCTGGAAACAGAAAAATGTAGAGGCACATGGGCCAGAAAGAAACAAACGTTCAAGAGATAGATGGCACAGAGGGGAGAGAGGAATCGGAGATACAGCAGTCAGATCGGAGATATACCGGTGTACAAGCGAGTTCACTGGCACAGAGCTCTGAGACAGACCATAAGAGGGCAGAAAAAGAGAGAGAGGAGGAGGGACAAGTGAGAGGCATTGAGCATGCATTATGCATACATGATTTAGGTCACAAAAAGTCTGCTCTTCAATTGGCAGGTGGAAAATAAATGTATCCAGAGATCTGCACTCACATCGCCGCAGGAATGGCAGTGCTTTCCCTTGTTTGCCACTTAGCTTCAGCTAGGGGTAGGTGTACAATAAGGCAGCCGGAGCAGGTCGGCCGTATCTGGGACAGCAACAGTTGCGATTCCTTTCAGGACAGGCTCCTCCGATGACGCGTTACAAACAAATACATTCAAAAAATGTGCGACTGTGGCTGCAGCACCCTCTCTTCCTGGATGTGCGACCTGCAGCTCCAGGCAGCCTTCTTTCTTGCAGTCATCCCTCAGGCCACTTGCACAGTCTCTCCATCCAGCGCCCCAGCCAGCCACATCCTGATTAGACAGAGGACTGGACTGAAGACAGTCAGACAGGACTTGAGGGCCCGGCTGGGCGTGGAACATGGCACAAAACGCAGGGAGACTGGAGAATGAGATCATCTCTCCTCAGGGCTGCCAAATTAGCAGCCTGCCAAGAACACCTTCGCTCTCCCCATAATACTCACATGTCCATCTCTCTACACATTACACAACAAAGGCAATAAACCTGGGCCTCTGGCTGCACAGTTGACAAAAGCCCAGCAACTACTAATGTAAAAGCATTTAATTGTTAGCAGATTAATGCTTATGCATACATTTCGAGGCACCAGTGTTAGCACTTCACCTGCATGTCAGGAGAGTGATTTAAGGGTAGGGTTGGGGGATATGAGACAGCTCATTCTCACAGCAGCTTTTAAGTGTGTTTTCCGGTGTGAAGGAGAGAGTTAACTGCTTGTAACATTGAAGCTGCAGAATAGTGTCATGCATAAATAAGTTATATGCCCCAACACAAGTAGGTTTGCTCCTCCAAACAGTCTCTGAAGTTAGTCACTTGGCCAACATGTGAAGGTTAGCTCCCCTCCCGACCCATACATTTAGTCTCTGTGCCCCCAGGGATGGCATCAGGGTTCTTCAACCTTTTTAAATTAAAGGGCCCTCAAGCCTTAGGGGGGCCCCCATCAACTGCCCCCATGTTACTAGTCGACAGTGTTATGACACAGCAATATATTCCTTTTTCATCTGGGCCTTTAAATGTGTGCTTTGCAGCACTTGCCTTACAAGCTGTGTTTTCTGGAGCCCTTCGGACTGTCACTTCCCCTGGGGTATCCAAAAATCTTAGCACCTTGCTTCACTTTTCAGAGGGAATTTGGTGTTTAATGAATATCCCTGCTGGCTTGACGTCACGTGTTAATCTGCGGCTATTAACCTTATAATGTATGCATGGGTGGGGGACGCCTCAGACAGTTTTCGCTCTAAGCAAGGGGTGGGGGAAGGAACTATCATGTTGAAATGGGCCCCACACACCTTGAGCCGGGCCTGTGTGCACGTCATATCTGCATATATGGGAGCGTGGAAGGTCATGTTTGTGTGGGTTTGGCAGAAAAATTGCACATTTTGAAATGGGGGTTCAAAGGAATGTGTAAGCAGAAAGGTGCTGCCAATCGTGTGGGATTGTAATAATGTTTTGAATATGTTATTGTTTGGTTTGCAGTGAGAGTGTGAAATGTGTGATAATAAAACGGTGGGCGTGTTATGCCACGAATGTGAGAAGTTGGTCTGGCCTCAGTTATTTAGGGAATTTGGGCTACAGCAGGATGCTATGTAGCTTACCGGATGGGGGAGAGCGGTTCCCAACTGCCCATGTTAGTCCATGGTGCAACCCCGTAGGTGCTAACAGCACCAAGGTGTAACAGGGTAGTGGGGGTGAGCACCCTGAACCACCTGCCGCCTCATAATCGAGGCGCAGGCAGGAAATGGGAAGTGGGCCATAAACATGGCACCTATAACTAGAGCCCATGCAGGGGGATCGGTCGCTTTGCACGCCCGCTCCTTTGCAGCAGGTCAGCGTTGTCCCACCAAACTCACCCTATCATGTAATTTCCGCCCCACCATCTTTCAAAGTCGCCAGCCGCCAATGGTGCTACCCGTCCTTTACAAAGAGAAAAAAAATAATCAATCCTCTAAGGCCAGTACTGTCACTGGACAGGGGTGGGCCTTGTCTGGGGAAATACACATAACCCTTCCACAGCTGAACTGGGCCCACAGGGCTGATACATGTGCAACGATGCTGGCTACCATACCCTGACTCAGGCATGACATATATTTACAGTTTTATGTGCCACCAGGACATCATCTTCAGGGTTATGTAGTTTTTAAAACAAGAGTACATATTTTGAAGGCAGTCCTTGTGCTGCAGAGACGTGAGTGTCAGTGCAGCTGTCAAGAGGGCACCTGTGGCCTCCATACCTGCTCTGTGGCATTGGTAGAGCAGGTGCTGCAAATCAGGATACGGATGCACAAGGCATACACTCTGCTTATGGCACAGAGCTCATGAAAGGGGAATCTGATTACCAGATTTCCCTTACAGAGATGGAATTACCTGTGTCTTTTTATCATTTAATTAAAAAATCAAAAAAGCCAGGGTTTTCACACCTTTGTCAGATGGCAATTCACCACAATTCCACAAACTCATTATGATTTCGACAACACAACAGTGTTTTTAAAACTACAAACTGGTAGGTACCAAAAGAGTTCCGTATTTTAAATCTGCTGTTGTCTAAAAGAGGCCATTACACACACAACCCCTAAGCAAACCAGCAGAGAATCTGCACAGAATATTTGCTCGGACTCTCTAATGAATCCCTGTCTAAACCAATCCAGAGATGGTAAACTTTGCCTGCCAGAGTTTAATGTCATGTCTTTGGTTCACCTGAAGAAGCAATGTATCTACACTTTCAGATGGGATGTTCCTCTCTCAGCCACTCCACTTTCTCAGCTGTGATTGGAATATAACAACACTGATAGAACCGAGCGTCAGTGTTTTCCATCATTCCGCATATGAACTTAGTGATAACTGAATGAGTGACCGATTGCACTTGGGGAGCACCAAAACAACTAAGAGTAGTACACAGTGATTTCTCTGTTGCACACTATATCATCAACCATGGGTTAAATTGGTGCATTTTACCACCAATATTTTGAGAAACATTGGGTAAAAGGCAGTACAATTGACACTTGGTTCTGGGGGTAAATATTCCATTCCACTAGGAGCCATATTCCCAAAAAGTACGCAGCAGCATTTTTCAATGCATTGTCATTACGCCTTTGTCCACAATATGTGCCAGCATTGTCATTGTAAAACACACTTCCTGTGGCCACCTCGCAAAACATATTCTGGTATTCTGCCAGTGTAAGAAGGCATGTTTATGCATGCAGTGCTAAAAAATACTAGTGTTGCATCTGTAACAACTCACTCATGTTGCTGTGCAAATAATTATAGTATTGCAAATGCAAGAACACACTGATGTTTATGTGCTTAATAATGCGGGTCCCGCCACTGTGGGAGATATGAGAATTCTGCATGTGCCAGTATTGCCACTGTAATGCCACATTCATGTTGGCTGAACCTAATCAATCCAATATTGCCACTGTCAAATCACATTCATGTTGGCTGTGCTCAATAATCTCAGCATGGCTACAGTAATAACAAACGCATGTTGGCTGTGCCAAATAATGTCAGTATTGCCACTGTAAAAAGACAATGGAATGCTATCTGCACAACTATGGGCCAGCATTGCTACTGCAAGAACGCACACATGTTAGCTGTGCTCAATAATGCAACTATTAAAACTGTAAGCACACAGTCATGTTGGTTTGCCCAAAGATACCAGTAATGCTACTAGAAGGAGACATTGTAATGCTGGTTGTGCCAATAGGTGACACGTATACCACTTTAAGAACACATTCAGGCTGGGGGCAGCCAATAATGCTAGAAATGCAGCTGTGAGAGCAGTCTCTTACTTCTATGCCTAATAATGGCATATTGCCATCGTAAGATGGCATTGTCATATTGGCTGTGACAATATGGACCCATATTGGCAATGTAATAAGACCCTCATTTTGGCTGTGCACAATAACATCAAGATTACCACTGTAACAACACACTCAGGTAATGCCAGAAATGGCCCTGTAACAACACAATCCTTTTAGCAGTGGCCAACAATGCCAGTATTGTCACTGTTAGAAGCCATTATCATGATGGCTGTGCCAATTACGTCAGTATTGCCACTATAAGACACACACATGTTGTCCATGACAATAATGCCATTATTGCAACTATAGGGACACAGTCACATTGCTGTGACCAATAAATCCATTATCGCCACTGCAAGACATTGTACTGCTGGATGTACCAATAGTGCCACTGTAAGAACAGACTCGTGCTGGCTGTGCCTAATAACCCAGTTTTGCCAGTGAAAGAATACACTCAGGTTGGCTGTGCCCTATAATGCCAGTATTTCCACTATACACACACTCATGCAACTTGTGTCACAGTATGAAGATGCTTTCATGTTGATTTGCCCAATAATTATATGATTGCCACTTTAGAAGGCTTGTTCAGGCGTTCTACACCAATATAGGGCAGTATTGCCACATACCACTGTGTCTTTCAGCCAGTGTCCAAATGAAGCCCCACCTGTCATCAGAAATTGCTGCTGGCACCTCCACTGTAACGTGTGTCCCCTACAAAATCACCATGGAGCCACAAACACAGAATACACACTTCCCTAGATGCCAATGTCAGTCCCTGTGCATCCCAAAGCTACAGAAGAGCTTGACATAGTCCAAAGTAAGCCAAATTACTCTATGAATATCTACTATTCCTGCCTTGAATGACCCCTACACAAAGACTCCAACAATGACATCTTAGCACTCACCGCAATCTTCCAATTCTGTTGATTCTTGCAGACAGCATTCTGTTCTACTCTCCTCTGTTACCGGTGTTGTTTAAAACGAAGCAGCTCAGTCCGCATTTTATTTATATTTTCTATGTAATTGGTTAGTTCTATTAATTCTGTATTTAGTTTTATTATATGATGACCAAAAGACCAGTTAGATGGAGCATATCAAATAACATGAAAAACGTATGTTCACCCTACCCACGCCCTTTTGCGACTGTTCCGCAAATTGATGCATATTTTACTGGTCTATGAGGTAGCAAATTGCGGTCCATGCCTTGGGTCACATGAATGGAAACCTCCCTTGACACTAACCATTGATTAGTCTGGAGCACTGGGCAAAAAATGCTAGGGAGTACCAGGGGTGGGCCAAGAGGCATGAACATAGGACACCACCTTTCTTGCCCATCTGGGCGCAGCAGCGATTAGACATTTGCAGCAATCCCTGTCCATAAGAAATCCTACAAGGAAGCAATAACATCACACAACGCGGTATCAGGTTTAGGCTAATTCCAGTTCTTCACCTAAAACAGCATTGGTCTATGGGCTAATTCATGATTGTGCCATTCAAAGTCATAATACCAATATAACTTGCCAGCGAAACACTTAGTAAAACTCGTTGCAGGCTTCATGTGGATGTGTTTGTACCGTCACTCATACTGTAAGACTAGTACCAAGAACAGCTCCAAAAGATGGAGGTGCAACTTTGATTTACTAACTGTGAGGGGGAGGTGTTCCAGCACACAAATAAGACCCCATATCCCTTCAATTTCATCCTTTATTGGCACGCTTCAAGAGCTTGGCTTCCACAATTCTTTTCAATTCCTTGATGGGGTCCTTAGCTGATACGTTCAAGTTTAAGTACCACACCTATGCAAATGGCACTTAGCTATGAACCCTCTTTAAACAGGGACAGGACAACCACACTATCCCCACTGATACATTCTCTAGTGTCACCACCTGTATACAACACTCCCACCCATGGATACGAGTTAGTTAGCTGGCACTAAACAGAGATAAGTCTAACATTCTTATATTTGGCTCAGTATCACTACTCTCCATTCCATACTGTACTCTACATTTTTCTGACAGCTGGAAGATGAAGAACATGAAGAAACAGGTCAACATGGTAAACAAATAAGGTACAACAACCGAAAGCAGCCAAAGACCGTATTCTCTACTTGAACACCAGCACAAACCATTCCGTTGTGTGGGCTCCAAATCTGTACATATGTGTTTATTGCAACTCTACCACGTTTTAGATTCTGAAAAAAACAAGCTGGCAAAACCTCCTCTAGGCTGAAAACCAGAGACCAAGCTCAGGCATCCCCTGGTGCACTCCACTGACAGCAGTGCTGTCCCAGAAGAGGATTGACATTCAGGTCTGCGCCATGCTTCACAGTGAGTCCCACACTGCTTAGACAGAGCCTTCAAAAAATGGCAAATTTAGAGATGATGTGTGTGCCTCCAAACACATTGGGCCTCATTACGACAATGGAGGTAGCCATGCCGCTTTTAGCGGCATGGCTACCCCCATACTGGGTACCGGGTCCGGGTTCCCTGAATGGGTAAATACCGGGCCATTCCGACCTTGGAGGGCCCGGTATTTCCCCATTCAAGGAACCCGGACCTGGTACATCCCCATTCCCATTTGAGCCCCCATGGGCTCAATGGGAATGGGGAGGATGCTAAAAACGGGCCCATTAATGACGGCCTGTTGTTAGCATCCTGATCTGCTTGCGGGAGCTGCTAAGGACGCCTGGTTTAACGAGGCGTCCTTAGCGAGACCGTCGAGCAGACCTCGTAATGAGGCGGTAGGGGGTTAACAGCGCTGGCAGCTCTACCGGTGCCGTTAACCCCCTACCGCCACGGTAGTAATGAGGCTCATTATGTTGTTTGTCCTTCCCCATCTGTTCGTGCCATGTTCCCACAGTGGAATGCTTACCCTCCTGAAGACCCCACTGTTCTTGAGTTAGGAAGGAAGCTTTTTCCAGGCAGGTTTTTGTCATTATCCTGAAGTGGGAGAATGGGAGAAAAAGCTCCCCCCAATCTTCTCGCGACCATGGCCTAGAGGATTGCGGCCCAGACACCCGCAACGAGATGAATTCGTCTATCTACCAGACGACCAAATACCCTGGTTCAAGAACATAAGGATATGCCCACCAGCCTGCCCTACTCAAGCCGACACCTGAGGCATGGATGAACTCGACTAAGACCTCAACAACAAGCACCCACATCGTTAGAGATACCATGACGACCTAGCCAACTGCCAAGAACACACGTGCCACCATGCACACTGGTCACTCACGCACCAACCCACACAAAGAATATATTCAGTGCTATGACGTAGGTGACGGATACACCCACTGACGCGCATCTTTATTATTTTTCACATAGGTTTTTCCGTAATGCAGAAACGCAAGACGCATAAAGCACTCGCGTATACGCTTGCTGACGCTTCTCCCACCCCTCGCATCGTGATGAGAATATAACGAAGACGTAATACTGCCTATGAAGCCATGTCACACCACGACCCAGGTGCCGTGCATTACACAACCCCACCCATGAACCAGGCCCAAGTAGGCCGCAAGCAAGAACCGCCATGAACACTGAATGAGCGAGAGTACAAGTGCTGATCCCGCAGAACGAGCCGAGCGAGAGCTCACAGCCAAGGGGGCGATGTTGCAACTAGTATGCTACCAGCCGGCGACAAGGTCACACATGTAAGCAAAGCCAAGCACACAGAAGCAAAATACAACTTTAAATGTGCAGAATTCTGCCCCAGCCACGGTCTCTCCACACGTGACCAAGCCAACCTGACAAGGTGCCAGACCCACGAGGGAGAAGTCGCCTGGGTCCCACGTCTGGGACACAGGTTGCAACAATGAAATGACCCGATGGACACCTACACCGATGGGAATGGTCTGCTCTCAAGCCTATGAGCAAATCCGCACATTGTCTGCACGAACACATAGTTACACATTGTTGCTAGTGACAGGTACACCGCAAGCTGGGAACAACGATGGTCCCAGACTGGGGGGCTCGCGGTGGACCAATCAGAACATGGGGGCACTCATCATTGACGCCACTAACATTAGCCAATCATCAGGGGTCTTCGTGTAACAATTTTCAACTATCTAATAGAAGGGACAACCCAAGTATACCACCTGACTCATCCTCAACCACTAGTATTGTTCTCTATATGTATGCTATACTAACCCTACCACTCGAGGAACCAATCCGGAGTGGCAATAGGTTTTTCGCTAACTTTCCCAGGTGACGCAAGTAGCGCGTCAAACTGAGGCAAAAAGGGCCTGCGAGCCCCATGAATTAGACCCATCCCTGCCGTTGTTTTAATAAACAGCAGAACCGCCTTGCTTCTTGTGTGTGTCTCATACTCATTTTTGGGGAACACGGGAGGAGTTGGGGCCTCCCAGCCCGGAGGTCCGCGGACGGCTCAGCCGACCCTGGGATAATCACCCCGACAATTCACTTAATGTTTGTTTAGCATACATCTTGAAGCAGACAAGTGCTGCATATGGCACCATGTAAGAACTTTCTAAAGATAACATTAAGGTGTTCTCCGCCAATGGTGGTTCCATAGTTGATAGAAAGCATAAGTAAATAAGGAAGGCTTAATCTAGAAGAGAGCTAGTTCTTACTGTCGATATATGAACATTCTCTTTTTTTTTAATGAGTATGGTTGCTGGGCTGTACCTGGAGCAGTTTGTTTTCCAAGATGGCTGTATGCAGCTCTTTCATTAAAAGTGGATGGCTACAAAGAATTATACTTAAACACTGTTTCTTGAATGTCATGATTATGTTGATTTGAAAGTACCACACACCGCTGCAAAATCATTGGCATGTTTGCAGGCCTCAGTTAAGGTTTGATGGCATTAACTGTGCCAGTACGGCCAAGCTAAATTACTATTACTGGTTATGGTGATTTACAGCAAAATGTATGGTTTCTGTTCTGCCCCAAAATGGAGACCGGTAGCTCTTCAATTGGGATATGTAGAATTACTGCATGTTGTGGTAAGTCCACCTGGTGCATTGCCACCACTTTTCATGGAGGTATAAACTCCATGTTAGTGTGGAGCAGACTTTTTATTGTTTTAAGGATTACGAAACCAATAATAATGCAGATTGATATAACAAGCGGTATTCAGAAATTCTTACTGCTTTACCATCACTTCAGGTAAGTCCCAACTTGTTTCTGTTGCAAAAATCAAAATTGGAATAAATGCACACTCTCTGATGTACTGCACACACTTTAGTTCACACACAAGGCATACCATTCAGGTCCAAAATATAAGCATGACAATCCAAGGATTAAAAATCATACATTTAAAGGTAAAAAAAAATAAGGACTGTGTCTTTAAAAACACCACAACTCATAAACAGCACATTTTGCCAGCGACATCTTAAATTGGAACCCATAGGCGAGGCCAATAATTGTATTGGAAAGCATTTGTTTTCAGCCATTAGTGCATGGCCATCCCATATTGTCTCAATGAAGAGCGTAGTGCACTCAACACTGCAGAACAGCAGAAAGCGGCTCTTTCTAGAAGTAGCATTAGTATGGAAGAAAAGCTAAAAGCTTTGCAGATTTCTGATATGAAAATGTTTAGGAACTCATTTGTAGGAAATATGAAATAGCATGTGCAAAGCACGGGTTTCTCTGTCAAGGTCTATAAACGCTGCACACCATGAATGCATGTTTGCACATTTCTCATTGCAGATACAGTAGAAGGTCACTCTCATTCCACAATCTTCCCAAGTGAAAGGCGACTCTGGGCCTGATTCAGAGGTCGTGTAAAAATTGAAATGTGTTGTTCCAAGGAACAACACATTTCTTAACTGCGCCATATTCTGACAGCGAAAGAATGTGGTGCAGGGACTTGAAAGCCTCGGCTTCTGCATGAGCCTGATTTACGGCTTGACAACAGCCCTAGCAACCATGAGGAATTCAGGGCAGCCACACAGAGACTTATTCTCCTCCCAGCCGCACTGGTTTAGCACGTCAATAAAGTCCACTGCACACTTTTTCCATTTATAGACATAGGATTTCTTAGACTGCAGCACCACTTTTTTACTTAAGTGATAGTTTAAGAAGGGGCAGTCTTTATAGAAATGCTTGTAATGCCACTGCAGCACCTGTTCACCCACAATGAGAGATTTTAGAAGCTTTTGCTGCTGGAAAGCACAACATCTCCCCCTCCAATATTTCCACCCATCTCAGAATGATGGTGCTGGAAACTGGAGCGGAGAATGTCAAATTTCCACACACTTTTTATCACAAGCTCAGAATCAGGCCCTGTGTGTTGATTATTATGGCTTTATAGACTGGGGTCGGGGGACTTATCATGGAATGAAAACCCTGCCCAAAAGTTACGTCCCGAGAAAGAAAATTACGGCTGTTCGTTGGAAAAAGGTGATTCTCCCAAGTAATAATGACTCCTCTGCAGGTCAATAAGGCTATCAGCACATGGTGAAGTAAAACACGTATTTAATCAGGAGTAAATATACAAAAAGTGTTACTAAATGAAATGTGGTTTATCTTGTTATATTTAAATAACAGGGTTGGCTTTGTAAGTTAGGCATTTTAAAAGTAAACGTATTTGAATTGGACCAATGATGAATTAGCAGGCATTATGCTCAATGTTATGTTAGTATTAAATTGGATGCTGCCTGCTACATTTAAGGAGCAGTGAAAGACATCTTGCTGGGAATGTGCATTGCTGTTCATTGAATGTGGAGAAATACTTGTTGATTCCCTGTTTATTATGAAGTAATAATGTTTGGAATGCAGTCAATATCAGTAGGTATTGCCTCTGCCTGAGCTTTCTGATTGGTTGAGACAAGGGGCCTCATTGCAAGTTTGGAGGTAGCCATGCCTGTAACACAGGCAGGCTACCTCCAAACTTGCGAAAAAAATCCGGCACCTGCGAATGGGCAATTACCGGGTCATGTCGAGTTTGGCGGACCCGGCAATTGCCCATTCGCGGGTGCCGCTATTAAGGGACTCCCCATTTGGCCCCATAGGGCTGAATGGGAATGGGGAGCTCGGATGCACCGGCACCGTTCATAACGGTGCCGGTGCATCCATGAGTTGTGCTCTCGGGTGCCGCAGAGCGAGACCCGCGAGCACAACTCGTAGTATGGCGGTACGGGAGCAACGGCGCCGGTAGCATTACCTACGCCGTTGTTGCCTTACCACCATACTTATAATGAGGCCTAAGGTCAGTAATGACCTCCAAAGCCAGAGGCATTCACACAGTTAAAGGGTGGTAATGGCTACTGCAGCACTGTGTTCCCAATCGACATGTTGGAAATAATTAGCAATGCTTTCAATCAGTATATGCAGATTGTTATTAAGACTGTATGCTTTCTACACTGTATGATTCAGTTTCCATGAATTGACATAGCACCTAACTGGGCCTGATTCACAAAGCTATTTTGCAAGCACAAATGTACTTATACTAATGAAAAAGTACGAATTGCGTGTTCACAAACAGCAACCCGTTCTGAAACGAGATATTCCCGCACAGAAGATTGCGCAAGCAAGCAAAGTGGGAACATGCAGATCTGAAAGTGAGTGAATGTGAGGAGAGCTTTACCCCCATTCATAGCCAATCCAGAAAATAGATGTTATACACCTTGATATTTGTACTGCACCTACTGCCATTGTTTATGGCCTCAGAGTGCTCTAGGCTGAATGGCCCTTCGGAAGACCGCAGTCCGAACCAGCATGCAACTGTTCAACCATTAGCAGAGATGACTAGTGTAAAGACATCACACTAGCCATGCAATGATGCAATGCAGAGCTCAGGCGCAGAGCAGATTGATATGTCAGGGCCATGGGACAGCTAGACAACATTTTTCCTGGGACTCAACTGTATTCTGTGGGTCACTGTCTTAAGGGGAAAATGGACTACTATAAACTAGTCTATCGACCCCTCAACTATATATGCAGAACATATGTGCACTGAATAACATGCGTTCACATCCAAATCACACGCAGATTTCTCAGATATGTCAAAGATACATACACATGTCCACTTGTCTGTACAATCCAATTAATGCAGTACAGATATTTTATATTGCATAAAATATGGCACTCTTGGATCTAGTGAAAAAGTAATCTTTAGTATTTGTAGTAGTACAAAGCCTTCTAAAAAGAAATGATAGATGAGTGACCCCTGAATGCAGAGTTCATTAGACTGTGTGGAAGACGGAAGTGGACCAGGACAAACCGGTTGGGTAAGAATGTCCTTCTGAATGCAGTGAAGGTGTGACAACTTTCTGTTGTCTTATGTTACTTTGCTTATGGCTTGAGAAATGACACTTGACAAGAACTCAACAAATGCCGATAAGGTGTGCTGCATTTTCAAAAAGGAGTACATTACTTACTAGTTTTCTCCCTGGCGACAATGTTCCCAGGTCCCAAATGGAAGTAGGTCAGCTTTGTATTTTTTTGTATTGTCTATTTATTTATTGTGGAAACAAGATGTTTCGACCAAAAACACGTACATTGGCAACAACAGTGTGCTTAGTAATCTTTCGTCAGGGTTGTTACATCAGAAGGAAAGACAATGAGAGACTGACCACTTTTTGTAAGGAAATAAAAGATACATGGCACATGGACAGGTCAAGACACATGACAAATAATAGTTAGAGGGGACTGTGTATGTAGAAGATCCTAAATACAGTGGAGCGAGGACCAGGGAACTCATGGACAGGAAGTGATGTGTCAGTGAGTTAGTTAAGATTATTCCTTCTAGGTTTAGGACGTGGAGCCTCAATGCAGGTTTATTGGAGGGAATGGTAGTGGTGTTTTGGCATTGGAAGGTAGGGTGTTCCAATAGTGGAGAGCAACAAGGGAGAAGAGGCAACATCGAGAGGATGCACGGGGTGGATGGGGAACGCAGAGAATAAAGAGGTTGTTGGAGCAGATGTTACATGGAAGAGAGTAGCGAGAAATACAGATGGGCAGGTTGTGGGCAGGGAGCAAGTCCATGCTTTGATTTAAAGACATGAAGGACAATAACAAGGGGCTGCTTATCAAAGAGTGCCAGCTAGCATAGATGCAGTGATGGGAAGTCCGGGTAGATGGCACAGCGAGTAGAGTGCTCGTTTTGACATCTGTGCAGAGCCTGCTGATGCAGGTTCGAATCCCGGCAAGGCCAAACTGAGCCTTTTTATCTTTCCGAGGTCGATAAATGAGCACCACACACTGTGGGTAATAATAAGCAGCGCTCAGATACCTGAGGGTTAGTAGCGCTATATAAATGCTAAATTATTATTATTATTATTATTAAGAGCGAGGATAGAAGGTGCATGTGGAAAAGTTGATTATTGTTTTTAGCAGAAACAAGGAGTAGAAGAGGAAACCAAAGAGAATACTAGAGTAGCAGTGAAAGCAACTGAGTACCAGAGATAGCTGACCCAGAAGATACTTGTCAATTGTGAACAATGGTGAAATGGAACCAGTAATCAAAATCGTCAAGTATCTTCTGTGTTAACTACAACCTTGCACTGTGCTTCCTAATTTGGGTCAACCCGAATGTAAAATGATATCTTGAACCGATTAGTTGCATGCATCCGCATTGTAAATGTTCTGTACAAAAAGTTGTACTATACAGTGAGTAAAACACTTTAGTTAAGAAACAGGCGAAACTATTTATTTCACCAAAACCCATGAAATGTAGGGGATATGGGAAGTGACAACAATCTTAAATTGGAATCAGCCTTGTTGATGTCATCAATGATGTCATTTCTGATATAATTGAAGATCCCATTAACGATATCATGTATGTGCTTGCGTGCTGGCCAATAGGGGGTACACAGTGGGCCCAAGACATTAAACACTGTATCTTGTTTTTGCCAACTGTGCATGCGAGTGGGGAACTACATCTACCTTGCAAGAATGAGAATTCTCCAAAGCATACAGTGCATGCACACGTACTTTTGGCATGCATGTTGGCTCCCATGCAAACCTTTGACTTGCTACCATGCTGGAGGTATGGACAGCCTGATGGAATCTTCCAGTGTGTAAAGTCTACTCTATTACAGGCTATGACTAGTGGAATGCACAAAGAAGACAGACATCCTTTCCGACTTCTGCCTGCTCTTCAGTGACCCCTTTAGAAACCCTCTTGTACAGCATCCGTGTTTCTATTGCTTTTTTATACATGTGAAAAGAGGGCCCTCTCCAACACCCGTCCATGTGGATGCAGAATCCAATACAAACGTAAGTATTGTCCACAGCCTGCCACATAAATAACCAAGGAGTTAGGCATAGAGGTAGTTGCGCTTGCTGAGCGGCCATCTTACTGCACACAGGACCCATTTGAGGGACCTATCTGTAGTTTCTGCTGGTCACAATGTTCAGCAGGTTTTAAGGATCAGGGTCTAAGACAATAAAGATGTAGAGAACACATAAGGCAAACATTTAAGACACGAGCCAGATATTACCAGTATTAGACAGAGGGAAGGGGAACTGCAAGGAGGTGTAAATTGGGGAGGTGAGAGAAAGGTTGAAGATGGGGAACAGTAGAAAGGAATTGAATGTCAATGGATCAATAGATGCATTGGTAGACAGAAAGGGAATCTAGATCGTCGAACTTAAAGGCAGCTGGAGATCGTGATTTTAACCCAGGGGGTGCAGGAAAAGATCAGAGAGTCACCTGTATAAGAATAATTTAAAACAAAGAAATCTCACATCTTACTAGAATTGTACAGCTTTTGTATTTCCCACCCAACATTTTCCAGTCACTCTGGACTGGCTAACTGCTTGCGCGCCATTAGCTGGTGTCATGGCATTTTGAACCTCGAATGAATCTTTGAATGAGCCACTGCAAGGGTTATGGTGAGTCGCAAACTATACATCGAAATTACTATGGGTGTCCAGTCAACTGGTCGAAAAAAAACTGGTCGACTGCAATTTGGTCGACGCAATTTGGTCGAAAACCAAATGGTCGAATTTTTTTTTGTATTTATATATTTATTTTTCGGGTTTTCGTTTAATATAAAAAGGGGGTTTTAGAGAAAAAAAGGGGGTTGGGGGGGGACTCCCCCCCCAAAAAAAAAAAAAGGGTTAAAATAAAAAAATAAAAAAATTCGACCATTTGGTTTTCGATCAAATTGGTTCGACCATTTGTCTGGTCGACCAATTTTTTTCGACCAAATGTCTGGCAACCATTACTATGCCCTGGAATATCCTAAGAGACGTCCACTGCGGGGTTTGCTGTTGTGCCTATTGACTACCCTGGCTTGTCAGTTTAAGGAAACACTTGTCAGTAAATATGTATTTTGTGTATTGAAAGGGACCTTGGTTATGTGATACAGTTTTGATAACATTTTACAATGCTGCAATCAATTTAAGGGGAACATTAAAGCTGCATAATTGGCAAGCCTTAGCTTACCTTTTAGAAAAGCTGAACGAGGCGGTAAGGTGTGCCCAAGGTGCCTTCCGGTGCATTATATTTTTGGGAGATTGTAATGCCAATTGAGTGGCATGTGGGAAAATATGGAGGAGTTCCTCATGGAGGAGGCTACTCTGGGAATTCCTCCCGTAAACAAAAACCAAATGAGACGAGTTACAAATAGATGACAACTATATTAAATATTCAACGGTTACATATCTTAAATGGATGGACCACTTTAGATTCTTTTGCAGAACCAACATGTGTGTCCTTGAGAGGGCTGCCAGCGGTGGCAATAAAATTAGGCAATTAGCCCCGATCCAGAGGGCCATTACTGCATCAGGTAATGCCCCTGGGGCTCATAGTTACAGTTAATGTTATAGCTATAGTTACATATAGTTAATTATAGTTAATGAAGGCCACGGGCACATTCACAGACATGGTAATAGCAGGCCGGCGAGGGGCTTATTGCCATTAGTACCCCGGTCCTAATGGTCTTTTCTTTCAGGTTATGACACATGTTGTTTTTCGCTGCCCGAATAAAAAGGCGAAGAAAAATGCCTGCTGTGGACTGGGAAACATAGTCTGTTTTCCCTTTCCATGGCAGCCATAGTAAACAAAGAAAATTACCGACATGGAAGGGGAGAAGGAACTACATGTAGTCCCTTGTCCTTTTCCATGGTGGCCTGAAGAGAAAAAGAAAGGAAGACGGGCATGAGGGACATGTCGCAACGTGTGCACGCTTACTGGTAAGGTAAGGCTCGCAAAAGCAGTAATTTCATTCAGTGCGCCGTGTCCTAATCATGAATATGGAAACCTTTCAAGGGGTGGTGAATTTCCAAGTGGACCGAAGGACTTAAAGTGCTCCCTACCTGCTGATTGTGATGTGGTCGAGGTGGGTAATTTAGAGAGGAGAGTGGCGGTAAAAATTATAAATCTGATTACGTCAGATTAGGCATTAAACAGGCATATAATTAGGCCGAATCATAGCAAAAGTCAACTTCTCAGATCTGATTATAAAGGAGGGACTGCACAAAGTATAAGCCATTTTGGGTTCAGTTCCATTGCCATTAGCGCTGCTAAGACTAACACCCAGCACATCAAAGATGACATCACATATCTGGGCCACTTGTTTTTGTTCACTGAAGTATGTAGGCCTGTTGTTTGTGTTCATTGACAGTCAGAATTTTAAAATTCAAAAGGTGCTATATGTCTAGAAGTTAACATTGTCCTATGTTGTTAAGGTACTTTCCTTAGGGTTTGGCCTCAGCTCATGGTGCACATACATGGGAAAATAAGCATGCCTCAAACACACAATTGATTTGTATACATAATAATTAACTCTAATGTTATTGTCATTTTCTGGTGATGTTGATTTTTACCTCCTTACTGGAGTTTCAGTGTGTGTGGCTCAGCTTTCTATGCATTGTGGCTCTTCTTATGTATTGTGTGTAATAACATAAGTGTGCAGTAAGTCTTGACATTTTTGCTATTTATTCCATAATTAACATTAGTCAAAATTCTGATAGGTTTGTAGTTATTATTTTCCTAGCCAATATTACCAGATTAAAAATGCTGTACTTCTATGGTGCATGCTGCAGCCATTGTCTATATGTTTATATTATTAGGTCCCTGTATCAAAAACAACACTTCAATATAATGTTTTGTTTAGACGAGTACATTTTTTAATACATTAAGTAGTTCACGAGAGGCCTCCCAATCACCCATGATATCTTGCTAGCAACATTCTAAATTCAAACCATTGTAGGGACTTTTCAGCAAAATTAATGTTACATTTGTGATGTCACCTTTGATGTCCCGGTGTTAGTCTTAGCAGTGCACAATGGCGACACAGGTTATGGTTTCTTAGCTTACCATAACTGGTGAGTTCAAGGGTTTTTCGGTTTTAGCAAAGTTTTTTTTTTCTCAGAATTTCATAGTTTTTTTTTTAGTGCAACTTAACCATAACGTCCCTTTAAGAGCATGTTTTCACAAAATTTCATAGGTTTTTATTAGTGCAACTTAACTATAACGTCTGTTCACAACAAAGTTGTTTCACTGAATTTGATTGGTTTTTACCAGACCACCCCTTAATTTGCTACAAGTTCCTTATACCAAATTCTAATGATTACACCTAAAAATCACACTCACCGGCAATGTAGCTACTCCAGAGTCCGCGGGCAGTGCGATTGTCCGTGGACATCAGGTAGCATCCACAAAACCCAAAAGCACAGGGGACAACAGAAAATCTTGCACCCTTCAACCAACAAACACAGATATATAAAACAACATTACTTACATTTACTACACCCAAATATACCTTATTGAACTAATTATCCTTTTAAAATGTACAATTTAGCACACAATATAATGGAATGCACCAAGCACAAACCATAACTGTACACCTCATATTATCACTTCAGTACAACTCTTCATACAGACTCACATATACCAGGCACTCTTTCCAAAACAACCTCTTACCAAATAGTAAGTACACTGTATTCATGTCCCTATTATTACCATTCATTATATACACATTTCTTATAAGCCAATAACATTATTGTTTTATCTTAACAAAAATGGAAAACACACTTGATTGGTTGGAAGAAAACTTTCCAAAAGAAGAAATGAGTGAGGATGACATCTCTATTGGTAAACAATACCTCTTTCAATATAAACAAATAATGTAATTTATACAGATCTCAGTGAACTAGTCATTTCTTCTTTTCTTACTGTACATACTTTACATGAAGAAACAACATCCCAATTTAACTATGAAGAATCACAAAGACAATATCTATCCCCAACTATACATAATGAACTCATGAAAATGGGGGGTCATTACGAGTTGGGCGGTAAGGGTTAACGGTCACCGGTAATGATGCCGGTGCCGGTAAAACCTTACGCCCCTATTCCGAGGTCCCTTAGCGAGTCTCAGCAGGAGCGTATTCCGTTAAGGGACCTTGGAGTTAGCGCCTTCCCCATTCCCAAATGGGAATGGTAAACTGAATGGGGACTTACCTGATCCGCATAGGTCGGAATGTCCCTTTAAGTCCCCATTCAGCCAGACCGGACCCGGACCCGGGTTTGGAGGTAGCCATGGCGCTAACAGCGCCATGGCTGCCTCCAAACTTGTAATGACCCCCATTGTCTGCAAAATTTGATGAACTTAGTAACTGTAAGGAACTTTTTAAATTATGTTAAAATCATGTTATTAGAAATGTTGATTATCACTGTCATTCTTGTACCTGTTCCCCTTACCCCCAGCAGTCACCTCCCATCAAACTCCCAAAATATAAATGAAAGAAGCGTTGATGAAACTTCACTCCCTCCCTCCCCTGATAATCATTGTACAGACATTTCAAATTCTCCCATTTATGTTTCCCATTCCGATACCCCATCTCTTTCATACATACATTATTTTTTAAATATCTTGTATATTATTCCACATATTTATATTTAAACCCCAATTAATAGCCTATGGACGATACGACTCTCTGCTGTGTCCATTTATGAAATAGAATGATTGCAGACATCGCGCTGCGTCTGGACATCTCCGGTCTTGCATGACACACTTTTCATTAGTCCGTGGACAGTGCACCCATTTTCCAGTCATCGATGTGCATGCCCCCTGCGTCTCCCACTCAATGGATGTCTGCGAACACCTGCCGCCGACAACCATCGATGTCATCATGTGACTGCACCTGTACGGTGTGACGACGTGTCCACGGACAGTTTGAAACCTTATTTTCAAGTTGAAAGTTGACCCTTGCAGTGCTCCTAAACCCATTCTTGGTTGATCTGTCAATGTTTTATAACTTTCCAAGACCTATTTTCTACTCAGTAGGCCAAAAACAGTTGCATGGTCAACAGACGGTTCCTCTGAATGGACCCACCCATTACGTTTAGTCATTCTCAATCTGGCAATCCAGGAGAGAGCATCTAAGAGGACCTGCTTCAGCAAACCAACTGCAAAATATTCAAAACTGTATCTATGGCTTCAGTCATGGCTATTCCTCCTCCCAAGCCACCACCACAACATCAACCACCTGGAGGACCTGGGCAGGAAGAGATGCAGAAGAGGATGAAGAGAGCAAGATAAGGTAGTGGAAGTGCCAACCTCTAGCGCCCAGAGTGAGTCATGGGTATATTGGATTTTCACCACTGTTGGGAGTGTTCTGAAGGCCCGGGTAGCCAAAGTTAGATGCACTGAGTTCCACATCATACTCAGTCACAGAAAACCTGTGCTGTACTCCTACGGGACCACTTACATGCGTAACCACACCAGATCCAATCACGCAGGTGCTCTGAGAAAGGCTGTTTCTTTCTCAGGGAGAAATAAGTTGATGACCTCTACTCCATCTTCCTCGACCGCTCCTGCCACCGCACAGGCTAATCCTGTGGGGCAGAGGATCCCGTTGGAGGCCTCGCATGCCATATAGGATGCTGTTGAACCTTACCATTCAAGGGTCACAGTACTTTGTTTGTACTGTGGCACACCGATCTGCAGGGGGGAGCAATTTTGAAGTGCCTTCAAGGTCATTGTGACCTATCTTAAATTTAAGGCCCACCCAACATCTACCCCTGTCCAGCGGCACATCCGACTCTGTGGTTGGGGCCCCTTCCCTCCCCCAACACACCTTAATTCTCTTGTAAAAAATAAAAAAGCAAAAACAATACAAAATCAAAAAACCCAAACAAAAAGGTGCCTTCAGGAGCCACCTTTCACAGTTAAAAAATAGAAAGAAAAAAAAAATCACAGGGCCATTTTCAGCCTGCATAGACCAGGGACCGTACGAATCTCCGCAGACACCCAAAGAATTCCAGGCGTGGGGTGGGGAAATTAAAATAAATCAACCTGTTTTTTGTTAAAAAATGATGGCTCTTAAAATAACCTTTTTTTTTTTAAATGTTGAGAGTTTTATATACTGAACTAACAAATATTCTATTGAACGTAATTATTTTGTCTAACTTTCACCAAAACTGCTTCAAATTTTTTTTCTGTTTTTGTTTTTTATTTACTACAACTATAAAAGAAAATCACGACATATTTCACAAGTTCACAAAAATTGTTTCAGTGCATTTTAGATATTTAAAAGAAAAATCAGATTTCCGCCATCAGTCAGATGCACTCCATCTCCTCGAAATATATTCATAATATCAAACTTAATATTCCCAATATGAAAAGATGTGATTCCAAAATCCTGAAAAATCACACATACAGCTTTGTTCACTTTGCACCTTGCTTTCCCAATTTGTGGACAAAATAAATCAAAATGCATCCACATTTGTCTTTGATGTATCCGAGAAAAAACTAACTTGGAATGTGGCGACAGTTCCATTAACTTTCCAAATGCATCCTTCATAGCAAACTGTACAGAAATTCTGGTGACATAACCCAAACTGTTGCCTCCACAGTGAACAACAATGATGTCCGGATGCTTGAAAGTAAACATATTCTCCCAAAACGGGAGCAATTTTGCCTACTTCATTCCTCAAACTTCATACCATGAAACCTCAAATTCTGTTAATCCAAGATTCCCAGAAAATCCACACTGCTCAGAATACACCTTTAGCCAATGGACCCAAGAATCACCCCCATCCAGAAACTCTGCTTCACCAAAGCCATAGACATCTTCACTGCCCACAACAATGATAACTCTTGCTACCCAGTCTTCCTTCACACCACACCCACAAACCCTGATTGGCTGATCCTTGATGTCTGCAGACATCCACAACCATATGTGGTCTCACAGTTCCTTTTCCATTCCTTTAATGCCATGGATGGCACATGTACTGTCTGTGGACTACCGCAGGGTCCTCGTACACTGCAGCACAGGGCTGCCCTTCTACCCTTTATATGGATAATGTTGGCAAGTATCCATGCACAGCCAACATATTAAACTTCCACACACTAAGTGCCACTTAAAATTGTTCTACAAATCTTTTCCATCTGCTTTTCATTTCAATTAGAAAACAGTTACACACAGTGCTGCAATAAATGCACATTTGCATTTTTTTAACTTTCATCAAAATCTCCTACAAAAAGAAACATTTTTTAAACGCTTAGAATATTTCCATTTCTCATTCCATATGAATGTCGCACTTTCCAACCCCTCTCATTACATCCCTTATACTGCCACCATTCTCCAACTGCTCACACATATGTGTATACTGCCAAAATATCTATATACAACACTTCACCTTGAATATAAAGTACTGTTCTTTCCCAATGTGTACTATAAGATACCAAAAAACGCTGCAACAACAATCTGCCATTGCATTACCACTAGGCCACAGTTTCCCTATTCTTTAAAAACACTGCAACACATTACAAACACATTGCTCCACAAACACAGCACTTATTTTATTAAAATCACTAGCTTAAACATAACCTAGATATGCTTTTTTTTCTCCCATTTTTGCCCTGTTCCTTGAAATGTCCCAAACAGCACTACTCATACTCCAATTGTCCTAACCTAGCATACTTTACTACACCCCATAACACAGCTTTATTAACTCTTTGTTCCCAACAACTCATTTTACCTTCCTAAATAATAACCTCTCTTACTAAACGTACTTCACCGTTTCCACATATACCCACTAACTTTCTTTGACAATTACAGGAAAAAAGATTTCAGAAGAAAGCTACTGAAAAAAGAACACTCTTTAAGTACATTAATTTAGCATGCATATCTCTCTAATTGTACAATGCACGTTCACTATATATTAGTCTAAAGTATTCTGTTCTACTCAACAGCATTTATTTCACTCTTACTCATTATATTGCAACATTCACATTCTTTCTATTCCCATCTAAACATTGCTCTTTATTCAATAGAACCACCCATTCTTTCCTGGCTAATAACACATCCATCTCTCATCAACTTCTATACCACAATGTTACTTCCTTACTATTCCATACCCCTATCCACATAGTCCTAATTCAAGCCGAACAACTTTTACACAAATTGCATTCCAAATCACTATCACACATTACCACACATACACACACGACCTCACCCATTTTCCATTACACCCACACAACCCTCATACCTATGCACTAAATCATACCATTATGACAATCACTGTTTTCCTCAAAATATCATAATGTCCCTACGCCACCACTCCTTTACTCACTAACCCAAGCCAATCACAACTGTACAGACATTTATGCTTGCAACCTTCCCAACCACACCTATCATCCCACTACACAATCATACAGCACTCTATTCATCTCTACAATCACAACCACACACCCATGCACAATACATGCATATACATTCCACAACTTTCAAACAGAATTTCTTTTTCCAACAGAGCAGAATGCCTACTAAAAACCAACTTTGTAGAAAATAAAGAAAATATAGAGCAGATAAGAATAAAAACAGACCATATAGTAATCCACCTCTAAAACAATGTAAAGAAAATATTAAAACAAAACAGCTACTAACCCCACTCATCAAAATGAAACCAGCCACCACTAAAAAAGTAAGGCCTCTCTTGAAAAAACTTAAAGTAAAACAAGATATACAAACACAAGCAGACATATCAATGAACCTAACACTACATCTACCAATGTTAACATAGCCACAGTAATGCATTCCCAAAAAATAATTTTACAAAAACATTTCATCGTAGATTTCTTCACAAACTTATAAAGACAGCTAAAAAGTCACGATCTACTCTTAAAAACTATTGCAGAAGATTAATTCTCGGAGCTCTAATTGACAGCACATTTCTACTAAAGAGAAAATTGCTTATAATAATTTTATTCATTTTATTGGAAACTTCTATGGCGCCTATACACAAGTATTTCCACTAACTAGATTAATCAATAAATTCCAAAAACAACTTCTAACTATGTCCAATGTCAATATAGATATCTTTTCAAACTTCTGTGAAGGTGAATGGATTCACACAAGCAGCACTTAACCATATTTCAATGAAGAAGCTTATAAACAAGAACAAAAAAACAATTGCAACAGACAGCAATGGGCAAGGGTATGAAAGAGTAGGAGACACCATTATGGCAAAAGAAACCCTTATAGAAAAAACTTCCCCCACAAACTTTGAACCAAATGTTCCTTTCGCACAAACTGTCCAGTTTACTATTAGACATGCCGCTCAATATGTAACGTATGCCAACAATCCTTCAATTCCTCAATCACTATGTGAAACTAAAAGACAAAAATAGAATGAAAACTTTACAAACCATAGATCCCTGGCCAGTGACAAGCCACACTGGACTGTAATGACATTTGTTAGCCTGCATTTCAGGAACTGCTTGCAAATGCACCTTCCACCACAAAATATTAGCAACACACCATGCTGCTATACAAAGTCTTGTGCATAAACTGTACTATGCAAAAAGTCCTGCTATAGAATTCCAAATGTATAATTACATTCTCCTACATGGAACAGCCAAAGAACTCATTTGAGAAATAGAGCACATCCGAAGAAAACATTTTGAAACTGAAGTTGACTTAGTAACTTCAGAAAACATTAGCGAAAACCTCACAAACACCAACCTCCTAACAAACACATACAAAAAGAAATAGCTAAGTTTCAAAACACATCTACTGAAATACCATACCAAGTATGTGTTTGTTGTTGCAAAACATTTTATAAAAAGAGTACAAAAATAGTAGATTTGGCCTACCAAATAGTGGACAATGAGGAACCCAATGGTTCCAATTAGCTTTATATCTAACAGAAAATAAATACATAAATAACTGATCCCTCAATTGTTTGCATGCACTGCAATACAAAGCTTGACAATAACCAAATGCCATCATGTGCTATCACTAATAACTTAAAAATATTCCCACTTCCAAAGGCTCTCCAACAACTTAACGTGTATAAGAGCATTATAATCCAAACAGTATACACCTTTCAAGCTATAATAGTCTTTAACTGAAAACAGCAAAATTGCCTCCATCTGAGTTACTAAAAGGCATTTGTGGCAAAGTAGTATATTTGCAATTAGATCTGAAGAATAAAGTAGAAACTCTAGGAGTACAATAGCCAATAGGTCAATATTTGTACTAGTTAATGGTACAAAAGACAAAAAAGTGTCAACAACTAGTCGACTTAAACAAAGTTAGACAAGCGCTACAATATCTCAAAGAAAACAATGAATACTACAAAGATATAAACATTGAGGAAAACGTACGAGAAACCACCCAAATAATTCAAGATTCAACACCAACTGGCCAATTTGAACATGTAGATCCTGTTACTGCAGCCAACATTTTAGACAACTATACAATTCACCAACTACACTCCAAAGACATCATAAAAGATGAATTAGAAACACATCAAATGCGTCAAACCAAATGCTCCCCAATGAGCCAATGGGAGAAAAGTGTAGAAGCATATTCTTTTCCTCTGCTCTTTCCTACAGGAAAAGGAGAAAGATAGGATGGAAGATCCATACAAATTACTGTGTCAGAATATTGCTCTTTACAAATGTATTCTGAAGACCCCAGATTTAGACAAAATGGAGAATACATTTTCCACCAAGTGAACTAGCAACTCTATGTTATGGAGTTGCACAAACATTAAAAATGGGCTCTAATTTTGTAAACATTCACGCTACACAAATGCTTAAAAAGATAAAAGACAAAGATAGTCAAGTATCACAAATCTCTTGGAAAACATGCGTGGTACAAAAGAATACTGGTTCCGACATCACGCTGATGTTCGTTTTATCAACTGCTTCAAAACATAATAGACAAAGATGAAGTTTTGCAGTCAACTATCACAAATCTCTTGGCAAACATGCATGGTACAAAAGACTACTGATTCTGACGTCATGCTGATGTTCGTTTTATATTAAGGAACCTAAGCCCACCCACATGGTTTGTTACTTTAAGTTATGGAGAATATGCATGGGATGTCTTGGATGAATTCTTACGCACTGAAAACCAAAATAAAGAGGGACTAGATATAAAAACACCAGGAGCACTCTGTTGTCTTGACCCTGTCAATGTATCAAGGTACTTTCACCATTGCTTCATTGCCATGCTGCACTAAATCTGCAATAAAACTACCACTACACTCAGAGAAGTGGAACACTTCATTTGGAGAAAAGAATATCAATCTAGAGGAGCAACACACATCCAAATGCTTTTATGGATAAAAGATGCACCTACATTTGCCATGACAGTGATGCCACTGTTGTACAGTTTACTGAAAAATACATTACCTGCGACATCTCTTCAAAAACCACATATAGTGACCTACATACACAAATCTTACACTTCCAAAAACATAAGTGTAGCAAATACTCCAGCCGTAGATATGAAAACAAAGGTAAATACTACATCAAATGTCTCTTTGGCTTCTCTGGACCAGTTTGCGCAAATGGACACATAAATAGCTTGATATCTTCTGTTAGACACAGTGCCAAAGGCACATCCCCTAAAATCACATACATACAACATTAGCAGGGATGAAACATCCAAGTACATCAATGATTACAGTGCAATAATTGCCCTCTTGTGGAATGCAAATAAAGACATATAATACATTGCAGACAATTCCACTGCAGTTGCAAGACATGTCACAGCCTATCTCACCAAAGCTGAGAAAACATATCTAAAAGGCCTCTATGGTGAGATATCATCTGACAAAACACTGTCACACAAATTGTACAGCTTCAGTATAGAAATGCTCTCCCATAGAGAATTTGGGTGCTTTGAAGCTGCAGACCATTTAACAGGTACAGCCTTATATGGCACATCTGTACACATTGTCTTGCTAAACCTTGGTCCAGCTTCATCCCAAAGAAGAGTACTAAAATCCTATGAAGACATATAAACAATAGCCACAAATGGTCCAAACAGCCAGGACATTTTAAAAAACAATGTAATTAAGACATGCTACCCAAATAGAAGTACTGCTTTGGAAAACATGTGCCTGCACGACATAGCTGAAAACTACTCCTACAAAAAATATGTCACACTGGATGAGACACTTGGCAAATATACAGTCTCAACTTGTAAAGGAAGCATAGTATGATATGATATGATAAGTCATTTATAATGCGCCTGTACACAAGTGTTTCTAACAAAAAGGACGAAACCCAGCCTAATCTTTTAAAGTTATTTAAATCTCTGCAGCATAGAGAACTGTGTTACATGACATTACTGCAACATTTTGAACCTTAGAGAAAAGTAGAAGAATTATTAGGTGATCCTGATTTGAAGCTGCATTCAAAGCAAATGAAAGCAGTATAACAAATGTCAATTTCAAATAATACAAACAAAGGTTGGACAATGAATGCCAACAAGAGGAAGAAATTGAAGCTTTATCCGATAAAGACAATCATGAGGGCAGTCAACCTTCCCTTACAGGATGCCAAGAACCACTTGGGATACCACTCATTTTAAATGAAGCAGAAATAGCCATGACTGAGGTAGAAAATACCATGTATCAATCTAAACAATCGGAAGAAGACTTGTGAGTGCTCATATCATAAGTAAATGATGACCAACTCTAAAAACGTGTAGCTCTAAACATTATAAACCTCTGCTCCCATATGTAAGTGGTGAAGCTGGTTCTGGTAAAGTGTTCTTAATTAGATTAATCAGCACATTGCTACCAGAGTTAACAAGCAACAACCTTTCATCTGTTGTAAAAGCCCCCACAGGTTTAGATGCCTACAACATAAGAGGTGTAACTTTGCACTGACTACTGATCCTCCCAGTAGAACAACATAACACATTAGAATACTGTAAATGATCAGCAGAAGCTGCTACTGAAGTCCTCAGAATGATGAAACAAATGAAAGTGCTCCTGATAGATGAAGAAAGCATGATGTCCAACCTCATGTTGGCTTTAATTCATCTCAGAATGCAAGAAGTCGTAAAAAATGACAATGAAGAACTTTTTGGAGGAAAACATGTTATTGTTTTCAGAGACCTCCTACAGTTAACACGATTAAAAGATCAACCTATTTTCAAAACCATAGGACACAAACAATGCCGTAACACACTCGGCAGCATTGGAAATGTAAATGTCTGGCAACATTTTTTCTACAGAGAACCAACTCAAAACATGTGTCAGTCTGGAGACCTCACCTATGCTAAAATTTTAAAAAGCATTAGAACCGTCTGCTTACTAAAGATGCAAAAATCATCTTAAATACTAGACTAATCCATGAGCTATATCGTTAAAACACATCTGCTCCTAATGCCATGGAACAAATAACTCAACAAAATATAAAATACATGTCTCAAATGCCAACCCTTGCAAGCTGTAGTCTATTCAATGAAACAATGTTGAAAATAGAAATGCAACCCATACTGCATATCAGCTCCACAGACAAACTAGAAGTGCACGGCATGAGAATCCCTACGTGTAAACAAGCAACAGAATGACTAAATAGCTTAGAAAAATCTATCTCCAGCACAGCTGGATTAGAAAAAGTATTTACACTGTGTCTCAACTGTGGAGAAATTCTAAAACGTAACCTTGACGTAGAACAAGGTTCAGTCAATGGAGCAATTGGTACAGTTGTTGGCTTCCAAACATGTCCAAATAACAACAACATTCAGTTTGTCAACATCCACTTGCAGAGGTTAAACAAATAGGCCACACAATGGCATGCGTTCTTCTTTTCAAAGACATGTATGTAAGGAGTGAACAATTATCTCTCTATCTCTTGCATATGCTGTCACTTTTTACAAATCACAAGGTCTAACCCTAGGTCACGTATTGATTGACATTGGCAGCACAGTTTTAACCCCTTAAGTGCCAGGCTATTATGCAAGTCTATGCAAAAATGACAAGCATACTCGTCCATGCACTTAAGGGTATAAAGAAGGTATGAGTTATATAGCATGTTAGCGTCTGCGTACACTCAATGGTCTATTCCTAGTTAACTTTGATGCAAACAAAGTAAACACTGACATTCCTTGCATCCTAGGATACAACAGGCTACATGCGCTGTAAAACCCTTATCTAGAAATATACCCTGTACCATAAAAAATAAAACTTTTAAAAGGAAAAGTAATACAAACAGAACCCATAGCAGATCTCCCAACAATCCAGCTAAAGAAACACAGAACCACTGCTGCTACATCAAATAATACAACCACAAATCTCTCTACTCTAAAATCAACTACATGTGCATCAGAAGACAAAGAGACACATGGCATAACTTTCTGGTCCATTTAAATTCAGCAACACAACTAGAGTAAATTGCTATGCAAATATAGCACTCAATCTTCTCTTCTAATTGCCACCAATTGTTCGCAAAATGTACTTAAACGGCTCGGACAAGTTGTGTTTGTAAATGCTCGACCTTCATAGAAATGCCACAAATAATCCTGACATCACTTACAGTGTCTCAGGTATAAGACAAGAATTGGACTACTTTATAGGAATCGTACAATTCACCATAAACACACAGGAATATCCACAAGAATTCCTAATTTACTTACTACAAGTACTGGAAACCAAAAACATCACTATCAATGAAATCCTCCAGATCTCATTCATGAGGAAAACATACATGCACTCTCTGCAACCAGGTTTCACAAGAGGACATCCCTAATGAACGAGTTGTGTACGTATCTATACCAAATTATTAATCCATTCCATTTCCCCAGTTTCTGCAGAAAGCAAATCATAGCATAACATTCTCTTTTTGTAATTCAGACAATCGTTCTAACATACAAATAAACTCACATGGCCAATATGTGATACTAATGCTTCTAAGGTACAATGCAGGTGGTACCAAAAACAACTGTAACCTTACTAGCTTCACACACGGGCAAGTATCTCGTGGTAAGAAAACCTTCACAACCGTAGGCATAATCTATCACACTGTTGCTACAACCACTTCAGGCCCCTATACTGCATATGTCACAAAAATAAGTGGTTGGTTTGAATGTAATGACACCTCAGTTAATCCAAAACATAAATTACCAGTAAATCTAACAAATGCCTAATTAATATTCCTTCAACCCAAATGTAGTCACTAAAGTATAGCACAATAAACAGTTTGAATATGGCCATAGGTATCTAACTATTTAAAAAATGCCCTTCATTGTAATACACTTCAAATATGCCATCAGAGTTCTTGTTACTGCAATACTTATTGTAAAATCCAATATAATTACAATACGCCAACGTTACCACCAAATCTAATAAATGCCTACCTAATATTCCTTCAACCCAGATTTAGTCACTAAAGTATATCACAATAAACAGTAAGAATACGCCAACTGGCATCTAACTACATCTAAAATACTATAACAGTGCGTAAAAATCCAACACAGTTATAATACGCCAACATGTATCTAACAACCTTAAAAACACTCTTTATTGTAAAGCACTTCAAATATGCCATCACAGTTATTCTTACTGCAAAGCTTCTTGTAAAGTCCAATATAGTTAGACTACGCCAATAGGTATCTAACCACTTTTAACATTCCCTTAAATTACAACAGACTTCAAACAAACATACTATCAAAAATTCACATCTCACATAATTAGAGTAGTTTATTTTAATCCTCTCTGGATTGTTTTTTCCAATTATATAATGGTTATTTTATGTCAATACAACAGTGTAGCACACACTAATGTTGTACCATACATCGTACATATACATGAGGGTCGAAAAATAAATCTATGTGTAAAATTGTAAGCACTGAAAGCTTTTAACCGATCCTGCTTACCAAATGATACTATTTTCTTTTCACAGAAAAAGAACCCTAGATTCCAGCTTTATTACTGTATGAAACTAAGTAACCATACAAAGTATTATCCTATTTGTTACCTTCACAAAGAAACAAATACATATTCCATAGGCACTATCCTCAATTGTACTACAATCATAAATACCATATACACTTCAATTATATAATTCCACCATATTAGGAATACTGTATACTCCACCTGCAGTACCTATAATTACTATGCACATATTACAATAATATGTGTGGCCAGTGGGCAGATTCCTGGCCCTGCCCCCATGAAGGTGGCCACTGGCCACAACCAATACAATATAATTCAACCATGTATCATGTATGTACAATACACCTTGAAATAACAAGACTCACCAAAAATCTCTGTGTCAACTTTATTCCACTTCGCCACCCTTTCAAGGCCCTCTTTCTGCCACCAAATCACCCCAAATATGTTTTCCAGACTTATTGCTCACTGGGGTGTCCGCGGTCAGCGGCGGCTGTCCGTGGATCCAACATAGCGACCATTTAAAAAATGATGACGCACCTCACATTTTTCACTGTCCGATCAGCGTGTGATTTTCATGTCTGCGGCCCCCAAAATCAGGAAATGAGTCTATGGACCTGACCCAGATATCACATATTTTTTACCTACTTTTTGGATTTTCTTTTTTAAAACTACTGGATGGATTTACAGCAAATTTACAAAAGCACATTTTCGGGACCAAGCCGCTGGTCCTGGCGCATGTTTGGTGAAAATCTGTCCATTGTAATGGGCGGTAGGCACAAGCATATTTTTTTCAATTGTGTCTATGAGGATTTAAAAAATGTTGGGGCACCCCCATAACTTAGCCACGCCCTTGACAAAACCACACCAAACTTTGCAGAATCATTCCAAGGGGGGCATATTATTGTTTGCAAGGTTTGCTGAGGATTCGTCTAGTGGGGCAAAGTTATAAGCCACAGAACTTGATGCAACATATCCCTGAAATTCAGCTAAACTGTGTGCCCCCTGTTACACAGCATATGACCACAATGATGACATCCCTGGTGACATCCCTGGTGACATCACAGGTTCCATCAGTGATTACATCATGTATGACATACACACAAGTCAATGTATGACAACATTGGATACTATTTACAGATTTTTTTTTACTTTGTACAGTATGGGCCTCATTACGACCCTGGCGGAAATCGAAAAACGATGGCGGAAATGCAATACCGCCATCGAATAGCGCTCGGTGCGATTATGACCCGTCACCGTAAAGTACGATGCCATTAGCGACACCGTAGTGAACGCCAACGCTAACTGCACCAAGTACGCGCGCGCGCGCCATGCCAAACCGTAATTAGCACCATGGCGCAAGGGTACGCGAATTCCGACCCTAGCGGACATGTACTTAACGCCATCAAGCACGGCGGAAAGTACCATTCCGCCATGGTGAGAAGTACGGCATCGCAAATCAACCGTAAACGGCCCCACTGAGTGCCTGTACACCGCTCCCTGGCCACATAGTACAACTCCCCGTAGGTGCAACGAAGTCACAATGCAACCAGTGAAATGTACAAGTCACCCATGCATGCCAACGAACAAAAGAATCACAAGAGGGGCCAATGGGAGCTGCAGGGCACAGATGGCATGAACACAGAAGCTATTCCAATGGACATGACCTCAGTCTCCCACCAAGAAACGCACGCAAACACAGGCACCTGTGACCAGCAATATTCCGATAATCACATCATTCCACCAATCCACCTGGCTGACCGGCATCTGTTACACAAAACCTAATCCCCCGCCCCTGAGCATGACATCATTCAAACAGTCATATTGGCAGCCCTCACCCCTGACCTCACTGGGCTTCGTAGGCAAACGCGCCCAGCACAGTACCACGCAACTATACTCCGAAGCTGGAACCCAATGCAGATCTCCTCACAATACATCGCTCCCCAAATAGGAATATGCCACATCACTTGCAAAGAAGAACGCTACACGGCCCATATCAGAATAGAAATTTAATGCACAACAAATACACCAAGCCCATACAGCCATTAGGCCATGAACTCCAAAACACATTTCACCATTGTGGGCTGCATCGGCAATAAATGACCAGCTACTTCTTGTGTGACGCCCTGTTCCTTCATGGTACACAGGGGCTACATTCTCGTACGAAAAGGCAACATGGAAGCGCCTAGAACCGCAGGGCCGTCCCAATAGGGAGGCACTAGTCCAGCTGAAAGGCCGAAATGTTGCTCCGAGCCACTAGTACTGCGTAAGGGCATGTGGCCCATTGGCGATTGTCCCATAAGATCGTAATGCTGCTCCACTGATTAACACGAAGCAGCAGGTGTCGGGAGTAAAACCCATCTGCAGGAGTGGCATACAGATGGCAGTGGCAAAAGGGGAGGAGATACCTGTCAACCAAAAGAAAAGTAAAAGAATAGAATGGCCATCAGAACTACATTCGAACAACTCACTTCAATGATCACACTAAATCCACAGCCATATGCATGCTAGCCCACTCCAAAGGATCATCACCACCCAAAAACCACTTGCGAATCATAACTATCTATATCGAGGTGAAAACACTATCACAAACGAGTGTACCTGTGCATGCGTCTGTTAAAACAGAATCCATCTGATGGGATTGGTAACGTGCATAGACACAAGTGTCTGAAGGCGCGTCGAGACAGGGAGGGCTCAACAAGGCCAGATAGACGATGGTCCCACTATGGCAGCCCTGCATCACATAGCGCAGGGGAGGCGGATAGATTCCAAGAATCCCTGTACATGACAAACTCTGTATCAAATCATCTGTCCATGCATCCATACATCATTCCCTCATCCCGGAATGAAAACGCCTGTTTCCATACTCACATGATATGTGAAATTTCCATTGAGTCTGTGCGTCATGCAGCCTGCAAAATCCACTGTGCCCCAGCCCGTAATTCCAGTGTTGTGAAGTAACATGTATCTGGGAACGTCCGGCCTCATCGCCCACGTCGCTATTGCGCATCCCAAACTATTCATATCAATCATTGCATCCTCGCCATGGCCCCTGTCCCAAGGACATTGAACAATAGAACGTTATATTTGCAGTCAGACCTGTGGGCATCTCCTCGCCGCTAGCTGAAAACCGAAAGCGCCGCCCTTCGAATTCCTCATTTGCAACATCACGTCGAAAAGGCATCTGTGGCCGCTTGAAATCACAAATTAATCCATCTAGTGCGGCTGTGTGTGAAAATGGCAACTGCCTTCACTCACAAATGGGACGTCCCGCCCGTCGGTGAACCCCGGTGCAGTGATGCATGAGGGTCCACCGTTACTCGAGTACTACGTTCCACTGACCCTTCACAAGTCTGTTCGTGACTGCAAAGAATGTATGTGAAACAATGGGACCATAGCCGAATGTACATATCAACCAATGTTACACGGCCATCGGGTACTAATACATGATTGTAATAGCAAGATGCCATTCCTCGAATTGCAGCGTTGTGTGCGGGACGTGCTCGCCCAAAGGGGAGAGCAGCTTGCACAGGTGGAATGAATCACCACAGGTGGAGGTCATACAGCCTGAAAACACATAAATTGCACACCCAGTCTCCTCCCACAACCACACCCACTCCGAAATGCTACCGGCAGGACTCGCGATGTTGGCCCTGGGGGACCTGATAGCACTGCAAGTACTCCAACTCCAAGAAGAAGACGAACACCAACTACAACCGGCCGCACGGAGGAGACGCAGGAGGAGGAGGAGGGCAAGGCAGGGCCAGCAAGGGCCGCCAGCACAGCCACTACCACCACGCAGGCAGCCCGCAATCCCACGCCTCCGAGCACATCCGTTCAACCTCACTGATGAGCAGATCCACACCCTCTACCGTTTGGACCGGGACACCATAGCCGCCATTGTGGACATGACACAGGCTGACCTTGTCAGCATGATAGATAGCCCAACCGCCATCCCACCCCTACTGAAGGTGGTGTCTGTACTACACTTCCTGGCCACAGGCACCTACCAGCACACAGTCAGACAGTTGCATGGCATTTCTCAGCCACTGTTCTCACGGACACTATTGCAAGTGCTCGATGCCCTCCTGCAGCACGCAGACGACTACATCTCTCTACCACGCTCGGAGCAGGAAATTACCAACACAAAAGTGGGATTCCATGCACTTGGCGGCATACAGGGTTGCCTTGGTGCCATCGACTGCACCCATGTGGAATTGGTCGTCCCACATGCCATGGAGGCCCAGTACCGCAACCGAAAACAATTTCATTCTCTGAATGTACAAATGGTGTGTGACTCCAACAGGATCATTACACATTGTTGTGCCCGATTCCCTGGATCAACCCATGATTCTATGATCTTGAGGAACTCTACAATACCACGCTACATGGAGCGACACGCAGGGAACAGATCCTGGCTACTCGGTGAGTCTCATTTCATGCATGATGATGTGGGGTATGTGATGCGGCAATGACCTGGCAGGAAGGGGGGGGGGTGCGTACGTAGCAATGGCATTCCACATAATTCGTTTATCGTCCACATACAGGTGATGCCGGATATCCACTGAAGAGATGGCTCCTCACACCAGTCCGGAACCCACGGGACCAGCATGAGGAGGACTACAACCATGCCCACTCACGTACCCGTGTAGTCATTGAACAGGCATTCGGCCTACTGAAGACCCGTTTCCGGTGCCTTAGCAGGTCTGGCGGGGCACTCCTGTACCGCCATGAGAAGGTTGCAAAGATGGTGATGGCATGTGTCATGCTACACAACATGTGCGTACGTAGAAATGTGCCCATGCCCCCTGACGCAGAACTGCAAGCACCTGAAGGTGGTCATGATGAGGGTGGGGATGTGGCAGCACCTCAAGAAGTCTGCGAGGCACAGGAGGGCCGTGAAATTCGTCAGCATCTCATAGATGCATGCTTCTAGCACTCACGCCTGGTGGCTGATACATGGACACGGGACTCGTGGCACTGTGTGTGTCTGGTACATGCACAATATGGACTGTACGCCTATGATGGCCTAGTACACAAAGATCATTGTCCACACATCTCATTGGTTGATCGTGCATTGTTTATGGCATATGTGATATCATGTTGAACACCCTATCGACCCGCCACCCAAGTGAGCCCAACACACCCCCTCCACCCTCCTACCTCCCCCCCGAACACCACTGTCCAAAGATGCTCATTGTCAGTGGGCAGTCGCTATTGCAAGCCCCCTCTGCGGGTATCAGGGGCACCCCTGCCTGTGGAGCGCAGGTTCCTCCCAGATCTACGTTGGGGGCTGCCCTGGACGGAACTTGCAACGGATGATGTCTCTGCCTGCTCACGTCCATGCATGTCCCTAAGGGTTTGTGAGAGCTCAGTGAGCACACGGCGCACTGCGGCAAGTTCGGCACATACGTCTTTGGACGTCGCATGCAGGTCCCCCCTGAGGCTCTCGGTGCTTCTCTCCATTTGGACTCTCAGGCTCTCGGTGCTACTCTCCATTTGGACTCTCAGGCTCTCGGTGCTACTCTCCATTTGGACTCTGAGGCTCTCGGTGCTACTCTCCATTTGGACTCTGAGGCTCTCGGTGCTACTCTCCATTTGGACTCTCAGGCTCTCGGTGCTACTCTCCATTTGTGCCCTAAGTGTCTCAGTTGATGTTTCTATGTCTGCCTTAGTGCCCCCACATCCATCGGCATGGTCCTTGAGGAGCGTGGCCAGTTGCTGCTGTTGCACGATTAACTGGTCGAGGGACTGTTGCCTGTGCTGTGCCATGGCCATTTGCGGTGGTGTCACAGAGGGGCTGTTCACCTCATGTTGCTCTGCCACAGGGCTTGTGGGGGATGGCCAGTCGTCGTCTTGTGGGTGCCCCTGCGTGGTATCCTCATGGTGTACGGGATGGAACAGACAGGGGGATTGGGACAGGTCATGGATGGATCTGACTTCGACATCCCCGTCTTCTGTGTCGGAGCATGCTGCCATTAATGGGGTGTCACCTATGGTGCTGCTGCCACCAGAGGCAGTACCTTCTGTGGCATCCATTGGGGGGACCTGTGGTGGTGCTGTTGTGGGCATGCTGGCTGCTGGGGTGCCTGTTGATGTTCCCTCCTGTGTGCTGCCACTTGATATGTGCTGCTGCCGTGTCTTGATGCGTGCAGCTGAGGTGGAGGGTCTTTGGCCGTAGGTCTTGGCCCTCTTTGCAGGTGTGCTGGTAGGGGTGTCCTGGAGCTCGTCGTTTGGATCGGACCCTGTGGTGGAGTAAAGGAGGGCGAGCGTTATTAATGGGTCTGTGGGAATTGGAATGGCAATGTATCACATGCATTGGGGTGGTACCTGAGGGTGATTTGGGTCGGGGCCTTGGAGGTGCTTTCATTTGTGTGTGGAGTGAGGGTGCAGTTGTTTGGCAGCCTGCAGTTAGGGTGTGCCTGCTGCACGTGTAGTGGGTGTTTTTGGGGTTTTTAATTATTTATGTATTTATTGTGAGTTTTAACGTGCGCTATCAGGCCAATGTGTGTGGACGTTCTCCTGGCCATGTGTTGCTGTTGCGCTATGTGGACACATGTGAATCACATGATTGGACATTGTGGATTTGGCATGGTTTTATTTGTGCCACCTACCTGATTCTCCGGATGTCTGCACTCCTTTCTCCATCCCTCCGACTCCCTCTATGCTCTCCATTCCAATGGTGGAGGCACAGATTTCTTCCCAGGGGGTCAACTTGATGGGTGATTCCGATCCTCCCCCGGTGGCTGTGGCAATGTTGCGGTTGGCAGAAAGTATGCTACGGACGCGTATCCGCAGGTCGTCCCACCGCTTCCTGCATTGCTGTGGGTTGCGGGGTACGGTCCCCACCGCACTTACCCGCTGTGCCAACAGGGCCCATATGGCCTTCTTGTTCGCAAGTGCCGTCCTGGTCATTTGCGTGGAGAAGACGGCGGCGGCATTCTCCTGGAGGGTCTCTGTAAGCACGGTGAGTTCCTCACGGGAGAAGTGGACCTGCCGCTTGCGGTCGCACGCTTTCTTCGCTACTTTTCCCATTTTTCTTGGTTTCACTAGGGTGGATGACGGGTTGGGATGTGTCTCAGGGTGGTGTTTTTAGTGGTTGTGTGTATTTTGTGGTTTTATAGGTGTACGGCGTGTTGTTTCCCGTTCCGGGCCCATGTTTTTACTTCCGTTTCCGTATATTTACGGTCACCGTACTTTCCGGTTGGCGCTCACTGCGGTGTCCGCTATGATGGGTGGCGGTATTGCACCTACGGCGCCGTACGGGGGCGGTGTGGGCCGTTTTGGGGTCATTTCCGCCATCGCGGACTTTGCACTTCCGCCATGCCGTGGTGCTCGTGCCCGATGGGTCGGAATGGGCCGCACTTTGCTCCATCGTGCAATGGCGGAAACGCTATTTACGCTGTGGCGGTCCGGTCAGTCACTTTCCGCCAGGGTCGTAATGAGGGCCTATGTATTTTATTTCAATTTTAACATGTTAATCACTTACAAAAGACATACAGAAAGAAATGTACATCTATGTACATGTTTGCAAGCAAATGTTGAATTTTAAACCTCATTTCTTTTCTATACATATATATATTGTGAGTAATACCCCCCGTTTTTCAATACCATGTATGAACATTCTTCAAATATCATTTAGAAAATATGTTTACACATTTTTCTTACAATAAAACAATTGAGTATTTTTTGTATGCTTATTTTAAAACATTGTAAATAATTTGGGTTCAACATGTGTTGCTTTCATTTATTTCTGCCATTTGTTTTGTAAATGTATGTACAGATCACATTATGGTGAACATGTCTTAGATATATTTTGTACAAACAGGAACATTCTAAGCAGTGTCCTATTTATAATCCAGATATGATCTTTTACCATCGTACTGCAAAAGAAAGCTTCACAAGTAGTGATATGATGCAATGTACTCATTGTTATGAACTATTCTAAAATGCTAACATCACATTTGTAGAGACGTAAGGGTGGTCTAAATATGCCCAAATATGTAGAGTGATCTTATGTCTGATGCCATTATGTAAATAATCATTGATGTCATTTAGGATGCTATTAGCTTTGTCACCAGTGATGTCATCATTGCTGTCATTAGTGATGCCACCAGAGATGTCACCAGTGATGTCATCTGTGAGGTCATGAGTGTGGTTATGGGCTGCGTAACAGGGGGCACGAAGTTAAGGTATCTTTAGATGAATTTCAGGGGTTTTGTTACGTTAAGTTCTAACCTTAACGTCCCTGCAATTCAAGTTTTTTTCCTTGAATTTCAAAGGTGTTGTTACAATGTATTGCTCACCTTAACATCCCTGCAACTAAAGTTGTTTTCCTTGAATGTCAAGGGTTTTGTTATTACATATATTTTTACACATATGGGCAGTGTCCATGGCCTCACAATGGTTTTAGGCAATGCGCAGTGAGAATCCATTATTTGCCGAGGATCACACACTTTGTCTAAGCAGCGTGCCTTAAGCCCCTTGTTTTTTGGCCAGTCTCTTTGTGACTTTTGTGATACATTGCACAACCCCAACTAACCTCATTTAAGCATCATGGATAAGGGAAAAATTTACCAGCTGCAATAATAACATATGCCGAGGTACCTTTGCCACCATAGCGAAAATCAAAAGCTGGCACCCATGAATATATTCACAGTAAGTGAGCATAGATCTTAAAGTAAAATATACAAATGTAGTGCAATTTACCTTCCTCTTAGAAGAAAGTGTGCAAGAAAAAATAGCATTGACCTTTAAAAAAAAAACTGAACACCAGAAAAATAACATGAGAGAGGAAATGGTCCAACAAATATGCTGGCAAAGTATAAAAGGTGCTCACCATTTAAACTGACCACTATGTAGGGAAATATTGCATACAAAACAAGATCCCCATATGCCACAAGTGCTTGTGGTCTTTTGGGTAATCATCTGCACTGGGAGCATTACAACCTGAGTAAAATCCTTGTAGTCAAATACTTGAGCAAGCTTGCCAACCTAAGAAAATCCTAAGGGGCTGTGTCAGCCCTCTGAAAAACGGTTACGCTGTCCACCCATTTTACTTGTGCCCTCAAAAACAGCCACAATCAGTGGAAAATAGCTGCAATAGTGTCCAGGATTTCCAAATCTCTTGCCACATCTTGGGCCAATACTCATTAATTACTTGCCCTCTCATAAATTCCCCTCTTCACTTTCAACAATACTCTGCTTTATAAAGTTAACTTGAAAAGTGCACATTCCATAGTGTCACTCAAATATATAAATCCTTATAGAACTATGTCAGGCAACACATGTACAATTGTGGCATTGTTCCCTCAATCTTGACTGGGCGACTACAAATACTAGAATGCAATTAGGCAAAAGGCAACCAAATAGTCTCTGAGTGCAAAGCTTTCAAGGACTGACAGTAGCATGGTTTAAAAAAAAATGCAGATGCTGGGTGCTATGAAATATTTAAAACTAGGAAAACACACAGCATTCGGGACTGTGTACTGTCTCCAATCCATGCAGTTACTGGAAGTGACTCTGCTTAGTTTCAAAATGAGGAAAGATCAAGCCCCCTCAGGCCATGTTGCTCTAAGTGGTCTTGTGATGTGGGCTCATTTTTTAGCAACATGGCCTGAGAGGGCTGGCCCTTTCCTCACATTGTAGCTAAGCAGGGTCGATCTGGTTATTGCAAGGATGGGAAAACCACTGTAGCTGTAAAAATATCTTTTTTTTATTATGTATAAAATATTGCAAACTTTGTAAACTCACAATGTTATAGTCAATTTTCAGTGAGATGAAATTATTTGCTGAGGATCACACACTTTGGTTAAGCAGTGTGCTACAGATCCCTTGTTTTATGACTGGTCTCTCAGTGACTGTGTGATACATCGCACTACCCCAACTAACCACATTTAAGCAGCATGGAAAAGGGGAAAAAATGTCCAGCTGCGAGAATAACATATGCCCAAGTACTTTTGCCCATATCGAAAATCAAAAGCTGCCACCCATTAATATATACGCACAGTAAGTGAGCATATATGTTAAAGTGAAATATACAAATGAGGTTCAAATGACTTTCTCCTTAGAAGAAAGTGTGCAAGACAAAATAGCATTGGAGATGTCCGCGAGGGGATGCAGGCAAGATGGTCGCCTGATTGCGCTGTTCCGGCCCCTGTCCTGCATAAGTGGGGAGTCAGTGCAGAGTTGGTGGCCCGGGACCCATGCTGTCAGGGTCCTTTGGCAGCAAAGAAGTAGCAGCACTAATGTGCCATGTTTGACGCGGCCACAGCTAATGGCAAGGGAGAACTGAGCCCAGAAGTAGGAGGCCCGCTCGGTGTGCAGTGAGGCAGGCCGTAAGGCCGGGGAACAGCCGGGGGTGTGCCGAGATGGCCACGTTCCATGGCTGTCCAGAAGAGACAACAGAGACAACAGAGACGCAGAGTCGACATGAGCTCCAGCAAGAAGCACAGCAGAAGGTGTGAGCCCAGGTGGCTCCTTCAGGAAGTCCCGCAGAGTAACAGTGGGGGAACCCAGAGTGGAGGAGCACTGGAGAGGAGGAGCTGGCAGCGAACAGGCCACTCACACAGGGAAGTGCACAGTGAGAGGGCTCCAGGAAGCAGCTGCAGGAGGCCAGGAGGTAGGGCTGGGGGAAAAAGAGGCCACAAAAAGTTAAAGCAAAATCCCAGTTAAAGCAGAGGAGGCATGACGGGCACCACAGCGCTCTCAATAAGAGCCGAGCTGGGTGCAGTGGGTCACTTGGATGGGCTCTGAGAGGTAGAAATCTGGCTGAACTGGGTGCAAAGAACATGGCTGGGCAATCAAAACCCCATAGAGGATAGAGCACATGGGTGTGCCGCAGATTGAGAGGGGGGGCCCAGCAGATGTAGACAGCCTAGGTCCCTATTTGTCATGGAGAGAGCCTGAACTGGGGGAGAACATAAACGCTGAGGAGCTAACCCAGAAGGCCTAGAGTTTGCACAGTGAGCTGGTGTGATACAAAAGAGTTAGGGGCCTCAGAAAGCGAAGTGGAGCTGTGACAGCCTGCCATAATCCAGAGTAGACTGATCACAGAGCAAAGGGGTCCAGAGGAAGGTACAGAAGGGAACTGAAACCCCCAGTGGTGCAAGAGGGAACACTACAGTGAAGGGACTGGACCTGATAGATGAGTTGGAAAACAGTGCTCTCGCAGTTCCAGCACCACAGTGAAGGAGACATGGCAAAGGCACAAGTTGCTGCGAAATCCCACCCATGTTCCACAGAGATTGGCACCATCAAAAGTGGCATCCAGATGATCCTGGGGATGTGCACAGACACTGGAGCTAAAATGTCAGACCTGTCTGCAAAGGAGATCATGCTGGTGGCACGATTGGATGCAGTGGAGGCGAATCAAGCCTTTTCAGGGGTTCTGGAATCTCAGATGGAGGTCAGTTTCCTGAGACATCGAGAGGGAGAAGTGGAGCTAAGGCTCAAAGTGGACAATATCGAAAACAGAGAGAGGAGCAATAACCTCTGTTTCCTTGGGCTGAAAAAAAAGAAGGGGGAATCAATGGCTGGGCTTGAAAAGAAAATCCAGGAAATTATAGGGTTGGTCCTGGGATCTAAGGAAGGAGAACAAATGACCCAGGACCGAGTTCACCAGGCAGGTGGCGGCGCTAAGGGACCCTGCTCAGTGCTACATGCACAACATCATCACAACTGAATCAGGGCAAAGAACTTATTGAGGGTAGAGGATAATGGAGGCATTCACAATGAGATAATGGTTAATTGGAACGTAGCAACGTTGAACGTGAAGGAGCTAAACTCCCCAAATAAAAGGCCCCTCACAGGGAATATGCTCTGCAAAGCCAAACTGGCAGTGCTATTCCTGCAGGAAACACACTATAGACAAGGGATGGAACCTGCAGTAAAACGGCAAGAGGTGGGGCACACTTACTGGGCCTCTCATAAGAGCAATGTTTTGTCGCGAGCAATGCAGTTGTGGGATGTCCAGGTGAAGAGAGGTTTTGGTGGCAGGCTGGTGGCAGTGAAGGGATGGTTGGAAGGGAGGTTGCTCACCCTTGTGTCGGTATATGCACCAAATGTAAATCAGGTAAACTTCATCCAGAAGGTGTTCGTGTTCGCAGTGTTAGAAGAATGGGGAGATGACATGCTCATGGTACGAGGGGACTTAAACCTGGTCGCTGACCCGGCAGTGGATTGGTGGCCCGCAAAGGGCGACAAGTTAAAGGTGAGGGGACAGGACGGCTACACAGCTGGGTTCTAAAAGCAGTTCCAAGAGGTCCTGATGTGTCCAATGGTGAGAGCTTTTAACTCTATAAAACAACCAGACGATATGCCCGCTACGTTCTGGAAAGCACTTATAACGGTGATCCCTAAGCAGCGCAGGGACTGAGCGAGCTGTGCCTTATGCAGGCCTATATCCCTTCTTAACTTAGACACAAAGATCTTCACAATAATCCTGGCATCTCGCCTAGAGATACATCTCCCCCTCCTGATACACCAAGACCAGACGGGATTCATCCACAACAGGCAGGGCTCTGATAACACGAGGAAATCCCTGCATATTATGAATGGCCCAAAGACACAATAGAGCCATGGGTAATTGGCCTGAGGGACTGCAGGGATATAACAGGGGTACATATAGAGGGACAGGAAAATAAAGTGTTCCTGTTCACGGATGATGCACTGCTCTACCTCACAAACCCACCGTCCTCGGTACCGGCTCTACTACAAGGCTTGAAAGATTATGGGGTGCTACCAGGGTTTCGGGTCAATACAGCCAAGCTGGTAGCATTCCTGGCAGGAAATTGGAGCAAGGAAGACAGTGAGTGGGATAGTAGATGGGTATTCAAGGCGAGACTGGAGGGCTTTCGTTACTTGGGGATCGAAATCACTAGGGAAGCTGGGAATTTATTTAAAAAGAACTACATCCTGTTGTGGGGAAAGATAAGGGAAGACTTGCAACAATGGGGGAGGATTGGGCTCTCAGGTGTGGCACGGCTGAACTCTATCAAGCTGACAGTCATTCTCAAACTGCTGTTTCTCTTCCAGATGCTCCCAACAATGGTCCCGGCCCACTTCCTAACTACTGCAAAGAAGGCCCTTATAGGGTTTTTATGGGCAGGAGCTAAACCCTGAGTGGCATATCAGACATTGGTGTTGCCTAAGGAGGAGGGAGGGTTGGGATTTCCAGACCTGGGAACATAATACATGGCGGCCCATTTGCGGATCATGGTGGATCACCTAGACACAGAAAGCTATGGGTCCACATGGACAATATCATTTTACAGCCAGTAATGTTGGGTGAATGGATGTGGGTCCCATCAAAAGAGATTCTATAGGTGTTCTGGTGGATTTGGCGTGAGGAGAGTGCTACCGATGTAAGAATTGAATTGCATGTTGTACATTTTAATGACAAAATTGATGTTTTGAAAAATGACAATAAAAACATGATTTTCAAAAAAATAGCATTGGACTTTTAAAAAACGTAATGAACACCAGATAAATATCCTGAGAGAGGACATCTTTCACTAAATATGCTGGCAAATGTGGTGCTTGGGTGGACTTCTCAAAGGCCTTTGATCAATAAGTTAAGAATATAGGGAGTTCCAGAAGGCTTGTTATCCATGCTTGTTGAGCTACACAGGGACATTACCCTGCGAATTCGGCTGGACGAGGAAGGACATCTGTCAGACTCCATCAGGGTTCAGAGGGGAGTCAGACAGGGTTGCCTTGGGGCACCCTTTTTCTTCAACCTATATTTGGCAGACTTTGGTCCACATTGGCAATCATCACCGCTGGTCAGCCCCAAGATTAATGCACCCAGAATCACAGGCTGGCGTATGCGTACAATATTGTCCTTCATCACAGCAGTGGGGCTGCAACATCTATTAAATGGGTTGAGCGCTTTTGCAAAGGAGAATGGCCTCTTGATAAATACAGCAAAATCCAAAGTGGTTGTCTTTAAGCATTCACTCAAACGGGTGGACTTCACCTGATGGACGCTGGATAGCCAGGTTCTCCCGAGAGTGGAAGACGTATTGTACTTAGGCTATATGGTCTGTGCGTCCCCCTCATTGAATAAGGTGGAAATGGATGTGCTGAACAAAATCAAGCAGTGTTGCAAATGAAAAAGTTTCTTTTTAAATTTTGTAAATTGTCATTTGTTCCCCTGATTAAGTTTTACACAGCAAAAGTCATGCCAGTAATCGTATATGGGCTAGAGGCTAAACCTGATTTGTCGAATACAAATTGGCAAAAATTAGAGGGCTCAATTTGGAAGAGAGTCTTGGGACTCCCAATGAGCCTTCCAATGCCGAACCTAAGATTCGAACTGGCACTGAAATCTCTCAAAAATACTGCAGAATGGAGATCGGCTTCTCTTGCTCGCCCAATCATTACAGCCCAGGAAGGCTCACTTATGCAGACATCAAGGCCCACTTGGAACAATCTTTCACTTCGGCCAACACCGATTTTGAAACATTAATCACCAATCCGGTACTAGCCAAAAAAGAACTAGAACTAATTGACAAGAAATTAGGGACCTTGGCAAAATATCTTGTAAAGTTTCCGGATTGGAAAATCTGGAATAATGTCCTTAGAACTCGCTTGAATCTGGTGCATAATGGAGAAGTTCTCTCATAAAGAGGCCAAGGGTAGGACACTAACAAATGATGTGCTATATGTACAAATCCAGAAAATCAATCCCTGAAACACCTTCTGTTAGAATGTGAGGGAACTTGGCTAATAAGATTGGCCCTTTTTACCAGCTTTGCGGCCAGTGAAGATAGAATTGTCTCTGAAAGGTTTTGGGACAGACTGACTTCAGGCCATAATACAGCATTAACAACAGCTGTGGTTCAGGTGCTGGAAAGAAGCAATATAAGAATATGAAAATACTTTCCTTTTTTTAAGTGCTTCTATATGTTTGATATTGTCTATAAGAATAAGGGAGTTTTATATCTGTTTGGTTATTAAGATTATTGGTCCTGTTCTCATTCTTTTTGTTGGTCATTTTGTAAAAGGTTGTGTTACCAAATACAAATTAAAAAAATAAAGAAAATTTACTGGCAAATTATAAAAGGTGCTCACATTTTAAACCCAACAATCTGTCATGAAATATTCCCTGGAAAACTAAATCCTGATACAAAACAAGTGCTTGTATTTTGAATTTGTATTTATTGAACACTTGTTATGTCCTTATACAACAGAATAGTGTTTCCAAATACCACAAGGCAAAATGGCGAGGGAGCAGGGGAGTAAATAACAATGGCAAAAACAGTAAACATACGATCATGTTCCTATTGGGGGCTTTTGGCCTTGCAAGTTCAGTTAGAGAAGTGCAGGAGATAGGGATGGGTAGGCAGCGAGGGGAGAAGGAATGGATAAGTGCCTTTGGGTTTGGGGGAGGGAAGTGCCAAATGGAACCAGGGAAGAGGCCTCAGGCTAAGTGCTAGGGCAGATGAGCCCCAGGGAGGGATGTACAACCACCAGACAGGAAACCTGTGGGGGCAGTGCTGTCGGGGTGGAGGGTGCTGGTTTCGACTGGGTAGAGGGCCTGGAATCCTGAGTGATTCATGAGGACCAGGCCGCCAATCTCAGCGGTGGTGGGGTGATTAGCAAGTAAGGGAGGAAGGGAAAGAGGTAGAGAAAAGCAGAGTTTTAAGAAGTTTCAGGTACTTAAGGAGGTTCAGCTCAAGTTTGAGAGGAGCACGAAAGCTGTTCCAAAGGGAGGCAACATCCATAGAGAGAGACCTGCCCCATACTCTCTGCTTGAGGAAATATTTGACCAGCAGGTAGTTGGAATTAGAGGAGTGGAGGGCTCTAGCAGGGGAGTATTTAGGGAGGGAGAGTTGGAGATAGAGTGGTCCCAGGCCCCAGAAAGCCTTGTGGATGATGCAGGGGGTCTTGTATTTGATCCTTGTGGCCACCGGGAGCCAGTGGAGAGATTTCAGGGCTGGAGAGATACAGTCCCTGGGTTTGAGGCCAAGGATAAGTCTTGCAGCCTTATTCTGAATTAGCTGAAGGGGACATAGGGAAGAAAGGGGGAGACTGAGAAAGAGGATGTTGCACTAGTCCAGCCTGGAGAGGACCAGAGCTCTGGAGACATTGAGCTTCTGTTTGAAGGTGAGGAAAGGGAGAATGCCTTTGAGGAGCTGAAACTGGAAGTGGGCCTTCTTGGCAAGGTCCAAGATGTGAGGGGTGAAGGAGAGAGCAGAGTCAAAGATGATCCTGAGGTTTTTGGCCTTGCAGGATGGAGAAGGTGAAGGGCCCAGGTTGGGCAGCAAGAGGGTAGGAGGAAGACAGGGTGCAGGTGTCCCAATGAGAAGGATATCGGTCCTGCTGGCATTAGGAAAGAGATTGTTACCTGCACACCATACCTGGATGGCGGTCAGACAGTTGGAGATGAGAGGGGAGAAAGAGGAGGTAGTAGAAGGAAAGCTGTGTGTCATCAGCATAACACTGGAAATGAGGAGAGAAGGAGGCGATCAGGTGAGCAAGAAGGGCAAGATAGATATTGAAGAGCCAAGGTGATAGGATAGAGCCCTGGGGTACACCACAGGTGGAGAGCTGTAAACATATCTATTTTTTATTATGTATAAAAGATTGCAGGATTTGAAAAGTCACAATAATTTTAGTCAATGCGCAGTGAGATTACATTATTTGCCGAGGATCACACACTTTGGTTAAGCAATGTACTACATGCGCCTTGTTTTATGGCATGTCTCTTGGTGACTTGTGATGCATCACACAACCCCAACTAACCTCATTTAAGCAGCACGGAAAAGGGGAAAAAATGACCAGCTGCAAGAATAACATATGCCAAAGTACTTTTGCCCCCATAGCAAAAATCAAAAGCTAGCACCCATTAATATACACCCAGTAAGTGAACATATATTTTCAAGTGAAATATAAAAATGTAGTTCAATTGACTTTCGCCTTAGAAGAATGTGCGCAATACAAAATAGCATTGGGCTTTAAAAAAATGTCATGAACACCAGAAAAATAACCTGAGAGGGAAATTTTCTGATACTTATACTGGCAAAGTATAAAAGGTGCTCACCTTTTAAACCCAGCAAGGTGTTGTGAAATATTCCCAGGAAAACAAAATCCCAATAGGAAACATATGCTTTTGGTCTTGTGGGTAAGTGTCTGCACTGGGAACATGATAACCTGAGTAAAATCCTGGTATCCAAATACTTGACCAAGCTTTCAAACCTCAAAAAAAACTCAAGGTGTTGCGTCCGCCCTCTGAAGAAAAGTTACGCTTTCCACCTGCATGTGTCCTTTACTTGTGCACTGATAATCAGCCACAATCATGGGAAAATAACTGCACCAGTGTCCAGGATTACAAACTCTCTTACCAAATTGTGGAACAATACTCATGGATTATTTGTCCTTTCATCATTTCCCCTCCAGAACTCCATGCCTGACTTTCAACAATACTCTGCTTTATAAAGATAACTTGAAAAGTACACATACCATAGTGTCACTCAAATATATAAATCCTTATAGAACTATGTTAGGCAAAAAGTGTACACTTGTGGCATTATTCCCCCCATCTTGATTGGGAGGCTACAAATACCAGAATGCAATTCAGCAAAAGGCAAAAAAATTGGGTCTGATTGCAAAACTTCCAAGGACCGACAGCAGTACGGTTTAAAAAAAAAATAGGGTGGATGCTGTGTGTTAAGAGATATTTAAAACTAAGAAAACACTGTCGACTGTCTCCCATACATTCAGTAACCGGGACTAACCCAGCTTCATTCCAAAGAGAGGAAGGATCTGGCCCCCTTAGGCTATGTTTCTCTAGTGGTCTTGTAATGTTGGCTTGTTTATTAGGCAACATGGTTTTAGGGGACTGGCCTAGACCTGGATGTCTATCATGTCACAGGCCAGTGATCTTTCACCCCTGATGACTCTATAGCTGTAGAAATATATTTATAGAAAAACTGTAGCCGCCTGTATGGAACTACAGATACCCCTAGCTATCCCTAGTCCTTTATAACATCCAATATCGGAAGATTTGCTTTGAATATCGGGAAAACGGAGGGAAAAATTATTTTCCAGCCCCTAGGGGTTTCGCCAAGTGCCCCCCTCATCTGTGCCAGCTTCCCCACTCCCCAGATGGCCTCCCACTGCACCCGCTGTTTCTGTGATGCAGTTTGCTTTGAGATGTCAGCTATTCGAAACTATAGCTGAGGCTACAGAAAGCACTGTTTTGCAAACTCAGTCCGTAGACCTCCAACTCCCAAATTTCACTTGGTGACCACTAGTCACCTCCTCCCCCACCTCTAGTCTGATGGCGTTTGCCTCTTTTTTGACCTGCTAATGGCTTTTATCCTACGTTTTAATTTTCCATAACCTCGGCTATAACCTTGAATATCTCTTGCAGCAAGAGAAAAACAATATGGTGGCTGTTTCATTTCTAAAACACACAGTTTTGGGTAAATCCTCAAGCTACAGCTATTTGTGAGAAGGGGCACCCCCTTCTCCTTCAAATATTTAAAAAACGACTGCACAGAATAACCCCAAACCAAACATGGATCGCAAGTTAATGCTTTGTGCCTAAGTTGTTTTGGACCTGGTCCAAACCGTCCAGCAGTTTAGGATGTACGCTTTGGAAAGAATTGACCTTGTTTGTCTGGGAAAATGAATGGGAAGTAAGCCGCAACTTTGGGGAAAAAAAGTTTGCCTGATTAATAACTTTGCTATTTTTTAACAGATGTTGCAGCCTGGGATGTTAGGGGTGTGCGCAAGTCCCTCATCACTTTCGAAATTTCGGTCAAATCTCTCACTCAAATCAAAAGTTATTACCAATAGAATTTTAAGGGATTCCATGGGAGTCTGACTCACTTAACTATAGGGCGGCAAATATAAGTGTATTTGATGGCAATTGCAAGGAGCTTTGTGTCCCCAGAACTCGATTTAAAGCTCAAACCAAATTACAACAGAACCAAAGTGTGGTGGAGGGCATTTGAAGGCTTTAGTGCTGGCCACCAGATGCACATGAATTTAGAGAAATCTAAGAATATGGTCAAGGCATTAACTGTTGGTAGAAGTTGAGGTTTAATGTAGGAAACTAGAAATTAGAGGTCCTTGTAGCTAATAAAAATGTTGCTATAAGATGTTTGTCAAATGGGCACTCACACATATTGATGTCTATAGCACCGCGGGAAATGAGACAGTGCAGGGGTCTTTTCACTCTAGACGGGGGCGTACTTCATCGAGTGCTGTACTACAAAGCCAAGGTGAATGTGCAGGCCCCGTAGGTGGGGGAGTCGTGGGGGCCCAAATTGGGAGACAATCTGTATTCTGTAGAAACGTGTTCCTGACGGGACTACTGGGCATTCCAAAGCCAACCTGCACTGTCTCCATGCACAGGGAAGTGGACCCTCTGTTCATTAAGGACTGAGCAGAGAGCAATATTGAACCTTGCTGGATTCAATTGTGTGAAGGCAACACTCCATGGATGGGCAGAAATATTATTGAAGAGCTTCATCGGCAGTCTTTAGGCACGCCATTAGCTGGGTAAATAAGATGCACAATATATGTATTGATATTGGGAAATAAGACTGGTTGTTTCTCTTGCGCTAACATTACAAATTTGAAGTCTGAACGGGAATGTAATCTGAATCGAGCATGTATTGTATTGGGCAGCTTTTCTCAATATCTAACTAAAACATGCTTAAGGAAATTCATTCTGCCTGCACTTTCTAGCCCTCATCATGCATAAGTGTGTGTTGGTTGAAACCCCCCTTTGACAGAACTTCAGAACGTGAAAAGAGGACATGGGGGTATTGTTAAATTCATAGGGACAGTGGTGTAATGTGTATGCAGATTGGGCGCTCTTTTATTTAAAGACTGTACATTAGAAGGTCGATCAAGAATGTAAGCTAAATCATATACTGAGCTTTTCTGAGATATGCATCTTAAGGAAATAGATTTTATGATTTTATGTTGTTTGCTTGTACATATATTAAGAAACTTTACTAGGAATGCATCAATTATTGAGGGTGCTGTGTGTGTTTAATGAATGCATTTCGAAGCAATCATTGTTGATGTTGGCACATTCTATACTAAATTCCTTTGATCTTCTCTCCTCTTGTTGCCCAGGGCAACCCGCACCCACTTCCAACCATCACCCGTGGCTGCTATGACTAGTTTCATGTATTTGCTCAATTCTGCCAAGATGTCTGCATTCCGCACAATCAGCCGTAATGAGAAAGCAGGGTTGGAAGTTTGAATGCTAAATGCAGCTGAAGTGGACTGTGCATGGTGCCCCAAGCCTGCGACCTATTCCACGCCCATTAACAGATATTCTTTCACTGAGTGCAACATTGCGCAGAGCAATGTACCCGCTGCACCACCATTGGCCAGCATACCGTTGGCCAGCATTAGGTGTGGGCTCGGGAGGATAGCTCAGAGGCAACGTTCTCGCTTTGGAAGCAAGACGACACGGAGCGCCATAGGTTCAATCCCCGGGTCCGTGCTTAGAAACCTCTGGGTATTAAGCGCGTTATAAATCACCTATCATATCATATCTCAAAAGCTTCATCTACTCATCCCACCATCACATGTTTAGCCAAAGTGGCATGCTAAGTATCATGAAGGACAGAGCAGGCACCTACATGAAAACTATTATGTTCTGTATGGCAGACATCTTGGTTCATGCGTGGCATCCAGTCCTTGCTTCACACACCTTGGGCACTGAAGGCAAAGGAACTATGCGAATACAATGTTGAATCACCGTATCCAGCTGCAAGTAGCGAGTAGGGATGTCACCATTTCTTGCACAGTCCCTGGACACTCTGCAGCCAGATGTGCACCCCACCAGCGCCAGCATCGGAAGAGATTATGCTTGCAGCAGCACTTGCGAGAGCGCATGCGTTCTCCATTTAGTCATTAGTTCCTGATTTCCCTCGTTTTGCTTTCATGCACTTTAGTGCCATCTTCCCCATCTCCCTCGGAAATTGTCCGTCCTCTGAAATGCTTTTAGCCTTTGCAAATACAATGTGGCGGATCAATTTGCAAGTCCCGCGGCAGCGCGGCGGCGGATAAGCCCCCGCGTGTTATCGATTGCTCGAAGGAAACAGTCAGTCTGCTCATTTTCTTCCTGAAAAGTAATCATCCGTGTTTCTCCACCATTACTCGCCATCATTGTACTTGGAGCGCCGCGGCTCACAGAGAAGTCACCCAAACTTCCCTCAAAGGCTCGGCTAGCTCATTCTCTTCGTTTGGAAGGTGGTGAGACGGCTACATCAGAAAGAATGGATGAGGTTCCCCAAAAGTGAGCCACTAGTTTTAGGGGGTGATAACTAGCCCATGGATACCCACCACAAGCAGCCCCATGCCCCACGGGGGATGGTGCAGCCACAGAAGCGACTTTCATGAGTGGGCGGGATTGCCCTCTTATAAGGAGAATTTGTTTATTTTATTTATTTATGTATAGTTCAAAGAACTTTTACAAACACAACATCTTAAATCACAAACAAATAATACCATATACAATATTCAAATCAAATCCAAATCTAGTAAACAAATCCAGATCCAAGTACAGATACAGACATAAATACAATCCCAGCGAGCAGAACAAAGCATACTACAGAATCTAGGTAACATTTATACATTTACACCTTTACACTTTCATAAATTCCAAGAGTTTTACCATTCCAAACCTGGGAATCTTTACTCTAGACCCCTTTGTCCATAGTTACCTGACCTAAGCGTGCCCCCACTACAGTAGATACCATAAGTACAATGGCGAGAGTGGTAACCAGCCTCTTCGGTGCCCCTAATTAAAACAACTAAAATCAGATCTCAACCCATCGTTGAGATATGCAATAAGAACAGCGAGAATCCCACCAAAGTGGACTCTCAATAAATACATACATATTAGGAGCATTTGTGTTTCACCCTCACTATTTCTGTCAGTGCGGCTTCACCACACTGCCACCATTAGTGCACCTATCCAGAATAGAGCGTATGCACACACAGGGACATTGAATCATCTGTAATCGGGTGCAAAGCCCCACATATGCGTGGGACTGCAGGCATTCGACCCTAGGTGGACCTGGTTAATGTGGGGTAGTAGTGTAAACTAAAAATAAAAAAACAAATGAAATGAATGAGGTATGATCCTAACAACAGAGGGCTGGAGTGACTTAATCTACCTGCCAGTGAATGTAAACAGCTTTCTCCTCTAGCCCTAGTCTTGGAATTAGACTACCATGGCCTTAGTGATGTCACAATTGTGCAAACGTACACACAGCCTCTAAGAGCCTGGGATTGCAAACCACGTATGAATAGTTTATTTGAATTCTCACACAACTACAAACTACCAAAGCATAGCAAACCACTTACATATTAACAAATATTATGGCAAAAGTAAAAATGAGGATGCACTGGGGTGTACAGTGCTATGACTGGACAAAAACATCTAATTGTAAATTGGCATCGGACAGGAAGGATACTATTTACAATTGTGACAGAAAATTCGACATCCTATTTGTTGGTCTTCATGCATGTTTCAGCCACTTATAAACAGCTCCAAGTGGGGCTCTTCATCAGGAGCTACTATGTCATGTTGTCTTTGTTCCAACCATCAATCTATATTCAAAGCGTGCAGTGTAGACTTTTTGATCAGGTGGTTTCAAATTCTACACTAACTTCGTTAAAGTCCTTATCGCTTTGCGCATTTATAAAAACATACTTTTAAGAGTTGTCATGTGTCCGCTACATTTAATGAAATACATTGCCTTTAATGAGTATTCACCTTTTTTCGTGGCTCTTGTTTTGTAACCTTCTTGGAATATTATTCAGTGTATGGCACTGGTCCACTCAGGGGTGGACTGTTGTATATGAGCCTCTGAATTTTATCATTTTAACCTCTGCACCCTGCCCTCATTGTGCGGTAACTTATTTAATTCCCACATTTTCTCACACAAAAAGGGTGATCTTGCTGAACATCTGTAATATGAGGCCACTTCGAAAATTATTTCCCAGGCCTCTATTGGTTCCCAGTCCACCCCGGGGTTCGCTTTCCAGTCACACTGCGTTCACAGACCAAAGCAATTGAAAGGTCACCTGGTCGACTCAGGCCAGCAGGTTCTTAAGTGAATGGTTTGGTGTGTGGAAGCTGGGCGGGGGTTACTGCCATGTTGAATAGTAGGCCTTACGTACAATGTCCTTGGGGGCCGGGCAGAGCTGGCTGAAGGGAATACTTCACAGTCGCCAGCACTGCTGTGTTGCTAAGGCATTCAAAGACTGCCTGAGAGTTGACACTTCTCTTCAGTGCACTTATGATATGATATGGCATTTGTAACGCACCTATACACAAGTGTTTCAAGGCGCGACGAGGCAAGGGAGGGGGAACGGAGGGAAGACAGACAACGATCCTACTAGGCCAGGTGTCATTCAGATTGTGCAAGTGCATGGGAAGGGGGAAGGAGAAAAGTGTGGTCGAGGTCAGGGGGAGGGGACATTGCAGTGCATGGGATAATAGGATAAATAAACAATAAGTAAAAAGTATGGCCAGCAGGTGGCAAGTGCAAGGGTAACTTTATTTTACTTTATAAGATTTATATTGTTCAGCCATTGACCCTTGGGCTTAAGGGCGCAACAAGACAGAAACAACAAGTAACATATCAAGGGACTCAATACTGCGTATTTCTAGGGGAAGGTCATTCCAGGCTTTCGGTGCAATAGCATAGAAGGCAGCATTGGTGACTTTCACCATCCTACATCTTGGAATAGCCAGATAGTTTTGCTGGCTGGATCTAAGTAGTCTAGTTTGAGTTTTATTAGTAAAAAGTTCTCGCAGGTAGAGGGGCATTTTTCCCTGAAGACACTTCTGCGTAATGGTAAGGATACGAAAAAGAGTATTCGTGATTGGATGGGTAACCAATGCAGGCTCCGTCTAGCATCAGTGACATGATCTCTCCGGTCAAGCCTCTTTAGCACTCTCACTGCACCATTTTGGACCGCTTGCAGTTTATTGCATGTGGTTTTATCAATGCCTATCAAAAGGCTAGAGCAATAGTCAAACTTTGCGTGTGCAATTGTTTCTGCGCTCTTTTGCATTATGAATGGTCTAAGATGAGCAAGTAATTTTATATAGTAGGCACAAGATGATATCAGGCTGCTTACACGTGGTTTCATAGTCAGGTGTTGGCCAAACACTACTCCCAAAGTTTTAACTTTTTCAAAGGGGCGATTATTGTAGCTCCTAATGCAAAGTTCTCATAGTTGGGGCACAGTTTCTGTATAGTATGAGGTGAGCCGATGACCAATAATTCGGTCTTCTCTCTATTAAGCGCTAGCTTGTTGGAGATCATCCAAGACTCCACTAGGGAGTAGATGCTATTTATCAAGAGAATGTCTGCATCATAGTTGCCAGTTAATGGGATGACACATTGTGTGTCATCCGCATTGGTCATAAATATCACTCCCTCTTGAGTAAGCATAGCAAATAAGGGAGTGGTAAATATGTTGTATAAACATGGTGATGTACAAGCACCCTGTGGTACTTCTATGGTAACATTGGTGGCGGCTGATTCAGCTTCCTTAAAGAATACCTTGCTTTCTCGATTGCTAAGAAAGGAGGAGATCCAGTTGATCGCTGCCGGTGAAAAGTTTGCTACTTCCCTCAGCCTGGTGGACATGATGGTATGGTCCACCAGGTCAAAGGCAGCCGAGAGATCGAGTAACATCAGCAGGGAGACTTCTTGTTTATCCAAGCATGCAATGAGTTTGGATTTAAGTTCTAAAAGAGCTGTCTCTGTGCCGAAGCCCACTCGAAAGCCCGACTGATGGTCATGTAGGACTGAATATTTATCAAGATGTGTGGCTATTTGCTCATAGGCTACACGATCCAAATTTTTCAAGAGAAAACTGGTATTAGTAATAGGCCTGTAAGTGCAGACATCAGGTGTCAAGTGCTGGTGGGTGACTGTAGGGATACAGAAAACAGTCCCCAAGTGCAGAGGTTGCCAGGAAGGCAGTGCAGGTGTGCGACTGGCGGAGGAGGGGACCTGGGCCCGAGATCAGAGGGTGGCCAGGTGACCAGTGCAGTTTCAGTATCAGCCAGGAAGTCAGCAGGGGAGAGGAGGAGAAAAAGCAGAAGCCAAGAGAAAGGTTTTGAGGTGGTTCTGGAACTGGAAATGATTCTCCTCAAGTTTCAGGGAGGCAGGGAGGCTGTTCAAGAGGGAGGCCCCAGCCAAAGAAAGAGATCTACCACCAAGTCGTTGCTTGGAGAAGCGACTGAATAAAAATAACCAACTACCTTTAGTTTCAGTTTTTATGTGATAAAGAATATGATAGACTCTTTATTTAATGTAGTGTTAATTATCATTTGAAGCGGGTCCTATATTTTCTCTTGAGCAGATTTTCCAGAAAGAAGATGTCTGACAGCCAGGGGGCTGGTTGGTGATATCTAAGATGGACAAGAAGGCATTGGAAAGAATGACCAATTCACAGGAAATTCAAAGATATTCTCTAAACGTTGTTAAACAGTTCATAGGCCACAGAGGAAAGTGGCAGTTTGAGTCTTTGGTTGAAACTATCCGGGACAGAGCTATTAGAAAATGGCGTCACCCTGTTCTGGGATCCAGGTTATAGAAAGAGATGCCCCATGATTCAGTGCAGAATCTCTTAATGAAATCTGAACCATGACTTGCCTTTTGGTTTGTACAGAGCTGGCCAGATTTATGGTTTCAAAAGGGCATATAAAAATGTCTAAAAGACACAAAAAAAGAATATATTGAGCAACAATGGGAGCTTTTGGAGAGGGCTGCGTTTTCAAATGGCACTAAATAGTTTATGTTTAATGCTCCCCATGCTTATAGACCAATTTCCTTAGTGGACATTGCCAGTGAGATATTTTCCCAATGTGTGTTGCTCAGACTGGAGGAGCGGGTTCAAAGTAAGAATATCGTGAAGCCCTCCCAAGACAATTTCCGGGAAGGGCTTAATACAGTGCTGCTTCACTCTGAGCAGACCCTTGCTTCACTCTGAGCAGCACCATGGAGAAATACGCTAATGTTATGGTAGGGAGATTATATGTGTCCTTTTTCAGAGTTGGGGAAAGCATTTGATTTAATTGATAAAACATCCTGTGGCATAATTTACATTGGGGTATCCGCTATTTTGGACTTAACCCGGCAGGTCTCCAATAGGACATTTTATATACAAATGACTATTTTGGCAACTATAGTTTGAAATTAAATATGAAAATAGCAAAAATTATGGCATCCAGCAAAGGGGTGAAACTTTGTAGTTGGTTTTTAAATGTATGTAGAGATGAGGTATTCTCATTTTTATTTGAGCCTACTCTTCTCAAAGAGGTGCTTGGGTGAATCATTTTAAGAAGATAGCTGAACGGGCATCATTAAGGATTGAGTGGTTTTTTAAGATTTGATTTCAAGTTTGGGGCATTCAGATTGGATAAGTGCCTGGAGATGTATAAGGCAAAGGACTGGTGTATGATTTTTGATGGCAGCGAAATCTGGGGTGGTTCGATCTGCCATGTCCTGGAGGGGTTGTGAAATAAATTAATGTGCCAAACAGCAGGTCTACCTCCAGTTACATCTGGCAGCGCCTTATGAGCTGAATTAGGGGTGTTCAGTTTGAAGGTGTCTTCCCAGTTAAGATTTGTAACTTATTTTTTAAAATCACATCTTGTATTTTCTGCTAATCATAAAGTGAATTTCAGTGTAAGCAGGTAGCCTCCCTGGCAAAGAGAAATACTTGTAGTACGTGAGGAGGTAGGGAGTTGTAAAGCACTGTTCATTTTGATGGAGAGGGCAGTACAATTAAGTTTGGCACATTAATTCTACTCAAAATAGATCTTATAGCAAGTGGTTGTCCGATAGGGAGAGAGGAGATGTCCAAAATATATATAGACGGCCGTCTTTAGCTTTATATGCAGACTTACTTACACATATAAGATGACAAGGAGAAATCTGTGAAATAAGATCCCAAGAATGCAGGAGGATGATGCTAAGGGCACTTTTAGATTTACCCATCCTTCAATAAATTAAGGTGTGCAGGAGGAAGCACAAAGTGTGCCTGCAAAATGGAGGTCAAAGATTTGATAAATGTTCTGTTAATTTGTTGTTTCTCTATTTTGCGTAAGTATGGACATGCATGCAGCTATGTTTTATACAATGTTTTAAATAATGTAGTGTAATTATCAGGTTGATAGGTATATAGCTTGTATGAATATGTTAAAACTACTTTTTTATTTTTTATTTTTATCAAATACGCTACATGTTTTTATATGTTGCTAACAATGGGCAAATATGATTAAATAAATATTGATTGAGTAACACCGATTATAACAAGTTAGGCTTTACAGAACTACAGAACATTTCACTGGGGCTTTGGGGGTTACCACCTAAGAATTAGTTTGGAATGCAATGGATATGTATAATGAATTGTAATGATCAGGTTTTCAGATATATAGCTTAAAGCTGCTTTTTTATTTTGGATGCATTTTTATAAAACATGACACATGTTTTTAAATGTTGCTCACAATGGTGAAATATGATTAAATAAATATTGATTGAGTAATATTTATCATTACATGGTAGACTTTACAGAACACTTCACTGGGGCTTTGGAGGTTACCACCTAAGAATTTGCTTGGAATGCAATGGAAAATAGTGCATTTTCAAGCACTAGGGGTCTGTTACATTGGTGAAATAGTGGTTAAGAATACAAATAATATTTTTCTGAAGGATTTGTAGCCCCTTTTCTCTGCCTAAAAGGGATTTTACACACAACTTAGTGACAAACATTTTTTAAAAATGTAGAGCATTTGACGACCACTTTATAGAGGGGTGTGGTGCTGTTAACTAGGTATTTGGATTGATTAATTGGCTTGTTAATTTAAACTTATTTACAGTGACTTAATTGAATTTGAATATAGGGCAAATTAATTATAAAACAAATGTGGCAGGCGTTTGCCCTATATGCCCATTATCCACTTTCCAGAAGGGCAGTGCATCACACAATGTCAATGTTACCACTAGGACACTATGTACTAATAAACATAGGTCACAGGAAAAGTAATATTTCTGACAAATATAATGCATGATGGTATCAAACTCAAACCTCACTTGTACATGCACATTATATAATAATGGAAAGTTGGGTACGCATGCCTCTTATGTGTCCATTAGGCTCCTACTAGCTGTACAAAGGTAGAGAATATGACCGTTTTCTCTAGGACACAAACAGGTGGCCATGGTTTAATTTATTTTACTCACTGATACTTTTGTCAGCAGGGTAAAGCATCTGACGATGACAATGTTTTCACAATGGCATTGCTATAATAATTAAGGACATTTACTGAATAAAATAATGAGAATGGTGGCAAAAAACTCAAATCTTGCATCTAAACTAATTAACTAGAGCCACAGCAGGCTCAATGACCAACATTCTAACACAGTCCAGGACTCTGTCCTGGCTATACTGTTCCTGCGGTCTCATTCCTTCAGCATCTCCTTTTAGGCCTCCACACCATGGCCCAGTGCAGCTGGCGAGCAGCAAAGTAGGGTGCCATGAGCAGAATGCTGCTCCCGAGCTAACCGCTACTGTCACACTTTACTATTCTCGAAGGTAATGTATCATGTAATATCTCAAATCTCTAAGACATGCAAGCTTGCTGCATTTGCTACTGGATAATTATGGAGAGGGGAGACTCAGTGGTGTCCAGTGATTTTTTTCAAGGCGGCGTGTAAATGATTTCCACAAATTTCCGTTAGGGAGCATAGCAAGCAGATTTAGGCATAGCAAGCGTGCCTAAATCCACTAATGAGGGTTCAGGTGGATTCTTCCCCCAAACTTTTAAAATAACAGGCTGATATGTGCTTTCAGTACATTTGGTTCGGCAGGGTAATACATGAAAAAATCAACAATACAGGGAAGTATTTTACAACACATTTTTAAGATGCCGTTTCCCATAATATATGCCAACATTAACCTGCAAAGTACATTCTCAAGCTCTATCTGCCCAAATACATTCCAGCTTTGCCATTTGAAGCTGGAATGTATAATAATGCCTGTTGCCACAATATTAGCGAGGAATTCCCCGTAAAATACATTTTCATGAGGCCTATGCCCAAAATACACACAAGCTATGCCCTGTAAAACGTATCTTCTGACTGAAAGTTCCAGAGCGATACGTTGGTCTTCGCTGGGCGCACCCGCCTGCTCCATGCAACAGGGCAGGCCCTCTGCTCCACCCCCAACTTCCTCTGACTCCTCAGTGAACAGCCTCCAGGAGGAAGCAGGAAGCTTTGGAAGTCTCAAGATACAGGGTCCCTGGCATGCAGACAGTGTGCATGTTTGGGAATCTCAAAACGTAACACACACAAAGATCAAAACAGTTGACCTGCATTATGGCGGCATGGTAGTGCTATCACTCTTTGCAGGAACTCAGCAGGCGTGCCCAATAAGCCATGCCATGCTGGAAGAGCCGTAACCCCAGCCAGGCATGACTGATTGGGCATGACAGTTTCTACATAAAGAGTTGGCACTTGTGCACTGTGTAGTGCCTGTTTTTCATGTGGTCTAATGGCTCCTACAAATGTGCAAATGGGTAGCAGTGCACCTCTCACCTATCCGTGAGGGATGAGCCTCCACAGGCAACAATGCCTATCCATTTCTGTGTTCTCTTTCATCCATTTATTTACTTGCCTCCTGTTTGGGCATGGCCAGTCACAAAGGAGCCAGTAGACAGTGACCAGTAGGTCTATTTATCCTGCTTACTTTGGGGTGTTCATTCCCTCCTCCACTTGTGTAGACTATGCATAAGTTGTTTTAACTATTTGGGAAGATTAAAATCCTATTTGCAGGTAAACACATATGTGACTCTGGCTCTTAAAAGAGCGGGCTAGGAAATATGATAGCGAAGTCTGCTCTCCTCATGCCAAACAAAAAAAAGTGAATGGAAACATTTACAAAAGATGCCACCTTGCTTGCGGAAATGAGAACTGGTGGGTAATGTTGGTGTTGATGGTGCCCATGCTTAGGGGGAGACACCCACTGATGTAAATGGTCTCCGCCAATGTCAGGTTGGTTAAGGTGCATATGAGGTTCATCTCCCATCAATGCCAGCAGGGATAGTTAACCCAGAAAACAGTCAGATTGGAGTGGAGAGGGTTCAAGATTTTCATGCTGATAGTTTCCTTTGACAAAATCGAACATTATTGTTCTGTTCTGAGTCAATAACTCAATATGGGACATTGCGTTCATATCCCATTTGGTGAGCGTCAGAAACACGTAATTTATTTAGTGTCATGCCTTATATCATACTGTATTTATAGATATGCTTCAAGGGCAACACGAAAGGTTCCTAATGTCTTCTCTGAGTTTCATTGAGAAGCGTGCAGCAGGCCTACTTCAAGAGCGTTGGTCTGACTGCATGTGCACATGGCATGAATGGTAAATGGTGGCCAGATTCCTGAACGAGAACGCTTGAGGACATAGCATTGGGAGGTTAGGAGACATCTTTTTTTCCAGATCTTTTCAGGGAGATCACTTTCAGCACACCATGCACATTTGATGTAAATTACAGATCCATAAGTGACCTTTCAATTGGCGCAGGACTCTCTTTCTATGACGCACAATCCCATTACACGTGTCCGAGCAGTCATATAACAGATCTCCATGGGGCCTTCATAGCTACACGAGGCAGATGCCTGCATCTGGGATGCTTTAAAGGAAAGCTTCTCTAGGAAATGGGCCAAGACTAGGGTTTTGGTCAGTGCTCTGCCAGCATGTTCCTCTCTCAGGGTACAGGTTGCTGGCCTTCCTTCACAGTCTTTCGTATCAGAAATGAACCTCAGCCTTTCTTACTCTGAGTCTGTGGTTGCAGATAGAGAGCCAGTTTTGCTAACCTTCCCTTGTCAATTGAAGAGTGCCCTAGCCATGGCCCTCAAGGTGTGACTTGAGTCTGGAGAAGTGCTGCATGCCACACTTAAATGCAAGAAAAGCAGCTCCTTAAGCCTTAGTCTTCCTAATTTCTCAGCCGCTTCCTTCTCCAGTCACTTCTCTCCATTTCTACAGCCCTCCGGAATATCACGTCTCCCGGGATCTCTTGCATTCCCACCTTTTTAGACTCACCCTGCCACCTACTGCAACTCAGCCTGCACTGCACTTCTCCACTGGCTCATGAAGGTACCTTGGCATCCATAGACAGTATGACTAAGCACACATAGTAAGCATGTGCAGCTCAACACAGCTTCATTGTCCAACATAGAAATACTCCACTGGGAGCCAAGTCCAATGAAATGGGCTACTCTGAGAAACTTTGCTGCCGCCGGAACATGTGACCGGCACCTAACACAAGTTTGATGGTAGGGTGATGGACCCACCCAAGGGGAGACTAAAGAACGCCTACACTGCTTGGTATCAGGGCAGCTGGAAATTCTTTGAATTTAGTTCAGCCTTTAGACAAGAAACCAGGATTTTTAGCACACATGTTGCTGCTTTCCAAAGCTTCTATTTATCCTACCTGATACATTGGTGGTTAATGAAAAATGTTATCAGAGGAACTCCATGATGCCCTCTAATGTACTTCAGGATATGTGAAAAAGAGAATGCAAAGATGACTACCTCCACAATGGTGCCATGCCATTATCTGACGCATAGCAGAGAAATACCTGGGGTAAGATGGTAGTCTGTATATATAGGGCTACACTCAGGCCTGGATATGTCCCCATGAACAGGTCCAGAACGTATGTATTTATATTTTAGAATCTTTTGCAGAGCTGGTCCTACCCAGAGGGTCTTTGAGCACCTTGCAATGTCTAAGGGTTCAAAAGGTGGGATTTAAGTCAGATGTTACAACATGTTTTCAGGATAAGATAGAAATATTAGGATAGATGTGTGGTAGCAGGGGGATGAAGGGGTGGGGGTAAGTCTGCTCTTCCTGAAAGTGGTGATGGAGGGTGCAATACAGATGTAAAGCGGTACAGTGTTATGTGCCCTGGTTTCCCTGTGGGTAAAGACTTGTTTTTGTGTGCATGTTAGTTTGATGAGTGGAATGTGAAGGAGATGCTGGCTTGCTTTTCTGGTGTTTGTATGGGTGGAGGGTTTGAGCTTTTCCTAAAGGTAAGATGGGGTATGGTATGGAATACAATGCAGAGTCCTTTGAAGGCAACACCTGGTGCTTGTAATTGATCCAAACTGCTTCAGCTGCTTACTGGGAATGTTTAAAAGCACACACAATTTGCAATGTATCCTTTGTATCCTGTTTTTTTTTCTGTTCATCACAATAGTGTGGCCATCTCCATCTACACTCTAGAGACATCTGCCTGTGATGCCACCAGAACATTATCCATTTCATAGGTATTTGCTGCAAATTGGAGGTTACAGTTATTGATCTCAACCATGTTGGGAGTTCACATTCTTCTTCAATTTTCAATCTTCTTGTTGAAAAATTGATGCAATTGTTTTCATGGTGGTTGGGGGGCAAGTAAATGACACCTATCCATTAACATAGCAGAGATACTATTGGTGGGGAGAACAAGAACATGATTTGTATTTACATTAGGAAGAAATAGAAGGGAGTTCTACAATGCCTCGCTTCAGAAATGCAATATGCCACCTTCATCATGTACTCGCTAAATAATTAATGGGAGGGATTTCATCAATTGTATCATAACTTCACAATCTATAGCTTTGAAAATATAGTAGGCCAGCAGGTCTGAAACACACCTTCAAATTACACAAGGCCTGCAACCTTTCTACCCTCCAATCTTTGCTCCCATCTTCCAAGCTAATAATCAATGCCTCCTCCCTTTCTGGTAATTACTTTGCTCATTACTTTTCCTCTAAAATGTCCACAATTTGTGACTCTGACAGCCCTCTCCTCTCTTGCTCCCCAAACTTCCTTCTGCCCACCACCTCTCTCCCTACCTCTTCCTCACTTGACTACTTCTCCCCAACCTCTAAAACTGAATTAGCCCCCATCCCTCGCAGTGCCAACCCATCTTGCTCTACTGTGGACCCTTTTGCTCCCCAACAGCTTAATCTCAATCACTTGTCCTTTTCTTTCTGAGCACGTAAACCTCTCTCTGCTGGACTCTTCCCTACCTCCTTCAAATCTGCAACTGACTTACCCCTATTGAAGAAACCCTCTGCTGAACCAAATGTATAACCAAACTATCGCCCAGTTTCTCTCCTTCCCCATCATTCTAAATTCCTTGAGCAGGTGGTCTTCGGCCAGATCACCAAGTACCTTGAGGATAATGGCTGAGACGTCACTCGTTCATGACTTCAACCTTTGTTCTATACTCCTCCTTTTGGTCTTTTCTGCCATTTTTGACAGTGTCGACAACTTCTTTCTCCTAGATTTTGCAAATCTGCTCTTGCCTGGATCACCTCCTATCATGAAAGTTGATTTTTTTATAACTCTTGGAACTGACCCCTCTCCCTGTCAGTACTCCACAAGGATCAATCCTTGAACCTCTGCTCTTCACTCTCTATACCTCTGCCCTAGAAAGACACATCTCTTCATTTGTCTTTCACTATCACCTTTTTTCCGATGACACTGAAATATGTTTCTCCTTTCCCTTCTTCACCTCACTCATCTCAGAACAGATTACAAACTCTCTCAGTCCAATTGGTCAGTGGATGGCACTCAAAAATGAAAGTCATCTTTCTCCCAGCTTCGATTACCATGCCTCCCCTCTTCTATCTCATTCCTGCCTGACCGTCTTACTCCCCCACCCCTGAAATCTCACAATCCCTCACTACCAAGTCCTCTGCTGCTCAGATTAACCTCCTCAGCATTAGGAAACTGTGTTATTTTCTTACTAAACACTGTACAAAAACTGTAATCTCCACACTTGTGCTCAGCAAACTGGACTACTTCTCAAGAGGAGGAGAGCAACTTACAAATGTGCAACTTATACATAATTCACAAAAAACGTATCTCTGATTTACAAAATAATGTGCTTTGTGTGCGCTTCTTTGCAAAAGTCAGCATTTTCAGGAGTCTGCCAGGAAGGAGCAGGGTAAGGGGTGATTATCTGCACATCTGAACTACCATGCAGTGATATGAGTGTCAGTGGTGCGGTAATAGAAAGTGCACCATTGGCTGTCCAATGTAAACCACGTTTTTGGGAAGTCTCTGCATTCAGAGGAACAATCTTTGCAACCAGGACAATAAAAAGCAGTAGTTATAACTCATAAATGCCTTCATGTAAACATGTCCAATGCATACGTAATGCAGTTTTGTATGTACATTGCATCCACAAGGCGTAAAAAGCCTGTATTACCAGGGGTGTGTTTTCTTTGTAAATTAGTCCTATTGCACTTGTAGGTTCCTAGGTTTTTAAGTTACTCATATCTTGGACATGGTTCTTAGTGTCCAATAAGGTCAAACTGGATACGTTTATTTTATTTAAGAATTATTCATTTAATTTGGACCGATGTTCCATCCTGTCTGTATGCTACTCTGCTTCCCCCATTAGTGTAGTGTGTACTAAACCTCAAATCTACCCCTCTTTCTCCTCCTGGTTATATGTTGTTATAATCATATACATAACTGAGAATGGAACGTTTATACAGGTTTACAGATGCAGGCACTGAGGAAGGAACAGAGCACAGAAACCTAGTTGGCAATATAGACTGGCACCTGGAAGAAGCTTTGTTGAAGCAATGTTCTAATACTCAATAGGTGAGGTTACATGCCAGAACTAATGTTTTCAGTTCAAACCTGGGACAGGTCTCAACAAACAATGTATACGTGTGCACGTTTTCTTGCCATAAATTGTTCCGTGAAAGAATTCAATCATTTGAACATAAAAAATAAAGGACATTACACTGTGGAACAAAGAGCTGAAATCCAGTCAGAACAAATGCTCTGGGCCTCGTTACAAGTCCAGCGGGAACCCTGTCGGTGCTACCGGTGGTTGCCGCCTGACGTGCAATATTTACGGCACCTGGCTTGCCAGAAGAACTGGGGAATTACGACCCTGGCGTTCCAGGAAGTGAGGCGCTGGTAAATGTTAATCCCCATTCCCATTTGAGTCCCATTGGACTCAATGCGAATGGGGATCATGGCAGCACCATTAATAACGGTGCCGTGAAACTCTGCGGGCGGGTGCCTTTACGCCCGCCATGTCTGAACGTGGCGCGGCCGGATGGCACTCGCCTGCTAAGTCGTACTATGCCGGTCCGGTAACAACCTTTGTTACCAGACCAGCATGGTCGTAATAAGGCCCTCTGTCTTGAGGGAGACTGCCAGCCACACCTGTGCGATGAAAGACCCTCATGGATGTAGACATCTTTAAATTGGAAGAGATGCAACAGAAACATGTCTCCTCATGCAGCACAGACAATGCCTGAAGGCTGACGACTGACCATCAGGATCAATAGCGGAGTGGCCAGTACATCCTTATGCCCCCCACAGTATTGCCTGGACCCTTGTTCAAATCCAGGCCTTCTGGATGATACCGTTGTCGGCCTCGGGTCAATAAAACAGTGCCATTGAGTAGCAATACAGAAGCAGTTGTTTTTCTTCAGTGATAGGAGAGAACACACATCTGAGGAAGCAAGGGATGCATTAAACTGAGTTATTATGATAATGTATTAAATGACTGATGCTGCCCTGCCCTCCCCAACCACACCACCATTGCTGCACCACACCATGTACTCCGGAAGACTTCAGTGTTCCTGGAAGCTGCCTCAAAGCGCTAGAAATAAATAAAAAGCTAACATTACGGCCCATGTCTACAGTAAGCACTCTCTGTTCACAGGGCCAGCATAAGGGCATCACTTAACACTATGATTAAAGCTCGTGGGCAGGAGAGTGTTTGAAGCTTTTACGTAAGAAGCATTAAGAGGTGTCCCTTATGGAGTTGGTCATGTAGCACCGAGTTTTGCACGCCGTTGGCACGTGTGCAAATGATGCATCATAGGCAGAAGAGCTGTGTATGCTTTAATAGGGAAACATTTGTGTCAGTGTTCACTACAAGGGTGATCTACAGCTCTGACATAGAAGGGAGCTTGGAGATATTCTACACAGCACATAATGGAAGCATTGCTGAGGTGAGGGAAGAGGATCAAACACAGCCCAGAGGGAGGCTCGCTTTTTTCAAAGTCGAGTATTTCATTCTAACAATGTTGTGGTTATGAAGTGTGTACAGCATGATGCTGCATAAGCCTAAGCACAGCACTACTGTTCACCAAGCATCAGTTTAGGGGTGTCATTGAGTACCTACATTGCATGGTAGTATGTTGTGCAACATTTGGATATGGTCATATCCTTGCTCATGGGCAGTGTGCTTGATGTCCAGTTCCGCACTGTGGATAAAGTGGAGAGGCGCGGCTAGTTTGCTATTAGGGGGCTATTAGGGTATATCGCCTGCGGGCTGATATTACAAATGCCAATGAAAAGTACAGTATGGCCAAAGAGAACGTTTGAAAATTAGAACCTGCCATTGCGGCTACCCTTCAAAGAAAGTGCATGGTGAACAGGGACCCTCAAGCTTTCCTTGACCATGCTGTTGCAATATTGTACAGGTCAGAGACATGAGAGTGAATCCCCCAGGTCATTTCAGGGACCTAGACAGACCAAGTCGTCTCCCATTCTGGAAAGGAACAGAACATTGAGAAAGAGTTACACCATTTGATCGAGCATTAGAAAATGGATGAATCGGGCAGCACTGACGCAAATCCTTAGCAAATAAATAATGTGCAGAATAGAGCTAAGGTGATATGTGGCATGAAAACAACTCACATTTAAACCATAGGAAAGGAGAGATCACATGTAATAGAGACTGTCTGTAAGAAATGCTTTTTAGTTAAGCCTCCACTAACACAGCACAGTAGGAACAAAACCAAAGGCCTGCATGAGGAAGGACAGATACAACCATAATGTGTAAAGGGGGTGCATGGCTCCACGAGAGGCTTAATAACCAGTGCCACATAACCCTAAAGTTATTCCGTCAGATGCAATGGAAGCATGCAACGTTTTCTGTAACCTGCTTCATGCACAAAGACAACAAGTCTGATAACCTTCTATACCGTGTTACCCTGTGTGTCCTGTTTTCTTGACCACTGATCCACCCCGATACAATGCGTTGGTGAATGCATGTAGCTGAACTTCTTTGAACTAGAATGTTAAGAGAATTCATAATGTAATGAACCTCCAACATATTTAATAAGGTGGGGCTGAGTTTGAGAAACATAAAAGCTGCTGAATGTATTGTCACACAGTGAGGTGAGAAATGATGAACCTCTTACGCCATTGCTAGACACAGAAAACAAGGATTTGTTTGTCTATTTGACTGAAGCTATTACGGCATTGAGATCTTAAATTGAACACTAATGTAACGGTTTCGTTTATTTTAAATAAATATGTATTGAAGAGCTATGTGTGTGTACTGGCATTTCCTTCAGAGCTCAAGACCCATCATGAACTCTTACCATTGTAATATTAATAAACATCATTGACATAAATTACAGTTTTGCTAATTGTTTACATACAGCAGTATGAGAATCCATATGTTTCAAGGAAATCAATGTGTTCAATCTGACGTGCTATGATACAGCACCCTGGTGTGAGGCCTTGGTCTCTGTGAATGGGTCAACCTCTTGGTTTCTGTTCCCACACCAGCATCCTCTAGAATGGTTGTCACAGAGAGAAGGGTGTTACCTGCCCTTACAAAGGAACACAGAGAGGCACCCCACCAGGCTACCTTCCTGCGAGTAGGGCAGGGTCCAGCCAGATGAACTGGGTGCTCAGGGCTCACACGTGTGCAATATCAATTTAATGTGATTGATTGATTGATATTTTATTTCTATCGCGCTCATACACAAGTGTTTCAGAGCGCGACAAGGCAAGGGAAAGGGAACAGGGGAGAACAAAAACAACAATCTTACTAGGCCCAGTGACATTGAGAACGTGCAAGTGCAGGGTAGAGGGAGAAGGGGGAGAAGTGCATGGAAGCGAGAACAAAAGGAGAGTGCGGAGCGAGAAGGAAAAACAAAAATAATAATAAAATAATAAATAAAAAGGCAACAAACAATGGGAGTGCAGCCAGCAAGTGGCAAGTGCTGGGTTTATGGCAGCAGGCCGTGTAGGTCTGAAAGTGCAGGAAGAAAAGGGGTACAGATACAGACCCCAGTGCAGGGGGTGGCCTGGAGGCAGTGCGTGAGGGTGGCAAGATGAGCAGGTACCTGGGCCCAGACGACAGAGGGTGGCCAGGTGCATGGTGCCGAGGGAGAGTAGAATCATCAGGGGACAGGGGAGGAGAAGGCAGAAGCAAAGAGGAATGTTTTGAGGTGCTTCCGGAACCGGAGATGGTTCTCCTCAGTCCCAATGTAGATGGGATAACTTTGAGAGATGCTGGCCATCATACCCAAACTTGGTTCTATGTCATTATCTCAAATATTAAAGGTCACACCAAAAAAGACCAATCTTTTTCGGCCGACTATGGACGGCGTTTAATGTTCGAAATACTTGAATTCCTCCGCCTTCGCCCTTTGAAATCAGGGGTTTCATCCCCGAATCTCCCTTCAACCTCTCCCCCACCCCAACCCTGCCTCACACTCAAACACACCTTTTCCTCAGCACCCCCTTACATACAGAAATACTCAGAACCACACACACGCAAACACACTCCTTCCCCCCAGGCCCCTCCCCACCATATACACTGTCCTCTTTCATAGACACATGCAAACACACACTCACCTGTAACACGTCTTCCCCTGCCCATCTCGGTCAGCCTGTCAGGCCCTGCGTGCACTCATGTGCGGCAGGGGCGTGACAGTATCGATTTAGAAAGACCACTCTAAGCGTTCTCAGAGCAGTTTTTATAAATCGTTTTTATTTTAATCATTATTTATTAAAAGGTCTTTTGACCTAGAACGCCAAACTCAGGCATCACTTATATTTACAGCTTTACATGCTACCAGGACAACATCTCCTTAGTTATGTAGTTTTTGGACAGGGGTGCATATTTTAAATGCAGCCCCATTATTCTGGATACTTGGGTGTTACTGCAGCTGTCAAGTGGGCACCTGTGTCCTGTGCAGGCATCATGAAGCAAGACACAGACAACCGATTCAAAGTTCAAAATCAGATGGTTTATTAAATCAAATGTCAGAAAGGTTGAAGACCTAATTTGCCCTGTGCTGAGGTGGGATTGCCCTACCTCAACAAATCTAAGGAAAGTCTGAGTCAAAGAGTTCAACTTAAAAGTCTGTCTCTGTCCAAAACCTATCCTTGTACAATGTGTAGGGATGTCACTAATCAAAGAAATAGTGATCAAAACAAAGTCCAGCGTCTCTTTCAGCTCTTAGCTGCCTTTTTAGCTCCCCTTCCAAAAGTTCCAGAAAATTCCATAAATCCTTGAGGTTCTCTACCCCAAGTTCAAGACAACACAGTTCCACAAAATCCTTGGGGTTCCCATACCTAGGTTCAAGGCAACACAGTTCAAAAGAAAATGGTCTTGAGGCTCTGTCCTCAAGACAAGATTCGCAGTTCATCAAGTCTCTGGGTTCCCTTCAACAAGACTTCAACGTAGCAACTTGTACTTGTCTCAGTCTCTCAATGTTTGACACAACTCCAGGTAACCTTGACCCTCCTTCTGGATTGCATAAACAGTTCACTTACAATGCTCCTTCTTCGATTGTTTCACAATGTCTCTGGCTTTCACAATTTTAGTGCTCCCTGGTCTAGGGGCAGTTGTCAGGCCACGCAGTCCACCCATCTGAGGTTGCGCAACCAGGAACTCTAGGCTCTTCAGCCCACACAGGTTCTTCTGTATTTGCCCCTGTGTATGGGTTCACATTCACTTAACTTCTCCTTGTCTGCCTCTTGGCTTTACGTGCAATTTCACACTCTCCTCTTTTCTCCCGGTTAGCCTCCTAGCTTTGCCATAACGTGTCACAAATCTCATGGCAGTCTCAGGCCTTGCCGCACTGTATCTATTCATAAAGTTCTGATAAACAGATTTCCCTTTCAGAGATGAAATTACCTGCATCATTTTATTACTTAATAAAAATAAAATAAAAAAGGGCACAGCAGCAATGAGAAGACTCAAATTCCAGTTTTACACATGCCTGCCTGGCTTTTATTCCCCTGTCCATACTCTGGGAATTCTAGAACTGAGGCCCTGCTTAAGCCAGCTTTCCAGCACTGGAAAGTGGTTTGGCAGGCAGAGGCCTGCTAGGGGTTATGTGGTGTCTGCACAGCCACATGGATGATATGGGGGTCCCCTGTCAGTCATGACATCTTGGGGGGATCCCCCTGAAAGAAGTTGCTTTTCTTCTCACACGACCACCCAGGGGGTCTGGTGTGCCTCTCCGGTCCTGTCATTAGCTAGGCAGGACTGGACTGAGGGCACAGTTTCCATCTCGGAATCCACACTGGGATTACAGAAATGAACTGACAGCTGTCAGAATCCCAGCCATATCTAAGTGGCCACCAGGTTTATCAGGAAGTAAGTCCGTTAGGAAGCTCCTGGGGCCCGGGTGAACAGAATTCTCGAGCTCTTGTCTGTGAACTGGTAAGGGATTCTGCTTTGTATCAGTTCCTGCTTTTGGATTAGGCCAGGGACATTGCTCTGTGCCTAGTCCCCTTTGAAGAGTGGTTCAGGACCTCCTCCCGGCACCTGCTCCTGTGCCTACCTCAACAGACGTGCCAGAGTAGGACAATCCCTCTGTTCCTGGCAAAGATGAACCTGAACTGGGCCTCGAGCTGGAGACAATTCCTCCAGCTCTGGCAGGCCCTTCAGGTCTGAGGCATCCCTGTTTTCCATCTCAGGTATCTCCTCTACACTGGTAGTGAACTCCATAGTCACTTCAGTTGTGGGTATGTCCTCTCTCACGTGGTCTGGACTGGGATGCCGGTGTGGAAATCGATATAATATTGTGACCCCAATCGCATTGTTTAAATGTATGTTGGCCTACGCCAAGCTGTCTAAAGAACACTATGTACATAGGTTCCGCGGCAAGGTCTTGACCTTAATGTATCGTGTAAAGCCGCCATCTTGGATCTAGCCGCCATTTTAGGTATTCTTGCAGTGTGGAAGTCACCCCGAATCACAAAATGGAGGCCGAATGACATTGCGAGTAAGACTTCGGCCATGGTGACCTCCGCACACGTGAATAAATAATATGTCCGCAGGCTACTTGTTAGGGTCATGAACTAAGACCCTGTCCTCTGTTCAACCTTTGTGTAAATATGTAACTGTATCAGCGGAACTGATCTAATGTATGTAAATTGTGTGTTCGACCTGGCTACGAACCCTAGCCATGGTTCCAAGAATGGTTAACTCGCAAGAGGGCTGGCCAATGTGGTACAAACTGTATAAAAACCCGAGCATCCAGATATTCGGTCTCTCCCACTTTCGATGCGAAACCTTATCGTTGGAGGTTCGTGTGTGAGTCAGAGAGCCGAATAGCTATTCGCATGTCAATTGACTTTGATAACTTGGTAACTTTGTAACTTTGAAATAAAGCGCTTTATATGGTCCTTTGTAACCTGTGTTGGTGTGTTTCCATTTGGGCTTCCCGGCCTCCTGTCAATTTCTCTGTTTCCACAGTTGGCGCCCGAATAGGGACCCTCAAGATTGATGCCGGATCATTGAAGGTTGACGCAGACTATCGAACTGGGATCGGACGGTGTGATTCTGCGGGCCCGACCGATCGAGACGCGATACCTCGGCAGCGCTGCACGATCCGATCCTTGGACGATAGTCGTGTGGTCTGACACGGCATCTTGACGAGGGTCCAATTCCGAGGCGGGCAGATTTGCCGAAACCACCGAACGCAGGTAAAATTTGTTAGTTGAAGTCCTTTGTAAACCGTACGGTCCTCCTTAGGTTTGGTCAGGTGCAGTCGTGACCCGGCTCTTAATTTAACCCTGACAATTTGAATTTGGCGTATTGTATCTGCAGACACAATTATTGGACCAGGTAACACCAAGTCTTTGAGAAATGCCTGGGAAATTGTCTAGCTGCTTTAGGGCTCTGTTCCGCAGCGATCGATAATCCTTTGAATTTAGCCGTCCGGCACCACAGGAGGGGTCGCGGGCGTGTACTATGTACTGTAAGTATGGCATTGGTAGTATTGTATTTAATGACATTTGGCACAGACAGACCAGAAATGCCTCCGAATTTCAGTGGCCAATCAATGGTAGTTTTGAGATCCCCCGTATTGAATACTTAGAGTCGATCTTGCTTAAAAAGAAGGCTAGGCCAGCAGCCTTCGACGTGTTACAAAATTGGAAAAAGGAAGCATTACAGCAGCTTAAAAGTAGGGATAAACATGCACGACGTCATAAAACGAATGCCGAAAAGGCATTGTTATATGACAAGGAAAAACGATTAGATGAAACCCAGAAAATGGACAGAGCTTTCTCGCTTGGAGTCCAGAAAATTTATCCCTCTAAAGATTTTCATGTTTCTGAGGAGTTTATTGAGAAGATATTAAATGAACGGAGGCCTGATTCTTCAGCGCCACCTCCATATGCTCCTGTTGTGGGCGCTTTGCCCGTTCCTCCTATTGTTCCTGTTGCTATTCCTACTCCCCCTGCGCAGTCTGCTGTTTCCAGTCCTTTGACTGTCGCACCTCTGTCTATTCCGTCTACTACATTATCTCTTTCCCCTGCACCCTTGTTAGGTTCTCCTACACTTTCGATTCCGGGGAGTTCTGTGTTCACTAAATCAGATCCCGGTGCAGGGTCGAAAATTGTGACTCGTAGTACTGTTCCTGCGGGCAGGAAACAGGAACTATTTGCTTGGGCTAAACATTGCATGGAAAAAGGTGATCAAACTGATGTATTTTCAACATTATCTAATTTGCACGATTTTCCCGAGAAAAACGTTTTTATTGAAGGACTGGGGATTCACTTAGGTGTAATGTGGGGTAGATTGCAGACTTTGGATCTCCCACAAGGGGTGAGAGATCTGAACGCTTTGGCACTCTCAAGGGATACCGAACAGAAAGTATATGGGCATGTTGATAGATTGTTTGAGTTTAGACAGGATTTTGAAAGATTACAAAATGAGGATGATGAGGACGATAGGATATATATGCAGATACGGTTCCTTTCGTGCCGAAGATCAGCACCCGAGGAAGTACGGATTTGTACTAGAGATGCGGTTCGATGGATCTCGGATTCATCAATACCGCCGGATGAGGTATACGATACATATAGTCAATATACGGTAGAAATGCAAAGGAAGGTAATTCAAGTGATGGTACAGCACTTGCAGGAAGAATGTATAAGAAAGAAGGTTGGTTGCCCCACAGAGTTATTAGGTATTTGTAAAAGAGCTTTTTCGCCCGACACTTCCACAGCTGCTTTAGCGCTTGATTTGGCCTTATTACTCAGTAAGCGGTCGGAGGTCCCTATATCTCAGTTGCCTATGAGAGAGGTCCCTCCGACCCTTGTCCCAAAAGTAGAAATCCCCGCCAACGCGGCGACTGGTGCTCCCGCGGTGGATATCCCAGCACACTACGTATCACAGTTTGTTCACGTCCCGTTCTCTCGACAGGAAGTGAACACGATCAGACAATCAGTCCCTGATATTAGGAAGAACCCGACAGGGTTTTATAAAGAAATAGAATCCGTTTTGCAGTCTTCTGTGTTCACCTTAAGTGACATGGATTTATTGTTTCCAGTGCTTTTGCCTGTTGATGTATGGAAGCAGGTACGGACAGTAGATGATGTGCCGGGGTTAGGGGATACATGGGTAAATCTAACTAGAATAGATGGGGAACGACCAGCTGGTGAGAAACCACCCCAGGTAATACTCACTTTACCCAATAGAATAGTTGCCAAATTGAAAACTATAATTCCTGAAAAAAGGATTATTTGGGACAAGCTTACGGCCTGTGTCCAAGGAAAAACTGAAGGTACCACTGAATTCTTTAATAGGTTTGAACAGGTGTTCTCCGACTTCAGTGGACAGGATTTGGGTACAGAGTCGGGGAAGAGGTTGTTTGTGGACAAATTCGTGCGTGGATTGTTGTTCGACATCCAGTCACAAATTATGTCCTCAGAGAGCGCTTGGCAGGCAAAATCTCAGTCAGAGGTTTTGCATATGGCTCAGGATTATGAGAATCGGGTTAATAACGAAAAAGAGAAAATCGAAAAAAGAAGGGGTGACCTAAAGACTAAGGTATTGCTGCAGCAAATTGTTAGAAACCCTAGAGGAGGTACGACACAAACTAGAGGTCAGTACATTCCAAGAGGAAATACTCCTCCAAATTCTATAAATATTAATCAGTGTGCTTATTGCCGCCAGGAAGGTCACTGGCGAGCACAGTGCCCTGCCCTCCGTCAGAGGTCAGGAGGCACATTCGGAGGTATGGGTAGGCGACCACGGGGCCGCCCTGGAGCAGGGGGCCCTGATAGGGGTCAGCTTTTACGAGATCCCCAGCAACCTTTTTCACAGGAAAATCAGACCCCGAGTATGGACTCGAGAAATATATTTGATCACCCTTCCGCCGCCTATCTTTCTGAGGAACTTCCCTTTGATGAAGTTCTGCCTTATTAGGATTGCCCGAAGCAGCGTTTGGAACCTTTACCTATTCCCGTCATTCAGAAGGGCCCCTATGTTGAATTATTGGTGGGGAATAGGAAACATCAGTTCTTGATCGACACTGGGGCACAGAAGTGCTCCATCGACCATTCTCGGGTTCCAAACATCCCCCTGTCAGGGCAAACGAATGTTTCTATAGGGTTCTCTGGTATACCAACTGTTTGTCCGGTCTCTGCACCGGTACCCATTTCTTTGGGCCCTTTTACAGACCAGTGCCCTTTTCTTCTTACTTCAAACTGTGGAGAAAACTTGCTGGGGTTGAATTTGTTGAAGAAATTGAACGCAGTGATTCATTGTTCCCCTGACGGAATAAGATTAACAGTCTCACCACAGCAACCTTTTAACTCCCAATACTTGACCCGACCTCTACCTCCCGAATTTGACATTGTCCCAGAATATTTGTGGGCAATAGACGACAATGATGTCGGGATATTGCACATTGACCCTGTTAAGATAGTATTGAAACATGGGGTTAAACTACCGCGCATTCCGCAATATAAAATTTCAGTTGAGGGCGAGCGCGTTTTGAAATGCATTGTCTCCGATTTTGTACATCGTGGAGTGATCGAAGAGATTACAGGTAGCTTATGTAATAGTCCGATCTTGCCGGTATATAAGAAAGGCGACAATGCAATTCCGTACCGGTTTATAATAGATCTTCGTGCTATTAACCGGGTAGTGGCCCCACAATTTCCAATCGTGCCGGATGTAACAACAATCTTAACAATGATCCCTGCTACGGCTACGCACTTCAGTGTCGTAGATTTGAAAAACGCCTTCTTTAGTATTCCGATACACAAGGAGAGCAGGTATTTGTTTGCGTTCACCTTGGGGGGACGCTCATTTACATTCACAAGGGCACCTCAAGGGTACACTGAAAGTCCTAGTATCTATAGTAGAGCCTTAAAAGAGCAGCTCGACACCCTTGAACTGCCACCTACTTGCACGCTGCTTCAATATGTAGACGATTTGCTCCTAGCTGCAGACTCTGAGAAAGCTTGTAAAGAAGGCACTATATTGTTGCTTGTTCATTTAGCTGAACATGGACACAAAGCTTCACTTAAGAAATTTCAATATTGTTGCCAGGAGGTTGCCTATTTAGGGTACCTCCTGTCAAAGGAGGGGAGAAGATTGACACCTGAACGAATAAAACACATTTCTGGCATGTCTGTCCCAAAAACACAGAAGGAAGTCAGAGCCCTGATAGGGATGGCGTCCTACTGTAGACTGTGGATCCCGAACTTTGCCCTAGTGGTAAAACCGATGTTGGCTTTGACGAGGAAGGGCATTTCTTTGCCACTGCCATGGGAATCGGAACATCAACGATCATTTGAGCTTCTCAAAGCCGCGCTGTGTTCAGCACCGGTTCTGGGTACACCAAATTACGATAAGGCCTTTGTATTGTTTGTGCATGAATGTAATGGATGTGCTTTGTCTGTGTTAACACAGGAACATGGAGGGAAGAATAGGCCGTGCGGCTATTATTCCTCCGCCCTCGATCCTGTTGCATGTGCTTTGCCGCGATGTCTGCGCGCTGTTGCTGCTGCTGCTGCGTCTGTAAAACAGAGTGAGGGGATGGTCCTAGGCCACGATTTGATTTTGATGGTACCTCACTCTGTTGATATTCTATTGAATAAAACTCAAACACAACACCTTACTTCTGCCCGGTTGACCAGGTATGAATTAGTTCTATTTGCTCCTCATATCCAAATTAAAAGGTGTTGTGTTCTCAATCCGGCTGAACTTTTGCCTCTCCCGCAAACTACTGCTTGCGGCGATGACGGATCACATGACTGCCTGTATGCCACCGAACAAGAAACGAAGGGCAGAATAGACCTCTCAGATACTCCTTTGGAGAATGCGGAAGGGGAGCTGTTTTGTGATGGCTCCTGCTTTAAACTTCCGAATGGCACATCTGCAGCTGCTTATGCAGTTACTACTTTGAACAAGATCGTAGAAACTAAAAGGATTCCGCATAACTCTGCGCAGGCCGCAGAGATTATAGCGTTGACTCGTGCTTGTGAGCTCTCCCAAGGGCATAGAGTTAATATTTATACGGATAGTCAGTACGCCTTTGGGGTGGCTCACAACTTCGGAAAACTGTGGTCGGAAAGAGGGTTTCTGACCTCACATGGGACCAAGATTCAGCATGGCCCCTTAATAGTACAACTACTCTCAGCACTCTCACTCCCTGAACAACTAGCAATCATGAAATGTGCAGCACATCGGAAGGTCATAGACGATGTGGGCAAGGGAAATGCTTTTGCAGATTTGATAGCTAGACAAACAGCCACAGACCTTAGCACAGACATGTATACCTCGAGGGAAGTGAGAGATGGTTGTATAATAGATAAAGGCATTGGGTCTGTGCGAGATATTCAGACTGATGCCTCTGTTGAAGAATCTAGGAAATGGGCTGAAGGCATGGGGAAATTGGATGACGAAGGGTGTTGGGTGGACGCATCTGACGGGAAATGGTTGCTTCCTGATTCTTATGTATTAGCAATGGTCACAATGGCACACGGTCCAACACATGTGTGTGCCCAGCAAATTGCGAAGATATTACAGCAGGTTTGGGTGAATGATAAAATTTTGGAAACTGCAAAAAGACATGTTAGAAATTGTATGATTTGCCTACAGCACAATGTGGGTAAAGGGACAGTGACTCCAAGGGGAAGTTTCGGGCCCCCCTCTGTCCCCTTTGAAACCATTCACCTTGATTTTATTGAAATGGAGCGATGTAATAACTTGAAGTATGTTCTTGTTATCATTTGTGCTTTTAGCAAATGGGTCGAGGCTTTCCCTGCCAAAGATGCTACCGCCATGACCACCGCAAAGATCTTGGTGAAAGAATATTTTCCTCGATTTGGGCTCCCGAGGATAATCTGGTCGGATAACGGCCCACATTTCATCGCAGCTGTAATATTGCAAATATGTGTTGCCTTAGGGATTGAGAAACGTTTTCATTCAGCTAGGCACCCTCAAAGTGCGGGGTTGGTAGAAAGACACAACGGTATTTTGAAAAACAAACTTGCAAAAACATGTGCTGACACTAAATTAAAATGGCCAGATGCTTTACCTATTGTATTGTTAGCTATGCGCACCACACCCCAGACTAGAACTGGGCTTTCTCCATTCGAGGTAGTAATGGGAAGGCCTGCTAATATTTGGGGCCTCCCTAAACCTAAAGCCCTGAGGGATGTGGAGAATGTATTGCTTGTAGATTATTGTAATCAATTGACTAAAAACCTGTATTTCATCTACCACCAGGTGAATGCCGCCTTACCTGTACGGTTTACGGGCCCAGGACACGATATATTGCCCGGCAGCTGGATCCTGGTAAAGGCCTACGAAAGGTCTTCCTGTCTCGCGCCTCGTTGGCGGGGACCCTACCAGGTTTTATTGGTCACCAGGACGGCAGTGCGGGTGGCAGGAAAGAAGAACTGGATACATGCAACACACATCAAGAAGATCCCTCACCCAACGCCACACGTTACAGAAGAAACAGAACCCCTTGCTGATGCTACACTCTCTGATCTCGGAGTAGCAAGCAGCATTGTGAGTGCGTCGGAGAAGTTCTCTGAGCCTGAGGAGCTCGGGGAGCCGTCCATTTTGTCTCCGCACTCCCTTGATCAATCACTTCCGGAAACTCTTGTTTCAAGTTCTGCGACTTCCGTCGCAACCGACGTGACGCTCCCCTCAGGGAGCGACGATACTTTGCTTTTGGATTCAGTAAACTTGGGTACCATCAGGTACAACCTTCGATCACGCGCTGCACGAGTATAGTGCATTTGAAAGGAAGAAGGAGTGATTGAAATACTATTATCTTTCCTTTTTGGAACAAAGGGAAATAAGGGTTCTGTTGGCTAGGGTTGGGAAGGACTAAGAAGTCGCGCGGCCGAAGTGCCGCCAGCAACGAACATTGGGGCCGACGATCGGGATAACCATGATGCCTGCCGCCTTCACCGCTGCTCCTCGTATCGAACTATTAGATAAGGGGGTGACCAAATCGAACAATGGACAATGTGCCTGGGCCCTGAAAACGTACTGTTGTGTTCTTGTTTTGATTACTGTTAGTTTTGCAACTGCTGCCGTGGGACTTTGGTACTTTGAAGAAATTTATCCTTTGAAGCCTCTGTTACCGACCGAAATTGTACCAACTGTTTTGACTCCCTCTGTACACCTTCACACTCTGTCCCCTAGGGACTCTCGGCATAGACAGAAATATCATAATAACACTCTGATGATAGTGATGAATGCTACGCATGCTATTTTTAATAAGAGTAATTGTTGGATTTGCACGCATTTGCCACAACATGGGAACAAGGGACTGGGATGGTATATACATCCCTTACCTCTAACGACTTCCTGCTATGCCTCTCTTAGAGCACTCTTCTTTGGCCGATGGAATGATAGCATCTCAGGGAACTTCGATGGCACTAATTTGAATGAATTTGAAAAACGTGAATTGACTCCCCTGGGATGCTCGCTTTTCGCAAATAGGAGTAGACCTAATATCGCTTCTATTAGGCCGTCTGATAAACTTTCTTTTCCTTTTCAAAATCTAGTTTCTTTCAAGATGGCTCCGATAGGCAATAAGGATGCCATGCCTCCTTCTTATTCTGTAAATCACAATCCTGATTCTGTCCCTTTCTGTGTACAAAGAAATGGCACTAGGCCAATGGGAGATTTTGAGCCTTGTGTACATATTGTAAATTTGACTGGGGAAAATAGGCCTTTGTATGTAGGGGGACCCGTTTATTTTGTTTGTGGTAGTTTAGCTTTTCCCTGGTTGCCCAAGGATTGGCAGGGGACTTGTTATTTGGGGATATTGTTACCAGGTGTGTTTATAGCCAGTACCTTAGAGGTATCTAAGGCTCGCCCGCGACGGGATAATGATGGAGATACCCCTGGACAAGTATTCGGGGATATAGCCAAATCAGTAGTCCCCTTCTGGGGACAAATAGCAAATTCAGAAAACATTAGGGGATTAGCGAGGGTATTGGAGAAAACGATCAACCGGACCACGGACATACTTTACAATATGACCTTAGAGCAAAAGGCGATAAGATTGGTAGCACTTCAAAATCGAATGGCATTAGATGTCATTTTAGCTGAACGAGGTGGAGTATGTAAATTAGTGGGGTCCACTTGCTGTGTTTTCGTACCAGATTCTTCACCAACAATATTTAAAGCAATTCAGAATTTACACACTCTTAGTTCTGAAGTCCATATCCCTGTAGGAGACTGGAGCCTTAGTACTTGGTTTTGGGATTCTCTACGATCTTGGGGGTGGAAGGTGCTTTCTGTTATTTTAGGTATTTTAGGGACTCTGTTATTTCTTTGCTGCTGTTTTCAATGCCTCCCGAGTATATGCGGAATGATAGGGGGATGTTGTGCCCAAGTTATGAGCACAATAGGGCGTAGCATATATACCCCGAAGACAGCATCTAAAGAATTCATGTTGCAAGAAGTTCTTATGAACAACTTTATGGCTATTGATATTTCAGACAATGATGCGGAACCTATGAATGATAATGCCTTCAAGTATTTTCAAAAGTATTAGGAAATAATGTTTTAGCACTTGGCATAGGCCAAAAGGAGGGTCTGTGGAAATTGATATAATATTGTGACCCCAATCGCATTGTTTAAATGTATGTTGGCCTACGCCAAGCTGTCTAAAGAACACTATGTACATAGGTTCCGCGGCAAGGTCTTGACCTTAATGTATCGTGTAAAGCCGCCATCTTGGATCTAGCCGCCATTTTAGGTATTCTTGCAGTGTGGAAGTCACCCCGAATCACAAAATGGAGGCCGAATGACATTGCGAGTAAGACTTCGGCCATGGTGACCTCCGCACACGTGAATAAATAATATGTCCGCAGGCTACTTGTTAGGGTCATGAACTAAGACCCTGTCCTCTGTTCAACCTTTGTGTAAATATGTAACTGTATCAGCGGAACTGATCTAATGTATGTAAATTGTGTGTTCGACCTGGCTACGAACCCTAGCCATGGTTCCAAGAATGGTTAACTCGCAGGAGGGCTGGCCAATGTGGTACAAACTGTATAAAAACCCGAGCATCCAGATATTCGGTCTCTCCCACTTTCGATGCGAAACCTTATCGTTGGAGGTTCGTGTGTGAGTCAGAGAGCCGAATAGCTATTCGCATGTCAATTGACTTTGATAACTTGGTAACTTTGTAACTTTGAAATAAAGCGCTTTATATGGTCCTTTGTAACCTGTGTTGGTGTGTTTCCATTTGGGCTTCCCGGCCTCATGTCAATTTCTCTGTTTCCACACCGGTGAGACCAGTCTCTCGCACTCTCCAGCTGAAGTAGCCTCAGGGCCTTGGCCCTCAAGTGCTTCCTCCTGTTCTGCATTCTGAGGTTGCGCTCTAAGTGCTGCTTCGACTATGGCTGGGTTGGGAAGGTCATTTCCTAATAAACACCCTATTGGAATGGAGTTCTTGACTGCAGCGCTTTGCAGGAAGGTGTTATACTTCCAACTAAACTCTAGCATTGCTAAGGGACAATCAGTCAGACCATCAAACCCTCTTGCCAGTTATTTTGGTCCTGGAATGCACTGCCTTTCCTTCCCCTATTGTCACCTGACAGCTGTGATACTTACAGCAGTATCACACAAAGCAGGAGACACTTCCCCATTTATAGACACACTGTCCAGAAATATCTGAGCATTGACAGGTACGGGAGCACCCTCAAGGGGCCTGCTACCATGGCCACCCAGAATGAGGGAATTCTCGACCACTCCCTGGCATAGTGGGATTTCATCTGATTAGATGCCAACATTAACTATGGTCTCCTCTTTCACAAATCCAACAGTTACCATTGCTTGCCTTTGTCTACCCCTAAAAGTGAGACCTTCCTTTCTCTGTGTCACATCCCTACACAGACAACAACTTCTGAGTGTCGAGGGTGCAGGCACCAAAGTGCCACTGGGGACCTCACTCTTCTTGTCTGTGGGGGCTAACAAACCATGGGATTTGGATTTCCCTTCATGTTTTTGATGGACTTTCTTTGAGGAAGGATCAGAACCTCTGTCCTTTCCCTCCTTGTGAATGTTATCCGTTCTGTTGTCATCTGACTTAGATGAATTAGCCTGTGCCTTTTTCTGGACTCAAGTACTCACATACCTATCAGCAGCCTTGGCAAGCTCCCTAGGGTTTGTGATATTCTTGTCGATCAAATAATGGTGTAACTCCATCTGACATTTTTCAAGGATACTCTCACATGCAATCAAATTGAAAATGCCCTGGAATGTGTCACCTTTGTTACCTGTAACCAATCCATTCAGATATTTTAGAGGTAGGTCCTCCTTTCTTGGTGAGTTCCCTGAAGCTCATGAGGTACTGCTTGGGGGTCTTGGTGAACTTCCTGATGATGGAAGCCTTCATTTTCTTATTAATGGGCCTCTCCTTATGAGCAATCTGAATAATACATCAGTACCAGCCGGCGGTACACGGTTTATAAGGGCTGCACTGCACAACTCTTCTTCCACATCCTGCATGCGGAGGGTGATTTCCAGTCCCTCAAACCAATCAATTATTTCCTTCCCCACCTCATAAACAGGAATTAAGTCCTTGGAGAAGTGGGCATCGGCTTCCCTTTGGTGCCACCAATAGAGGTACTCCCTTCCTCATCGGAAGACATCCTTTCCTTTGCTACTCTATCTCCATCTTTCGTAGGAGCGCAATGTCTGGCTGTTCCCTCTGTTTCTGTGTCTCCAGAGCAGCTGTATCCCTCTCGCTGTTCCCTCTGGTTCCGTACCACTAAGGCCCACTTCTTTTCCTCATTGAAGAGTTCCCTATTGATTAAATACGCTCCAGGTTGGCTAATCGTGGATTTAACAGAAACCCTTGTCCATGCTGAAGTTTGGTACCTGGCTTGGGCCTAGGACCTGAGGGAGCTCTGTGACCTCTGGGAGACCATGCTACCTACTCTCTCGGGGAAATGGTGGGAAGCGCTATCACTGTGACCCTCCACATCCACTTCTTTGTCCTCCAGAGACATGGGGTCTAGAGCTAGAGACTCAGCACTGCTGCTGGCCTCTGGGGAAACTTCCACAAGAAAGACCCCTAGCTTGGCAAAGCTCCTGAAGCTTACCTAATGACAATGTGGCTGCAGAGCTCATATCAAGTTCTATTGTGAACTTAAAAAATGTGCCTTGTCAGTGAACCTAAGCGCTAAATGTACACTCTTATTTTGGCTGACTAGGCTGTAAGCACAGTCTGTTCCAATTCCCAACCGCTGCCCACCAATGTGACACATTCTATTATACTCTGCTGGAATACAAGGATGAGCAGAGACCAGGTATTGTTCCCACTGAGAATGAGGGAATTTTCAGGCAACTCCTTGGCCTTGTGGGACTTCATCTGTTAAGATGCCAACTCTGACCGTGGACTCCTTTTCAAGAGGACCATAATTCTCACAAAATCCTGCTTGGGCTTCCCCTTGCAGGCAGAATCCTCCTCCCTACCTGTCAAATCTCCACACTGGAAACTACCGCTGGTTGTGTAGGGTGTGGGACCCTCAGTGCTAGAGGTGCCCAAACTCTGCTTTCTTGTGGGAGTTGACCTCCCATGGTTCTGGGATTTCCCTTAGATATGTGGGAACCTTTCTTGGATAGAGGTTCAGAACCTCTGGCCTTTCCCTCCATGTGCTTATTATAATCAGTTGTCTCTGATTTGGGTGCATATGCCTTAGCCTTCTTGTGGACCCGAGTATTCACATACCTACCTGCAGCCTTCCCAGGCTCTACAGGCTTGATGTCACTCATGTCCCCTAAATGCTGATGTAACGCCATCTCTCAATCTTTAAGTGTATTCTCACAGGAGTCCAAGTTAGTATTGCCCTGAGTTCTGTCAGTTCTGTCACCTCTGGTCATCCACAGCATGACTCTAAGGCCTGATGTGTAAACGCCTCAAGAGCTTTACTCCCCACCTCAGACGGTTGGACTAGACAAGATGGGTCCTTGCTCTGGGGCTCTCGAACATAGGGAAGGCTGGCGCACCACACAACTGCAGTGGTCCTCGCACATGGTGAGGGCCTGGGTACCACTGTGGCTGGCAGAGAGACCAGTCCTGTTCCAGCAGCAGATCACCCCATTGGTTCCTGGAGATGGTAAGAGGACAACGCGTGTTTCTGCCTTTGCAACCTCTGCATTCACACCACAACTGGAGGAATTCAGAAAGGACTGCTCTCTCAGAAGGGTCCAACAAAATGTTCAGGATGGTTCAAGATTAGTCCAGATGATTAGAAGAAGTGGTGGGAAACCCCTTTGTTTATAAGCAAAAGTCTCCAGATGATTGGACTAAAGTTAGTTACTTTAGGGTCCAATCCCTGCTCTTGGAATGTGTGGACTTTGCCCTTATGAAGTCAGACCCAAAGTGCTTTGACCAGAGAAAGTGGAGGGGAAAGGAAAGAGAAATTGCAGAGCTAATCAATATGGCAGAACCCTCCAAAAATTGCGCAGACCCTTCTCTGGCTACTAGCCCAGCCCCTTTCCTTCTCAATAGGATCAAAGGCCTTTTGAAATGTAACCTCCTGGTGTGAGGCCTGGCTCTCCGTGAATCGGTGTGCCTCTTGGTTTCTGATCGCAGGCCAGTGTCCTGTGGAGTGGCTGACCAGGGGGAAATGGTGTTACCTTCCCTTACAAAGGAACAAAGAGAAACAATCCCCCAAGGCTCCAGTCTTGTCAGTGTACTTGGGTGGGCCTTGCCTGGGAGGAATATACATACTCCTTCCACCACTAAACTGGGACTACAGCGCTCACACATGTGCAAAATCAAATTTGATGTGTCTATAATAATTATGAGAATACCATCCACCAGACCCTTACTCAGGTATGGCTTATGTTCAAAGATTATTCTGCCACCAGCAGGTAGATCCATAATAATAGGGTTTTTGGGACAGGGCCAAATATTTTAGATTTCACTGCAGCTTTAAAGAGGGCACCTGTGTCTTTGGAACCTGCTCTGTAGCATTGGTAGAGCAGGCGCTGCACATCAGGATACTGATGCAGCATGGCACAGATACACACTATGCATTTGGCATGGAACCTATGAAAGGGGGATCTGATCAGCAATTACCCTTTCAGGGATGGAATTTACAGCTTCATTTTATTATTTAATACAAATCAAAAAAGCCTGGGTGTTCACACCCTTGCCAAATGGCAATTCATCTCAGTTCTGTTACCTATATGTGTAACGTAGAAAGAGTGATGTTAGAAACTGGAGATCATTACATGCACAGAAATTATTCATAGAAATGACAGCCTGATGAATACAGACCACTTTAAAGAAGAAAAACTAAGCTATTCCAAACAAGATGTAGAGAAATAGTTGGTTGCCAAAAATGTTGTAGTTGAACCATCTGAGGCATCCTGGCTATCTGCATAAAGTCCCACTTATGATAATTAATAAGGCATTCCTCTTTATATTAAGTGAAAATGCTATGATAAACAGTTTGCATGGAACATGCATTGTGCATGTTTTAGCACGCTAAAAAGCAGGAAAGGTTCTATCATGCATGCTTGCTATATGACTAGCTCTACCCTACACCTAATGACCTTTCAGGGGTACAGGCCTGCCATGATCTCTGACTTTTTAAATGAACCTTCTTTGCGTAATTAACCCTCGCTATATAGCCCTCAACTCGCTTCTTTCCCAAATTCACAGTCCCAGAGATACAGCACCCAGCTAGCTTTTTGTAACCATCCGGGATAATGTCGCCTGACCCACTTCCTCCTACCCTGGGATACAGTGCCCCTTTCATGTGTATAGAATCTATCTTCCTTGTTGTACAGGTGCGGTATAAATTACTTATCATATCATATCATTATTACTAGTAAGTGGCATAGAACTCCTACACTCTATAAGGGGATGCATTGCCTAGCTCATCTAAAAGGGAGATTAAGATCCAATCACATGTTATCAGTTTAGTCACTTCAGGATTGTCGGCCTGTGCAACCACTCAGGCTTATCAGCACATTAAGCATTGGTTGCCTGACCACCCTGCCATGTTTACACAGGACAATTACAGCCTCTTTCTCTGTCTGTCTGCTTTGTCTGTCCATGTTCAAGCATCTCTGCTTTCTTCTTGGAGTCTGGATCTCTCACTACACCTACTTGTGAATCGATGGCCCCTGGAGAACTGCTTCATCTTCCATGCCTTTTTCTGTACTTATATACTGGATTTACAAAACAATGTCAGAGATCTCTAGGAGCTGGCTCTGTCCAGACCAGACTACTGTACCAACATCTCAATGGGAGCGTCTAAAGGCACCTTGAAATACTCACAGCTAGTCCACCTCATTAGTCGTAACCCACCTCATTAGTCATAATGTAGGCAATATCAGAAGCGTAAACAATGGCATAATACACTCTTGGAAAGTAACTGACTCTGCCCAATTCCAACCAGGCTTTCAGGAGGTGCAAGCCTAAAATAAACTCTCCATATTTGAATATTACCCACCTCAACGACACCCATTTTATCATCCTCAGAAGAAAGAAATTAAACCTATTGCACAATTGCGATGCAAGTAACTGTGATCACAATGTACATTGCTGTCATGAAATCCCTCAATGTTTCAATTCAACAATACCTATAACATTCACTTAATCAAATTGGGGTTGCTGTTGGTACTCTTGTTCAGAGAGGAATTGCCATAGCATTTTGGACAAAGACTGATATGCAAATGGATATTTCCCATCTGTGAAAGGTACATTGAGCAAAAAGCGTATGCAGCAAACTCATCTCAGAACAGGTTATCATGCCATGTTCTTTCTGGAGAGGAGTGCCTGCTAACTCTTTTGAAATATTTGCAAGGAACTTGGGGTTGGTCACCCTGAGTTACCTGGGAGCAACCAGACGTGGACTCCCTGCTCACTGTGCTCAGATAGGTACAGCTTCACCTCACTGATGAGGCCCAACAAGGCTGAAACACGTGTATGGGGTTGCTGTTGGTACTCTTGTTCAGAGAGGAATTATAGCATTTCGGTGCTGGACTGCCATGTGGGCGGGACAAAGACTGATATGCAGATGGATATTTCCCATCTGTGAAAGGTAGAGTAAGCAAAAAGCGTGTGCTACAAACTCTCATCTCAGAACAGGTTATCATGCTATGTTCTTTCTCGAGAGGAGCGCCTGCTACCTTTTTTGAATCAAATTAATGAAAGACTGAGCTCTCCCTTCCAAGATTTGGACTGGAACTGCAGATGTGCACGCAGAGCTGAGGAGTAGGTGCATTAGCCTACTGAGTTATATTATTGCAGAGTTAAAAGGGATGTCTCATCTGGATATGATCAGATGCTCCTTCATTTTCCCCTTGCTAAATTCTTATCCAGACCCATTTGTGCAGTCTTTCTTCCATTGACGTTTATGTTAAACTATTTCCCTCTGGGAATGCCCACCCTAATGTGGAACCTCCATCAATAGCCCCTAGAGATGTAGGACCTGTCAAGGAGATTCAGGTAGTTTGCATCTGTAAAATAGTGGTTGAAGGTCAAAAAAATGTGCGTCCTTTCGAGATTCTGGAATGACTTTTAACCACTTTTTACAATGTTTGCCAACCGCTACACATTGCCAATGCGATTGGGCTATAGCGTCACATCCCTCTAGGGGCGTGGTTTGCTTGCTTAGGCTGAGAGGCAGCTCACACATTGACATTCCTTTTTGAAGAAAGCGAACCGTACTGTTCTAAGAGCAATGCTTTGAAGTGCTGTGTCCTGTGCTTGTTTGATTTACATGCACAGTCAGCCTTCTGCAATCAGAAATATTGACTTAAAGTAAATGGGTTTACATTCTTGCTTGTGGGAACATTACACTTAATTGAGCTCACGCTTTTGAGACCACGCACGTAGGGACACAACTAACAAGTCAAATGTGCGTGTCTGCTCAATTGTGTTGAAATGTATTCAGCACATTGTGATTTCTATTGACTTAGATGACAGAGGAGATCACTTTTTCCAAATCCCCTCAACCAATCTCATCAGAAGCAACGATTTTGTTTGCTCTTGCAGTTCGTTGATTTTACATACAGTTCATTATTTTGTTTCTTAAATAACATACATACGTGAGTTATTTATTCGGATGCCCAATAATTCCTTCACACTTCTAAAATACAAATACGTGCATTTAATTTCCCGCAAGCACAGTGCAATTTTTTTAAAAAGGAGATAAGCTAAGTAAAAATGTTGCAAGGTGTAATAGAAACAGAATAATCGTTTTTTTTTTTATTTTTCTCAATATGACCTTAACTTGTGCTTTATCTTACTGGTCCTAGAATCCACTTTGTTTATGTAATGATCTAATCCAAGTGCAAATATACTCAAGACTATCATTGAATTGACTTTCTATCTGAGAACTATCCTCTTCAATAGAGGTTTGTTTCAGTATACAATTACTTCGATAATACCATAATTGGCAATGGCTTGAAGCAAGATATAAATACATTTCAGATTAGAAATGCCTGTTTCAAACACCTAGAACTTCCTAAAAAGAAGACATTTAAAATCTAGTGCCAGGGTCTGTTTCTAAACACATTCCCTAAAATGGAGAAAAAAATGCCTTCTTTTTCTAACTTGCCAGACAGGTTGAATAGATTTCCCCAGCATCCAACCTCAAGGGCACGGCACAAGTTAGACGTTGTTCCAGAACCTTGATATTGCACTTGTCTAGGCTCTGGAACGTGTACCCCACCATTTTCCGGGAAGTTCTTCCGGCAGCAATTGGGCATATATTAGTTGTGTCACAACATAACCAGTGTTGGAAGTTTAAAGTGATCCAAGTAGGTCAGAAAGACAACTTCAAGCTTCCCTGCTTTATTCCTGGAGTCTGGACCGCTTACTCCACCTCCTTGTTTATTTCTGGCTCCTGTAGAACTGCTTCATCTTTCCTTTCTTTTTCTGGACGTGTCTATTAGACGTACAAAACAAGGTGGGGGTGGTTCTGTCCAAACTGGGCTGCTGTAGCAACATCTAAATGAGAGCTTCTGAATGCAGCTTGATACACTCACAGCTAGTCCAAAAACAGGGCAGCGTGGATGCTCCCAAGGATAAACCTGAAGGGCTCCAATGTCTGTCTCTTGAAGGCAGTTTATCATTAAACACCCAGTGTGTGGCTAGTGAGCGACTTGCAACACCGGCCCTTCCTACATCTGTAAGGCGCTCAGTTCACACACTTTATCATAAAACCAAGAATCAACTGACAAGGGTCTCCTTGGAGTGCCAAGAAAACAACAGCACTGCAAAGTGAGCGATATCAAACGAAAATGCTCTATGCGTCAGGAAAAAGTCCAAAACTATTTTTCTTGTGAAGGCTCCTTGCAGACCAGAGCTAGACCCATCTGAAGAGCTCCCATGGCATTTTTGATTAAGGATTCTCCCCCCAAAAACATATTCAGGATCTTGCTGGCATTGTCCTTGTTGCCATTGCTAGCCCCAGCTGTCCATCTCCCATGATCTGGGGTTCCACCCCCCAAATGCCTATCATCCGTAACACCTCTAGCACTACCTGAAAGACTCCAAGTAAAACCTATGCAGCTTCCATCCAACACTGGGAATGGTGAGCCATGAGAATCCTATCAACAAAACATAGCCATCAGGATGCTCCCTTTCACATGTTTAATCAGCAAAAGTCATCCCCACTGATCCTTGACAATGGATTTCATTGCACATAACCCCCTGAACCTTAACTATGTAGAGTAGTCAGATTTCTTTAGGAGTCTGGCCTCTGTGATTACTGGGAGTTGTGTGAGTTCCACCTCAGCTAAATCCTCCTTCCAATGTATATCCTCCTAATCCTACTCTCTTTTCTAGAGTACTGAGGATTGTATTTCTCTCTGCATATATCGTGGTACAATACTCCTAATAAATAATAGGCTTTTAACTAGGATAAATCGGATTTGTTTTTCCATAAGCACAATTTTGATTCTTGGTGGAAAGATGCCTTCTGATAGGTTAATTCACTCTGGTTGGTGGTTTGCCCTAACTCCTGCAAGTCTCCATAACCCCAGCTCTTGCTAAAGTCTTGCAGTAATCTTTAGTGCAGACAGAACTCTTACGTCTCCCTGTAGCTGCATTCTGCACTCCGGCATCTCCTTAGCAGCTCTGGTACTGCACTGGCCTGAAACAGTCTCTACACTGTGGTTGTCACATCTGGTATGGGTCAGGCTGTGGGGTTCCTTGGCCATGCGCATTTCAATTGTAATTCATCTGTCCCTCTTCCCCTGAGTAGGAGGCTGGTCAATGGCTTCTTAGCAATGAGACCCACTAGAATATGGGCTTCTAGAGCTTACATTACACAGTATATCATTGTGGTTCTCACCCTCCCCGATGGGCAACGTCTGTAAAGGTCCACCTTGAAGTGCAAGACCTTTCAAGAAGTGTCACCCTGTGTCTGATGTTTCTTTTTTTGCCCCTCTTCTATCAGCACCTTCTTCCCAGTGATTTCTTTAATGCTGGGTCATCCTTCCCCAGAATGTATATATAAGTGAGACATATGTTTTTGATGAGGAGGCAATTGTATGTCACCTTTCTCTCAGTCTTTCAATTCTAGGTCTTCAACCACGTTTGCCAGGCTAGTGCAATGAAAGGAACTTCAAAGGGGACTCTCAGGCTCCTACTCTGTACTGCCTCGAACAAGCTTACAGGTCTGACAACAAGGCCCTGGAGTAGACCAGCCGTCCACGAGTGAAGTTTTCCTCCCATGCCTTAGGACGGTATCATGAACAGGGGTGTTGCTAGGTCTGGAAAAGACCCGGGGATACGCTATTGTCGGAACTGTCGGGACTTTGGGCTAACTAGCCTTTTGGTTGTAGCTCCTGAGATTTTATCCAGGGCTACAACCAAAAGATCAGGGGCTATAGCCCTCTTAGCCCCCCCCCCTAGCAACGCTCTGATCATGAATCCAACTTCATCACACTGGCAAATGGTGGCAGCACTTGAGCATTTGATGCAAAATGGCTGGACTACGATATGACTAAGACGGACATTCAAACCTTGCTCGATTTGCTCAGCGCTAATGACTTTATCAGTAGGAAGTAGCTCTACTATTTTGGCTTCACAATCTCACAGGGCACGGCCCCCGCAGCTGTATGAGACATTCTCTATTACTTTTCCTGGCCATAGAACAGAGGCCATAGGCACACCCTGTCCACAATGTACTCTTCACAGCCCCATAAGGGCTCATAAGCACTTCCTAAATAGTTCATTGTTGAACTAGAGGTTAGAACTCCCATTCAGATATAGGTGCTGGGTGTGAGTCTCATCACTGGTGCTCTCCAATTTTTTGTTAAGCCTTTCAATGGGGTTCAGTACAGGAAGGCTCTACATGTAAAATATAGCGTACAAATATAAATCCTTAAAAGCTGACACGCATATTCAGGCGGGAAACTGGTAATGATGCTGGTTCAACACATATGGCTGATATTTTTAATCTCCAGGGTGGCCTGCTCTTAGGTGATCTCTTTTCTTTCATACTTTGCGGAGCTGCGTCAATCTTCTTAAAACCACTTTTCGTTCCTTGTTAACAATACCAAGTATTAGGTAATGTTTATTCACTGATTTAAAAAAACAAAATCCCCTATTGCAAAATTGTTCTCTTTTTTTAGCGTGACGGCAATGTTCGCCAGTATACTGTAAATGGGTCCGGTAGGCATGTCTATGTAATTGAATGTTGTTTTGAATGTTTTCTTTTTAATAACCTGCCACAATGCAGCATAACAACCGATGTTCTTTCCTTTTTGTCCGTGTGCATTATATCTTCTTATTTTATTCATGTATCACTGTGGTAATCACTCAGGCCCTGCCTGCCTCCAATAGTCACACTGACGAAACATATCGAGGCACTGATCTTGAGCCCTTGCTCCATAAAACATTGTAGCTTTGAGCCCATATACAGTTTCCCTGCAGTGATTTCCTGAGACAGTGATCCCTGCATACGCAAAGGGAAATCAAGTTCTGTTGAAATTATGCAAGGAAGTGCATAATTGCAGCCACTGGGAAGGCGAGCTCTGTCCTGGGGTGTTTCCAGTCATGAAGGTCACTTGGCAGCTACCAAACAACACCCATACTGAGCAGTGAGTGAATGGTGGCTTGTACGTTGGCCATGGGGACTGCATTCCAATCTGAATGGTAGAACATCAAGGCGGCCAGAAAGATTGGATAATCATGGCCGACTGGCCCGTGCATTTGCACTTCCAGTGGAAGATACTGTACAGAACGTGGGAATTGGTTGTCTGGGAGGTGTGACCACCGGCCACCACCTACATAGCCTTGATGTCTGTGTTAAAATGTAGGATGACAGTATGGTGAGAGTGTGAAGATTGGTGGTAGTTTTGACCAAACCTTACCAAATGAATGCTGTTATAAGCCAGTTTCTACTACATACAGATTCTGGCACATGCCCCCTCTTCTTCTGCTTGGAGCAAGTATGCCAGAAAATGTGAATTTAGTTTATAAATAGTTTCTGCAGCACGCAATTGTCCTTTTTAAATGAACCCTGATCTTGTGGTTACCTGTCCACTGCCAGGCTTGAAAGAAGCGGCCTAGTTTTGAGCATAGTCATCAAGGCCACTGTGTGCCAAGGAGATAGGAGTATAATATCGTAATCTTTGCTCATTGGTCCCAGTTTCACTGAAAGCATTGGCCACGACCCCTTTGTTAACTACTGTAGAGTATTTTTCTGTATTTCATAGATGTAGGACAAGAGAGAATCTTGACTGGGTTTGTCATAATTAAGGGCTTGCTAACAGCTCATGAAATTATTTGCCTTCACTCACATAACATTGCAAATATTTATTTATTTTGTTTTCTTAAATATGCAAATAATTGAAAGGCTGCAAAGTAAATATGTATGCCTCACATTTTAAATATTTTAAGTGTATTGGTTTCATTTTGGGATATTGCTACCATTCTTGTTCAGAAATGTAAAAAAAATGTTTTGGGCTAGAAAAGTAATTGTGGGCATTTTTGGAGAGTATTTAATTTAGCTCCTTTGCTGCTCCTTTTTCAAAGTCAAACATCCAACATCCACACTACCAATCCTCTAATTCTGATGTGCATACAAACATATGAAATTGTATGAACTTAGTATTCAAGTAGGTGCTGGGCAGCATCTTAGGGATGGCACCCAGTACCTAAGCTGAAGGGCAATAGATGATGTGATATTTTGAATACGGTTCAATATTCACACATGGGCAATAAGGAGAGAGTGGAGTTGTATGCTTGGCTTTCCATGATAGGGGGATATGTGTAGCAGGTGGCGTGCAGAGATGCTGGGCAAGAAAGCATGGCGAATGGCACACCATGGGCTGTCCAACCTTACAAATATCCATGACAAGTACTGTATGATGTCAATATCTGTAGTATGATGTGATTACTTGACCCTATGAAGGCAATACCTGTTAGCCCGCTCAGGAGTAAAGGGCGCGACTGTTTCTGCTGTTCGGCTGGGTCCTTCTCTATTGCTGCACTATTGCTGCACTTTGTTTCCATGATCCCCTGAACTTTCCACCTTATCAGGAAGAAGCCGCTCCGACTCGCGTGAGTCTGTCAGCAGGAGCTGGCAGCAGTTTGAAGCGAGCGGCTCATCATTTGGAATCCCCGCGTGACATCCGTCACGTGACTACTTTGGCCACACCTCCAGGAAGTTCTCCTGCATAAAAGCAGAACAGCGCGACCCTTGCGGCGTGAAGCCCGCTCAGGAGTAAAGGGCGCAAATGTTTCTGCTGTTCGGCTGGGTCCTTCTCTATTGCTGCACTTTGTTTCCATGATCCCATGAACTTTCCACCTTATCAGGAAGAAGCCGCTCCGACTCGCATGAGTCTGTCAGCAGGAGCTGGCAGCAGTTTGAAGCGAGCGGCTCATCATTTGGAATCCCCGCGTGACATCCGTCACGTGACTACTTTGGCCACACCTCCAGGAAGTTCTCCTGCATAAAAGCAGAACAGCGCGACCCTTGCGGCGTGAAGCCCACTCAGGAGTAAAGGGCGCGACTGTTTCTGCTGTTCGGCTGGGTCCTTCTCTATTGCTGCACTTTGTTTCCATGATCCCATGAACTTTCCACCTTATCAGGAAGAAGCCGCTCCGACTCGCGTGAGTCTGTTAGCAGGAGCTGGCAGCAGTTTGAAGTGAGCGGCTCATCATTTGGAATCCCCGCGTGACATCCGTCACGTGACTACTTTGGCCACACCTCCAGGAAGTTCTCCTGCATAAAAGCAGAACAGCGCGACCCTTGCGGCGTGAAGCTCGCTCAGGAGTAAAGGGCGCGACTGTTTCTGCTGTTCGGCTGGGTCCTTCTCTATTGCTGCACTTTGTTTCCATGATCCCCTGAACTTTCCACCTTATCAGGAAGAAGCCGCTCCGACTCGCGTGAGTCTGTCAGCAGGAGCTGGCAGCAGTTTGAAGCGAGCGGCTCATCATTTGGAATCCCCGCGTGACATCCGTCACGTGACTACTTTGGCCACACCTCCAGGAAGTTCTCCTGCATAAAAGCAGAACAGCGCGACCCTTGCGGCGTGAAGCCCGCTCAGGAGTAAAGGGCGCAACTGTTTCTGCTGTTTCCGGCTGGTCCCGGCAGTTCGCGGGTAAGTGCTGGGAGATTATGACTTAAACATTTTTTCAGTGTTCAGCTGCATAAAACCAAACAAGGAGAGTGGTCTGGCATATCGTCCCTGCATTTATCCATCTTTAAACTAAAGTCAGATCAACCAAAAAAAAATAAAAAAAATAAACCAAAACTTCACAAACTAACATGAAGAAGTTAGTGACGGCTACCCTGAGTGTCAAGGATAGCTGCTCGCTCCCAGGAGCCCCCCTATCTAATATCATCGATGAACCAGGACGTATACTACGAAGTGGCCTCTTAACAATAAAAAGCCCGTCTGAAATGACCATCACACACCCCATAGCAATACTGTCCCCCCCAATACCCCCTCTTCGATCCCCACACAGATACAATCTACCTACTTGTGATGTTGTATGCTCGTCGGATACGCCTGGTGCTGCCGATCCTCCTGGGGAACGAGAAGGGAGCACATCTGGTTACAGCACCGCCTTGCTGGCGGCTGCCGGTGGAGGGGAAGGAAAAGGGTGCTCGAATCCAAAATCAGGGGGGGCGTCGGGTGGTGAAAGAAGTTTAACGCAAGAGGAGAAGTCCGCACAGATCCCGGGCTTGCGTCCAACTGTGGACCAAGAAGAGGCACGATGAGACAAGACGGAGGAGGAAAAAGAGGAAATACCGGTCGGGCTTGTCAGAGTTCCACAGACAACAAACTCTGTATCTATCACCATAAAGAATCATGAGACAGAGACCGGCGAAAAACACAGCCGGACCACGGTTGACCTGAAACAAAATAAACTTAATACCTTGAATACAGCTAACTCACTACAACAAACCTTTCTCATAGAAGAAAGTTTAAAAAATTCATCAGACCATACCTCTTTCAAAAATCAAAAAGAGAACAACACATGTCCTCCCATTCTTAAAAGGCTGACTCAAACAGAGACACACCCAGTGACAGCCAGGGCAGACCTATCAAGCCCTGAATTGAATATAACCGATTGGAGAGAAAACTGTTCAATGAACGGAACCATATCATACTTGACAGATCAAGATGGACAAGAAACAGACGACACCAACATCTTGAGAGAACACAACTGGGCCAAACTACAAACATACCCAGCCATAGACCCAAGTAACAAGATCTCGTCCCAAAAGGATTCGAATCTCTCACGTGTCGATCAGAACGATAACACGGGAAAAGAAAATACTCAGGAACTAAAAACCAAAGAACTTGAAAATAATCGAAACTAAAAAAAAACAGAAGTCAGCACTCCTGACGTTACTTTTTCATCAACTCCAATCTCCAAATCCACGCTGAAACTACACCAAAAAAAACAAGGTAAAATGATGCCCCAGACCAACAACCCGATAGGAAGATTCTTTGAGAAGTTAGGGAAAACTCCCATTATGAATCGATTTGAACTTTCTGATATGGAAATATTAGAGGGATTCCCTCCACCCCCTCAAAGAATTCCATTCAAACAAATACCAGCAACGCACTCCCTTGAAATAGGAACTTCGACACCCCAATTACGATGGCACTTCGGCCAAAATGAGACCCTTTAAGATAAACCAGAAAAATCAAAACTGGACACTGAAACTCGCACAAATGCAAAGAAATTGATTCAAAATAAGGAACAAGAAAGTATTTTGGAAACCAAAGTGTCATCTAAAGAAAATGTGAACAATCAGAACAACAAGGAGGTAGTCACACTGACAGAAGAGCTTTCAAAAGAAAAAATTACGCTCTGCAAAAAAAACACAACTGAAGAAACTAGAAAACCAAACCAAGAAACGACAACAATTGAGGCAAAAAAGAACCATGAGAATATACAGAAACCGAATAGTTGTGCGAGGTCAGTCTTCTGAACCTTGCTGGCACGCCACACTAGCACATGTTCAAAGGTTGTGGTGGTGGATCCTATTATTTGCAAGGCTTGTTCTTCTGCCTCTCTATCAGACTTTGCCTTTCTCTTAAATCAAAAATGTGAAGTTAAAATGACGGATTAAGACAGAGCAATTCCAATGTGCCTCCTTTGTTTAAGATGCTTATTTAAAAACTTGACCTTTCTCCATCTCAGATTGGATCACCAACAACCCCCATTATACCTTGCCCCCACCTCCCAGGCTCTGCCATGCTTTCTACTTACCACGTGGTCAAATTGTACACAATGTTAAAGTGTCTAAATTGTCTAGTAGATAAATAAAATGAGAGCCATTTGGGTTATGGATGTCCAAACATCTGGATTTATTTAGCAAAATCCCGGTGGAAAGATGCTTGGGTTTAGACCGTTACTTTTATTTGGGATATCAATGTCTACATTACTTTACCCATTGCACATTTCTCCTGCTGGTTGAACTCAAAGTTAGATGTGCTAGGGAAGATTATGAGTTACTTGTATACAGTAGTGCATTCTAAGAGACCATATGATACTGTACAATGTTCTCACCAAGTGACTGAAATAATGTGTGAAATGGTACCCAAAACATTTAGCTATTGTTGCCTAAAATCCCTTATACTTCATTTGTGTGATGGCCTCCTGGACAACATGTGAGTCTTATACTAAAGTGACATTATCTGTGTTATTATATGAGTTATAGTTGTTTTTCTTTAATATGATTTGCATTAGACATTCCCATGGCAGTCACTTGTATTTGGTCTGCCAGAAAATGTGTTAAAAGCTTGATCTCCATGGAATCCTAGGCACCCAGCTACTGCACTTGAGGAAAACTCACTCACTCACACATTTAAAAATATAATTTGTTGTAATAATGAACACACATAAACTATTGACCGAAAATGTTTAGTCCTTTGAAAAACACACGATCAACTTACTTAATTGTACATCATATTAGGGAAGGCAGCAGTAATGGGCGTATAAACCTCTACATTGTGTAAACTATTCTCAGAAAATAAATGAAAAAACTCAACATTGTTTGGTGATCAATCCCTAATTAGGTTACTCTATGAAGGAACTCAGATATGTACAGAACGTCAAGAAGATCAATAGCTGGGCTAATAATTCATTTCTTTTGAAAATGTCATTGTATTATCAATATAGCTATTTTAAAGTAGTAAAATACTTCTATTGAAACATAATTTTAACAGTTGAACAATCAGTTCATAATCGATTATCCCACAAAAGTCATTAAAGTATTTTATTGGGAGAGGGGAAAATGCATGTTCCATGTAGAATCACATACATGTAGAATTGCAACTCAGTTTATATCAGTTCATAAGTTTTAGGGAAGTACAAGAATGCTTTTGACATTTTAGTAATAAACAAAGACTAAATCATATTTTTACAAATTGGGAAAGTTAACTTCTATATTACCTTCTTATATAGAAAAGTCCAATATTGTATTGCATAACTTATGTAAATCATAAAAACCTTAGCATTTCTACCTATTAGCCGTTATTTCATGCTTCAATAATATATCCAGATTTCTTACATTGACACAAAGGCAATAACATATTTTTTGTTGGAAGGGTCACTTCTGTGAAGCATGCTAGCAGAGAAAAACCCCTATCTTTCCCTTTTGGGGCATCCTGTGCAAATAGCATAAATAACAATAAAGTTCACATTTCTGCATGTTTAAGTTGCATTTTGTTAAATCTCTTGTGGTTCATTTTTAACTAGTCCCTTCCCCTGGGCGAATCACTCTTTGTCTCATTATACCTCAGATTTAGTCCTGTGGGATATGATGCCCACACTATCACCAGTAAGGCACACAGGCATCGTCTAAACAACTCAAATTTGGCTTAAATTACATTTCCAGATATTTGTTTGATTATCCAGAAAGGCATGAGTATTGATTTTAATAAAATCATGACAAATAACATCAACAGTTTGTATAGATATTTGAGACAGTAGTTGGCTCATGAAAACCAGTAAAGTGGACGGTTTCAATTGTTGTGGCCTTGTCTGCAGGTTTTACTTGCTTAACTGCTGGCAAAACACAGCCTTCTTTTCAGGTTAAATATATCAGAACTTTAAGCAATGTTAACCATTTTAAATCAGTTTAAACCTTTCAATATTTGTTTATTTCTGTAGGGAAATCTAATTCAAAGAAAAGATATAGAGCAGTGGGCCATTAAAAGTAAACATGTAAACTGTGGCCTGTGCACAGCATTTGAAGATCATGCATGCAAATAACATGTGTGATGTTTTGAAGCCCCTCAAATCCAAACATAATTGATGAGGCCTGATTAAAACATTCCAAGAACAATGAAGCATTCTGCAACTTTTGTTAAAACGGAGAACTGATGAATCTGAAGTGAAAATCATAACATTTTAAAGTGACTGAAAAAAACGAATTTGCATTTTCTGCTGCTGTTTGTTCTATTTTCAGTTAAAGAAATTAAGAGTTAGGATTAGGAAACCATATATATGTTGAAAATGTGGACCTTTAAAAGGAGTTGATAAGCCAATACAATGGATAAACTACCATGTTTGAAAATGCAAAATATAGGGGAACAGGAAAATGTGGAGTTAAAAGCTGCAATTTTGAACGGGACAACAATTTAAATGAAGCCAGGACTGAACTCCGACATCTGATATTCTTCTCAATCCACCAACCCACTAGCAAAGCCACAACAGAACTGACATGCATTGCCCTCTCAACTAATTGGATTCCATGTGAAGCTGAGTCAGCAACTAGGTCACTGGGTGGACGAACTTGCAATGCATTCTAAGGGGGTTCCTTTATGACCTGCATCTGTGGTTGGATTGCTTCACATCTTAAAATGTTTTTTGGGAAGTCAGCTTGGCCAGTGGATCTGTTTTGTCCAATCTATTATTTCAATCTCCCAGGCCTTCCTAAGGAAATTAATCTTCACAACTGGTAAAACACAATATTTCTTTTCCAAGATCCTCCAGTTCATGGAAGCCCTCAGAAACTTCAAACAACAAAAGACTGTACCACTGCCAGGCCGAAGTAATACATACCCTTAAGCTTGAACTAACAGCAAAATACATTAAACGCTCGGTTATTGACGGTCCCAATTTCAGATGTCATGTAATATTTTGGATTCAAGAAAATGCCTTTTGAATGTTACAGTTGAATTCACTACCTTGTTCATATTTTGTGAATGGAACCCAATAAAGAGTTAATTTCTGTCTTAAAATATTCAACCTCAAATGGTATTAAAAGGACATTTCCTTTCGTTCACTTCCATCATGCAAATTAGGTAAATTTGCATTTAAGTTGCATAGAAAAGCACACACCAGTGAAATATATGTCTCAGCGTCCGGATCGGTGTGCCTGTTACTTTGAGATGGAAAAATAATTTGTTTATGAAAGTATAAGTACTTTTTAAGACAAAATCTGTAAGGCATAAACCATTTGTCCAATCCTGATAAAAATAGTGTTCTTTAATTTTTGCCAGAGAGAGAAATCTGGTGACCCACTTAGTAAAGTGGTCATATGTGTGGAATTTAGTATTTCAAAATGTTACAATGTTTAATTCAAGAAATCTCTGAGATGATATCACATCAAATCGGAGGGAAACTGGGTATAGAAGTTATTCCCATGAGACTGCCCCCTCCATTAATATGCCCAATGATTAAAAAGGGGTTGATCTAATAAGATGTCACTTTTGGAACAGTGAACAATCACATACATTGACCAATTAGATTGGAGAAATTAGACACCCCTCAAAAGGGAGGTGTTCTTGTTCTATAAACGGTCCAGCACACAATCACTACGGAACCTACGCACTCACTCACTCACTGACTGATGCAGAGGATGAAGGAGAAGTGATAACAATAGGAAGGAGAAGGAATATACTGCTTTCCTATTGGATAGAGTGGCTTGATGTCTTAAGCCACAACTGAATGAATGAAGAATGGGACCACAATGTTTTCCTGTAATAAAATGTATCGACTCAATCTATGACACATGATGAACCTATGTAGTAACACTGCTTTTTTTTCTCCAGGATAGTGAATTGTTTTGTCACATTGTCTTTTCATACGACTTTTTCGTTTTGACTTAATCTATCATTAGACTAAATGTCATCTATTTATTATTTTGATAAGTTAGTGGTATTGTTTGCTCTATACATTTCCCTTGAAGACAGTTGACTAATTTCCATAACACCTATAACACATGTTCTTGTGAGTTTTCATTGATTCGACATGAGTTTGGTTTAGCTTATGACAAGTTAGTAGTATTGTTTTTTCATGTTTTTTCCCTTGAGGACAGTATATTATTTTTTATGACGCACACAATGGTTTTTGTCAATTGACTCGACATGAGTAATCCTTTATTTTATTCAATTATTTTTCCTTCAAAAACAAGTCTTGGCAGCTGGAGCGATATTCTTCAGAACAGAAGGTCTTGAACTCGGGTAGTTCATTCAACAATAGTACAGATTTAAACAGTGTGCCATACCTTTTCATCTAAGTAGAGAAGATGTAGGTTTGCACCAATTGCTTATCTTGTTTTCATCACCAATTTTCTTCTTACATCAGGCAAAAACACATGAATCACCTCATATATAAATGGATTGCCCTCACATTTTGCATACCTCATTCCAACATGGCCACTTGTACTTTCTGTTGAAAACTGAGCAATCCATCTTCTATATTTAGCACAGTTACCTTAGCAACTTTATGTATAGATGGGAACGTGCACCCATACCTTTTGTATCATGCCTGCGATGCTGGTAACAGGGGATTCCTAGCACCACGCCCAACAAGCGATGTAGATTAGAATTTACAGCTCAACACAATTCCGTCTGTGCGTAATTGCTGTAAGATGGTCAAGTGTACATATACAGACATTTCTCCATACATTATCACTGTAGTTATAAGCTTGATAGTGGTTCAACTAATGAAGCCCTTGTTCAATGTTTTAGAGTGTGTCTCTCATGGTACAGCATCATTCAAACAGTTCAAGTGTCTTCACTACAGTAAGGTCAGTAATGAAGAGTGGATATGCTTTTCCATTGATGCAATTTTCATAGTTCTTGCAGGCGGAATTCAGGGGCAGAACGGGAGTTACATTTCCACCTCCAGTTTGCCCTCCGCCTTCAAAAACAATCTGGCTTTATGCCATCATGAGATTTTCTAGCTGGCGTAAAATCAGTGATTTTCTTTGAAAGGCAGGCGGATTACACTGGAAATCATTGTAAATGCTGCGTTAACCACTTCTGCCGTCTCTTTAGACTTGTCATCTGCACTCCTTAGCATAAATGTCAAATATTGCCCAGAGAGCATGTGCTTGCACATAAGTGCAAGTGTGAGCAGCACCATCTCGGAAATGTACACACAGGGGCAACATTTGCTCATTAGAGCCTCATTTAATATGTAGTTTACATTAAAATGGGAACGCGTCAGCCACCATTTAATGTTGATTGCAGCCAGCATCACAATTAAACACTAAATGGTAAAACAGGTGGAATCTACAGGCTATAGGCAGTCATACCACTCTAGTCGGCATCAGAATTAAATGCGGGCGGCGGTGCAGTGTTTTCTGCAGGTAGTTGGGGGAAGAGGACGAGTGGACTTTTTTCCGTCAAGAAAATAACATTAAAAGGGCCCAGTGTGTAATTTACAGGTGCTGTGCTTGCCATGTGAAACTGTTTAAAAATAAATGAATTGCTTTGCTTATAACATCACACAGTCTCTGACAATCACACCTTACTCTAAAACCCTTTGCACAGATATTGTTATTTTTTGTTTATATGGTTTATTACAAACCTTTAAAATATGATTTCATCAAGTCACAACAGTAGATATACATGGTGACATTCAAAAATGTCATTCCTCATGCCTTTAGGCTAAGATACATTAAGTAAATAAAAGGAAGACGAGAAAAGGAGCAATCAAACCACTGATTTCTAGATAGAAGCAACAGCAGCCGGCATCTGTGTGGCACTACCAGGCTGATTTATCAGCCGCTTGTTTAGAGCTTCCAAGAAAAATGTTCAAGCAACTGTTAATTTTCTCTCTTTTTCATCAAATAGAATCTGCCACCATTCGTCGGCATTTAGAGTTGGCCTTTCCAGAATAAATTCTCCCAGGCACTTCGTTCTCTCTGTGCGTAGTTCTATGCAGAATAGGGTGAGATGTTTCAATGTTTATCATGCAGACCACATAGTCTACAGACTTTGGATGTTAAGCCATTCTTTCCCCACTGGATGTCTTTCTCTTTTGTTTTAAACAGATTCAGATGAAATTTGGTGTAGAGATCTCATCTGTACGGTTCAGGGAACAATTTTAAGAGATTTTGTATTTCATTAACGGATCTTTTGTCGCTGGGGATATCTTTCATGATATTATGACTCCTTCTTTGGTCCCCAGTTGTGATCCAATCACTTCTCCACAAGAGTATTTTTAACCAAGTTTGGATTAGTGTGAAGTGTGTCAATGCAGGTATTTAAATAATTTAGCATTGTTATTCACAATTAGTAATAGAAATTGGACCTCAGATGTGGAATCACAGGAATTATACTAATTCAAAGGGTGTCCCATTTAGGATGGACATAGAGAATTAGGCCCAGGAAAAGCGTAATGATGGGTCAAATCTGAAACTGAACAAAATACACAGGGCAGGAAAAGAAAAAACGTATAGCAGATAATACAGCGGAAATGACATTTTAACTTACCAGACTCAGGTTAGAATGGTTTTGTAGCTTGACACTGCATACGGTTTAAAGAAGACAGGCGAATCGGAAATTGTGTGGATCCTAGAAAGCTTATAGTAAGTGATTAGGGAAGGTCTAAAAAATGTAAGCGATTTCATATTCAATCAAACTACAACATGGGGCAGGTCTGCAAAACATTAAATAATAGTAAAATTAATAATAATAATAATATTGGATGTTCATTTTGCACATTGCGACAGAGTCCAGAAGCTTCTAAGTACAATAATTAAGCAATAGCCCCCGAGAAGTGGGGGCATTGCCGACTCAGGTAATGCCCCAGCCATGAGGGGCATATTGCTATTAGTACCCTGGCCCGCAATATCTGGGGTGGGGCACTAAAGGCATTTTTTTGTCCCAAAACGCTGCAGCGTTTTGGGACAGAAAAAAAAAGAAATTACCAAGAAAATGGCCACCAGGAAAGGGAAATCGGAGTCCGTTTTCCCTTTCCGTGGCGGCCATCAGGAGTGGAGCCCTGGGAACAGAACTGTTCCCAGCGCATCCGTTCTTGAAAGAAGACAGAGAGGAAGGTTGGGAGGGAGGGAGTGCAAAAAAAAGGAAAACAAAACAAACATACCTGGGTCCCCGGCAGGGGATGATGGACGCCTCCAGCCGTGTGGAGGCGCGGAACGGGGCTGGCCCCGCTCTGTGTCACCACACTGCTGGAGGCTGCCATCATCCCCTACTGGGGACAAAGGAGCAAGAGGGTAAGTGGGGTGAAGAGGACAGGGAGGAGGGAGGAAAGGGCAAGGGGAAAAAAAAAGCCTTACCTGAGTCCCCTGCGGGGAGCGAAGGCAGCCTCTCAGCCATAGGGAGGCTCGGAGCGGGGTTGGCCCCGCTTTGAGTCTCCTCATTGGCTGAGGGGCTGCCACGCCCCGCTGCACAATGGCAGTGGAATCCCTACCAATGCCTTGGCGAGGGCCAATCAGAATGGCTCTTTCATTCTGATTGCGCCCTCACCGGGTTCTAATAATAATTATCTGCATTCAGATTAATAGTTCTCATTTTAAACACAGCTGATGTAGGAAGGGCTGTGTCGTTCTTCCTAGGATTGGAACTGAAAATGCAGTCTTGCCCACATATCTGATGAAAATGTTGTGTTTCTGGGACTGTGCCAGGCATTTAGTGAATTGCTAGTCAATATGTCACCATATAAAGTTTCTTAGACAATATATTCTTCAGAACGACTGTCCATTGCTCACACAAAACATGACACATTATGAATGGGTGTCGGTCTCAGGATTCTAAATGTGAGCATATGTGTTGACAACTATTTACTAATGAACATTCATTACATGCAGCCTCATCCTAACTTTGTCAGTATCCTGATGCTGGAGCCGCCAGGATACCGGCAAATGTAGATACTGTTTCCATCACCCGGTCCGGTGCCACTGCCACCGGATTACAGGTGCCGAAGTGATGGTGTAAATCCCCATTCATGAAGTCCCATAGGGGATTTGCCGTCATTACCGGCAGTCGGAGCTGGAGGTGACCCAAGTGCCCCACCGGCAAACCCGGAGTCGGCCAGTCCAGTAGAGTGCTGGTATTCGCGAATAGCAGCATTTTTTACCAGACCGACCGACACAGAATGAAGCCCATGATGTTGAATCTCGGGGATATGAAGGTGTCCAATACACTTGATCTTATGGCTGTGTAGTAATACATCTGCCTACCACAACAAAGGCCTTTTACAGTTCCTACAGGTACATTTTAGTGAATAATGCACACAATCTATGAGATTATGTTACAAATTGACATAGTACAAGGTTAGATTTTGGTGTTTGGTCATAGAAAATATAGTCTCAGCCAAAGGCAACTTTCAGGGAGTTTTATTTGCGGAAGCTGTGTATTGAGTTAGCTTATAGGATGAGAACGACTTGGAAAACACAATACAAAACTGTTTAGTTTTCCTCTAGAGCGCCGCTTTTACCATTGGGTAGAATGCCATTCAGGGTTGGAATGAAAAGAAGGCCCTCACTTCATGTGCCCCAAATGTGTGTGCAAAAAAGGTTTTTGGCAGATGTGGGAATTAAAAACAGAAAGTGCCCAGAGAGCGAGGTTAATTGTTCAAGATTGACAGATAGGGAGAAATGAATTCAGTGATAGCCCCAAATGTGTACAGAAAAGAGCAAGGAAGTTGGTCTTTCCCCACACAGAATCTGTTAAGGAGAAGGAACTGCTATGGAATTTTTAATATTTTCAATGTTTTAATATTTTCAAACATTGAGTGGTGGTAGAACTTAAAATTATTAAAGAGGAGTGGATATTTAGCATGTGAAAATACAGAAAACCTGGAAGTCTGAGGAGTCAGCGCATGTCTGGCTGGAAGATAACACAGAAAGCTTGTTGGCATAGAAAGTGTAGGGACTATAATAGAGGGTATAATTAGAGCCTTGCCTGAAAGGTTCAGAATCTTTGTGTTGGAATATTAACTCATTAGGCAATATGACCCGAGGAGGGGGGCAATTACCAGTCGGCCATTACCAACTGGTAAGGGCCCCCCTCTGAGAGTCATATTGCCATTAGTACCCTGTGATGTTGTACCAATGTACTAATTGCAATTTTTCTCAAGTCGAGAAAAGGCACTGTGACCATTTATCAAGTCGAGAAAAAAAAGGACATAAAATGGCCGCCACCACGGATCGGGGACAAAGGACTACATGCAGTCCCTTCACTCTTTCCATGGTGGCCATTAAAATCAATGTGAAAAAAGTAAACAAAAGAATGGCCACCATGGAAAGGGAGAAGGGACTCCATGTGGTCCCTTCTCCTTTTCCATGGCAGCCAATCGCAGAAAGAACTCTGGACGTGGAAGAGGACGGAGCCTTCTCTGGCAGGTAAGGCCCAGGCGAGGGCCAATGAGCTTGCATTTTACAAGCTCATTGACCCTTGCCAGGTTATAATGTATATTATTGTTGTAATGTGTGACCACCATAACTCATTTGTGTAATATAAAACTTACTGGGCCTCATTACAACTCAGGCGGTAAGGGTTTTACGGCGGCGTAAACAGCGCCGACCCTTACCGCCTGAGTACGAGGTCCCTTAGCGCCATGGAGGTTTTAACACCTGCTTTTAGCAGGTGTTAAAATCCATGGCGCTAAGGGACCATGGAGTTAATTACGCCACCGTAATTTACGGTGGCGTAATTAACGCCTTCCCCACTCCCATTATGCCCTATGGGGCAAAATGGGAATGGGGAAGGGTAAATGGGAAAATGGGGATTTACCGCCCCGCCAAGGTTGGAATGGGGCGGTAAATCCGCCAACCACCATGGCGTACATGTAGTTTACGCCATGGTGGTAAAGTCACGGCCCAGGCGGTAACTTACCGCCTGGGTCGTAATGAGGCCCACTGAGTCACCAAAACCCTCCACGATAAATATTGGATTACTCAAGTCCCTTACAAATTACCATCATGCAACAAATACCTTAACATGCAACTCACACTAAAAAGAGCGATTCAAAAGTGACAGTCTCAATCTCAATGGATTTTGCATTCTCTCTGATGCTTGTCCCCCAAATCCACCTCCTTCTTGTCCGAAATTAAATGAAAACAAAGACATGGGGTATAATCGTTATCTCACATGAATTACAACCGAAAAAGGATGAACAGCAAAAGTAATGACGAAGATGTCTGTTTGTGGGTAGGACTAATAATTTAACTAAGCAAGAGGGTTTCATACAGGGTTGAAAAAGAGCTTGTAAGAGGTTTCATAAAGGATTTTATGAAGGATTTTTGTGGGGGCTGATTCAAGTATGACTGAGGGAAATGTGTTCACAAAGAAATGGTTTCAAAAAGAAATTCACAAAGGTTTTTGACAAAGGGTTGCCCAATGGCTCTCACAAAAAAGGAAGTAAACTATAACATTCTTTAAAATAGCATAATGAAAAATACAATGTCAAAAAACGGAAATCAATGGCCTGAGAGTGTGGAAACGCAATCTCTCCTGTTCGAGTCTACTGTGGATCAGCCCTATTTCCCCTCTAGCCACCAAACAGAAATGAAACAGAACATGAGCTTTGTATTTCAAAGGGCTGCAGAACCTGCCAAGGGATTCTAGGGATCTTATTGGCCAGCTCACACTCTCACATAGGATTACAGTTCTGCTCCCCCTCACCCCTTGCAAATATGCACCTTCCTGATAAACTCCCAGGCGCGTTGAGGTGTGATTTCAGAGTGCCAGCAATTCTTGCAGGAATTTGTTGGTAGCTGTCACGGCTCGCTCCCTTCGCTCCCGTTCCCGCCACTTGGGGGCATGTTTTGGGGTTTATTCCCTACTGGACATTTCCTTCGAACCCTATGCTACAGTGTTCTGATGAATTGGGAACGTTAAACCCTTATATTCCAAGTTACTTCCCTTCCGGATCCATTCCAGGTTTTTGGCAGCCAGCATGTTACTTAAATCAAATGACTATGTTTCCCGGAATGCCTTGGCTCACTGCTTCACCTCCTGCTTCCCAGAATGCCTGGCTCACTGCTTCGTCTCCTCTCTGGCAGCCAGCATGTTACTTAAATCAAATGACTATGCTTCCCAGAATGCCTTGGCTCACTGCTTCACCTCCTGCTTCCCAGAATGCCTGGCTCACTGCTTCATCTCCTCCCTTGCAGCACAAGGCTGGGTGGAGGATAGGCAACACCTGTGGCTGCAGGTGCAGCAGGCGGCACGCCTGAGGGGTGTGCTCGTTTAGCAGCTTTAAAAGCCTCAGTTTGCTTCAGTCCGGCGCTGGTCATTGTAGCAGTGTTCCTGTTGTGACTAGTCTCCTGTTCCTTGTTCCTTGTTCCTGGTTTCTGTGCCTTGTACCTAGTTCCAGTTCCTAGCTTTAGTGCCCAGTTCTTAGTTCCTGTATCTTGTTCCTCTGTCCTGGATTTCGGATTAATGTGCTTAATTGATTTATGCTTTCTGCATTTCCCTTTCTATCTTCCTCTGTCTGCAGACAGCCTTTCTCTGTGCTTTTCTATTTGATGCAGCCCAGGTTGCCGGAGCGTTCTGTCACTTTATGCTGTTCTGGTTGCTGAAGACTTGATGCATTAACCTTACTTTTGTAGTATTAGTTTACTGCCTTTTTCCCTTGGTTGGGTGGGAAAGGTTTTCTTTGTAAAAGCGTTTCCCCAGCTCCTGATCCTACTTTATTCAGATTCCATTCCATATTTTCCATTGCACTTCAGCATTTACTTTCCATCGCATATTAGGTGTGGGTGTTGTTGTAACATGTTCCAGTGTGTATCCCCTTTTGTTTTCCTCACAAGTTAATATCACAATTCATACTTGCCCCTGACTAGGGCTAATGTATTTTGTTATCTTTAACACTTTGCTTTTACAGCCTTCTGGGTTCCTGTTTGATCTACAGGATTCGTGAATTTACTGACATTCTAGTGGTCTTTCCGGTCCTCGTGAGTACTGTTTGAATGTTACTTATTCAGTATTTTACAGAGTGTCAGTACACAGAATCTGTACTTGCTTGCCCGCTACGTGGGTTTAGCGCCGTCAGTATCTGTAAGAGCATAGTGGGTAAAGAGTTTGCTGACTTTCCTTTCAGTTATAAGGAGGTCTTAAGTGCTTACCCTACATTCCTTTATTGTATATTGGTAATACTTTATTTGCACTCCTGGGTTTATACATACACAAGCCTTGGGTATTTTATGCACGTTGTTAGATCCAAAGTTGTTCCCTGTGCAATTCTGTGCACTTTACCCCTTGCCATAGTCAAGGCCTTCTTCCTTTCTTAACAGATAACAGAATGACCAGCCATTATTCCCGTCTGAATAGGGCCAGTTTAAGAAAGAAAGGCAGCATGGTCACTAACAAGTTAGTACAGAAAGTTTCCCCTAAGTCTTCCTGTGACAATCAAATCATTGATCCTGACTTAAAGGAACTCCTTGATACAAATGGGTATTTACGTGCTGAGTATTTTTTCCATAGGATGGCCCATCGTACATTGCCTGATCCTAGTTCTGTCTTTAATTTCGATCCAGATATGTCCGCACAAGCCTTAGCAGCGGAAAATAAAACACTGTTAGATTTACTAAATACGAGTACATCTCTTGTTGAACCCCATGATTCCGGTTGTGCTTTACCTCAGATTGAACAGTTTCATGATTCAAACATAAAGAATGAAGGGGTTCATTACATATCTTCTGTTTTCAGCCCTCAGTCAACTGCTTACTCCTCTGCACAAGTACTTACTGTAGTCCCTAATGTCAAGAGCTCTGATGTCAGTAGTTTACTTAAGGGTAACACAGACCAAGTCGGTAAGAGAGAGTATAGATCACAAGACTTGCAAGCAGTAAATGACAATGTACAATCAGTAAACGTCCGTATGACTAGGGTAGGATCCAGCCCTGATGTCACCATGCCTTCCCTTGTGCCTACTGATAGGGATGTACAGTTAAGCCTGGGCATGCTAAAAGCTGAATTTGAGGAGTTAAAACGAGAATACATCAGTTTACTAGAGGAGAATAAAACTTTACGATTTTTTCTGACTACACCTCAAACTTTATCCGTTGATGAAGTGAAGACTGTTCAATCTCTGAGTGAGGAGGTTTTAGTAGATCATGATACATGTCAATATGAAAATTCTATTGGGAGTGAAAGTCCTCTTTCTTGCACAGCACTTATTCAGAGCACAGATTCTGACAATTGTTCTACCGTTTGTCAGGAATTGCTATTAGTTGAGGATTTACAAGTCACTCCTTTACCTAAGATTTCCTCTGTAGCAGTCAGTCATAATTCAGAGTTTGAACACATACATGCTTCTGATTCCCAAACATCACCCACAATGGTGACATACACAGAATCAGTCACTACCGTAGGCTTAGGTTCTGCCCTTGATCTAGCTGCTGAGACTGAAGTAAACATTCAAGCTGATGTGGAAAACGATGCTACCTCTGTGTTCATTCCTTCTTCTGCCAAATTTTGTCACAATGAACAATCAAAGACAGTACATAATTCTTGTTTTGATGGACTCATTCCACAGTATACTAAAACAAAGACCCGGCAGGCGATTCCTGAACTGTTGATTGATAATCTGCCACCTTCAGAAGTTGAGACAAAGGAATGGACATTTGACGATATCCTGATTAACAGAGACTTTACTATGGTGATCCCTCTGGTTGATTTTGATTTTCACAAAGGAAGAGACTCTGTGTCATCCACTAAGGAGAGGGACGGCATGGTTACAGCTCAGTCTTTGATTACTGGTGCCAAGGAGTCAACCGCCCTAGAGGTGCATTCCATTCCTGAGCCACAAATGTGTCTGTTGACTTCTGGGACTTCTGTTTGTCCTCCTACAATCATTCACTCTTCGATTATCCAGTCCACGGCTCTGCAGTCATCATTGTCTAACGTGTCTTCGATCAATGAACAATTGCTATGTCTGCCAATCACTCAAGAGCCTTCACCATGTACGTGGTCAGAGTCAAAGACTTTGACAAGTTTGTCATCAGCTAACGTGACGGCTCCAGCTTGCATGCCCTCAGCCTCTGAATTTCCTCTGGCATGCCTGTTTTCGGCTACAGTGACTCATCCAGCGGATTATCCTTCAGCCACGGAGCCTCCGGTAGCACATCTTGAGTGCCTGTCTTCAGTCCCAGAGCCTACTGCTAGTTTGGCTTCAGTTCAAGAAAAACCTGTATCCTGTTCAGCATCGCTGCCAATATCGGAGGTGCACCTGTCTGCTCTGTTTGATCGTGTTGCAGATTCATCTACTTCTGTGCTACCTCCTAAATCACAACCATTTATTACGGATGAACGTCCAATCTGCCCTTCTTATGCTTCAGGAGGATCACCAGAAGGCCTGCCTCTTACACAAGTTAATACTCCCAACTGCTTGACTGTAGAATCAGCACCTCCCGCATATGCTACATCCGAGTCTGAATCTTCTACCAGAAACATCAAGCTGGATCAAGACTCGGGAGGGCCTTACATGCAAGGCCGTTGGACTTGCCTGGAGTGTTACAATTGGGAGACTGATACCATCCGCCATGGCTCAGACATCGAACAAGTAGCCAACCAGGATAACGGGCTGGACGGTTCACATTTGGGGGCCGGTTTGGATCAGCCGCTTGACGGCCTTTTTGTTGCCGGATCCCACATGAGCCTGAAGGAAGGGACGGGCACGGCCCCCCAACTGCTGCACCATTCGGGTGCTAGTAGTCAAAGGAAGGACATGACTGCTGCAGTTCAAAACGTGCCCGTTATTACTCCTGCTGCTAATGTGCCTGATGTGCCAAGTACTGCGTCTATCACTCCTATCGGTATGCCAAACGTTCCTGCGGTTGTATTCCATGAGCAACAAGGTGGCTACATGACTGACATCAGGAGTGCCAACCTCGTACAACCCATTGGACTTCCAGGCCCCCAAGGCGTGGGACAGATGCAGTCGAACCTTGGTCACCCTCAACCACAGGCCTTTACTCAAATGGATGATGGGAGAAGATCCGAACCTCTACCTCGGCCGCCACCTTCTTTGTCTGAACATGAACGTTTCCTGAAACCTGCTGATTTCTCACCTCCTGTGTGTCCGCTCTCAGCAGGGGGGCTACCAGAGCATCAATCATTGTCCAAAGCATGTCGCACCAGCCTGCCTCCCTCCTCAATGTTGTATAAGTGTTCGCTTCCAGAGACTGAGCTTCCTGGACCTTCCAAATCTGCTTCAGGTCCTGCAAGTCCTTCATGCCTTTCTTCGATCCATGAGTCTCTTCCTCACCGAAAACCTTCCTATGGCTCTTATAGACTGCGGCCTGATTCTATTCACTCCAGTCCTTCTGCTTCTGCCCGTGGGTCATCGTCTCCGTCAGTGCCACTTCTGAAGACGAAGCGCTCCTGTCGTGGAAAGAGGACGTTTTGTGTGAGTAACGGCCGCCTGGAGTCGGCCGTGGGAGGGGGTATAGTGTCACGGCTCGCTCCCTTCGCTCCCGTTCCCGCCACTTGGGGGCATGTTTTGGGGTTTATTCCCTACTGGACATTTCCTTCGAACCCTATGCTACAGTGTTCTGATGAATTGGGAACGTTAAACCCTTATATTCCAAGTTACTTCCCTTCCGGATCCATTCCAGGTTTTTGGCAGCCAGCATGTTACTTAAATCAAATGACTATGTTTCCCGGAATGCCTTGGCTCACTGCTTCACCTCCTGCTTCCCAGAATGCCTGGCTCACTGCTTCGTCTCCTCTCTGGCAGCCAGCATGTTACTTAAATCAAATGACTATGCTTCCCAGAATGCCTTGGCTCACTGCTTCACCTCCTGCTTCCCAGAATACCTGGCTCACTGCTTCATCTCCTCCCTTGCAGCACAAGGCTGGGTGGAGGATAGGCAACACCTGTGGCTGCAGGTGCAGCAGGCGGCACGCCTGAGGGGTGTGCTCGTTTAGCAGCTTTAAAAGCCTCAGTTTGCTTCAGTCCGGCGCTGGTCATTGTAGCAGTGTTCCTGTTGTGACCAGTCTCCTGTTCCTTGTTCCTTGTTCCTGGTTTCTGTGCCTTGTACCTAGTTCCAGTTCCTAGCTTAGTGCCCAGTTCTTAGTTCCTGTATCTTGTTCCTCTGTCCTGGATTTCGGATTAATGTGCTTAATTGATTTATGCTTTCTGCATTTCCCTTTCTATCTTCCTCTGTCTGCAGACAGCCTTTCTCTGTGCTTTTCTATTTGATGCAGCCCAGGTTGCCGGAGCGTTCTGTCTCTTTATGCTGTTCTGGTTGCTGAAGACTTGATGCATTAACCTTACTTTTGTAGTATTAGTTTACTGCCTTTTTCCCTTGGTTGGGTGGGAAAGGTTTTCTTTGTAAAAGCGTTTCCCCAGCTCCTGATCCTACTTTATTCAGATTCCATTCCATATTTTCCATTGCACTTCAGCATTTACTTTCCATCGCATATTAGGTGTGGGTGTTGTTGTAACATGTTCCAGTGTGTATCCCCTTTTGTTTTCCTCACAAGTTAATATCACAATTCATACTTGCCCCTGACTAGGGCTAATGTATTTTGTTATCTTTAACACTTTGCTTTTACAGCCTTCTGGGTTCCTGTTTGATCTACAGGATTCGTGAATTTACTGACATTCTAGTGGTCTTTCCGGTCCTCGTGAGTACTGTTTGAATGATACTTATTCAGTATTTTACAGAGTGTCAGTTCACAGAATCTGTACTTGCTTGCCCGCTACGTGGGTTTAGCGCCGTCAGTATCTGTAAGAGCATAGTGGGTAAAGAGTTTGCTGACTTTCCTTTCAGTTATAAGGAGGTCTTAAGTGCTTACCCTACATTCCTTTATTGTATATTGGTAATACTTTATTTGCACTCCTGGGTTTATACATACACAAGCCTTGGGTATTTTATGCATGTTGTTAGATCCAAAGTTGTTCCCTGTGCAATTCTGTGCACTTTACCCCTTGCCATAGTCAAGGCCTTCTTCCTTTCTTAACAGATAACAGTAGCACGTGCCCTGCATATGGAGCTCGGATCAACTTGTGAGTCTTGTGAGGTTTGTCCAGCAATATTCATTACACAAGTAAGAAGCTGGACCAAAAGGTTGGCCTTTGATTGGAATATGTCAATGTGTAGCCCATCTTGCCCCAGACAATTGTGAGGCCAATGCATTGAGGGCAACTGCAAGCTCTGAAAGCAAAAGAAGAGGCTGAACTTATAAGTGTCTCAGTTTCCAGTTCCACACTTCTCAAAGATACTGTCCTCTAGATGTGTAATCCGGAGAAGTGATCAATCCTGCTCCCCAACATTAGCATCCTAACGACCTGCTGGAAGGACCCCACTGACCGACATGACTAAACTCCAAAACAGGGGAGTATCTTTTGAGTCAATCACAGTTTGCAAAATATACCAGTCCTTCTGCTCCAGCATGCATTTCTGCATTCCTCGTTGAAGCACCCAACAGGACTGCTCGAATACTTAATAGATCTGGGTGCTACAATGAGGCAGAAAAAACACAGACAGTAACCCCCTGAATAATTGTAATTGCACATTTATAACACTCTTAATATCAACATCTAGTTTCTAAGCGCAGGATCAGGATTCAAACCTATGTTGTGCTGCATTGCCTTGCTTCCAAGACGCATGGTTGCCCCTGAGCTATCCTTCCTCCAATGTCATCCTCAGGAATTTTCAAATAGCAGTAGGGTGGCTAGTGCCCTAACACCTCCCCTACACATGCCTTATCAGTGAACCTGCCACATCCCACATTTCTAACAGCACTAGAAGGTCATGGGGTCCCTTTCTGATCTTCTTACTACTCATCTCAGCAGTGTGCCCCAGTTGTGTCCCCTTTCAAAACAGTAATCGATTCTAAATGGTTTTCTCTTATGAAAGTGGCATGTGCTGAGGCATTAGGAATCAACTTAGACCGAAGCTCCTGCTCAAGAACTTGTGCCAATGGGTAAGCATTGCACTCCACCGCACATGAATAAATGAGCATGCGCAGATGGTCTCTATTCATTGGCACAAGAAACTTAGAAAGAGCCTCCCGCCACAGTCTCACAAAGCAAAGCCTAAGGATAATGATGCAGCCAGGCATCTAAGACACCGTCTCGACTACACCTCCTTCATAGGTAGCGGTGGGTCATCACCCAGCTACCCATTCATTAGGTATGAGCGACGAATAGTCCCGGGAGGATAGCTCAGCGGCAACATGCTCGCCTTGGAAACAAGACGAAACTAAGCAACACAGGTTCGATCCCTGGGTCCGCGCTTAGAAATCTCCTGGTATTAAGCGCGTTATAAATACACAACTAAGAGACATATTCCTGTAACAGTGCCTCGATGACCCTGGGATGTGTGAGTGCTTTAAAAAATGCAAACAAATAAATAAAATAATAATAATAATAATAGTGAATCTGATGAGCTTTCTGATTTCAAATGACTTCATTGTTACGAAGAACAGTTCCACAATGAGCTGGTGCTAGAAATATAGCACAGATACTTTACAATGTTCCTAGAAAAACGCCACAGATAAAGCACAAAGGTACAATCAGAGATGCTGAGAATAGGGAGCCGGCTACCTTTTCTTCCTTTTCAAAGTCATGATGACGCGAACTGTATGAAAGACCTCTTGCCAGAGTGACAGGGATACATGAATAGACCTAATCAAGAGAAATGCTGACATCATTCTCCCCAGTTGAGGTTAATTGCCAGGGAACTTGAATCACGCTGATATTAAATATGAATCACTCCCTACTGAAGTTTACGCTGGGTGGGCGATTAATAGCCCCTTTCATAATTAGATGTGGCTGAAACAATACAGGTAGATCACAATGGCACTGCTGGAAAATGTGAAAGGCCCATGCACTTTCTAACCGTATGTATTTATTGCCCGCAAAATGCATAATCGTTTAGTGGGCACTTTGTAACTTACCAAAATGAAGAAAAAAAAAACAGACAATTGTTGTTAAGGGAAGCTGAAAACACGTGTTTCTACCTCTACCTCTTACTTTCCCTTAGAAATATTTTGCTTTAGGTTCCCCGGATGTGGAATTCATGTGTCCTGACTGCATTCATTGTACAAATGTGCATTCAAAATTAGGCTATTGCCTCGTCAGCAAAATGACTCAGCGGCGGTACAAGCGCAAAAGTGTGTTCGATTTTTATTCGTTTTTCATATTTATTTGTATACTCTGAGACTTTTGAAAAATGAGATTTGATTTTGATTTGATTTAATTATTTTTCGTGATGTGCTATCGACCCCTGGGTATCAAAGTGCAGGTTCTGAACCTATGGGAGAAGAACAGGATAATGGGGAGCTCTTGAGTCACTAAACCCAGTTTCCAATGGATTGCTTTTAAAATATCAGTGTCAGGTTAGCATTGGTTCCCAGCAAGCCACATTCACCGTTGGATTCAATTTGTATTTGGATTTAGTTTATTTATAAATAGCGCTCCTGGCCCAAAGGCATCTTGCTTCACTTTCTTCTGACAAATGACAGCTTATCTTGGTGTAATATGGTTCTGCTCCCTAAAAGACACATTGACAGTATCTATATTCCATTGAAGATACCCTACACTCAATTGAGGTTCATTGGCAGATTAAGGGACTCATTCTAATGGCCACTTCATTCAGTTTATCCAAAATCATAACTGGTGGTCGGGAAGATGCCAGGCATTCCAAAATAACAGTTCCTGGAACAGGAGAGAATGAGTGGAAAACAACCGCATGCATGTGGGGAAACTTGTTTACTGATCCTTTCACAAAAGGTTTTTATTACTTACTGGTAATCTTCATTACAGCTACTCCTACTCTTTATCCTCACACTACTTCTTGCTCGTCTCACTTTAAAAATCCTTTTGTTCTGCTCCACCAATCTCCTCAAATGGGTATAACAGAAGGCCACTTACATCAGCATGTCCTCGCTTCTATTCAAGGAGTTGGATCTACGTTTTATATGGGCGTGTGATGCAGGCGGAGTACTGTAATGAAAAAGAGTAGGATTGGAGTAATGAGGATTACCACCCAAGCAGCCCTCTTCCTCATCACAATACTCAACATAGGAAATATACAACAAAAAGGGATTTGATCCAACACATGCAATCCCTTTCAAAGAAGACATGAACCATAGGCATTTTGCATATCCAGTGAGAGACTGTTTTTGTACTACAGAACACCTCAATGGGGTCAGGCTGTCTGTAGAACTGCCTGAAGAAAAACTTGGTTCTTCCCCCTAGCAGATGTAAAGCACCATAAAAGTGCCATGCAAATGTCTTCCAACTAAGCTTCACTTGCCTCCTTTAACCACCTGCTGGAGGGAAGAAATCTTGCACCCCTTATCAGCTGGCCTACAGGTCACAAATAGACTGTCAAAGGTTCGAAGTAGAACCTCCCTTCCTTCCTAAATCAAGAGGAACTGTATGACATCTAGCCTGGCCCTGGTCTCTGATTCCTCCACTAACGGTTCGGGGGGGGTGGGAACCCATGGAATATCTGTGTCTTGGGACACGTGAAAAGTGGTGGGGACTTTTTGCCAAAAGGTAGGGCCCCATCTTAGAACAACAGATGTGGGATTGACCTGATAGTCTGGAGAAGAACACACAAGAGCACCAAGCGCACACTCTTCATAGCTGTCATGATGCCCACCTCAAGCAGGGTGAGAAAACTGGGGCCTACCTTGGTCAAATGATCACAGAGGGGGGGCCTGTGTATTCTTAAGGACCAAAGGAAGATCCCAAGGAGAAGAAAGAGATCTCACCCTTGATCTAGTGATGATAACCTTCTTCAGCAGTTTAGCCACGATAAACTCATCCTGGCCAGGTCATAGCTATAGCTGACAGACAGTTAATGACTACCAATTGTGCAGTTAGAGCAGTAGGGGAAAGGCCCAGGAGTAAACATTTTGGAGTACCTGGGCAATCTGTGGGATGCTACACTCCAATGGCAGAACCCCTCAATTCCTGGAGAAAAACCTCTTGAGTCCCCCAGTGTTTATCACTGCTTAAGGCAATCGGACCTGGCAAATTACAAGAAGATTAAGATTTATCAATTTTTGAAATCAACTCTTGAAATAAAAAAACTACAATTATTTTTCAAAAAAAGTGAACAACACAAAAGGAATCTCTCCTGAGGAACAACGGCTAAAAGCTGTGGTGAAACACGTGTTAGAATAAAAGTGTTTTCATGTAAACTTAGATGACTGGAAAGTATGAAATGAACACATGAAGAATAAAACCATTTATGATTTAAAAAACTAAGAGTCTATCGTATCACATCCAGTGCAGGAGTCGCACAAATTACAAATGACAACATATGAGCAAAAATATCTAGACATTATTGTTTCAGCCACAATAGAGTCATTTGGAGTGCAGATCTGAGCACAAAGAATATTATTGGCACATTAGAATCGCCCTTGAAAGGACTATAAGCCATAAAAGGTTGAAGTAACTAAGCAAAATATATCATTGTTGTGTTGCCTTTTCTTTCTTTTTATAAATCTTTTTTTAAATAAATAATTGTTTGCATCATAAACAACACATGGCAACTCCCACCCTCCAAATCCAAGTTCCCTCTACACTTCCCCCACTGCAACTCTCGTGTTCAGTTGTTAAATAATATGTCAAAGAGAATACCAAATCTCATCCCTGTGCCTCGCCCCAGTGTGTATTGCCATCTGCCCCATTATTTTTTAATAGTATGGGTCAGGCCCTTCATTTGTAGACCAGTTTCTCAAAGTGTATATTTGCATACAACCCTGTCTACCAGTCTGATCAACAATGGAGTTCCCTTTACCTGGGAAGTAAAGAACCTCAAAACCCAGTAAATGGCTTCCAAATCCTTCCAAATGAGCTCATTGATAATTGATAACTCTGGCAGAGCCCCATGCTCCTGAATTGGTGCATTCCCCATGAATGCACCTCATGGTGTTAGGGGGCCAAGGAGGAATCCCTACATGAGATTGTCCATGTGAGCAATTGTCATCTGACAAGGGTGCAAAACCCTAGCTTTTTAGATTTGCATTAAATAATACAACAATGCCGGTAATCCCGTCTCTGAAAGGGTTTTCTTCTGCTCAGATTCCTCTTTCATATGATCCATGCCAAAAGCAAAGTGTGTACCTGTGCCCTGCTGCATCAGTACCCTGTTTTGCAACAACTGCCCTACCAGTGGCATAGAACAGGTTTAGAGGTCACAGGCGCCTATTTGACAGCTGCTGTGGCAGTCAAGTCCCTGCATTGCAGGGGCTGCATTTAAGATATGCATCCCTTTTCCAAAACCCTTTAGTTAATGGTCTACGGGCCTCATTACGAATCAGGCGTTACAGGGTTAACGACCCTTAACGCCTGATTCCAAGGTCCCTTTGCGCCATGGTGAGTTTTACGCCTGCTTTTTGCAGGCGTTAAAATCCATGGCGCTAAGGGACCATGGTGCTAATTACGCCACCATAATTTACGGTGGCGTAATTAGCGCCTTCCCCACTCCCATTTTGCCCTATGGGGCAAAAATGGGAATGGGGAAGGGTAAAATGGGAAATGGGGATTTACCGCCCCACTCACCTTGGAATGGGGCGGTAAATCCGCCATCCACCATGGTGTAAACATAGTTTACACCATGGTGGTAAGGGTATGACCCAGGCGGTAACTTACCGCCTGGGTCGTAATGAATGTTCACCTCCTTTTGGCAGAGTAGTTTTTAAATATAAGTCATGCCTGAGTTAGGGTATGGTGGAAGGTATTCTAATAATTATTACAGCCACTTCCGATTTTATATCACAAATATTTCAGCTCCTGTGAGCCAAGCTCAACTGTGGAAGGTGATGTGTATTCGGACCAGACAGGTTGAGCCTGACAGGACAGGAAGTGAATGCCACTTCTTTGATCTCTTTGTGAAGGCAGGTAACTCTTTGTGAAGGCTGCCAGGGACAGCCAGAGAGCAGGCAGCTATCCTGGGCCTAGGCATCAAAGGAGCAAACCCTTTCTTAGGGAGTAGCCTCACAAACAGGGTGCTGCATTTTTATAGGCCTTTGCTCCTAGTGAGAAGGAAAAGGGGAGGATTTAGAGTATTCAGGAGCGATCTGTTCAGTGGAAGGAAACTTTCAACATGTTGTTTCCCCCTGCCTCTCTCTCTCCGTCCAGTACCTTCCACTTTCTCTAGGGCAAAGCACTTTGGGTCTTATGTCAGAAGGACAAAGTCCACTTCTTTCAAGAACACTGATAAGATCACTAAGGCAGTTCAGCTTTTGTCCAATCACCTGCAGGCTTTTACCTTTAAAATAAGGGGTTTGTCACCACTTCTTAGATCCTGTCAAGACACTGAAGATCCATGCCGAAGCAACCAAGAAGAACTTACTGAACTTCCTTTGGGAAAGTTGCACTTTCCATATCCCTCAACTTGAAGTGAAGAATGAGGCATCTAAGGCAGAAGAAAGATCTGCTCCTTATCCACTCCCCAGGGCAAATTGAGGGTGAACCTTTTCTGTGGACCAGGAAGTGTCAATCTGCACCATAATATCCTAAAGCTGGGAGAGCAGACCCTGAACAGAATCATCATTATTCTCAAGTCCCTCTGAGTGGGACGCACAGCAGTCGGAGGACGAGACCAGGCTAAACTCCCTGTTCTGTCGCACCAAACCGGTTGCTCCATGTTCACTGCACCTTGACAAGAGGAAAGATGCTGGCGCTGGCTTTTGTGCTCCTCTACGAATCATAACTATTGCTTGTGCTTCAACCAGCTAGATGCTGCATCATGACCAAGCTGCACACGTTGTTTGCTTGCTAGAGATAAAGCTAATGCTCAACACTGGGACCCATTCCAAACCACTGGCGAGACACACGCCAACTCTTACCAGGCGTTACAACGGTTTGGCCCAGCTAGCCATAAACAGCTGCCTCACTGACCTGAACATCGACTCACCAAAGATCACCACCTTTGACAACCGTCACCCAACGACTCGAACCACTGGAGTGCCACGTATCAACTCCTTCCAGCAGCTAGAAGCCCGACCCGGCCGGCCCAACTGCAGAGAGATCCTGTGACCACCCCATTTGCATCACATGGAGCCCTCCTTCGACCACACGGAGCAACTGAATTCACCCCTACTTGACACCTGCTTGTTACAAACGATCCAAAGTGCTGAACTGAGCCTCATCCGCTCACAACTAAGTACGACACCAAAACCACATACCTTTGACCTTGAACTGCCCCCTCGGTCTGGGACCATAGACCATAGACCATAGAAACTGGTTAGTCACCTCAGCAACTCCTTTCACCCCAAGACATATATTTTACTGTGGTTGGTAATTTGCCTATGACCCTTGAATGATCAGTGGTTTTTTCTTTAGTCTATTGCATTTTCTCTGTCTCTCAACATGGGTGGGTTTTGTACAGTGTTTTCTACTTTGTATATATTTTGTTATAGAACCCTGATTGAGCATTCCCTTTATTTTGGACTGTTATGCTTTGCTCTTTGTGTTGCTACTGAATCACATTCACACCTCTCTTGAGAGCATAGCCTTAGCTGCCATGTTACCACAAAATGGAAAGGAGGTATATCTCTGAACTGTGCATGTATTACCTTTATGATTACGTTGGCTCTTGCTTTGTAGACCTCTGAGGGCCGAGTGGGCATTTTTACCTCTACTCACCTTTCTACTCCTGCAGAGCAGAATCCAATTCATCACAGAATGCAAACCTGAAAAATCTCTTTAACCCCACTGTACTCGTGCAATACACCCACCTGGGCTTGTTAAACACTACGCAGGATTCTCATGTCTGGGTTTAACCTCCATCTCTGCTTAATATATGTGGATACCCGCTACAGTATGGAAAGCTTGGCTCACTGGTATAGGAATCTCAATTCTACACATGGACACATCTTGCCCCAGCTGAGCAACCTCGCAGCCTACGGTACGTATATCTTCACACCACTAGCATGGACACAGGCCGCAGGCACGGCCAAGCATCCATGCACGATAGAATATGGCTACAGCTAAGCACATCCGGCCTAGTACACACATAGCTGTCCCGACTGAAACACCTGATGTACTTTAACACCTCTGCCACTAGCATACAGTGACCACTGCCCGAAAGAAACCGGTATAGCTGGCCTCACATAGACTCTCTAAACAATAGCAATCTATCTCTAACCCCAACAGCACCCATCCATGTGTCTGACCTCTCTTGGGCTGCTTAGTCAAGCTTTGCCAGCCACCCAAGTCCTAGAACAGAAAACATGCACACATGCATCTCCTAAACTAAACCCCTTAGAATTTCCAACCACATCAACTATGGTCACCAAGGGTGTTCAACCAAGGGCGTTCAACCAAGGAAAAAGTGCATTGAGGCCCCAAAAGTGGGGAAAGAGCGCTATATAAATAACCCAATACAGAACAACACAATACAGTCTGGCACCAACGACCACTGGAATGGACATCTGAGTATCTGTAACATTGGGACCAGAGTATCGAATTATGAGAGGATTGAACCCAACGGAGAAGAAGGCATTCTTGCAATGGCAAGAGATGCACTCTAGTCAATGTTCTTGCTGTGTGTACCTAAAGGCTGTAAAGCCTTGACAATTTGCTGAACGTAGATTGACATCTGTCTCAGGTGAGGCACACCCTTCCTTGATGGATCATGAAGAGTGCCCCTATAAACTGCAATACTTGAACTGGACAGACATGAGACTTCTTCAAGCTTAAGACCAATCTTGGAACTGTTAATGATCTTGAGGTCCTTTACAGCCTCGAAACACTTTTGTATAGGCACATTATACATGACATATCATATCATATCATACAACCAAACTTCTAACCTCTCTCTCAGTCACCCGCCTGTATATGCCAATTGTTTAAGTAGAGAAACACTGCAACTCCATCCTTGTGCCGGAGACCTAACTGTGGGCAGGAACATCATCAATACAATGGGGGAGGAGCAGAGATGAAAAGGGGTGAATCTATATTGGAAATTATTATCCCTAGCGCAAAGCCTTGAAACCCAGTCTTCTGGGTGTATCTACAAATGGCTATATGTGCCCCTGAGATCCAGCATGACCAACTGATTTCAACTGGAGATGACTGGAATGATCTTTTGGAAGGGTTGCATTTTGAGCTTTACATTCAGAATTAGCTCATTAAATTTGTTCAGGTTCATTCGGAAGGACACTGATGGTTTTTGTGACCTGGAAGACAATTGAGCAGTGCCACTTTCCTCAATATGATGGATTAATACTGCTGATGTGTCCCCTTTATAGGATGCTCCTGAACTCCTTCCAATGTATCCCCCTCTTCTGATGATCCAAGGCATTCAGCCATTCCCTGTTTCTGCAGGCAGAGGGGAGAACTAAATGGCTTAGCCTACTCTTTTATAATCCTCAGAACCCAGTGAGCTGAGGTAGAAGTCTGCCAATGGCTAATGAAGAACCACAGCCTCCATCTCACTCTGCCGTTTAAGTGAGGATTGGCCTAGCCAGGTACGAGGTTCCCAGGCAAACAACTTTGCTGTGGCAGGAGGAAAGAAGCCTTTTGCAGGACCTCTGATGCTCTGTTTGCCCTTTCTTTGATTATGGGTGTTCATGCCACAGAGGGGTAGTATGGACTGGAGGCTAAAGTGCTTTGAATGTTCTTCTTACTGAGTGTGTTTGTTGACTTGTCCTGTTTGTGTACTTTATGGACTTCCTACTGAAGTTCTTCACCAAAACACTTGGCCCATTTGGAGGGAAGATGTATAGGGTCTGTGTTATGAGAAGAATCTATGGTCCACTCATGTACAGGGTTCTGCCCCTTAGCTGTCATAGCTGTACCCATGGTGAGGGTGGTGGTTCGCACCCCAAGAAATTATGTTTGCTGGCACATCATTTCTACCAGCTCCCTACAATCTTCACCCTCCTCCAACTTGGAATAAAGAACTTGGAAATTATTCAGGTAGGCCTGTGTGAGGTAGCAGATGCAGGTGTTTTTCCTCATTGCAAGATGTACTACAGTGTATATCTTGCTGAGTGCAGAATCAACTCTCATGTCCATGGGTGGGCATCCAGTAAGACTAGACATGAGAAAATCTAGCTCCAAGGCAATAAGGAGAACAGTATCCTCGCTGGTGCAAGAGTATATTTAATAAATAAAGATTGATACGCACTGGGTTAGTTCACACTATTAGCAGCTTTTCTTTTATATCTGCTATGGGGAGTGCCTTCTTGGCCGAGACCCTGACTTGCCTCACTGTAGGACTAGCAGCGACATGCCTTATGTAACTGCATATGCTGTGTAGTATGCATTAAAACCACCTCAACCACTTCTGTATCAGATACATTCCAGTTGGTTCTCTTTTAGACTAATTAGAAGATGCAAAGGAAGTCAAGGCAGCCAAAGAGAATTAAGACAAGGATGTAACTCTGGATATCCTTTTCCCAGCATCATGTTTAGCTGCCCTGTTGTACCTCATGCAGCATATCTTGGATCAGCTCTTTCAACCTGTGATCAGATTTGGTGATGTGCTTTTTGTTTTGATTTTGGTGAGGAGGAGATGAAGAGGCGGCACTTGACGAGGGACTACGCTCCTGTACTTCCTTTTCCCCATAGCTGCAAGCTCCAATAGAACTTTCCGGGCTTCAGAATCATGTTTCCTAGGCAATAGTGCACTAAATATCCATTCCTGAGAATGGGTAAGATTCGAACATGGCTAGAATGCTCAGAATGTAGATGATGATGCCAAATTAGCAAGGCTGCATGATATATTGAAATACATAAGTGCAAGTCCCCTGCTTGTGCACCAGCTTCTCTGGAGCAAGTCCTCCCTGCCTCTGCTTTGTGACTCAATGGCAAAACCCAGCAGCCAGGTCATAGAGCCCCCAATCCACCCTATCATCCTCCAGCAACAGAGTTGGCTCAATTTCTAAAGAAGTTCTAAAGAATGGCCTACTAATTGGGAACTCAATCGGTCCGACATCAAGGAGGGCCCTCTGAGATCCAACATCATGGTTGTTTTACAGAGGGAACAAGCCCACCTGCCCCTGCTCCCCCCAAGAAACACTGTCGATGTGGACAGAATGAAAAGTAGGACATGTTGATGTAAGTTTATTACTGTTTGTTGTAACTATGTTTGGCTGAATGAATGGGTGATGTCACTAGTGGAGCTTGGAATATTATTTGAAGTAGAATTAGGCCCACCACAGAGCTCCAGTATTGTCAGATGGAAATATGTAGTCTGGGTAGTGGGCATCAGAGGATCCAGCTCAAATGTACTTGATATTATCTGTAATTTCAGCAGATATCTGTTGTATTTCAATGTGTTGGAACTCATGGAATTAGAACGTGAAGAGTGCAGAAAGTGAGGTAGGATGGTTGAGAGAGATTTAGAGATATTGGAGAAGGACAGGGTAATTGAGAGGATTGAATAATTTCAGTGTATTATCCCCATAGTTGTGGCAATGAAAAGGAATAGCAAAATGAGGATTTGTGTGGATTTGAGAGATTTAAACAAGAACATACAAATCGACAATTTTCCATTGCCCATAATATCAGAAATGTTGAATTGCATACAGGGGGTGGATTATTTACAACATTAGACTTTTGAGTGCTTAGCATCAGATGTAATTTACCTATGACTGCAGCAACCTCACAGCTTTCATAACACTAAAAGAATGTATCGTTATCGAAGTATGCCATTCGGGCTGGCATCGCAGCAGTGGTGTTCCGGAGAGCGATGACAGTTGAAAAGAGCAAATGTAAATTTAGAGAAAAAGATGTTGGGTATTTGGGACATTTAATGAGCGCCTAGGGCTACAGAGCCAAAATAGATCCCATGGAGGCTAAATGCACCAGATCCCACAAACAATCCTTTTTCGGTCTGTCCGAATACTATAATTGATACGAATTTTGCAGGTTTGACAGAACCTATTAGGAATTTTTTAAAGAAAGAGAGCACATTTGTCTGCAGTGAAGAATGTATAGAAACAATGACATTAATTAAAGGAGTCATTTGTGGGATTATGGATCTTGGAGGATTTGAAGCAGGGAAAGAAACCAAGATTACAGTGGATCCTAGCAGTATTGGGTTAGGAACAGTTATTTTGCAGATTGCTGATGGTATATAGAAACATATATGTCATGCATCTAGAGCAGTGATAGATATTGAAGCAAGATATTCTCGTATTGAGACAGAATTATTGGCATGTGTGTGGGGTTTGAATTATTTTCGTAAGTATTTATACGGCAACAAGTTTATGATTCACAAGAAGTACTAACAATTAGTTGAGCTATTGACAGTAAGAAGGATGTGTAAAGTGACCCAGAGATTGGCCAGATTGAGCATCAAACTGCAAGATTACAAATATGAGATCAGATATGTACCTGGAGTAAAACACAGAGTAGCAGATTTTTTTTCGAGGTTGCCAGTAAAAATGGAAGGACCAGTAGAGGATGATTAAAAGGAAGTGGTGGCTATTGGTTTGGATACTATAATGAGAGAAAGATTAGAGGAGTAATTGAAATGTTATGAGGTATTACAAAGTGTCATGAGCTACACTGTTGGCAGATGACCAACATGTGAGTTGAGAGAGGAGATATTACCATTGTGGAATGTGATAGCAGAATGTTCTGTAGAAGATAATCTGTTGATCAGGGGAGAAAGGTTAATATCTTCCAAGAATGTGAGGGAAGAGTTAGTGGTGATGGCACATAAAGGGCACTACAGACTCATGGGCACCAAACAAAAGCTTAGAGAAAAGTATTGGTTGCCAGGGATGGACATACAAGTGTGTAGAGATGTGTAAGGAATTGTTGGCCATGCTAGAATTCAGCTAGGAGTTGTAAGATTAAAAAACAGAAGTGTTACAGATATAGCATCCTAATGAGGCTTGCGAGCAAGTAGGTATAGACATTGTGGGACCTTACAGTATGTTGAGGTCGGAGAGAACATTTCTTATTGTGATGGTTGACTATTGCTCTAGATTGGTTGAAGCAAACTTTGCACAGAAGGTGAGTACCAGTGAAGTGATACATGTCTTGGAACAGGTTTATCGAAGGGAGGGGTACCCAAGGAAAATTATCAGCAATAATGGAGTACAATTTCAAACTGAAGAAATTAGAATGTATGCTCAAAGAGTAGGACTTTTATGTATGTTTTCAGCAAATGATCACCCCCATAGTAATGGTTTATTAGCAAGATGCTACAGGGTATTAGTTGAAATGATAGAACAAGCAATCAGAAATAATTTGGCAGTAGATGAAGCAATTGCAGATAGGTTGTAGAGCATTAGGACATCAGACATGAGTGACACTAATGAGTCAACATTCAAGATTATGTGAGGGAGAGATTCCAATACTATATTGAACCCAAAATGGGTTAATGATCTCAAGAGTTCAGGGGAAAAAAAGGGACGGGCAACAATCAACAGTGAGAAATGAGAGTAATGGCAGGTTAGGTTTCTTACAGCAGGATTGGGTGAGGATCAAGGTAGGTGTGGTACCGTGTAATCTAAATTTTCAGATCCCATGAGGATAAAAGAAGTATTTGCAAATGCAGCAAGAGTTGAAGATGGGTTGATTTGGAATGTGGCTAAGTTGGGTAAGTGGCGTTCAAATAGTTTTCTGGAAGTGAACAGAGAAAGGTGAAAGAGTACAAATATTTATTAATAATAATAATAATTTATCATTTATATAGCGCAACGAACGCTCAGGTATCTGAGCGCTGCTTATTATTACCCACGGTGTGTGGTGCTCATTAATCGACCTCGGAAAGATGACAGGCTGAGTTTGGCCCTGCCTGGATTGGAACCTGCAACAGCAGGCTCTGGAACAGATGTCAGAGCAAGCACTCTACTCGCTGTGCTATCGGACCAGCTATTTGTTGTATGTAGACAAAAGGATGGAGGATTTTGAGTCAAGCGTTATAAGGAATGGTGATCATAGTGGTCAGAAGGAATGATGATCAGAGTGGTCACATGGAAGTTGATCAGAGTTGTGACCACAGGGGACAGAGGGAAATTAGTGGATTGGGGAGGAGGGTGAGGATGGCTCCACTATGGTTAAAATATTACGTGGTGAAATAAGTGTAGTGAAAAGTTTAATAAATTGCATGTTGGTTGTGGTTAATTTTTTCTCAGGTTTAACTTTAATTATGGTTCAGGTTACAGGTGTGTTCGATTACAACAACATTTTTAGCTTCAGCTTAAAAAAGGAAGATTTTATTTTATTTCTGTTATTTGGTGGGTGGGGTGTTGTGTTTCAATGTGTTTATAGAGAACTTGTGGAATTAGAATGTGGTGAGTGGAGCGAGAGACATAGGACCATTGAGAGAGAGAGTATTCGGAGTACAGGAAAGAAAGAGGACAGAGTTGACCGTTGGTGTGGGAATGATAAAGTAATTACTTTCCTCCTTTGGCTTCAGTCTTCCTTGAAGGAGCGTACAACAATATGTATTAAAAGTATTTACCTGCAAACTTATCTGGAGCCTTGTGGAAGTCAATTTACATTACTGTTATAACCGCATGAGAGGATGCAGCAAAACTCCAGACAAGATCATTGTTTTATGAGATACTGGTGAGAAGACAGATTGTCTTCCTGTTTTCAAGTACTGGGATAAGCAAGAGAGATGTGTGGGTGATGTATTCAGTGATTCTGGGGTCTTGTCTGAGGGTGGATGGTTAGTAATGTTGAGCGGGAATAGAGCAAGCAAATTGTGATGTGTTGTTGGCAGCTTCAGATCGGAAACACTGTTTGGCCACCATGCTGGTGTGCGGGATTATGCGTGGTTTGTTTTGTTGTTGTGGTGTTGTGAAGTATGTGCAGACAGCAGTGCTGTGGAGGTCTGGTTGTGTTAAGTCCAGAGTTTGAGCGGTATAAGCAGAGGGGTGTGTTTTTATTTGTACAGACTATTGGTGAGAGTCCTTGAAATCCATCCAAGTGATCCATCCCTCACAACCCTGAAATCAACTCCCACCTTAGAAATACATCTGGTGCGCCACCGCCCCCCTTGAAAATCTACCCAAGTGTTCCACTATCCCGACCCCAGGAATCAGTCCAAGTGCTTTACACCTCCCCTCCCTGAAAATCTATCCAAGTGCATCACATCTCCCACCTCCGAGGTTCAACCAAGTGCGCCATAACTCCCACTCCTGACATCCCCTGACATCCATCCAAGTGAGTCACACCTCCCACCACAGGGATCAATCCAACTGTGTCAGACCCCCCTGCCATCTATCCAATTTTGTCACAATTCCCACCCCTGATGTCTGTCTAGGTGCATCACATTTTCTATCCCTGAAATTCATCTAACAGTGTCACCAGAGGCAGCCGTGGTCTTTGTCTACCCCCCTAGTTGCCCATTTCTGTGTTTTACCTGAATTATCACCTCAGGGGTATTGATTCCTAAGTTTCTCCAGAGTTTGTTAGGCTGTCTGTTTCCTCAGTACAAGCCCTATCTCTAGCTAGGTGATGTGTACAATGGTCTGAGGGGGACCTGATGGGAACAGTTCATCGTCTACCTCGATACCCTACGGGCATTGAGTATTATCTATTGGTAGGGCCTGGGGCATTACTCTTGTTCTCTTGTTGGTCGTCAGTTGGTGTACGCCTAGGATGAGGATTTCCCTTCCTTGATTTTCCGTCCCCTGGTTTGCCATGCGCCTCCTTTCATGGGCTAATCGTATTGGGCCTACCAGCTTTTCCTGTTTCTAAGTCATCCCTTTTTGTTGTTGGGGGCGTGGGGGTGGGGAGCATCTCTGATATGTTTTCTCTTCCCAATCTTGTCCTTCACTCCTCTATGCTTTGTTGGCTTTTTTTCCTTTTTCAATAACCAGGTTTTAAGAACCTTTCTGAATTTTGTATGGTTCTCCATACTTCGTATTTCCCCGGGATTGGAGATCCATAGTTTCGCGGCTAAGCAGGAGACAGCGGATTCACCGAATCTTTTCTTTGTGTATTGTTTGAGTTCTAATCGGATGTCATTGCAAGATCTCATGGCTCTGGTTGGTTTTTAGATAGAAGGTTTCTTTTGAATAAATTCTGCTCCCTGGCCGTGTATTTCTCTGTGCATTATGCACATTGTTTTGAAAGTGATTCTTTTCATGACGGGAGCCAATGTAGCATCCTAAGAGTTTGTGTGATGTGATCTCATCTGGTTAGTTTAAGGAGAAGTCAGGCTTCAGCATTTTTTATTCATTGCAGTTTCTTTAGTAGGTAGTCTGGCATTCCAAGGTATATGTCATTGGCATAATCTATCCTGGACATGATGAGGGATATGACGGCCAATGTTTTGTGTGTGAATGAGAGGAATGGTAGAATTTCTTTAATCGTTTGTCGGTGGTAGAAGTACTTCTGGATTATCATATTAACTTGGAGTTCTAGAGTTAGATCTGTGTCCATGATGATTCCCTGGTTATTACAGCTGCAGACGGTGTCGGTGGATTTCGCAGTTCTATGGGCCATGGGTATCGCTGAGTGTTTTCTCTGTCTTCCGGTGTAATCATGATTTCAGATTTGTCTGGGTTAATGTTCATCCATTGGTAGATCTCCTTGAGCCACTCTATTTTAACACATATTGCCTGGATTATAATCATTGCCTTCTTTCCTCATATGCCCATGTCTCCAAGGAGTTGCACAGGGAATTTTAAAACACCAAGCTCATAAAAGAAATAGGGAATCTTGAGCACATTTAAAGTTACATTTTATCTGTTACTGGACTTCACGTGACACTGAGGGCTCTAGGGAATGCGTGCACAGCATCCACTGATAAGGCACACCATTGAAGTTCTGTGGTGCATTTCACATTCGTGGTTATCACTGCTGCTTTGCCCCTACACGTTTGCTGTCTTCCTTATCATTTAATTGTGATTACTGATGTTTACATGGATAGATGTACAATAAAGAAAAATACAGAATTTGTATGCTTTAGGTCAATTGTATCGTGAAGTTATTCAGTTTTCCACAAAGGATACAGAGTAAAATGAATTACATCATTCATGAATGCGAAAAAGAACATTTCCCAAATTGATTCATACAAAAAAAGATTTTCAAAAATAACAAATCAAAGAGTGCAACAGAACCAATCTCTGAATTTTTCATCTATTTATAGATTTGTCACAATATGTTAATACAATCACATATTTATATACACTACGCGTTTCGGGTTTCCATGACCCCTTCTTCAGGTGTAGATGTTGATTGTATATTCTTCACATTCTAAAACATTATAACGAGACAAAATCACTGCACTGTCTCATTTTCCATGTGAACACCCATGTATGAGTTATGGCAAAAATAACTTATTAGACTAACCTTTGTGAACACAAGGTCAGTCTTCAACTTCAAAGCTCTAAAAAGGCACAATATGTATTGCCGAGAACGGAAAGTCGGCTTTTGATACAGTCTCCCGTCCTGCATCACTTACATATTTACTTACGTGATATGTCACATGATCGTGAACGGATCACGTGATCAATTTGTTCCGGTAGTACGTAGATTCCTTTTGAATAGTCGAAACTGCATATAACGTGATGGACCATACTTAACAGGCAAATTAAGCAAAGGTAAGGTGCTAAATGTAACTAATTAAAATGCAGAATGCCCTAACAGGGGATGGCCTCAATACTGTCCAAGAACGTCAACTCGTTACTAATGTAGCGGTCACCTCATCACTCCGAACCACTATCATTAGTTAAACTCAAAAGCTGCATTGTAGCTGCACTTCAAGGTCCATGTTATGAAAACTAAGTATAGTTCAGGCTATATACTAGTATGATTGAGTGAAATCTACTAGTGTCCGTGATGGAACACTATCTTCAGCCAAAAAGACATACTCCAATTGGAATGGTTGCACAAAGATACTTGAATCTAAAGCCTCATAATAAAGTTCATCCACTGACATTAAATGACTAATGATTTTCGTGGTGGCTTAATGGATGTAGACGGCACTCTGTCATGAAATCCTAGACAGAATATTACTGTCTGCCGGATTGTAACACGAAAAATGTGTGTGGCATGGGGGTCATGTAGAGTTCTCGACTAGTTAACTGGATGATTAAAGCTGGTTGCCATGGGTGTTCATTTGGAAATGTAAACAAGTTCATTCAATAACAGAGTAGTACAATATTACTGATGCACAGTATCCTCAACTGAAAAAGAAAAAAGAATATATTTCAACTGTCCAAAATTTGTAGTACAGACATCAATATTATAAGAGAAATCCAAAAGAAAAATCAAGTGGCACTGCCAACACCATGAATTGATTCCATTCAAATGTAGCATGTTAAGTCAAAGTCATTATTCATGCCTTTTGGCTCGAGAAATTAGAATTCCTGTCAGGTGACATTGTCAGTAAGACAAGAGAGACAAGGTATGCCGCCTCGAGGAGACACAGCACCATTCGGTGCAAGCCTGTGAAGATTCCTTGTGACAGAGAAGGCATGCTATTTATTTCAGAACGTGCTCCTGTTGCATCATGTTCTCCAAGACACAGTGACTTCATGAGTCAACCTATTCTAACGAGCATATTGCTCTGCCACAGGTAAACAAGTCTCTCAGACATTGCAAACAAAGAACAAACGTGTCTTTTGGACGGCAAGGTTGAAGCATTCCCACAGATGTTTTATGATATGATATGATACAGCATTTATAACGTGCCTATAAACAAGTGTTTGAAGATGCGACGAGGCAAGGGAGGGGGAATGGAGAGAAGACAGACAACGATCTTACTAGGCCAGGTGAACATTGAGATCGCGCAAGTGCAGGGGAAGGGGGAACGGGAAAAGTGCAGGGGGCAGGGGAAGGAGGCTGTGCAGTGCAAGGGATTGACAGTAAAAATAAATAGTATAAATAAAAGCAATAACTAAAAGGTGCAGCCAGCTGGTGGCAAGTGCAAGAGTAAGTGCAGACATCAGGTGTGAAGTGCTGCTAGAAAACAGTCCTAGAGTGTGGGGTTTGCCAAGACGGAGGTGCAGGTGTGCAACTGGTGGGAGAGGGGACCTGGGCCAGAGGACAGAGGGTAGCCAGGTGACCAGTGCAGTTTCAGTTTCAGCCAGGAGTTCAGCAGGGGAGAGGAGGAGAGAAAGTTGAAGCAAAGAGGAAGGTTTTGAGATGCTTACGAAACCGTAGATGGTTCTCCTCAAGTTTCAGGGAGGTAGGGAAGCTGTTCCAGAGGGATGCCCCAGCTGAAGAAAGAGATCTACCACCAACTCTTTGCTTGGAGAAGCGACTGACCATGAGGGAGTTGAAGGCAGTTGAGCAAAGACATTGAGAAGGAAGATATTTAGGAAGAAAGAGTTGAAGTTATTGAGGCTCCAGGCCCCAGAAGGCCTTGTGGACAATGCAGAGGGTTTTGAACTTAATACTTGCAGCCACTGGGAGCCAACACAGAGGTTTCAATCCTGTAGAGACACGATCCCTGGGCTTGAGGCCAAGGACAAGTCTTGCAATCCTGTTCTGGATGAGTTGCAGAGGGCGGAAAGTAGAAGCAGGCAGATTTAGGAAGAGGCTGTTGCAGTAGTCCAGCCTAGAGAGAACCAAAGCTCTGGAGACAGTGAGCTTCTGTGCGAAGTAGAGGAAACGAAGAATACCTCTGAGGAGGTGCAGCTGGTAGTGTGACTTCTTAGAGACGTCAGAGATGTGAGGACAAAAGGAGAGTGTGGGGTCGAAGATGAACCTGAGCTTTTTAGCCTCACAGGTGGGAGCAGGAAGAGGGCAAAGAGAGGCTGGCCAGAGAGTGACAGGAAAGGAAGGAGTGGGTGTGCCGATGAGGAGAATCCTGGTCTCAATGGCATTAAAGCAGAGATAATTGGCGGCGCACCACTCCTGGATAGCAGATAGACAGTCATAGATGAGAGAAGGTGAAGAAGTGACGTAAGGGAGTCTAAAAATGAGTTGAGTGTCATCCGCATAGCACTGAAAGTTGGGGCAGAGAGCAGCAATGCGGTGGACAAGAAGTGCCAGGTATTGGTTGAACAGCCAGGGAGAGATGTTAGACCTCTGGGGAACACCACAGGTAGAGATAGACCACTGAGCCAAATTAGCTGCAATGTGGCAGCAGGTCCCAATACAAAAGGTACTGCGTGAACCCCGCAGCACAGAGAGTATTATGACTGTCCAGTGTCAGTAAACCAGTGTAGGCCATTCACAAAAAGGACTGGGACCCCCTCTGGAGAATGAACAATGCCAAATGATATGATATGACAGGTTATTTATAACGCGCTTAATACCCAGAGGTTTCTAAACGCGGACCCAGGGATTGAACCTGTGTTGCTCTGTGTCATCATGCTTCCAAGGTGAGCATGTTGCCCCTGAGCTATCCTCCCAATACAACCTGTTCTATCGGAAGGTGCCCACTCCACAGGGTCTACAACAACGTTTTAGCTCACTGTGCTTGTCACAGAGGGGAAACACCACTTGCATATCATTCTTGTCTCACCCACTTAGGCAATCCAGCACTGAATGACAGGCAATTCTCCTCTGAACTAGAGTACCAACAGAAACCCCAGACAAGTGTTTTAGCGTAGTCAAGCCTCATCAGTGAGGTGAAGCTGTTCCTCTCTAAACTCAGCAAACAAGGTGTCCATGTCTGCCCAGCGTAACTTAGGGTGAAATCAGAAGTTCCTAAAAATGAACAAAAACCAGTGTGGCTAAGCTAGGTTTGTGAGAGCCATTTACACTAAGGTGGGTCTCGAAGAGGCCTACCTAGTGATCCAGCCACCGCTGCAAAGGGTAAGACTATGCAAAAGCAAGTTCTCTCTGTGATGCTGACCTGGCATCTCCTCTAGTAGGTGCATGGTACCTTTCCAGAGAACACTTCAGTGAACAACAGAGAACTGTAATCCTGAGCATGGTGCACACTTCCATTTAGATAACGTCCATAGAGGTTGCCTCTTTTGTGTAGAAAGCTAGTGTTAAGGGAGCCCTAGAAATATGTGCAGCTTCTCATAGCGGTGGCAGTGCAGGGCCTACAGTAGTGCTCTGCTCCAACCAACATTATGCCATTGCCCATGCTTTAATGAGGCAAACTGTACTGAATTCTTGGGACCCATGGCAAAATGCAGTGGCATGATTACAACTTTAGGGAATTGGAGAAAGTCGGGATATGAGAGAACATCCTACACCCCAAGTTGTTTGTGGTTAGCTCGCACAGAGATACATATACATTCTAAAGTCTAAAGGTAACTAAGCCTTTTACAAATCTCCTGCAGGATTCTGATAACAATAGAAAACCGCCACAGCTAAGAACGTGGACAGGTAGGTTTTTCATGCAGTCTTTAGGAAAGAGGATAAGAATTGTTCCTTACTTAGGCAAAGAGGGCTTCTTCACCTGTTATTGCTCACCTATTGGTAGCAGTGGGTAAGCAGTTATGCCTCGCTCTCCGAAATGCAGTAGTGCTGTGCAAGGCATAGAGTAACATATTATCACAACAAATTAAAGGCATGCCAAGACAAAAGAACTTGCACTCGTTATTGATATTTACAGCAAAAGGCATTGGCCCTCATTCCGAGTTTGGAGGTAAGTACTGTCCCTTACTGGCATGGCACAAATAGTATGTCCGAGCTTGCAGCAGCCCGCTAATATCGGACTATTTCAACTTCGCGGGCACAAGCTTTGCACCATGCCAGTAAGGTACCTAGCGCCATGCTGCAAAAGGGCCCCAAAAAGCCCTTACCGGCATTAAGCGCACCGTAGATTACACTACCGCCATAGTCCAAAGCGGCATTAGCGGTGACCATAAATAGCGGTGACCGTAATTACCGGTCACCGCTATTTGCAGTCACCGTTAAATAGCGGAACCAGAAATAGCGTCATCGCAGAGGAACGGGAAGGAACACGGCGGCCATCTTTAAGAACACAATCCATTGCCATCCTCACCAACAGGACCCCTGGGACTCTGGTGAACTTCCAAAAAGCACATCCTACCTGCCAACAATACCCAAAGCACCCAAAAAGGGATCTGCCCGCCTCCGAAAGGAGCGCTTCAGCCCAGATGAACTACAAATGCTCGTAGACACCCTGCATGATCACGCAGGGATAGTGTTCAATAGCAACATGAGGAGGGAGGCAGTATTGCGGAAAAAGGAAATTTGGGCACTAGTCAGGCAGAAGGTCAGTGCAGTGGGCAACAACCCCCGCACAGTCAAGGATTGCTGCAAAAGCTGGGATGACCTGCGGCTGAGGGTGCAGAACATTCTTTCGGCAAACCGTGCCCAGGCCTTGGAGACCGGAGGAGGACCAAGTTCTCCAATTAAGCTCACATCGTGGGAGGAACCATGTGCGAGCATGATAGGTCCAGAATCCATAGAAGGCGTCGGAGAGATGGAGTGTGACGCCACTACTTCTGTTGTTGGAGGTGAGTGTCCAAAGTAAAAACTACTAGCCAAATGCGATGAAAGTCAATGCCAATGTCTGTCCTAAGAGTGACGCCATGGTCGGCCACACACACACTCCCTGTAAAGTATGCCGAAACAAGTGAGACACATGCTGATGCCTGGTGCAAGGCCGTAACGCACATGACACATACCACAAAAACTAGGAAATCCCATGAGGCACACACCGTGCATGACCTACATTGTGAGCATGTCAGACAGCACAGTACCTGTCCAACATGAGTAACACCGACATATGGCTGCATTTACCACCCATGTATGGAATGACGTGCCCTTCCCAACCCAAATGCCTATTACCCACAATTGTGTGGATGTGCAATCGTACCAATGTATGTATGATGCCTATCCAAACATCACTTATGCCGTCCCTCTCTTTCACCCCCACAGGCAATGAGCATGACAGTGAGGAGGAGGACACCACCCCTGCACAGGACAGCAACCGTTCCTCCACATCCAGGGGCCAAGCCAGGGGGCGCCGGGTCAGAGCAAGAAAGCCAACACAGGGACACATGCCGCCAGCAACAACAAGGCCCATGGAGGGCACACCACCCCCACCCCTCACTGCACTGCCTGCAGCCACCTGTCCAACACCACGGTAGGAGGAGTCCTGTGTGGCTGGGGAGGTGGTAGCCACGGCCCCCCTCGCAGTCGACGACAGCCCCAATGACATCTGGGGCACCATTGAGGATGACTCAGTGGATGTTGTACACACCCCAGCACAATTGGCATCCCCCCAGGTATCCATGAGTGACACTGTAGATACCAACTCACAGGAGCAGTCTGGGCAAGAACAGACCCAGGGACATTTCAGTCCCATAAAAAGTCCCAGTGAGGATGAGCAGGCTGGGCATGCCAGCCAGATCCCAGCAGGGCCACTTGTGCAGCCACAGGAGCACAGCGGGCTGACCAGCTCTCTGCCCTAATATCGGAATTTGTGCAGGACAATCGGCAGGCCAGGGAGGAGTGGCGCGCGGATTTGAGGACACTGGGCCAGTCCATCAATGAAAACACAAACCGCCTCTGCGAGGTGCTCGGCCGCATAGCCGATGCTTTGGAGGCAGCTCTTCCCGGCCAACAGCCACAGCATGAGTACACACCATCCACAAGCAACTCTACACAGACCATCCCGCTCCGCCGGTCGCTCCGTGCGCTGCTCCGACGGGACCTGCCTCCCCCTGGCTCCGGGAGCGCTGAGTGACTGCACTGGCAGCCTCATGTGGGCTCTGTGGACCCTATGGGACTTGTGTGGGGTAGTTGTGGGGGGAGAGGGGTGAGGGAGGGTGGGAGAGTTGTGGGAGGAGGTGGAGGGGGGTGAGGGTGTGTGGGGGAGTTGTGGGGAGGGGGAGTGAGGTGTGTTGGGTAGTTGTGGGGGGTGGGGAGGAGGGGGAGGGTGTGTTTGGGAGTTGTGGGGGGAGGGGGACAGGGGGAGGGTTGTGGAGGGTTTGTTATTCACATTAATATTATTACTTTCAATACACTGGTTGTGTTACAAAAAAGAACCAGAGTGGATATTCATCATTGCGCATGTGCCATTTAATCTTGCACAGTGCATAGTGTACATGTATCCCCGCACCCAGTGCCCTATGTCCTAACATTATGTCACCCTCTGCTGACTTGTGTGTCAGAAATATTGTGCGATCACTGACTGCCGCACAGCACGTCGCTCCTGTGCATCGGCACAGTGATGATGTCCTGTCAGATCTTCCTCCTCCCCTTCATCATCATCAGGTGGTAGCAGTTCCATGTCAGGGGGGCAGGGGCACGTTCCGGCGGATGCACATATTGTGCAGCATTACACATGCCATGGTGATCTTGGCCACCTTCTCATGGCTGTAGAGGAGTGCCCCACCGGACCAGCTGAGGCACCGAAATCGTGCCTTCAACAGGCCAAAGGTCTGCTCAATTACCACACGTGTACGGGTAGGGGAACGATTGTAGTCCTCCTCGTGCCTGTTCTGTGGGTTTTGGGCAGGGGTCAGAAGCCACGGCTTCAAGGAATAGCCACCATCTCCTGCATGAGAGGGGAATGAAGGTAAATGTTTGCACGTTCATGTTGGACAACTGTACTAGTTTCACATGACTGCAGGTAATTTGTGCCCACATGCACATGTCCCTGGATGCATTGACCCCATTTCAGGTCCCGCTATGTGTCCTGTGCAATGGACTAATGCTGTGGGTTGCATCTTCAAGATGATTCATGGTGTGCACTGACATCTTGTTGCACATGCATCGTATATGCATACAGCAGTGTTGGAGTAAAATTAGTGATGTGTTGTGTTCTGTGAGATTTAGTAGTAGGCAGGGTTGGTTGTAGCCTGTACAATATTGGGCATTCTGCACTGATCATTTCCATGGCGGCATGCAGAACTTGTATGGGTGTGCCAAACCAGTGACACACTGTGGAATCCCTGGTTGGCTCAGTTCAATGCACTCCCAGGGATGATTGTCCTGTGTGGTGATATGCTGGAGACAGCAACATAGTGCATGTGCACTGCATGGTGCAGGATGGCCTTACGGTGTGTGAGGGCTGCTGATGAGTAGTGCATGTGTTTGGCATGCCTTTCTCCAACAGTCCTATGCCTTCTAATCACCCCCAAATATCAGCTGTCCAAAAGGAAGCGATAGACAGAACAAGCTAAGTTTGGGTAAAAAACTGAAACAAAGATGTGGATGGTAGCTCTCAGTCAGAAACCCTGGTGTTGGGTCCCGGTTTCAATTCCTCAGGAGGTTCCATGCATTCAGTTATTTCTGATGTTTCTAGGTTAAGCGACTGTGGGTTTATGAGGTACCAACCAGTCCATGCGGCTCCAGTGGATTTATGCTTCAGTGCTTGAGGGAACCTCTGGAGTCTCCCCTGATGTGAAGAGGTCCAGGCTGGTGTCGAGGTGGTAAAAGACCAAGCCAACATGAATGCAGTCAAGGTTTCTCTGTGCATTGCAGGTTCCACCAGATCAATGGAAATACAGCTTGTGAGTGCCAGCATGCCTAGCATTTCGGTGCCGGACTGCCCCAGGGCAGGGCAAAGACTGATATGTTTAGTATATTTCTCCTCTGTGAAAGATAGTGAGCTAAAGACTCTGGGTAAGGCTCTTGTAACCAGGACTCATGTATGGCAGAGAGTCTCCCAGGACCCCCTTTATTATTTGCATATTGCAAGTAACTTTGGGTCTCACCCTAAGTTACTAGGGGAATCCAAACGTGGACCCCTTGCTCACTATTCTTAGAGAGGCACAGCTTCACCCTACTGATGAGGTTCAACCAGACCGAAACACGTGTCTGGGGTTGCTGTTGGTACTCTTGTTCAGAGGAGAATTGCCTAGCATTTCGGTGCTGAACTGCCCCAGGGCAGGACAATGACTGATATGTTTAGGATATTTCTCCTTTGTGAAAGATAGTGAGCTAAAGACTCTGGGTAAGGCTCTTGTAACCAGGACTCATGTCTGGCAGAGAGTATCCCAGAACCCACCTTGTTATTTGCACTAGGTGTTGAAGAACATTATTGGCAGTCAGATTTTGGGCTCGCCTCTATAGGTCTCTGGCTATGTCAGGTATGTGACTTAATGATCTCAAAGAGGCTCCCTCCCAGCTGTGGTGACGTGGCATTAAACAGAAAAAACGAAAACAGAGTGTAAGTAAAAATATTTCCTTCAAATATTCTTCTTCAGATCTTTTCATAATTTGGATTCTCATCTACAAATGACTTTAAAACAGTATTTTCTCAGTGTCATGTTTTTATGAGTCTCTTCTTTCTTGCTTGCTTGTATCACCTTCCAAGGATATCCCAGTCCCAGAATGTACGTTCTCCGCGCTCTTCATCACGTTTGAGATATTTGGTTTGCTCAAGCTTCCATTAACATCCGACATATCTTTATCGCATATGTGACAATGCAGGGGCAACAAAAAAACAAAATAAGTCGAATTCAACGGGATGGATTCTACATCCAATTAATATTGTAAGTACAGAAACAAATATATACATCTATATTTTAGAATGAACTACCTATCGAGTTTACCTTTCAAAAATCAACATACTGCAAATATATATAATTTTTTTCTCTAAAAACAGATATCGTATCTATATGTTTGATTTCTCACATTTACATATACCCACTTGGAGTTGAAAACTAACACATTTCTATCATATTGCTACACATGTTAACTCTTACCTGCTTATGAAAACAGTATTACTAATCAATGATAAGTCTCACCGTAACAGCTCATGCCATTAAATTACTTTTTTGCTCTTTCCTCTCCATTAAATCTACCCTCCCCTCTTCTTCTACATTCTATTTGAATATATTTAATTATTTAAGATCTCCAAACTTCATATGGGATTAACATCCCAGTTTTTCGCAATATTTGTTGATATCAAAGATATCAATAACAGGACATTCTGGTGGAATGGATGTATGCATGTTTGAACCAATAAAATAGAGACACAATTAACTAGCCTTTGAAAAAGCCCAATGGTAGAAACTCTGGGCCATGCAGTCCGCTAACTGTACACATTGTACATTAACAATGAATATTGGGCTTTCCTGAAACATTGTATGGACAATATGTCATGACCCTATTTATATGATGGATACATTTTGAAGTAACAAGTACTACTTTTCTTTAATTAAATATTTTATAATACATATGATTGATATAAAATCAGTCTTTGATTAACAAGAATTATTGGGGTGCTTGACCAAAGGCCTACCAAATCTCTCATACTTTGACTTTGCATGGGGTTGTATGCTATGGACTTCACTATATAGCAGTCTTATAACAATATATGTGTTTATTACAACTCACAGATAAGGGTTGCAGGAATATATGACTGACAACCCAACTTAATTACCAATGATCTTTTAACAGTAGTGCAGTACTGTGAATTGCAATCCATGAGTTCGTTGGGATTAGTACATGGTAAGGTATTGTTTTAAATGGATATGTTTTGAGTGATTTGCAAATTGTGAATTGTGTGTGCATTTCAAGCTGATACAGGGATCAAATTCCAGAGGGTGGATGCGTGACATGAGAAGTATTTTTTGTAGGTCATCTCTTTGCGTACTAGTTTGATTTGAGCCGGTTGGTTGAATTGATGTGTGTGGAGCATGTGACACGAGACATATTGAGCTTAGCTGCTAGGTACACTGATGTGGTACTCGTCACTAGACTACTTTGTAGGTGGTACATGCAGTTTTAAACAGAATTCTGGCCTGCAGGGGAAGCAACTTGTTAAGGATTCTAATCGGGCCTCACACACTGGACCAGGACACTTTGTCTTATCCTGGGATTTGGTGCTCAATAGGAATGCTTTTCTTTAATTTCAATTAATTAAAATTGAGCCGGTATCCGACCCGTCTCACACCCCCTTTTACAAATACCCCGGTTCACAATGGATCATGAACCAGGCCGGTTGGTGAAATACAATATTTATTTATTTTAAAATTCACAAAAATCACACAAATTTTAATATTGGGCATCAATCACTAATGGGGCGATATGTACAATGGAAACTACTGAACTACACTTGTTTAACCTTCTATCAGAACATATCCAAAGCACAATTGAATGGGAGCACTTTTTGAATTAGGATAAATAGCACCCAAGTTAAGGTTTCCCCCTGCAATATTCCCTCAACCCACAAAGAGTCGAATTCTGAGTGGATAGAAAGAAGCATCAGACAGTCAGGGATTAGAGGCAGTAAACAGAATCAAAATCCGACCTTCCCTCGCAAAGGCCTAAAATGACACTTGGTTAATTAATTATATGTGTGTTTAAATAATGATATGCATATGTTTGATCACAGTATCAACTATAAGGTAAGGTATCACAAAAGCATACAGTTCAAAAAGCAGGTTCAAATTGAAAACACAGTGCAGCCGAATTCACACATGGAAAAGTTGCGTTTACACTTTTTTCAGCTTTAAATGTCAAAATGTTTTTTATAAACAGGTGAAACACTGACCCGGAATGCAGTTTTATGGCAGGGGGAGAGATGCACAGAACAGGGACAATATAGAAGTGAAAGGAGGGCTATAGTTGATGAATTGAGAGACATTTGAAGGTAGAATGAGGTTTGTTTTTAGGAAAATAGAGCAGTTCAAAAGAGGAAATCGGTTTTAAAAATGAAAGGCAAATTTGACTTAAACTAGATTATTCAGATGATATTGTTAAAGAAAGCCACGGTACGTTCAAAGATTGATTTGTAACGTCAACCTTTTCCCTCCGTGTTCAGATCTATGTGGGAACTAATTTAAATACTCCAAATATTACTAATGAGATACAAGATGAGGTGAATGAAAGAGTTGCGATAAAACTAGGAAACAAGAACAGGTGCACAGAGAATTAGAACAGCATAGACAAGTTATCAGGGTATGGACAGGGTTGCTTAGAGAGTGGAACAAAGACAAAAGTCAAAAAGGGGAAGACTATGTGTTATGGGATGGGGATACTCACAGTCCGCTCTTAAATGTGGGATTAGGCACAGTCAACCGGGTCCTGGACTCCATGGCTCAGGTCACCAGGTAGCGGCGGACTCTCCTAGCAGAACAACAGTTGGCCCTGTCTGATCACTGGATAATCAGGACAGCTAGATTGCAGGGTTGCAGCGGGCATGTAGTTAGTGGGCAAAAACCGGTCTGGTCTCAGGATGCTTCCCAAAAGAACACCACAGCTTGTCCCTTTGATTATTGGGTTTTAGTGGGATTTCTAGATTGAGGCCTTGCTGGGATGGTCAGCGATGCTTTGGCCTTGCTGGGATAGGATAACCTATGCTTTGGCCTTGCAGTGGAATCTGGAATCAGCTATGCTGTGGTTTTGCAGTTAGATCTGGAATCAGCTATGCTTTTGGCTTTGCAGTGGGATCTGGAATCTGGCAAGATGAATGTAGAAGATCAGGAACGCAGGCGCAGGAAATTCAAAAAAGAGTGTGTGTCCAGAGTTCTGTCAGCCACCCTGTCAGGCACCCTTTTTTATAGAACAAACCCCTTCTCATTGCTAGATATGGGCAGGGCCTTAACCAACATACACTTTTAAACAAGTATTTTTAAACAAGTATTTTTCTTTATTTGCAAAAGTACATTTAAACATGTGGTGACTGCTGGCATTTTTCTTTCAAATTCGGTTTGTCTCTTCCCTTTGAATTTTTCTCATTGTTCTGCAGTCATAGTTAGTTTCTTGTAGGCAGCAATTTGTTTAAACACAGATGCACTGAAATTGACATAGGCCAGAAAGCCAGGGGCTTTTTCACGCATTGATCTTTGACATTTTGTAGTCCAAAAGTAAAATGTTTCCCGTGTAGCTGAAGTAAAGCTTCTTTTGATTCCTTCAGATCTGAACAAGAGCCTGTCATTCGGCGATACTGCTCTTGTCTGCTGGAGCACAATGTGAATGTGGATGGGCCTGGCAAGGTCACATTAATAAAAGTAGTGTGATGAGGAATCAGAAGAAAAGAGCATCAGAGTGGCATCATTTTTAAATGTAATTATTTCCCTCTTTCAAATGCTGCTTTTTCACACCCCTTCTTTTGTACATGTAAGAACACACTGACAAGCTCTCCCAGTGTGCCCCCTAGTTCCATCTGGCCCAATATGTGCTTGGCAAGATGGTGCAGCCATCTTTTTGTAGTTGCAAAACACCGTTTTGACGTGAGGCAGTGGTGCTCAAAGGAGCCAGCACAGCCATGTTGCTGTTTCTGCTGAAGTGCAGCTTGATTATGGGTAGGGAGTACTGCTTAGTGGGTAAATATATCCCACACAGTGCAATTTGTGTAGAATGGGGGTCATTTGGTCACACGTCCATGCACCCGTGATAAGACGTGCTGCAGCGTGGTGGACTGCTCTTAGGGCTGCTCTTAGGGGAGGTAAGTGCTGGGAGCTCTGTCATGAAGTCATTTCCTCCATCGATGTGTGAGACCACAAAGGCCTGCACTATGGTCCTGAAGTCCCGAAGTGGGATTAAGGGTTTGATTTTAAGAACAGAGGACAGGCTGCTGTCAATGGTGAATCCTTAGGAGTTTGTTGAATCCAAGAGTTGTGGATTGGATCCTTCTATGCTCACATATTTGAACCATTAAAGTGGTTCTCCCATTATAGTATGTGATCTCCATCTTATTAAATTATCTCATACTAATCATTGGGTTGATAATTGTAACTATGCCCACTGTCGTTATTTTAAATGCATCCATTCGCTTGATATTATATCAAATATTTGTTATCTGCACGCAACAAGTTGGCTCACCTTTATAGTCCTTCACACTTCAAATTCCTGATTTGGAGCTTTCCCCACAGGTCATATCCTTTGGAAATGATCCCTCATCTTACTATTAAATTGGTTCCTTATTTCATCCAGTAAACTCCAATTGTGAGTTAATCGTACTTATATATTGTCGTTTGGGTTCCCTAAAATATTCTGATATTGTGCTCCTGTGGTGTTTCCTATTTACATGTGTGCCATTACCATGTGGCCATACAATCTAAATTCTAGATAATATTGATTGCTCTCACCCATCCTAATGAATGTCAAGCAGTCTAGGTTAGTGCACTCCTCATTTTTTCTCAATCGCGATTTTATCAGTCATGGATGCATATTTTTCACATTACCCTTCTAAATGGCACCCCAGTCCTTCTCAGCTTAGTGCTCAATATGAAATAACAGCTAGGATTTTCTATTATTTTTAATAATGATTTGTTGATCCATTCTCTAGCCTATACAGTACATCTAGAAATGAATGAACCTAAACTTAAACATGGTATCAATGCTTTGCAAAATGCACTGATGACTCCTCTTATCACTCCAAAAAATAAATGTTTCATGCAATAAGCCAGGAGTTCCACTGAAAAAAAGAAATTGTTGAGGGCCACATTGGTGGATACACATTAAACAATGTTGCATACGTGCAGACCACTTATACAAACTCTATCTAGAAATTAGAAATGGCTATCGGGCTGTGCATCTTTCCATGTATAAGGTGACGCGTCTAGTCCCATTTGAACAGACATTGACTGCTTGCATTCAGGATATTAAAGAGATCCTTAATAAAGCCATCAGCAGCCCTTGGGAGGGTGGATTTTTATTGGTAAAATCGAGTGCAACTTTCTTACACAATACTGTTATGAAAAAACGTGCTTATTGTACAGGAATATGTTCTGAGTCAAAAGGGGTGCCCATCTTTACGTACGCACAGGCATGATTATTAATTAAGCTATATATACTTTGAAATACAACTGTTTGTTTTTTGTTGGTAGGTCTAAATAAAAAAGCAAGACAGAGCTATGCATGCAATCTTTTACCATTATACACACAGGTATTTGTGGACCACTGGGAATGTACCTTGGCAGTAAGGACTGTATCCGCAGAACACACCAGGGTGAAAGGCAAGTGGTAATGTGCACCTGCTGTACCCAGATCATCTTCCATCAATCAAGCGCCCTCCACCCCATCTCGCTTCCTCTCCCAGCACTATTTTTCTCTCGCACGTTCTCTCTCTCTCTGTCTTACTCTGTCTATTTATGTGGGACAGAGTCTCAGTGTTAGAAAGGGGAAATTATGTAATTGTACTAGCATTGTAATCTGGATCTATTTAAAATTGTATGTGTTTATTTCTAATCACAATTTCCAGAATATATTGCAGTCATAATAATAATGTTGCACTTGCATTACTGATCAATACACGTTATCGAAACCTAGGATAACCACATAGACTATTTTCTAATAGAAAGTTATCCTTCCAAGAGGAACATACCTCTATGAGAAAGTGGGCAAATAACATTAGTTGAGGGTGTGTAAAAACAAGCAGCATTTTGGGAACATAAGATTGCCCATGCATTTTTGATAAAAGGGTGCAATGCTTGCGTCACTAAGCACATAATGCACACTGGCGTAGGTCAACTGCCAGAGCTGGTGCGCGTTTGTTTGAAAAAGCAATCGTTAAAGAATAAAAAACAATAAATGTATTTAATTAGACTAATCTTTGTTAAGTGGTTAATTTTAAAGGTTTACAAAGTTCACTTCTTATGATCAATTTCCGTTTATATTTTTATTAACGATAAGAATGGTACATGTGTTTCTTGAGAAAAGCAAATTATCAAATCTTTTAATAAGATATATATTATTTTCTGACAAAGGTTTTTCATTCCAAGATAGCTAGTCTGGCTCCTATTTATTCTTTTGAAGCACCCCTTTAAGAAAGAAGAAAGTTCCAAATAGCAGCAGTGAGGTTTCCAGTCTTTTTTCCATAAAATCAAAGAACATTTTGGAAAGATAAGAATAACCACAGCTCTTTATATATGCCAAATATATATGTGACAAAAAGGTTGTATTGTGAATCACTAAGTAGATGATTCAAATTGGGCTTGGTGCACATTTCATTTGTAGAGGATGATCCACGTGCTTCTACAGGAAGTCCCGCCCCCAATTTTGCCTATATGTTGGCAGCAGGAAATTGCGACATGCGCAACACCAGTGATGGTAACTACACCAAGAAGAGTCCTTAAAACAAGAGAAACCCCTAAATGATGTATCCGTGAAGAAATTATGGTCTTCTGAAAGAAATTCTGCAAGAAGTGTGAAGAGGAGTGAAAGAGACGACTGGTGACGCCACATGAAGCAGGAATGACACACCCAGAAGAGATGCCAAGGAAGAAGGTGAATAGACCTTAGAGAATCTGATGGCGAAGTAAAGAATTGAGCAACATTTCATGAACAAAATTAAGATTGTACGTATGGGAGAAGCACTGAAGAAAATGCAAAGTCATTTTATAATTGTACCGATGCAGTAACGCAAGTAGAACTAAGTAATCATAGGTTGGTTATACGTAGTAAATAGACGGCAGGCAGTGCCGCCTATATATATCTATATATATATATATATCTATATATATATATATATATATATATATATATATATATATATATATATATATATATATATATATATATATATATATGTGTGTGTGTGTGTGTGTATAGAATCTGAATGTTCCATGACACAATTTAGCAAACTTGGACCCCATGAATAGAAGGGCTGAAAGTGTGGCACTGTAGAATAAAACTGCTGACGGCAAAGGATGATTCGAGATGGCTTGCGTGGCCCAGTGTCAAAAGTTGGGGCCACCAAGTACCTGTTTATCTACTTGAGAAGATACAATGAACGTGAGAAGTGAGCTGAGCTCCTGTTTGAGGTTTAATGGAAAAACACTAGAAGTGCCAGATTTTATTCATTTAAGAGCATTAAATGCAACGAAGGAGCTCAAAACGTGGTCTCCTGTCACATGGTCAGATGAAAATAGACTTTGGGCAAGCTACACCGAGACCAGAAGATAAGGCCATGCTCACACTCCCTTTTATTCTCAGGCACAGTGATCCTTTGCAATGCCGAGTTCAAAGAACTAATTGAATGGCAGACAGCATGAGTGATGATGGATGTTCGGCTAATTGGGTGAGGAGGCATGACCAAGCCAACTCTCCAGCACCTGGGGTAAAAGTTTGCATGCTGCTAGCGAGTGGAATATTCCAGAAGGGTACAAGCATGCCAACCAATTGTAGAGGGCCACGTAGCAGAGAGCCCTATAGTTTGAGAAGCCAATGAAAAATCGTATATTTTCATGACGCGGAAGATGAATTGCACTGGGGTGGGCATAGCTGTCCACCTGACCTTAGAGACCCAATCACAGTCCAGTCTACCAAGCCTATCACATCCCCTAGTAGGATTTTTTATTTTGCCACGTAGTATGACATCACTCATGACAAGTTTTTACTGTAAATGTGCGTTTTTTCATGTAAATCATTGAGAGACTTATGACTGTGTGGCATCTGTTGATAGACGTTGTACTCCCTGTTTTAGACAATTGCAATTAAAACAGTTGTGTTTTTGCCAGTCGGTCTGATTATTGATGTATGAGTAAGATCTGCATCCCCATCCATCTCAGATTCAGTTACCTCATCTTAAAGGGCCTACGAGTTCAGATTATTCAGAGCTCTCATATGTTTGTTACATTAGATCATATATACTGAATGGCTGCAACATCAGTCACTCCATTGCGTCTAAGGGCCATGCAGAGATAATTTTCCTGCTATCAGTGCAGAATTGCTACTGGATCTCGGGGCGATGAAGGCTGTGCACATGCTCAGTTTTCTATGCACAGGCATCATAAAAGGATGGTATCGTCATTGGAATGCTATTAGTTTATGACCACACTATAACTGAAAACGCAAATCGCCATAGTGTTTTGTTAAGTAATATGTAGGGATATATATTCATGCAAATGACAACACATGTGTAGGTAGCAGTGTTGCCAAGGGAAGCAAAATGGGTGTTTCATTGGCAGTGTTTTTTTTTTAAAGGAGCCACTACAGAATACATGTGAAGGGCAATGTGTTCATTGGCAGTGTTTTAAAATGACATTATGTCTTTAGTAGCAGCCAGCAAAAGGGTGCGAGTTTAAGAAACACCCAACAAAATATGCAGTCATTTTAAAATGCAAATGGAGACAATTTAGGGACACAGGTCAGCAAGTTAATGGGATTAGCCTGAAGGTAGAAGAGATGTGAAATTACATTGGGCCTGCAGTGACAAAGCAGAGTGTTGGCAGAATTCATTGTGCATTATACAAACAGATTATGAGGATTCCAACCTCTGTAAATTGCATTGTGAATTAACCTATATAATGAAATTAATTTCCATGAACAAAATCCCCACTAATTAGAATTCCTTATTAACATGGCAATGCAATTAAAGAAGACTTGGATAGACTCTGTTTAATATTTTTCATGGAGAAAAAATATGCACAGTAAAAAAAACAAATGAATAGCTGCTTCTTGTGCAACTGAGGCTTGCATTGTTCTCGCAGGAAAAGGTTTGTTACATGCAAGCTCTTGTAATGTGATTGGCTAATGTGGTCAGAATTCTGGAGGTGTCAGAACCATGTCAGGGAAGGCAGAGCTAACTTTGATGGACAGGACATTCATTCTGGGATCCTGCTTCCTGCTGGTGCCTCGATCAGGCGCTGGGTGCCACACTGCTGGCCTGCCATCTGGATATAGTGCTGGGGGAGGTGACGCCTGGCTTTGAAGCATTCCTGGGGCAGTGCAAAGGCTGTAGTGCTCCCGCGCAGATAGCCACTACAGAAGGAGATAACAAGGCAAACACAGAAGCTTCACAAATCTTTGTAAGTAAGGTATATATAATTGAGGAGTATGTGGGAATGAGTGCATTGCATTTATTGGCAGACAGCATAGGGATCTAGGTTTGAAAACAAAAATGTCACATTTTTCTTTCTTTCTTTCTGCACTTGTTTAAAAAGAACTGCATACCACATTCAAAATCTCTTCCATTGTGCGATGTGGTTTTTTTTTGTATCTCTTAGAGGCTCAAAGCTGTGCCCGCGGTTGGTAAGAATATGTAACTGTAATATCATGAAATTTAACATTTTTCTTCTGGTTGTGCAATGCAGATTGTAAAGGAAACAATAAATACATCTGCAATTACCGAAATGAGACTGGCACTTGGTTTTTGTGTTTCATTTCATGCGTCTGATGGTCACTGTTTCAAGGGGAATGAGTATTTGGAAGGTTTCGGTGTTTACACACGGTGATAAAATATTTACCGCTTTTATTACCGCAAAAGGTAAAGTTAGGAAACAAGGAAAAATATACATATACAAGATAGAAGATTGTGTGTGTGTGAATGTGTTTCACCCTGCATGGGGGGAAACAGTGCCCTCCAAAGCAGATAGGATTCTGGTGTAAATAAACCAGTAACATGAGCTATATGCAATAAGTTTCATTCTGTATAATCTTACTTGGTTCCCTAAAAGTGTGCCAAGTCCAGAGGTTATCTACCGTCAGCCCAAGGTATGTCATAATTATAAAGAGGCAAGGTTTATCTTATTATGGGGTGGTATTATAGAAGCCATGCTCACCACTATACCACAAAAGTAAGATATCACTAAAAACTACTGCCAAAGTAAGCTAACACTAAACTACCACCAAAATAAGATAGTACTGATCTATTACCAAAATAGGATAATACTGAGCTATCACAAATGGTAAGGCCAATTTACGCCAAAATACCACCAAAATACCACAATACTAAAATACAGCCAAATCAGAAATTAGCCCCAAAGACAACATTTCTTACAGATTGTAGCAATCACCCCCACTCAGGGAGGGTGTACAGGGCCGGTAACGTCCCACAAGCCGGAGTCTAGGTATCAAGATTGAACTTGAGAGCGCTCCTGACGTCGAGGTTATGTAGGACCCGTTCTGCATCTGACAAAGGGCCTGGAAAATCACAGGTAAGGAATGGATAATATGAAACTCCTAAATGATTTAGGGACGAAAGATGGGTGTGTGCACAGCACCACTTTATCCCTCTGGAAGGACATAAAGCGACTGATTCACAGAGCATTTTCCAATGGTATTGTACCAATTTAAAACACTTCTGTGAATTAGGGCCGAAGGGTTTTTCAAAGTGGAGGGCCTGCAGCTCGCCAATCCTTCTAGCTAAAGTGATAGCAACCCGAAAGGCCACCTTTTGGGTCAGAAATGTAAGATCGACTATCACCATAGGCTTGAACGGCTTATTACAGAGTGTGTTGAGTACTACATTAAGGTTCCATTTCACCTGAGAAGTGTTGATGGGAGGGAAAGGATGTAGTAGCTTTTCAAAATGATGTTGTATCACTGGGTTTGTGAGAGTGAATGAATTACAGTCAGTATTGAGGTATGCCCTGATAGCTGACAAATATGTACGACAAGAGTGCATATGAATGCAGCTGGATGCAAGGTCTGAGACAAAAGAGAGGACAATATCTACAGATGCTTGACGAGGATCCATGTGTTTGTTTAGGCACCAGTGACAGAAGCAGAGCCATTTGCTTTTGTACTGTGCATGCATAGAAGGTTTGAGCACTGCCTGGATAATGCTCATATTTTACTCAAACTGATTGAATTGTGCTAACAACCTGATTTCAGGAACCAGGGCATTAAGTTGAGAGATTGTGGGGAGGGATGCCCAGCTTGAGAGTCATTCTGGTGCAAGAGATTGGGAACCTGTGGTGTTTGGATCAGCAGAGAGACTGACAGTGTCTATATATAGGCTAGAAAGACCAGCGTGTGGTTCTACACCTCCATTAGCTTCAACAAGGCATGATGAATCAAAGGGATTGGAGGGAAGGTGAATGCTGACACTCTGTCCCAGGAGATCTCTAAGGCATCTCGCAGGGAGCCTGGGCCCACACCCTCCCAGGAAAAATATGGCAGAAGTTTGCTGTTGGTGTGTATTGCAAACAGGTCTATACTTGGGGTCCCTCAGTTGGAGAAGAGATGGGAGAGAACTTGATTGTTAACTGCCACATGTGGTTTGCAGTAGAGCAGCAGCAGAGGGAAGTAGCCACTGTGCTTTCCTGGACAGGAATGTAGACCACCTGAAACCAAATTCCCTTCTGTACCACCCATTGGCATATTAGTAGGGATAGGTCTACTAGAGGAACAGACCTGGTCCAACCTTGCTTGTTTATGTAAAACATCGAGACTGCATTGGCTGTCCTGGTGGGAACTATTTTGTTGGTGATACAGAACTGGAGTGCCTTCAGGGCGAGAAAAATAGCCTAGTAGTTAGAAGCAGTTGATGTAGTGTTCCCTGTCTGAATAAGGCCACAGATCGAACACTGCCAGATGATTCAGCGTGACCCCCAGCTGAGTGGGGTGGAATCCGTTGTCAATGTCACTTGAGGAGATGGTTCTAAAAAGGAGGTGACCTCCAATTGGTTGGAGTAGTTTGGCCCCCATTCAAGGTTGGCAATCATCTCCAGAGTCACAAAAAATGTACAGGCAGTCTGGATCTGTTGCCTGAGACCAGTTCTGTCTGAGAGCCATCTGAGTATGTCTCATTTTCAACACCGCTAGAGGATGGGCTAAGAAGGAAATGCCATGAAGACCAGAATCCTCTGCAACCACCATGCTGACCTGTGGGTGGAATTCATTAAAAGGGTGCACGGGTTGACCAGATCTCTCTGTCATCCAATACAAAGACCCTAGACATCATTGTGTTCCATCGGAAGCTCTAGAAAATCAGCTCTTGTGAGACCGACATTGAAGACTTCTTCTAGTTTACTGACCATCCCCGTTTGAAAAGAAGCTGGAGTAACATTTGCATTTGTGAAACTACTTTCTGGAGCCAATGACATCAGTTGGTCCAGTTGTCAAAATAAGGGTAGACATGGATGTCTAGCAGCCTGAGAAATGCTGTTATCACTGCCGTCATCTTTGTGAAGTGTCTTGGCATCGAGCTCGGTCCAAAATGGAGGTGCTGGTACTGAAAATATAAAGGTATTTGTGGTGCTGAGGCCATCTTAGTATATGAAGCCCCACTAAGTAAAGCCAATTGTCCTTTACAGAGATGAGCGGATCTGTGCAGGAGTAATCATCTTGATTCTTTCCTCAGGAATGAGGAGACTGAATTCTGCAGGGTCTAAAATAGTGCACAGGCCAGCTTGGTTGGGTTTTGGCACTGAGATGATGCTGGAGTACAAGCCTCCACCCTCATATGGTAGAAGGACTTGTTCTATAGGGAGATACTGGAGAGGAGGACGGGAAGGAGAAACTGGCGGTAGAGGAAGGCAGAACTCAGAACGGGTAATGGACAGAAACCCAAGGATTCTTCATGATGGTCTGCCAAGCCTCCAGATATAAAGAGCTGTGCCCCCCCTACCAGAGTTAAGAGGGACAATTCCAAACCATCATTTGGGATTTTTGTTTGAAGAGGAGGCATTGGTCCCTGATTTGGAGGCTGTTGACTGCAATGAAAAGTCACGACCACTAGTTCAATGCTGATTGCGGCGAGGACTACTAGGGTAGCGGTCTGCCTGATGTGACTTCCCATCTGGAAACCCGCGAAAGCCCATAAAGGATCTGGAATGAAGGTTAGTCTTTTGGCGGTAAGAGGATTTTGCAGCTGGAGGCATTGTGAGGATGGAAAGTGATTTTGACATCAGAGTAATCACCTTAGTTTTTGCAAACTCATCATCAGTAGAGCTGTGGAAGGGTTCTTTACCTTTGAAGGAAATCTCCAGAACCTTTTCTTGAACCTACTTCATGAGCTTGGTTGCCTGAAACTATGCTTGTCAGGTGACATTGACGCCAATCATAAGTCTGCGTGCCAAAGAATGAATATGATGTACAGCCACTTCAAACAGGTCTTGAGCCAGATCTCTGACATCTCATAGACCAGTCTTGAAATTGTCAAGTTTGTCTTGCGGAATGAACTGTTTGAATTTCAAAGGCTATTTCCAGAGTTTTAGGTTGGTCGAAATCAGTTGGGGGGCTGCATTTGCAAAGACTTTCTTCCCTATTCCCTACAAACTCTTAGCTTCCTTTGACAAGACGAGTGATGCAGAGGAGGATGATGCAAAAGACTTTGAATGGAGGGTTATATGTTTTCCCATGTGTGTTTTTTTGCACACTTTCCTCAGCCAAGATATCCTTTTGAAGGGAAAGGCCTTAACGATCCTGCATAGCCGGTAGAAGTAGACTTTGGACGAGCCTCTGTCCTTTTTGCTGCCTCGGACTGGCTAGTACAAAGTTTAGTCCCTTTGAGGGGAACCTCGGAAATGTATTTGGTTTTATTAGCCCTGGAATGGGGATCCTCAGCCTTGCTGACTTTTTAGCCCCTTTCTGGGGAACCTCTGGAGTGACCCTGGTACTTTTGGGCCCCCAAAGGGAAAACCTCAGAGAGGACTCTGGAATCCATTTTAATGCCTGAATGGGGCACTTCAGGATGAGCCCTGCTGACGATAGTCAGGACAAATACCCCCTGAACCCAGATTACAGCAGGAAGGAATCACCTGGACAGGCTAGTCTAAAAAGGAAGGTACTCACTGGGCGCTTTCTTTTTTCCTCAATGAATTCTTTCAAGTGGACCAGAGGAACGCTGTCGAAGACCTTCTCCCACCTGACAAGTCTTCTTTCGAGGTGCCCGGACCGAGAGGGATTTGCAGTCGCGTTGCAATGATGGTCTGGGTCTAGACCATCAAGACAAAGATTGTGAGGGTTCGCCGCCACGTAATGACTGCAGCAGGAGACACACAAGGCAAAGTCCTTATGCTCTGGCATAGGCAAAGGAAAAGAAAACGACCGCATAGCCAAGGCAGGAAGACAAATCGAAGGACAAAAAGCAAGGTAAGAAAAATCCCTGAAATGCTAAGTGTGTCTGATCCCGACTGTGCAGAGAAAATTACTGAAGGGCGTTGCGCTGTGCTGTGCAGGGCTCTAAAAGGCTGGGCAGGCCCCATGTAAAAAGAAAAAAAGGACAATATTTTTTGGGCTGCTACCAAAAAGTGCTCCGTTCTCGTCCTGAAGGATGGAATATCCCACAAGTATGGTGGAAAGGGGACGGGAAGTAGGAGTAAAGATGATTATGAACAACAGTGCCGTGCTATACATTTAACAGTTTTGTCTGATGAGTTGATTTTTGAAAAACCTCCAAAATGCAAATTTTTTTCAAAACCTTTTTGGAATGTAACATCATTTTGCTGTTAAGTAAGAAAAGGAGCGACCACTCAGCCAGCAGCCTCAAATGTTCGAATTGCAAAAAGTTTGGCCTTATAAGAGTCTAATATCCACATATGTTATTAAAGTCTGAATTTGTTCTGTGCACATTCAGGGCCTATTTAGTAATATTGCCTTGTACATCAAATATAGCGTCTTATTTTTTACCTACACTGTCACAAGGAGTCGGGGTAGGGAATCATAGAGAGTAGATGTGATCCGTCTTATCCATTCTTAAAAGCATTCGGATTCCTCTGTCAGTGCTGCATAAATATTTAGGCATGCCCAGGTAATCACATTGTGCATACTGCAGATGCGATAAGCCAAGTGGCCAGAACTTTTATTTTCCAAGAGAAGGAAAGACACGTGAAGCTTTGTCAAATGGCTGTCATGCTAAAGAAAAATGTTTTATCCACTGAAGCGACTTAAGATGTCATCGAACCATCTGGATATCCAGATTTATTCAGACTCCTAAGTTCCTTACTCTAAAAGTCAGACGACAGGTAAGAGACCAGTTGTTTTGTAAATAGATGTGAAGGCCATGAGTCTGAGTGTTCCAACAAAAAAAAACTTTGTTTTGGATGGATTGAGGTTCAGTTGTTTTTTTTTTCATCCAAGCAACATAAATAATATGCATTCTACAATGTTGTTGATATCATAAATGAGTGTCATCTGCATAATTATATAATTGGATACTGGGACACTTAATTAGTTTTTAGCAAAGGTGACATACGAAAAAAATAATAGTGGGGAGAGGGAAGAACCCTGGGAGAAAATTCCTGCCTATAAGTAAGTGAGGTGAAAGACAGGATTTTAACTATGGGCCTCATTCCGAGTAGGGCGGTAAGGGATACCGGGCACCGGTAAGGAGACCGGTGCTGGTAATCCCTTACCGACCTACTATGAGGTCCCTTAGTGAGTCCCTCCTTTAACACCTGGTCTGACCAGGTGTTATGGACGGGACCTGTTAAGGGACGTCAGAGCCAATAATGGTACCGCAATTTGCGGTACCGTTATTAGTGCCTTCCCCATTCCCATTTGAGCCCTATGGGGGCTCAAATGGGAATGGGGAATGGCTTTTTCAATGGGGACTTACCGGTCCCGCAAAGGTCGGACTACACCGGTAAGTCCCCATTGAACCAAACTGGTGCCGGTACCGTTATTGGAGGCAGTCATGGTGCAAATAGCGCCATGACTACCTCCAGTCTCGGAATGAGGCCCTATGTGTTGTTGATTAGAAATAAAAAGAGTGATCCGTTCAAGTGCCTTGCCACGGACTCCTGAGTCAAAAAGACAGGAGAGGAGCATCAGGTAACTAATAGGGTTCAAAGATGTCAATAGGACAAGAATCATTAGTGCTCCGGAACCTTCACGTCTACAAGTCACACCACAATCAACAAGTCACACTGCAATCTCAGGTTCAGGAGGGAATTCAAAGCATGTTACTTCCAAACTGACCACCTTCCATTGGCCCAATGCTCTTTGTGCAGGGTCCTCATCTTACGGGTGCCCTCTGCAAATTTCACTTGGTGACCACTACTCACCTCCTCCCCCACCTCTAGTCTGATGGCGTTTGCCTCTTTTTTGACCTGCTAATGGCTTTTATCCTACGTTTTAATTTTCCATAACCTCGGCTATAAGCTTGAATATCTCTTGCATCAAGAGAAAAACAATATGGTGGCTGTTTCATTTCTAAAATACACAGTTTTGGGTAAATCCTCAAGATACAGCTATTTGTGAGAAGGGGCACCCCCTTCTCCTTCAAATATTTAAAAAACGACTGCACAGAATAACCCCAAACCAAACATGGATCGCAAGTTAATGCTTTGTGCCTAAGTTGTTTTGGACCTGGTCCAAACCGTCCAGCAGTTTAGGATGTACGCTTTGGAAAGAATTGACCTTGTTTGTCTGGGAAAATGAATGGGAAGTAAGCCGCAACTTTGGGGAAAAAAAGTTTGTCTGATTAATAACTTTGCTATTTTTTAACAGATGTTGCAGCCTGGGATGTTAGGGGTGTGCGCAAGTCCCTCATCACTTTCGAAATTTCGGTCAAATCTGTCACTCAAATCAAAAGTTATTACCAATAGAATTTTAAGGGATTCCATGGGAGTCTGACTCACTTAACTATAGGGCGGCAAATATAAGTGTATTTGATGGCAATTGCAAGGAGCTTTGTGTCCCCAGAACTCGATTTATAGCTCAAACCAAATTACAACAGAACCAAAGTGTGGTGGAGGGCATTTGAAGGCTTTAGTGCTGGCCACCAGATGCACATGAATTTAGAGAAATCTAAGAATATGGTCAAGGCATTAACTGTTGGTAGAAGTTGAGGTTTAATGTAGGAAACTAGAAATTAGAGGTCCTTGTAGCTAATAAAAATGTTGCTATAAGATGTTTGTCAAATGGGCACTCACACATATTGATGTCTATAGCACAGCGGGAAATGAGACAGTGCAGGGGTCTTTTCACTCTAGACGGGGGCGTACTTCATCGAGTGCTGTACTACAAAGCCAAGGTGAATGTGCAGGCCCCGTAGGTGGGGGAGTCGCGGGGGCCCAAATTGGGAGACAATCTGTATTCTGTAGAAACGTGTTCCTGACGGGACTACTGGGCATTCCACAGCCAACCTGCACTGTCTCCATGCACAGGGAAGTGGACCCTCTGTTCATTAAGGACTGAGCAGAGAGCAATATTGAACCTTGCTGGATTCAATTGTGTGAAGGCAACACTCCATGGGTGGGCAGAAACATTATTGAAGAGCTTCATCGGCAGTCTTTAGGCACGCCATTAGTTGGGTAAATAAGATGCAAAATATATGTATTGATATTGGGAAATAAGACTGGTTGTTTCTCTTGCGCTAACATTACAAATTTGAAGTCTGAACGAGAATGTAATCTGAATCGAGCATGTATTGTATTGGGCAGCTTTTCTCAATATCTAACTAAAACATAAGGAAATTCATTCTGCCTGCACTTTCCAGCCCTCATCATGCATAAGTGTGTGTTGGTTGAAACCCCCCTTTGACAGAACTTCAGAACGTGAAAAGAGGCCATGGGGGTATTGTTAAATTCATAGGGACAGTGGTGTAATGTGTATGCAGATTGGGCGCTCTTTTATTTAAAGACTGTACATTAGAAGGTCGAGCAAGAATGTAAGCTAAATCATATACTGAGCTTTTCTGAGATATGCATCTTAAGGAAATAGATTTTATGATTTTATGTTGTTTGCTTGTACATATATTAAGACACTTTACTAGGAATGCATCAATTATTGAGGGTGCTGTGTGTGTTTAATGAATGCATTTCGAAGCAATCATTGTTGATGTTGGCACATTCTATACTAAATTCCTTTGATCTTCTCTCCTCTTGTTGCCCAGGGCAACCCGCACCCACTTCCAACCATCACCCGTGACTGCTATGACTAGTTTCATGTATTTGCTCAATTCTGCCAAGATGTCTGCATTCCGCACAATCAGCCGTAATGAGAAAGCAGGGTTGGAAGTTTGGATGCTAAATGCAGCTGAAGTGGACTGTGCATGGTGCCCAAAGCCTGCGACCTATTCCACGCCCATTAACAGATATTCTTTCACTGAGTGCAACATTGCGCAGAGCAATGTACCCGCTGCACCACCATTGGCCAGCATACCGTTGGCCAGCATTAGGTGTGGGCTCGGGAGGATAGCTCAGAGGCAACGTTCTCGCTTTGGAAGCAAGACGACACGGAGCGCCATAGGTTCAATCCCCGGGTCCGTGCTTAGAAACCTCTGGGTATTAAGCGTGTTATAAATCACCTATCATATCATATCTCAAAAGCTTCATCTACTCATCCCACCATCACATGTTTAGCCAAAGTGGCATGCTAAGTATCATGAAGGACAGAGCAGGCACCTACATGAAAACTATTATGTTCTGTATGGCAGACATCTTGGTTCATGCATGGCATCCAGTCCTTGCTTCACACACCTTGGGCACTGAAGACAAAGGAACTATGCGAATACAATGTTGAATCACCGTATCCAGCTGCAAGTAGCGAGTAGGGATGTCACCATTTCTTGCACAGTCCCTGGACACTCTGCAGCCAGATGTGCACCCCTCCAGCGCCAGCATCGGAAGAGATTCTGCTCGCAGCAGCACTTGCGAGAGCGCATGCGTTCTCCATTTAGTCATTAGTTCCTGATTTCCCTCGTTTTGCTTTCATGCACTTTAGTGCCATCACCCTCGGAAATTGTCCGTCCTCTGAAATGCTTTTAGCCTTTGCAAATACAATGTGGCGGATCAATTTGCAAGTCCCGCGGCAGCGCGGCGGCGGATAAGCCCCCGCGTGTTATCGATTGCTCGAAGGAAACAGTCAGTCTGCTCATTTTCTTCCTGAAAAGTAATCATCCGTGTTTCTCCACCATTACTTGCCATCATTGTACTTGGAGCGCCGCGGCTCGCAGAGAAGTCACCCAAACTTCCCTCAAAGGCTCGGCTAGCTCATTCTCTTCGTTTGGAAGGTGGTGAGACGGCTACATCAGAAATAATGGATGAGGTTCCCCAAAAGTGAGCCACTAGTTTTAGGGGGTGATAACTAGCCCATGGATACCCACCACAAGCAGCCCCATGCCCCACGGGGGATGGTGCAGCCACAGAAGCGACTTTCATGAGTGGGCGGGATTGCCCTCTTATAAGGAGAATGTGTTTATTTTATTTATTTATGTATTGTTCAAAGAACTTTTACAAACACAACATCTTAAATCACAAACACATAATACCATATACAATATTCAAATCAAATCCAAATCTAGTAAACAAATCCAGATCCAAGTCCAGATACAGACATAAATACAATCCCAGCGAGCAGAACAAAGCATACTACAGAATCTAGGTAACATTTATACATTTACACCTTTACACTTTCATAAATTCCAAGAGTTTTACCATTCCAAACCTGGGAATCTTTACTCTAGACCCCTTTGTCCATAGTTACCTGACCTAAGCGTGCCCCCACTACAGTAGATACCATAGGTACAATGGCGAGAGTGGTAACCAGCCTCTTCGGTGCCCCTAATTAAAACAACTAAAATCAGATCTCAACCCATCGTTGAGATATGCAATAAGAACAGCGAGAATCCCACCAAAGTGGACTCTCAATAAATACATACATATTAGGAGCATTTGTGTTTCACCCTCACTATTTCTGTCAGTGCGGCTTCACCACACTGCCACCATTAGTGCACCTATCCAGAATAGAGCGTATGCACACACAGGGACATTGAATCATCTGTAATCGGGTGCAAAGCCCTACATATGCGTGGGACTGCAGGCATTCGACCCTAGGTGGACCTGGTTAATGTGGGGTAGTAGTGTAAACTAAAAATAAAAAAACAAATGAAATGAATGAGGTATGATCCTAACAACAGAGGGCTGGAGTGACTTAATCTGCCTGCCAGTGAATGTAAACAGCTTTCTCCTCTAGCCCTAGTCTTGGAATTAGACTACCATGGCCTTAGTGATGTCACAATTGTGCAAACGTACACACAGCCTCTAAGAGCCTGGGATTGCAAACCACGTATGAATAGTTTATTTGAATTCTCACACAACTACAAACTACCAAAGCATAGCAAACCACTTACATATTTACAAATATTATGGCAAAAGTAAAAATGAGGATGCACTGGGGTGTACAGTGCTATGACTGGACAAAAACATCTAATTGTAAATTGGCATCGGACAGGAAGGATACTATTTACAATTGTGACAGAAAATTCGACATCCTATTTGTTGGTCTTCATGCATGTTTCAGCCACTTATAAACAGCTCCAAGTGGGGCTCTTCATCAGGAGCTACTATGTCATGTTGTCTTTGTTCCAACCATCAATCTATATTCAAAGCGTGCAGTGTAGACTTTTTGATCAGGTGGTTTCAAATTCTACACTAACTTCGTTAAAGTCCTTATCGCTTTGCGCATTTATAAAAACATACTTTTAAGAGTTGTCATGTGTCCGCTACATTTAATGAAATACATTGCCTTTAATGAGTATTCACCTTTTTTCGTGGCTCTTGTTTTGTAACCTTCTTGGAATATTATTCAGTGTATGGCACTGGTCCACTCAGGGGTGGACTGTTGTATATGAGCCTCTGAATTTTATCATTTTAACCTCTGCACCCTGCCCTCATTGTGCGGTAACTTATTTAATTCCCACATTTTCTCATACAAAAAGGGTGATCTTGCTGAACATCTGTAATATGGGGCCTGTAAGAGGATTCAATTCAGCACTACAGCCAAGTTAACGCCTAGTCTAGAATACTGAATGAAAACCCTTATTGATATATCCTTAGGTCCAGTTCATGCGTTCTGGATGACTACCCTTGTATAACACCCCTCTCTTGGAATCCCCCTGACCCCACTGAGCCAAGAAGTAATTCTGTTTTGCAAGTTTAAAAGGTTTATTTGATAAATTAAAATATATATCACACTTTTTAATAAATTAATAATTGAATATCACACTTAATCTGATATGGTAAATATTAACAACGGAGAATCTGGCACTAGCACACTTCTTTAATCACTAATGAGTTGACATGAAATGGATAAGGTAGCACACTGGTAAATAGGAACAAAAGTGTAATGTGGTAGAGGATGCTTTATGTAGGCTCAGGTGGATGCAATATTCAATGAATGCAGTACAGAAAATACGCAATGTGATTTCAACCAAACAATGTAATCACTTTTCTCTGGCTACTCCCCTCCCCCCCTTGATGCAAGGCAAGGAAATGGAAGGAAAACACACAGTTCTCAGAAATGCAATCAACTGTAATTCAGTTCAATCCAGCAAGCTTAAACAGAAGTTTGAAAACACAGGCAAATGCTTTGATAGGTGCTAGCAATGAATGAGAAATATGCTGGAAACGCTCTTAATTCCCTTTTAGAGGTTCAGGATGAGTGGTATCTAGTTAATATTAGTCCAGGCTCACACTAGCAATGATTCAGGGATAGTTAGCAGGTTAAACGAATTTCTGGCAAATGAAATCAGGCAGCAGCAGTTTTTTTACATGTGAAGAAATTGCAAATCGCGGCAAAATTCGCGGATGCGCTGAGCGCTATTACAAAGGAACCGCAAGGACTATCTCTACCGTTTTGGGGTCCTAGGAAAGCCTGGGATCTCAGCTTCCAAATGAAAGTTATTGCAAGTCTCTAGCCCAAACGGTTGCGGAGATATGAGTAATTTAGTAAAGGTCGTTTTTGGTTTTGTAAATTTTAAACGCACACTTTTTCAAAATGACAAATTTTACTAGAAATGACAGGTGACAGATAGGAGGCAGTTCTACTTAGGTTAAATAGATTGAATTAGAAGAATTTAAACTAAGAGATGTGTTCTGAGTTTTGCTAAGTACTCACAAGAGATTTTGAACAGGAAAGCGACTTGGTCACGATCTTCAGTCTGGTCAGGTCTTTCCGGATTCTGCTCACAGCGCCTGGTCTGGTCTCGGCTAGGCACAGCACTGCTTTCTCTCTGGTCTGGTCTCTGCTAGGCACAGCACTGCTTTCTCTCCGGTCTGGTCTCTGCTCTGGATAGATTGAAGTCTCTAGTTTGGCTTTCTGGAGTTTGATGGAGGTAAGTATGGATTTTTCCGGCAGGGCTTCCAGCGGCAGATGAAATTGAATCTCTCTATGTGTCCTGACTCTCTGCTTTTATCTGTTTCTTGAGAATGGGTGTGTGTGTTGCATCACTAGACTTGCCCCTCTCATTCGTCATTGGTCAGGCTTCCATTCCTCCGCTTGATTGGCAAACTGAACTGTGAGTCAGATTGATGTCATTTTATGATCTCTTGAAACAACCTCCCTTATCATCTGTGCACCCAAATATATATATGATCAAAATCCATACTTCAGAGTTACACAGTTGTTTGAAATTACATATACATGGTGTGGCTGAATTTAGCCATGTCTATGTCCAAATCTGCTCATTCTCGGAGCTTGCATTCAAAGAGTGTACATAATTGACTTTTTAACTGCTTTTTCAATTTCCGACATGGACCCAACTTTACATACATGTGTGCAGGGGGTAGGGACATTAACTGATGAAGTTTCAGATTTTTAACATGCACACATTTAGAGTAATATCCACTTTTCCGCTAAAACCCCCCTGAACATACCACCGGTTCCTACCACATCTTAAACTGTGGGCAGAAAAATCACAAGAATTATGGTATCATTTATAAAATTTTCACATGTCCGCACTATGAATTATCCCCCTTTTTATAAAACCATATCCTTGCTGCAGGGGTGTGTCTTTTCAGGTCACATGGTACAGAAACCAGTCTTTCCAGTTTCTGCCAAGCCAGCTTGCTTCTCACAGGCAGTGCCCCTCCCAGCTTCTCCAGGAGGAAGCCACTTTTTACGACGTCTGTAATAAAAACCTTTGCCTGAGTGGAGAGGGCTTTGTTCACTCTCTGGCAGAGCACAGGAAATTCAATTATCAGATAGATGGCATATCCTTAGTATGGGCAGCAAAAGGAACATTGGCCTGGGAACATAGTTGTGACTCAAGTTTCACTCCTGATGGGATCCGTTGCTAGGCAAAATCAAGTTCCTTAAGCCAGACCTTCAGCTAACTTTTTGTTGCTTTTAAAATAACTTGTAATTTTACACATGCAGCTAGAATGCTGATTCTAAGTGCAAAACTATGACATTTCAACAGTTACAAAGGCATGTGACACCAAACATAGGTCACTCATTTAATTTAACATTTTCGATTTTGGTGGTTTTAAATCCAGTTGCAGTTAGGCTTAAGCTGCTGACTCCATAGCATTTTTGTTATAAGCATTGTTTTTGGGCTCTTCATTTCCCAGATTTTGTAGGCACACAAAACTCCATTCTGCCAAATGTCTGCTGGTGTTCAGTGAATATTTTGCACATGTTGCAAGGTTTGAAATAGGCATTTTGCTTGCCTTCAGAAAAACACACAGTGGGTTTTAAAACGCCGGCATTTGGATAGTGGTGAGTACTGGTACTGCACCCATTTTTGGGATTTTCTTGGATTAATGCATTCTAAACAGGAATGGTTCTTACATGGTAGTAAATCCTTGCTTAACATTGTTTTGATGGGGCTCCTTACAGTAAGATGGTTATGTGGAACCCCACAAAAAGGGTTGAATCTTTAAAGTGGTCCAATGAGTCACGATTTCAGCAACTTTTTGACATCAGTAAAAGTGGATTTTGTTAACAAAGACCTTTCTTTACCCTGGTGGGTGGCAAGTTAGGTAACCATTTTGGTGTGCGCACAACTGCGCACCTTTCCTGGATTTCGGCGCACATGTGGGTTTTCCGCCATCTTGAATTTCCTAAGCCCACAGCACCAAATGTTGTAGCAGGGTAGCTTAAACGTGGGTCAGGACACCCTACAAGCCCCCCCACGTGACTGCACTTTGAGTTTGGGTCGATGGGGAGTCGCGTGCCCAAGGGTTTTGACCCACGCACCGGTCTGTCCGCATAATCTTCTTCCTCTTCTGTAGATGGCACAGTTCAGCATCTTCTTTTCCATCCGGTCAGATCGATCAGTTCTCCTCGCCGGTCCTGATGGGAAGATTGGGCGGTACCCCGGGCCCGTTGTGTCTTTGCTCCCGGTCTCCGGATCGTCCTTCTTGGTCATCCTTCATGGTTTCATCTCTCCTAGGATGATAAAGGAAGAGCGGCAATATCTACTCATAGACAATTTTTTTTTCCACCACTGTTGAGATAGTGGGGCAGCATATGCATTTCATCGTAACGAAATATTACATTCTTATTTTGAAAAAAAAAAAACAGCATCACTAGAGACAGTTTCATGTAAATCACAATATTTTAGAGACTAGATGTGGTAGGTTTTATGATTGGAACTGAATTAGTCTGATACAGTACCCGCTAGGATTCCAGAGGATTCCTCCAGTTGTTGCAGAGTGTGCCTGGGATGGCAACATTTCAACTGGTTTATGTGGACCCACTTGTCTTCCCCCTCTGCCGAACCACCTTTGGGGATGCGGATCTTGTAGGCCACAGGGGAGATCTTATCGACGATCTCAAAGGGTCCCTTCCATGTAGGCAAAAATTTGCGCTGCTTGGCCTGGTTCCTTTGGAAGTTGTATAGATAGACCCGGTCTCCCACCTGATATTCCTTCCTGGAAGTTTTCAGGTCATAATGGGTCTTCATGCTATCAGTCGATCTTTCTAGATTCCGCTGAGCATAAGCAAAAGCATGTTGGAGGTGTTTCCTTAAATTCTCTACATACTCATGAGTAGTGGAGGCATTTATCAGTGTCTGCTCTTGGGTCCTGTAGAGCAAATGCTGCGGAAGCACCATCTTGCGCCCAGTCATCAACTCAAATGGTGACATTTTGGTTGCAGATGAAGGGGTAGATCTGATGGCCATTAGGACCAGAGGTAATCGGATATCCCAACTTGGCCCAGAATCTGCCACAAACTTCTTTAATATGCTCACAATTGTCCGGTTATATCTCTCTACTGCCCCAGAAGAAGCTGGTCTATAAGCAATATGCAGCTTTCTCTTGACCCCCAGTATCTCCCACATCTTTGTCATTACTTCACTGGTGAAGTGGCTACCTCTGTCTGACTCAATCCTTTGAGGTAGACCAAAACGGGAAAAGATGTGGTTAATCATCAAGGCCGCTGCAGTTTCTGCCTTGCAATTTGGGGCTGGGAGACATTCCACCCACTTGGTAAACAAGCATGTGACGGTCAACATGTACTTATTCCCCCTAGCCGAGCGAACCACGGGGCCTACAAAGTCGATTTGTAAATCTGACCATGGCAGTGTCATTCCCCGCTTTTGTAAAGGTGCCCGGTGTGTGAGGGATGTCGGCTGAAATTGTGCACACACAAGACAACCCTTCAAATATTGGTCGAGGTCCTGCCCCATGTGTGGCCAGTATGCAACCTCTCTTAAGATTTCCAATGTTGTGTGAAACCCCCTATGACCGGCAGTGGCCGCATCATGGGCGTGACTTAACATCAGGCTTCGGAATGAGGTAGGAACCACCCACTGATCGTGGCCAGCTTTGGATTTCCTTACCAACAAACCGTCTTGGATCCGGAACATTTTGGGACATTTCATCAACACTCTTAGGTCCTCTTTCCCAATGTAATCGGTATCCGTCAGGGGAAAGTTCTCAGGGTCCTCAAGGTGCTGGTAAAATTTACCAATTATTGGATCCCCCTTCTGAGCAGTAATCAAATCAGCATCAGGGGTCTCCTTACTCCATTGTGCAATTGAGAGGTCGTTGTGAGCATTTGTCTGGGACCTAGTGATGGCAGTGACCTGGATTTCCCCCAACAGGGACTCAATCTCAATTAGATCCCCTTGGATGGCCCCGGTTTTGGCCAACTGATCAGCTAAGTCATTTCCAGTTTTGTCTGGTCCCTCTACTTTGGAATGACCCTTGATCTTCTTCCAATAGATGGTCATCCCATTCGAGGTGACCAGATCATCAATGTTTTGGATCAACTTCCCATGTTTCAAGGGTTTGTTGTTAGCACATACCATGCCTCTGGTCTTCCAATTAACCAGGTGCTCCACGAACCCGTTCCGTACATAATCCGAATCTGTGATTATGACCAGTTCGTGGAGTTGATGCTGGACAGCAGTGAGGATGGCCTGATGCACAGCCATCAATTCTGCCACCTGACTACTTCGGGGACCAATTTTGTATCCAGCGGAGGGTTCTGGGGACTCATTCACCCATGCATTCCCTACGCCGGCCACCAGTTCTTTCTCCCCGTTGTTGTCAACATGGTAAGAGCATCCATCCACATAGACAGTGGGCATTCCCTCACACTTGTCTTCTTCAAAGACTTTGTGGGGGGAATTAAGGTATGCCTCCATGTTGTCCTTTATTTTTAGACTTTCGTCCTCGAGACAGTTTTCTCTGGCACAATCATGCAAGTCAGCCAGACCTTGCGCGAGGGGACTCTTCTTGTTTTGGCCATATCTGACCTCCACAGGAAAGCCTTGCATTGACAGAATCCAGGAAGTAATTCGGGAATTACTCACATTTCCGGCCCGGATTCTGTCACTTTGGAGATATTGCAGAGGCTGGTGTGGAGTCTCCACTATGATGTGTTCCCCCTGGATAAACGGGCGGTAATTCTTCAATGCCCACACCGTTGCCAGGAGTGCCTTCTCACAATCGTTGAATTTTTCCTCCACAGAGGATAAAGTTTTGCTCGCATAGGAGATTACTTTATTGACCTTGTCATGCTTTTGATATAATACTGCCGTCAAGCACATATTAGAGAACCCCGTCTCCAGGAAGAACTCCTTGTTTCTGACAGGGTAAGCTAGGCAAGGCGCTTGTGAGAGGCTTCTTTTGAGTTGTTTTACTGCCTCGGCTTGTTCTGGACCCCATTCCGACTTGACCCCCCCCTTCAGGAGATGAATCAGGGGTCTGGTGATCTCTGCGTAGCCCTCAATGAACTTTCTGCTGTAATTAGTCAGTCCAAGGAGGCTCCTTAGTTCCCGCAGAGTTGTGGGGTCTTTCAGTTTCTGAAGTGCTTCCACTTTCTTTTCCTGGGGACAGAGACCCTGAGGAGTAATCTCATGCCCCAAGAAATTAACACGGGTTCTACACCACTGTGCTTTCTGAAAGGAAAGTTTTGCTCCGGCGGCCCTCAACTGTGTCAGAACATAACGGATCTCCGCTATGTGTTCCTCCACAGATGAACTTTTGATGAGGACATCATCTACATAAGCCAGGTTACCCCTCGCACCCAGGTCGGGCATGGCCTTATGTAGGAAAATGTTGAATTCATTGCCGGAGTTGAGGTATCCGAAGGGAGTCCGGGTCCATGTGTACTGCTGGCCCCCAAAGGTAAAAGCCAGTTTGTATTGGTCCTCCCTGCTGACAGGCACGGTCCAGTATCCATTGGTCAGGTCTATTGCAGTGAATACCTGTGACCCCTGAATCTGGGCCAGCCCTTGGTCAATGTAGGGAAGAGGCCATCGGGAAGTGTGGACCCGTTTGTTGAGCTCCCTGAGGTCAGCGCAGAGTCTCCACTGGCCGTTTGGCTTCAATATTCCCAGCACCGGATTATTGAAGGTGCTGTGGACGGGACGGATTATTCCCCGGGACTCAAGGTTCTTAATTATTTCAGTAAGGGACTCCATTGATGCGAGAGGCAAGCGATATTGCTTCACAAACACAGGAGTCATGTCAGGGTCCGTGGGGATTGTTGTTGTGTGGATGTCAGTGCGACCACAGTCATATGAGTCTACCGCAAAGAGATCTTGGAAATCCAAGAAAACTTGTTTCAACTTTTGCTTTTGTTCCAGAGTCACACAGGCATCAGCTAGGTTGACTCTCTCTTCCACCATCTGCCTGAAGCCTGGAAAGACTTCTGGTTTGGCTATCTCCGCGGCCTCCTCCAGCTGGGTGGAGAAGTCCCTGGTCAGAGTGCTGATTTGGACCGGAGGCTTCAGGTGGGAAAGGCAGCCCTCATGTACCTGGAAAATCACCTCATCCCTCCTGTAGTCACACGTCACATCTTCCTTACCATAGGGGCAGGAAGTGTACACCAGGAAGTTCCCCCCATGCCGGGTAAAAATCCTGTCTGGTGTTGTATTGTCATCACTGTCACTGTCAAAACAGTCCTTGGGGATTGGTCCTAACAGTTCATTTCTAAGATCAATGGAGAAATGTCGGTCATCAACCGCCATTCCAATAATGGTGCCTGCGGCTAGAGTAATACTCTTTAAGTCGCTGTTATCCACCTCTATTGGAATGGTGTCATGTTCTATGTTGACTAATGGTGTTGGGTTTACCCCCAACCCTTGCTGTTGGAGAGAAGCATTTAGATGTATGTAAGCATCAGGGTTTTTCAACTCTTGTCCCCTTTTAACTTTCACTTCCAGGGAGAATTGTCGGGTCCTTTCTGGGATGGTGACTTCCTCTTTAACCTGAATTTCAACTGCATAAGGTAGCAATTGAGCTGACCTAAATGCTTTTTCTGGATCATCAAAGCCCATGGGATTATCCGCTAATCGGGACCAAGCTTTGAAGTTTATTAGGTCCAAACTAATGGCAAAGCGATTGAGAATGTCACTGCCTAAGTAAAAGGCAGCAGTGACGTCTCGCACGACCCAACAATTATGGACTATGCTCTTGTTGCCAATGGAGATTTTGAGCATACACCTGCTTGGCAGGAGATGTTTGGAATTAGGTGCTTCCAGGTCCATTTCCCATTTGTCTATCAGTTTGAAGGTGGGAAGGGCTGGATCTTTTGGGAGTTGGCGGAACATGGCTTCGCTGATGAAGCTCTTACCGTTGTTCACACACACTCGAGCGAGAACAGAGTCCTTCCCATCATTTAACAGAACAGGGATGAACAACTGCTCTCCAATTTGCTGAATATCAGCCAGGCTTTGAGCTGATTTCACATCTTTCTGGACTATAGGAGTGGGGGTTTCTGATTGTGGATTAGTATAGAATTTCAGAGTGTTTCCTTCCAGCGTGGAATACCACTTTAGACTGGAAGGAAGGTTGATTTTCAGAAATAGAGAGGACCCCCCATCACCAGTCTGTTGTCCTACTGCTATTACCGTCACGTCTGGAATTTGGTTGTTCTGGAAGTGAAATTCTACTTGGTCAGATTTTTGTTCAACCATGTGGCATGTGCCGTTTAAACTAACATGGTTGACACTCTGTTTTAATTTTATGGGTCGGCTAGTCTGAGTCCAGAGGACCTTGTTTACGCAATCTATTAGGGGTGACAACCTTCTCAGGAGGTCATTCCCTAGTAAACAAGGGGTGCCCTCTGGGGTCACAACTATGACCGGGTGTTTCAACTTATGTCGCCCGATCTTAATGTCCAAGTCTGCCGTCCCCTCGACGGGAATTTCCTTCCCGTCAAAGTTCTGCAGTTGTCCAGGAAGAGAGGTGAGAGGAATTTGGTAATTCTCTCCCCTTCCTGCATTCAGTTCGTCAAAGGCCCTTCTGGACAGAAGGGTAGCTTGAGATCCAGTGTCCACCAGTGCTGAGATTGTACCCTGCCCCTGTACTTGTACCGGGGCATAATATCTTCCCTCCTTCTCCTCAAGGGGGCACAGATAATGTACATTTTTGGACAACTGGTGGGCTAATTTTCTGGTTTTGGACATCGATAGCGAAGAGATTTGGGCAGAATTCTGTGGAGAGCCTTGGGAATCTGAAAGAAAAAGTTGGCAACTGGAGATCAGAGCCATTGTGGGTTCCCCTGGCTCTGGTTCTGGGCCGCCCCCCCCTTTTTGGAGGCAGTCACCAGGATGGGTTTGAACCAGGGGATTTTCTTGCTGTTGGTTCTGGGATGAGATGGTGGGCGGCGGTAGCTCAGTCTCCACATCTCCCCAGTCTGGATTTGCATCCCTAGGGACCCATTTTTCTTTGGAAGGAGTTCCCCCCTCTCTGAAGGAGAAGATCCTTTTCCCAGGATCCTCTGAGGATCCCTCTCCCTCAAATTGGAAGATCTGTACTTCCTCCTCAAACTGAGTCTGTTTGGGTCTTTTGTTTCCCCTACCCCCCCTCTGCTCCTTAGGAGGCAGACTTTCAGGGGCAAGAGATTTTGTTTCCGGTTCCTGGGTTTCTAGGGGCTGTTTACAAGTGAGGAAGGAAGCTTCCTCCAAGGCCTTACACCCCCCTTCCCCTTGTGCCTCCTCCCTGGGAACCGGTGATTTATCGGGGTGCTGCCCCCGTCATTGTTCTGGAGCACCAGGTCCAGAGTTGGGTGCATTCTGCGCCGGCATGCTGATCTGAGGGTTCTGCTGTGCCCTCAGTATATGACCCATATCCCGCGCCATGTTTTGAACCTGGCGCTCTAACTGGGAAACCCGCTCAGGCTGATACGGGGCCCTGTTTTCTCCCCTGGGCTGATCCCGGGAAGGGTAGCTGTCCCTCCTCTGGTAGTACCCCTGGTTGGGAAGATTTTGGTACCCCTCCACCCTTGGCCTCCCCTCTCCCGGATTCAGTGGTCTGGGCTCAGGGAATTGAGGAAAGAAGGATGGATGATTTTGGGGTTGGAAGTCGGGTGGATATCTGGGGAAAAAGTTCTGCCCAGGGTTTGGTAAATTTCTGCCCTCCTGTGGGAAGTTTGGAGGGAAGTTCCCTGGGTTAGGTGCTTGGCTGGATCCCCCCCCTTGGGCTGGAGGAGTCCACACATAACCCAGGATGGGTCTGTTACCTTTGTAGCGAGGACTTACATAGTCAGGAGAGCGAGGGACCCCATTTGTGGGGCTGCCTCCCTGGCTCCCTGTCTGCGACTGGCCCGAGGACCTTCTGGGCCTAGCATTATTAGGTGCAGGTAGGTTTTTAGGCCCCCCCATATCCAAATCCAAAACGGGGGTGACCTTTACCTCTGCCACCTTGGCAGCAGCAGGGGTGCTGTTGGCTTTGGGGTTTTTCTGGGCATTGCTTTTATTTTCTATGGGCTTCTGCACCTCATAGATGCGGGTAGCCTGTTCAATGACCCAGTCTAAAGATCTTTTCTCGTGAAAATCCCTCACGAGCTGGGTCATGATATATTTGGGCAAGGCATGGAAAAACGTGTTTATAAATTCACGGCTATCCGTGCGCACCCTTCTTGTGGTCTGTGCAAAAGCCCGCTTTAACTCCTGCACAAATTCTTGTGGGGCCTGATCCTCCCCACATTGCAAATTGTAGGCTGCCTTGCGAGCCTCTTGAGGATTTCTGTGAACAGAAAAATGTTTCAGGATGGCCGCCTTATAGGTGGACCATCTTAAATGATTTTGGTCCTCCAGCCCCGCAAAGAAACTGGAGTATTCCGGGGAGAAGGTCCACTTTACATATTGAATGCAGCTTTGGCTGTCCTTCAAATGGAAAGTCTCCATCATTTGTTCAAACAACTCTAAGTGCTCCCAAACAGAATACTTAGCGTTCTTATGGTAAGGCGTGATGACGCTCCTGATCGCCTTAATCTGCTTTAAGGGGTCCTTGAGCAAGGCCCTTTTTGCCTTATTGGCCTTTTTGGTTCGGGTAACCCTTGTCCATTCTTCGTCGGACTCAGAGGCACTGCTCCCAGAGGTTCCCGTCTGTTCTTCCAGGTTTTCCCGGATTCTGCGAGCCTGGGAATGGCTGGCAGAATGTGGGGACCTGGTCTCCTGTGTCCTGCGCAGTTCAGAGGAGTCTTCAGATTCCTCCTTGCTGTCAGGATTTGATGGGTACCCCCTCCACTGACCTAACTGGGCAGAGGTTTTCAGGATGCCCTTAATGGGCCTACTCTCCTGGGGTTCCCCACTGAACTGTATTGTACTTGGGTGCCCATACCCGGATGCCCACCCCTCCATTCCTGGATGGTACTGGCCTATGAGCCCCATGCTTCTGGCTGGATAGTAATCTGCCATCCCTGTGGCCCTGTGCTCATGTGCGCCAGGGGACATGGGGGTGGCAGAGTCCAGGGACTGAGAGGTATGAGGGCCTCTGGTACTAGGGCTCCTGAGGTTATGCTCCGGAGTTTCCATTTCCCAGCGAACCTCATCTCTATCCGCCCCTGCTCCCTGTTGCAATGCAAGAGCCTGCATTTGTGCCTTCAGTTCCTCAGTTAAGGCCTTACTCGACTCTATCAGTCTCTCCTGCATCGCTACCTGCTGTTGGAGCCTATCATTGTGTTGACAGAGGGCCTCATTTTCCCTCTGTGCTTCCTGGTTGGTCCTGGAGAACTGGGCCAGTCTTTGCTGCAGGAGGGTTACCTCCTGAGCTGTGTCCCTATTGGCCTGCTCCTTTCTTGCTAGAGCATCCTCCACCCTCCTGGTGTGCTCTAGCAAGTTCTGGTTTTCTTTTTGGAGGTCACCCAGTCCCTGGTGGGCCAGGTGATTTTCTTCCATTTTCCTTTTTAAATGGCAGACTTCCTGGCCTAAGGCGTCTCTTTCCTGACTAAGAGCCTGCATTTGTGCCGCCAGGTCGTCCCTTTGCCTTTGGAAGGCACCAGCTTTCTGGCGCTCCTGATCAAACTCTGCCTGGGTATCCAGGTCTTTCAGGATCAGTTTATTGCTCTCCTCTTTCTCTCTGTCTAGTTGGATTTGCAGGGTGGCTACCTGCTCTGTGCATGCCCTGTTGAAATTGATCTGTTGCTCCAGCTTTTTCTGGCTCTGCAGTAAGGAGTCCAAACTGTCTTGGTGCTCCTTCTGCAGGGCCAGAAATCTAGTATCCTGTTCTGACTTTTCCTTTTGCAGCACATCCATATCCTCCTTTATTTTAGTAATGTACAGTCTGCTGTCATTTTCTGACTCCTGGCTCCTCTGCAGCCTCTGCTCAGAAGAGTCCAGATCAGATTGGACCTTCTGTAATGCCATCTGTTGCCTATTTGCCAGATTTTGGCTTTCAGCACATCTATCCTGCATGTCTCCCATATATAGGTACAGGTATGCTGCTATCCTGGCGATCTTATTGTGTTCCTCTTTGGCTTTAGGAGCCATATATAGTTCACTCAGGGCCACATGTAAGGGACCCTGATCTCTATATATATCTGACCCTGTTTCAGTGACCTGTTGTGTGATGGCCTGCAACCACACATCCTGGCCCTGTTCGGTCCATTCACCTCTCACAAATAGCTTATGCAAGAGGTGCTCTCTGGCTATTTTCATGTCTACTAAGGTCGTCATTCTAGAGATTGGTCTCTGTCCTGACTTACAGAAGTTAGTATTTTATTTTTGCAGAACAGAACTTTTCTTGGAGTGTCCCTTTTGAGGAATGCTTCACAGCGTAATGCAGCGTGGTGATCCGACCGGGTGTATGTATCCCGTCAGTTAGCACACTGTATTAAGCTGCACAACTGGTAAATCTAACCCAACGTCTCGGCTCGAGCCCCCACTTTGTAAGAGGATTCAATTCAGCACTACAGCCAAGTTAACGCCTAGTCTAGAATACTGAATGAAAACCCTTATTGATATATCCTTAGGTCCAGTTCATGCGTTCTGGATGACTACCCTTGTATAACACCCCTCTCTTGGAATCCCCCTGACCCCACTGAGCCAAGAAGTAATTCTGTTTTGCAAGTTTAAAAGGTTTATTTGATAAATTAAAATATATATCACACTTTTTAATAAATTAATAATTGAATAACACACTTAATCTGATATGGTAAATATTAACAACGGAGAATCTGGCACTAGCACACTTCTTTAATCACTAATGAGTTGACATGAAATGGATAAGGTAGCACACTGGTAAATAGGAACAAAAGTGTAATGTGGTAGAGGATGCTTTATGTAGGCTCAGGTGGATGCAATATTCAATGAATGCAGTACAGAAAATACGCAATGTGATTTCAACCAAACAATGTAATCACTTTTCTCTGGCTACTCCCCTCCCCCCCTTGATGCAAGGCAAGGAAATGGAAGGAAAACACACAGTTCTCAGAAATGCAATCAACTGTAATTCAGTTCAATCCAGCAAGCTTAAACAGAAGTTTGAAAACACAGGCAAATGCTTTGATAGGTGCTAGCAATGAATGAGAAATATGCTGGAAACGCTCTTAATTCCCTTTTAGAGGTTCAGGATGAGTGGTATCTAGTTAATATTAGTCCAGGCTCACACTAGCAATGATGCAGGGATAGTTAGCAGGTTAAACGAATTTCTGGCAAATGAAATCAGGCAGCAGCAGTTTTTTTACATGTGAAGAAATTGCAAATCGCGGCAAAATTCGCGGATGCGCTGAGCGCTATTACAAAGGAACCGCAAGGACTATCTCTACCGTTTTGGGGTCCTAGGAAAGCCTGGGATCTCAGCTTCCAAATGAAAGTTATTGCAAGTCTCTAGCCCAAACGGTTGCGGAGATATGAGTAATTTAGTAAAGGTCGTTTTTGGTTTTGTAAATTTTAAACGCACACTTTTTCAAAATGACAAATTTTACTAGAAATGACAGGTGACAGATAGGAGGCAGTTCTACTTAGGTTAAATAGATTGAATAAGATGAATTTAAACTAAGAGATGTGTTCTGAGTTTTGCTAAGTACTCACAAGAGATTTTGAACAGGAAAGCGACTTGGTCACGATCTTCAGTCTGGTCAGGTCTTTCCGGATTCTGCTCACAGCGCCTGGTCTGGTCTCGGCTAGGCACAGCACTGCTTTCTCTCTGGTCTGGTCTCTGCTAGGCACAGCACTGCTTTCTCTCCGGTCTGGTCTCTGCTCTGGATAGATTGAAGTCTCTAGTTTGGCTTTCTGGAGTTTGATGGAGGTAAGTATGGATTTTTCCGGCAGGGCTTCCAGCGGCAGATGAAATTGAATCTCTCTATGTGTCCTGACTCTCTGCTTTTATCTGTTTCTTGAGAATGGGTGTGTGTGTTGCATCACTAGACTTGCCCCTCTCATTCGTCATTGGTCAGGCTTCCATTCCTCCGCTTGATTGGCAAACTGAACTGTGAGTCAGATTGATGTCATTTTATGATCTCTTGAAACAACCTCCCTTATCATCTGTGCACCCAAATATATATATGATCAAAATCCATACTTCAGAGTTACACAGTTGTTTGAAATTACATATACATGGTGTGGCTGAATTTAGCCATGTCTATGTCCAAATCTGCTCATTCTCGGAGCTTGCATTCAAAGAGTGTACATAATTGACTTTTTAACTGCTTTTTCAATTTCCGACATGGACCCAACTTTACATACATGTGTGCAGGGGGTAGGGACATTAACTGATGAAGTTTCAGATTTTTAACATGCACACATTTAGAGTAATATCCACTTTTCCGCTAAAACCCCCCTGACATACCACCGGTTCCTACCACGTCTTAAACTGTGGGCAGAAAAATCACAAGAATTATGGTATCATTTATAAAATTTTCACATGTCCGCACTATGAATTATCCCCCTTTTTATAAAACCATATCCTTGCTGCAGGGGTGTGTCTTTTCAGGTCACATGGTACAGAAACCAGTCTTTCCAGTTTCTGCCAAGCCAGCTTGCTTCTCACAGGCAGTGCCCCTCCCAGCTTCTCCAGGAGGAAGCCACTTTTTACGACGTCTGTAATAAAAACCTTTGCCTGAGTGGAGAGGGCTTTGTTCACTCTCTGGCAGAGCACAGGAAATTCAATTATCAGATAGATGGCATATCCTTAGTATGGGCAGCAAAAGGAACATTGGCCTGGGAACATAGTTGTGACTCAAGTTGTGCAAAACTATGACATTTCAACAGTTACAAAGGCATGTGACACCAAACATAGGTCACTCATTTAATTTAACATTTTCGATTTTGGTGGTTTTAAATCCAGTTGCAGTTAGGCTTAAGCTGCTGACTCCATAGCATTTTTGTTATAAGCATTGTTTTTGGGCTCTTCATTTCCCAGATTTTGTAGGCACACAAAACTCCATTCTGCCAAATGTCTGCTGGTGTTCAGTGAATATTTTGCACATGTTGCAAGGTTTGAAATAGGCATTTTGCTTGCCTTCAGAAAAACACACAGTGGGTTTTAAAACGCCGGCATTTGGATAGTGGTGAGTACTGGTACTGCACCCATTTTTGGGATTTTCTTGGATTAATGCATTCTAAACAGGAATGGTTCTTACATGGTAGTAAATCCTTGCTTAACATTGTTTTGATGGGGCTCCTTACAGTAAGATGGTTATGTGGAACCCCACAAAAAGGGTTGAATCTTTAAAGTGGTCCAATGAGTCACGATTTCAGCAACTTTTTGACATCAGTAAAAGTGGATTTTGTTAACAAAGACCTTTCTTTACCCTGGTGGGTGGCAAGTTAGGTAACCATTTTGGTGTGCGCACAACTGCGCACCTTTCCTGGATTTCGGCGCACATGTGGGTTTTCCGCCATCTTGAATTTCCTAAGCCCACAGCACCAAATGTTGTAGCAGGGTAGCTTAAACGTGGGTCAGGACACCCTACAGGCCACTTCGAAAATTATTTCCCAGGCCTCTATTGGTTCCCAGTCCACCCCGGAGTTCGCTTTCCAGTCACACTGCGTTCACAGACCAAAGCAATTGAAAGGTCACCTGGTCGACTCAGGCCAGCAGGTTCTTAAGTGAATGGTTTGGTGTGTGGAAGCCGGGCGGGGGTTACTGCCATGTTGAATGGTAGGCCTTACGTACAATGTCCTTGGGGGCCGGGCAGAGCTGGCTGAAGGGAATACTTCACAGTCGCCAGCACTGCTGTGTTGCTAAGGCATTCAAAGACTGCCTGAGAGTTGACACTTCTCTTCAGTGCACTTATGATATGATATGGCATTTGTAACGCACCTATACACAAGTGTTTCAAGGCGCGACGAGGCAAGGGAGGGGGAACAGAGGGAAGACAGACAACGATCCTACTAGGCCAGGTGTCATTCAGATTGTGCAAGTGCATGGGAAGGGGGAAGGAGGAAAGTGCGGTCGAGGTCAGGGGGAGGGGACATTGCAGTGCATGGGATAATAGGATAAATAAACAATAAGTAAAACGTATGGCCAGCAGGTGGCAAGTGCAAGGGTAACTTTATTTTACTTTATAAGATTTATATTGTGCAGCCATTGACCCTTGGGCTTAAGGGCGCAACAAGACAGAAACAACAAGTAACATATCCAGGGACTCAATACTGCGTATTTCTAGAGGAAGGTCATTCCAGGCTTTCGGTGCAATAGCATAGAAGGCAGCATTGGTGACTTTCACCATCCTACATCTTGGAATAGCCAGATAGTTTTGCTGGCTGGATCTAAGTAGTCTAGTTTGAGTTTTATTAGTAAAAAGTTCTCGCAGGTAGAGGGTCATTTTTCCCTGAAGACGCTTCTGCGTAATGGTAAGGATACGAAAAAGAGTATTCGTGATTGGATGGGTAACCAATGCAGGCTCCGTCTAGCATCAGTGACATGATCTCTCCGGTCAAGCCTCTTTAGCACTCTCACTGCACCATTTTGGACCACTTGCAGTTTATTGCATGTGGTTTTATCAATGCCTATCAAAAGGCTAGAGCAATAGTCAAACTTTGCGTGTGCAATTGTTTCTGCGCTCTTTTGCATTATGAATGGTCTAAGATGAGCAAGTAATTTTATATAGTAGGCACAAGATGATATCAGGCTGCTTACATGTGGTTTCATAGTCAGGTGTTGGCCAAACACTACTCCCAAAGTTTTAACTTTTTCAAAGGGGCGATTATTGTAGCTCCTAATGCAAAGTTCTCATAGTTGGGGCACAGTTTCTGTATAGTATGAGGTGAGCCGATGACCAATAATTCGGTCTTCTCTCTATTAAGCGCTAGCTTGTTGGAGATCATCCAAGACTCCACTAGGGAGTAGATGCTATTTATCAAGAGAATGTCTGCATCATAGTTGCCAGTTAATGGGATGACACATTGTGTGTCATCCGCATTTGTCATAAATATCACTCCCTCTTGAGGAAGCATAGCAAATAAGGGAGTGGTAAATATGTTGTATAAACATGGTGATGTATAAGCACCCTGTGGTCCTTCTATGGTAACATTGGTGGCGGCTGATTCAGCTTCCTTAAAGAATACCTTGCTTTCTCGATTGCTAAGAAAGGAGGAGATCCAGTTGATCGCTGCCGGTGAAAAGTTTGCTACTTCCCTCAGCCTGGTGGACATGATGGTATGGTCAAAGGCAGCCGAGAGATCGAGTAACATCAGCAGGGAGACTTCTTGTTTATCCAAGCATGCAATGAGCTTGGATTTAAGTTCTAAAAGAGCTGTCTCTGTGCCGAAGCCCACTCGAAAGCCCGACTGATGGTCATGTAGGACTGAATATGTATCAAGATGTGTGGCTATTTGCTCATAGGCTACACGATCCAAATTTTTCAAGAGAAAACTGGTATTAGTAATAGGCCTGTAAGTGCAGACATCAGGTGTCAAGTGCTGGTGGGTGACTGTAGGGATACAGAAAACAGTCCCCAAGTGCAGAGGTTGCCAGGAAGGCAGTGCAGGTGTGCGACTGGCGGAGGAGGGGACCTGGGCCCGAGATCAGAGGGTGGCCAGGTGACCAGTGCAGTTTCAGTATCAGCCAGGAAGTCAGCAGGGGAGAGGAGGAGAAAAAGCAGAAGCCAAGAGAAAGGTTTTGAGGTGGTTCTGGAACTGGAAATGATTCTCCTCAAGTTTCAGGGAGGCAGGGAGGCTGTTCAAGAGGGAGGCCCCAGTCAAAGAAAGAGATCTACCACCAAGTTGTTGCTTGGAGAAGTGACTGAATAAAAATAACCAACTACCTTTAGTTTCAGTTTTTATGTGATAAAGAATATGATAGACTCTTTATTTAATGTAGTGTTGATTATCATTTGAAGCGGGTCCTATATTTTCTCTTGAGCAGATTTTCCAGAAAGAAGATGTCTGACAGCCAGAGGGGCTGGTTGGTGATATCTAAGATGGACAAGAAGGCATTGGAAAGAATGACCAATTCACAGGAAATTCAAAGATATTCTCTAAACGTTGTTAAACAGTTCATAGGCCACAGAGGAAAGTGGCAGTTTGAGTCTTTGGTTGAAACTATCCGGGACAGAGCTATTAGAAAATGGCGTCACCCAGTTCTGGGATCCAGGTTATAGAAAGAGATGCCCCATGATTCAGTGCAGAATCTCTTAATGAAATATGAACCATGACTTGCCTTTTGGTTTGTACAGAGCTGGCCAGATTTATGGTTTCAAAAGGGCATATAAAAATGTCTAAAAGACACAAAAAAAGAATATATTGAGCAACAATGGGAGCTTTTGGAGAGGGCTGCGTTTTCGAATGGCACTAAATAGTTTATGTTTAATGCTCCCCATGCTTATAGACCAATTTCCTTAGTGGACATTGCCAGTGAGATATTTTCCCAATGTGTGTTGCTCAGACTGGAGGAGCGGGTTCAAAGTAACAATATCGTGAAGCCCTCCCAAGACAATTTCCGGGAAGGGCTTAATACAGTGCTGCTTCACTCTGAGCAGACCCTTGCTTCACTCTGAGCAGCACCATGGAGAAATACGGTAATGTTATGGTAGGGAGATTATATGTGTCCTTTTTCAGAGTTGGGGAAAGCATTTGATTTAATTGATAAAACATCCTGTGGCATAATTTACATTGGGGTATCCGCTATTTTGGACTTAACCCGGCAGGTCTCCAATAGGACATTTTATATACAAATGACTATTTTGGCAACTATAGTTTGAAATTAAATATGAAAATAGCAAAAATTATGGCATCCAGCAAAGGGGTGAAACTTTGTAGTTGGTTTTTAAATGTATGTAGAGATGAGGTATTCTCATTTTTATTTGAGCCTACTCTTCTCAAAGAGGTGCTTGGGTGAATCATTTTAAGAAGATAGCTGAACGGGCATCATTAAGGATTGAGTGGTTTTTTAAGATTTGATTTCAAGTTTGGGGCATTCAGATTGGATAAGTGCCTGGAGATGTATAAGGCAAAGGACTGGTGTATGATTTTTGATGGCAGCGAAATCTGGGGTGGTTCGATCTGCCATGTCCTGGAGGGGTTGTGAAATAAATTAATGTGCCAAACAGCAGGTCTACCTCCAGTTACATCTGGCAGCGCCTTATGAGCTCAATTAGGGGTGTTCAGTTTGAAGGTGTCTTCCCAGTTAAGATTTGTAACTTATTTTTTAAAATCACATCTTGTATTTTCTGCTAATCATAAAGTGAATTTCAGTGTAAGCAGGTAGCCTCCCTGGCAAAGAGAAATACTTGTAGTACGTGAGGAGGTAGGGAGTTGTAAAGCACTGTTCATTTTGATGGAGAGGGCAGTACAATTAAGTTTGGCACATTAATTCTACTCAAAATAGATCTTATAGCAAGTGGTTGTCCGATAGGGAGAGAGGAGATGTCCAAAATATATATAGCCGGCCGTCTTTAGCTTTATATGCAGACTTACTTACACATATAAGATGACAAGGAGAAATCTGTGAAATAAGATCCCAAGAATGCAGGAGGATGATGCTAAGGGTACTTTTAGATTTACCCATCCTTCAATAAATTAAGGTGTGCAGGAGGAAGCACAAAGTGTGCCTGCAAAATGGAGGTCAAAGATTTGATAAATGTTCTGTTAATTTGTTGTTTCTCTATTTTGCGTAAGTATGGACATGCATGCAGCTATGTTTTATACAATGTTTTAAATAATGTAGTGTAATTATCAGGTTGATAGGTATATAGCTTGTATGAATATGTTAAAACTACTTTTTTATTTTTTATTTTTATCAAATACGCTACATGTTTTTATATGTTGCTAACAATGGGCAAATATGATTAAATAAATATTGATTGAGTAACACCGATTATAACAAGTTAGGCTTTACAGAACTACAGAACATTTCACTGGGGCTTTGGGGGTTACCACCTAAGAATTAGTTTGGAATGCAATGGATATGTATAATGAATTGTAATGATCAGGTTTTCAGATATATAGCTTAAAGCTGCTTTTTTATTTTGGATGCATTTTTATAAAACATGACACATGTTTTTAAATGTTGCTCACAATGGTGAAATATGATTAAATAAACATTGATTGAGTAATATTTATCATTACATGGTAGACTTTACAGAACACTTCACTGGGGCTTTGGAGGTTACCACCTAAGAATTTGCTTGGAATGCAATGGAAAATAGTGCATTTTCAAGCACTAGGGGTCTGTTACATTGGTGAAATAGTGGTTAAGAATACAAATAATATTTTTCTGAAGGATTTGTAGCCCCTTTTCTCTGCCTAAAAGGGATTTTACACACAACTTAGTGACAAACATTTTTTAAAAATGTAGAGCATTTGACGACCACTTTATAGAGGGGTGTGGTGCTGTTAACTAGGTATTTGGATTGATTAATTGGCTTGTTAATTTAAACTTATTTACAGTGACTTAATTGAATTTGAATATAGGGCAAATTAATTATAAAACAAATGTGGCAGGCGTTTGCCCTATATGCCCATTATCCACTTTCCAGAAGGGCAGTGCATCACACAATGTCAATGTTACCACTAGGACACTATGTACTAATAAACATAGGTCACAGGAAAAGTAATATTTCTGACAAATATAATGCATGATGGTATCAAACTCAAACCTCACTTGTACATGCACATTATATAATAATGGAAAGTTGGGTACGCATGCCTCTTATGTGTCCATTAGGCTCCTACTAGCTGTACAAAGGTAGAGAATATGACCGTTTTCTCTAGGACACAAACAGGGGGCCATGGTTCAATTATTTTACTCACTGATACTTTTGTCAGCAGGGTAAAGCATCTGACGATGACAATGTTTTCACAATGGCATTGCTATAATAATTAAGGACATTTACTGAATAAAATAATGAGAATGGTGGCAAAAAACTCAAATCTTGCATCTAAACTAATTAACTAGAGCCACAGCAGGCTCAATGACCAACATTCTAACACAGTCCAGGACTCTGTCCTGGCTATACTGTTCCTGCGGTCTCATTCCTTCAGCATCTCCTTTTAGGCCTCCACACCGTGGCCCAGTGCAGCTGGCGAGCAGCAAAGTAGGGTGCCATGAGCAGAATGCTGCTCCCGAGCTAACCGCTACTGTCACACTTTACTATTCTCGAAGGTAATGTATCATGTAATATCTCAAATCTCTAAGACATGCAAGCTTGCTGCATTTGCTACTGGATAATTATGGAGAGGGGAGACTCAGTGGTGTCCAGTGATTTTTTTCAAGGCGGCGTGTAAATGATTTCCACAAATTTCCGTTAGGGAGCATAGCAAGCAGATTTAGGCATAGCAAGCAGATGTAGGCATAGCAAGCGTGCCTAAATCCACTAATGAGGGTTCAGGTGGATTCTTCCCCCAAACTTTTAAAATAACAGGCTGATATGTGCTTTCAGTACATTTGGTTCGGCAGGGTAATACATGAAAAAATCAACACATGCGTGGTGATCAACATTACAGGGAAGTATTTTACAACACATTTTTAAGATGCCGTTTCCCATAATATATGCCAACATTAACCTGCAAAGTACATTCTCAAGCTCTATCTGCCCAAATACATTCCAGCTTTGCCATTTGAAGCTGGAATGTATAATAATGCCTGTTGCCACAATATTAGCGAGGAATTCCCCGTAAAATACATTTTCATGAGGCCTATGCCCAAAATACACACAAGCTATGCCCTGTAAAACGTATCTTCTGACTGAAAGTTCCAGAGCGATACGTTGGTCTTCGCTGGGCGCACCCGCCTGCTCCATGCAACAGGGCAGGCCCTCTGCTCCACCCCCAACTTCCTCTGACTCCTCAGTGAACAGCCTCCAGGAGGAAGCAGGAAGCTTTGGAAGTCTCAAGATACAGGGTCCCTGGCATGCAGACAGTGTGCATGTTTGGGAATCTCAAAACGTAACACACACAAAGATCAAAACAGTTGACCTGCATTATGGCGGCATGGTAGTGCTATCACTCTTTGCAGGAACTCAGCAGGCGTGCCCAATAAGCCATGCCATGCTGGAAGAGCCGTAACCCCAGCCAGGCATGACTGATTGGGCATGACAGTTTCTACATAAAGAGTTGGCACTTGTGCACTGTGTAGTGCCTGTTTTTCATGTGGTCTACTGGCTCCTCCAAATGTGCAAATGGGTAGCAGTGCACCTCTCACCTATCCATGAGGGATGAGCCTCCACAGGCAACAATGCCTATCCATTTCTGTGTTCTCTTTCATCCATTTATTTACTTGCCTCCTGTTTGGGCATGGCCAGTCACAAAGGAGCCAGTAGACAGTGACCAGTAGGTCTATTTATCCTGCTTACTTTGGGGTGTTCATTCCCTCCTCCACTTGTGTAGACTATGCATAAGTTGTTTTAACTATTTGGGAAGATTAAAATCCTATTTGCAGGTAAACACATATGTGACTCTGGCTCTTAAAAGAGCGGGCTAGGAAATATGATAGCGAAGTCTGCTCTCCTCATGCCAAACAAAAAAAAGTGAATGGAAACATTTACAAAAGATGCCACCTTGCTTGCGGAAATGAGAACTGGTGGGTAATGTTGGTGTTGATGGTGCCCATGCTTAGGGGGAGACACCCACTGATGTAAATGGTCTCCGCCAATGTCAGGTTGGTTAAGGTGCATATGAGGTTCATCTCCCATCAATGCCAGCAGGGATAGTTAACCCAGAAAACAGTCAGATTGGAGTGGAGAGGGTTCAAGATTTTCATGCTGATAGTTTCCTTTGACAAAATCGAACATTATTGTTCTGTTCTGAGTCAATAACTCAATATGGGACATTGCGTTCATATCCCATTTGGTGAGCGTCAGAAACACGTAATTTATTTAGTGTCATGCCTTATATCATACTGTATTTATACATATGCTTCAAGGGCAACACGAAAGGTTCCTAATGTCTTCTCTGAGTTTCATTGAGAAGCGTGCAGCAGGCCTACTTCAAGAGCGTTGGTCTGACTGCATGTGCACATGGCATGAATGGTAAATGGTGGCCAGATTCCTGAACGAGAACGCTTGAGGACATAGCATTGGGAGGTTAGGAGACATCTTTTTTTCCAGATCTTTTCAGGGAGATCACTTTCAGCACACCATGCACATTTGATGTAAATTACAGATCCATAAGTGACCTTTCAATTGGCGCAGGACTCTCTTTCTATGACGCACAATCCCATTACACGTGTCCAAGCAGTCATATAACAGATCTCCATGGGGCCTTCATAGCTACACGAGGCAGATGCCTGCGTCTGGGATGCTTTAAAGGAAAGCTTCTCTAGGAAATGGGCCAAGACTAGGGTTTTGGTCAGTGCTCTGCCATCATGTTCCTCTCTCAGAGTACAGGTTGCTGGCCTTCCTTCACAGTCTTTCGTATCTGAAATGAACCTCAGCCTTTCTTACTCTGAGTCTGTGGTTGCAGATAGAGAGCCAGTTTTGCTAACCTTCCCTTGTCAATTGAAGAGTGCCCTAGCCATGGCCCTCAAGGTGTGACTTGAGTCTGGAGAAGTGCTGCATGCCACACTTAAATGCAAGAAAAGCAGCTCCTTAAGCCTTAGTCTTCCTAATTTCTCAGCCGCTTCCTTCGCCAGTCACTTCTCTCCATTTCTACAGCCCTCCGGAATATCACTTCTCCCGGGATCTCTTGCATTCCCACCTTTTTAGACTCACCCTGCCACCTACTGCAGCTCAGCCTGCACTGCACTTCTCCACTGGCTCATGAAGGTACCTTGGCATCCATAGACAGTATGACTAAGCACACATAGTAAGCATGTGCAGCTCAACACAGCTTCATTGTCCAACATAGAAATACTCCACTGGGAGCCAAGTCCAATGAAATGGGCTACTCTGAGAAACTTTGCTGCCGCTGGAACATGTGACCGGCACCTAACACAAGTTTGATGGTAGGGTGATGGACCCACCCAAGGGGAGACTAAAGAACGCCTACACTGCTTGGTATCAGGGCAGCTGGAAATTCTTTGAATTTAGTTCAGCCTTTAGACAAGAAACCAGGATTTTTAGCACACATGTTGCTGCTTTCCAAAGCTTCTATTTGTCCTACCTGACACATTGGTGGTTAATGAAAAATGTTATCAGAGGAACTCCATGATGCCCTCTAATGTACTTCAGGATATGTGAAAAAGAGAATGCAAAGATGACTACCTCCGCAATGGTGCCATGCCATTATCTGACGCATAGCAGAGAAATACCTGGGGTAAGATGGTAGTCTGTATATATAGGGCTACACTCAGGCCTGGATATGTCCCCATGAACAGGCCCAGAACGTATGTATTTATATTTTAGAATCTTTTGCAGAGCTGGTCCTACCCAGAGGGTCTTTGAGCACCTTGCAATGTCTAAGGGTTCAAAAGGTGGGATTTGAGTCAGATGTTACAACATGTTTTCAGGATAAGATAGAAATATTAGGATAGATGTGTGGTAGCAGGGGGATGAAGGGGTGGGGGTAAGTCTGCTCTTCCTGAAAGTGGTGATGGAGGGTGCAATACAGATGTAAAGCGGTACAGTGTTATGTGCCCTGGTTTCCCTGTGGGTAAAGACTTGTTTTTGTGTGCATGTTAGTTTGATGAGTGGAATGTGAAGGAGATGCTGGCTTGCTTTTCTGGTGTTTGTATGGGTGGAGGGTTTGAGTTTTTCCTAAAGGTAAGATGGGGTATGGTATGGAATACAATGCAGAGTCCTTTAAAGGCAACACCTGGTGCTTGTAATTGATCCAAACTGCCTCAGCTGCTTACTGGGCATGTTTAAAAGCACACACAATTTGCAATGTATCCTTTGTATCCTGTTTTTTTTCTGTTCATCACAATAGTGTGGCCATCTCCATCTACACTCTAGTGACATCTGCCTGTGATGCACCAGAACATTATCCATTTCATAGGTATTTGCTGCAAATTGGAGGTTACAGTTATTGATCTCAACCATGTTGGGAGTTCACATTCTTCTTCAATTTTCAATCTTCTTGTTGAAAAATTGATGCAATTGTTTTCATGGTGGTTGGGGGGCAAGTAAAGGACACCTATCCATTAACATAGCAGAGATACTATTGGTGGGGAGAACAAGAACATGATTTGTATTTACATTAGGAAGAAATAGAAGGGAGTTCTACAATGCCTCGCTTCAGAAATGCAATATGCCACCTTCATCATGTACTCGCTAAATAATTAATGGGAGGGATTTCATCAATTGTATCATAACTTCACAATCTATAGCTTTGAAAATATAGTAGGCCAGCAGGTCTGAAACACACCTTCAAATTACACAAGGCCTGCAACCTTTCTACCCTCCAATCTTTGCTCCCATCTTCCAAGCCAATATGCAATGCCTCCTCCCTTTCTGGTAATTACTTTGCTCATTACTTTTCCTCTAAAATGTCCACAATTTGTGACTCTGACAGCCCTCTCCTCTCTTGCTCCCCAAACTTCCTTCTGCCCACCACCTCTCTCCCTACCTCTTCCTCACTCGACTACTTCTCCCCTACCTCTAAAACTGAATTAGCCCCCATCCCTCGCAGTGCCAACCCATCTTGCTCTACTGTGGACCCTTTTGCTCCCCAACGGCTTAATCTTAATCACTTGTCCTTTTCTTTCTGAGCACGTAAACCTCTCTCTGCTGGACTCTTCCCTGCCTCCTTCAAATCTGCAACTGACTTACCCCTATTGAAGAAACCCTCTGCTGAACCAAATGTATAACCAAACTATCGCCCAGTTTCTCTCCTTCCCCATCATTCTAAATTCCTTGAGCAGGTGGTCTTCGGCCAGATCACCAAGTACCTTGAGGATAATGGCTGAGACGTCACTCGTTCATGACTTCAACCTTTGTTCTATACTCCTCCTTTTGGTCTTTTCTGCCATTTTTGACACTGTCGACAACTTCTTTCTCCTAGATTTTGCAAATCTGCTCTTGCCTGGATCACCTCCTATCATGAAAGTTGATTTTTTTTAAACTCTTGGAACTGACCCCTCTCCCTGTCAGTACTCCACAAGGATCAATCCTTGAACCTCTGCTCTTCACTCTCTATACCTCTGCCCTAGAAAGACACATCTCTTCATTTGTCTTTCACTATCAACTTTTTTCTGATGACACTGAAATATGTTTCTCCTTTCCCTTCTTCACCTCACTCATCTCAGAACAGATTACAAACTCTCTCAGTCCAATTGGTCAGTGGATGGCACTCAAAAATGAAAGTCATCTTTCTCCCAGCTTCGATTACCATGCCTCCCCTCTTCTATCTCATTCCTGCCTGGCCGTCTTACTCCCCCACCCCTGAAATCTCACAATCCCTCACTACCAAGTCCTCTGCTGCTCAGATTAACCTCCTCAGCATTAGGAAACTGTGTTATTTTCTTACTAAACACTGTACAAAAACTGTAATCTCCACACTTGTGCTCAGCAAACTGGACTACTTCTCAAGAGGAGGAGAGCAACTTACAAATGTGCAACTTATACATAATTCACAAAAAACGTATCTCTGATTTACAAAATAATGTGCTTCGTGTGCGCTTCTTTGCAAAAGTCAGCATTTTCAGGAGTCTGCCAGGAAGGAGCAGGGTAAGGGGTGATCATCTGCACATCTGAACTACCATGCAGTGATATGAGTGTCAGTGGTGCGGTAATAGAAAGTGCACCATTGGCTGTCCAATGTAAACCACGTTTTTGGGAAGTCTCTGCATTCAGAGGAACAATCTTTGCAACCAGGACAATAAAAAGCAGTAGTTATAACTCATAAATGCCTTCATGTAAACATGTCCAATGCATACGTAATGCAGTTTTGTATGTACATTGCATCCACAAGGCGTAAAAAGCCTGTATTACCAGGGGTGTGTTTTCTTTGTAAATTAGTCCTATTGCACTTGTAGGTTCCTAGGTTTTTAAGTTACTCATATCTTGGACATGGTTCTTAGTGTCCAATAAGGTAAAACTGGATACGTTTATTTTATTTAAGAATTATTCATTTAATTTGGACCGATGTTCCATCCTGTCTGTATGCTACTCTGCTTCCCCCATTAGTGTAGTGTGTACTAAACCTCAAATCTACCCCTCTTTCTCCTCCTGGTTATATGTTGTTATAATCATATACATAACTGAGAATGGAACGTTTATACAGGTTTACAGATGCAGGCACTGAGGAAGGAACAGAGCACAGAAACCTAGTTGGCAATATAGACTGGCACCTGGAAGAAGCTTTGTTGAAGCAATGTTCTAATACTCAATAGGTGAGGTTACATGCCAGAACTAATGTTTTCAGTTCAAACCTGGGACAGGTCTCAACAAACAATGTATACGTGTGCACGTTTTCTTGCTATAAATTGTTCCGTGAAAGAATTCAATCATTTGAACATAAAAAATTAAGGACATTACACTGTGGAACAAAGAGCTGAAATCCAGTCAGAACAAATGCTCTGGGCCTCGTTACAAGTCCAGCGGGAACCCTGTCAGTGCTACCGGTGGTTGCCGCCTGACGTGCAATATTTACGGCACCTGGCTTGCCAGAAGCACTGGGGGATTACGACCCTGGCGTTCCAGGAAGTGAGGCGCTGGTAAATGTTAATCCCCATTCCCATTTGAGTCCCATTGGACTCAATGCGAATGGGGATCATGGCAGCACCATTAATAACGGTGCCGTGAAACTCTGCGGGCGGGTGCCGTTACGCCCGCCATGTCTGAACGTGGCGCGGCCGGATGGCACTCGCCTGCTAAGTCTTACTATGCCGGTCCGGTAACAACCTTTGTTACCAGACCAGCATGGTCGTAATAAGGCCCTCTGTCTTGAGGGAGACTGCCAGCCACACCTGTGCGATGAAAGACCCTCATGGATGTAGACATCTTTAAATTGGAAGAGATGCAACAGAAACATGTCTCCTCATGCAGCACAGACAATGCCTGAAGGCTGACGACTGACCATCAGGATCAATAGCGGAGTGGCCAGTACATCCTTATGCCCCCCACAGTATTGCCTGGACCCTTGTTCAAATCCAGGCATTCTGGATGATACCGTTGTCGGCCTCGGGTCAATAAAACAGTGCCATTGAGTAGCAATACAGAAGCAGTTGTTTTTCTTCAGTGATAGGAGAGAACACACATCTGAGGAAGCAAGGGATGCATTAAACTGAGTTATTATGATAATGTATTAAATGACTGATGCTGCCCTGCCCTCCCCAACCACACCACCATTGCTGCACCACACCAGGTACTCCGGAAGACTTCAGTGTTCCTGGAAGCTGCCTCAAAGCGCTAGAAATAAATAAAAAGCTAACATTACGGCCCATGTCTACAGTAAGCACTCTGTGTTCACAGGGCCAGCATAAGGGCATCACTTAACACTATGATTAAAGCTCGTGGGCAGGAGAGTGTTTGAAGCATTAAGAGGTGTCCCTTATGGAGTTGGTCATGTAGCACCGAGTTTTGCACGCCGTTGGCACGTGTGCAAATGATGCATCATAGGCAGAAGAGCTGTGTATGCTTTAATAGGGAAACATTTGTGTCAGTGTTCACTACAAGGGTGATCTACAGCTCTGACATAGAAGGGAGCTTGGAGATATTCTACACAGCACATAATGGAAGCATTGCTGAGGTGAGGGAAGAGGATCAAACACAGCCCAGAGGGAGGCTCGCTTTTTTCAAAGTCGAGTATTTCATTCTAACAATGTTGTGGTTGTGAAGTGTGTACAGCATGATGCTGCATAAGCCTAAGCACAGCACTACTGTTCACCAAGCATCAGTTTAGGGGTGTCATTGAGTACCTACATTGCATGGTAGTATGTTGTGCAACATTTGGATATGGTCATATCCTTGCTCATGGGCAGTGTGCTTGATGTCCAGTTCCGCACTGTGGATAAAGTGGAGAGGCGCGGCTAGTTTGCTATTAGGGGTAAAATCGGGGGCTATTAGGGTATATCGCCTGCGGGCTGATATTACAAATGCCAATGAAAAGTACAGTATGGCCAAAGAGAACGTTTGAAAATTAGAACCTGCCATTGCGGCTACCCTTCAAAGAAAGTGCATGGTGAGCAGGGACCCTCAAGCTTTCCTTGACCATGCTGTTGCAATATTGTACAGGTCAGAGACATGAGAGTGAATCCCCCAGGTCATTTCAGGGACCTAGACAGAACATTGAGAAAGAGTTACACCATTTGATCGAGCATTAGAAAATGGATGAATCGGGCAGCACTGACGCAAATCCTTAGCAAATAAATAATTTGCAGAATAGAGCTAAGGTGATATGTGGCATGAAAACAACTCACATTTAAACCATAGGAAAGGAGAGATCACATGTAATAGAGACTGTCTGTAAGAAATGCTTTTTAGTTAAGCCTCCACTAACACAGCACAGTAGGAACAAAACCAAAGGCCTGCATGAGGAAGGACAGATACAACCATAATGTGTAAAGGGGGTGCATGGCTCCACGAGAGGCTTAATAACCAGTGCCACATAACCCTAAAGTTATTCCGTCAGATGCAATGGAAGCATGCAACGTTTTCTGTAACCTGCTTCATGCACAAAGACAACAAGTCTGATAACCTTCTATACCGTGTTACCATGCGTGTCCTGTTTTCTTGACCACTGATCCACCCCGATACAATGCGTTGGTGAATGCATGTAGCTGAACTTCTTTGAACTAGAATGTTAAGAGAATTCATAATGTAATGAACCTCCAACATATTTAATAAGGTGGGGCTGAGTTTGAGAAACATAAAAGCTGCTGAATGTATTGTCACACAGTGAGGTGAGAAATGATGAACCTCTTACGCCATTGCTAGACACAGAAAACAAGGATTTGTTTGTCTATTTGACTGAAGCTATTACGGCATTGAGATCTTAAATTGAACACTAATGTAACGGTTTCGTTTATTTTAAATAAATATGTATTGAAGAGCTATGTGTGTGTACTGGCATGTGTGTACTGGCATTTCCTTCAGAGCTCAAGACCCATCATGAACTCTTACCATTGTAATATTAATAAACATCATTGACATAAATTACAGTTTTGCTAATTGTTTACATACAGCAGTATGAGAATCCATACGTTTCAAGGAAATCAATGTGTTCAATCTGACGTGCTATGATACAGCACCCTGGTGTGAGGCCTTGGTCTCTGTGAATGGGTCAACCTCTTGTTTTCTGTTCCCACACCAGCATCCTCTAGAATGGTTGTCACAGAGAGAAGGGTGTTACCTGCCCTTACAAAGGAACACAGAGAGGCACCCCACCAGGCTACCTTCCGGCGAGTAGGGCAGGGTCCAGCCAGATGAACTGGGTGCTCAGGGCTCACACGTGTGCAATATCAATTTAATGTGATTGATTGATTGATATTTTATTTCTATCGCGCTCATACACAAGTGTTTCAGAGCGCGACAAGGCAAGGGAAAGGGAACAGGGGAGAACAAAAACAACAATCTTACTAGGCCCAGTGACATTGAGAACGTGCAAGTGCAGGGTAGAGGGAGAAGGGGGAGAAGTGCATGGAAGCGAGAACAAAAGGAGAGTGCGGAGCGAGAAGGAAAAACAAAAATAATAATAAAATAATAAATAAAAAGGCAACAAACAATGGGAGTGCAGCCAGCAAGTGGCAAGTGCTGGGTTTATGGCAGCAGGCCGTGTAGGTCTGAAAGTGCAGGAAGAAAAGGGGAGGGCTGTATGGGTACAGATACAGACCCCAGTGAAGGGGGTGGCCTGGAGGCAGTGCGTGAGGGTGGCAAGATGAGCAGGTACCTGGGCCCAGACGACAGAGGGTGGCCAGGTGCATGGTGCCGAGGGAGAGTAGAATCATCAGGGGACAGGGGAGGAGAAGGCAGAAGCAAAGAGGAATGTTTTGAGGTGCTTCCGGAACCGGAGATGGTTCTCCTCAGTCCCAATGTAGATGGGATAACTTTGAGAGATGCTGGCCATCATACCCAAACTTGGTTCTATGTCATTATCTCAAATATTAAAGGTCACACCAAAAAAGGCCAATCTTTTTCGGCCGACTATGGACGGCGTTTAATGTTCGAAATACTTGAATTCCTCCGCCTTTGCCCTTTGAAATCAAGGGTTTCATCCCCGAATCTCCCTCCAACCTCTCCCCCACCCCAACCCTGCCTCACACTCAAACACACCTTTTCCTCAGCACCCCCTTACATACAGAAATACTCAGAACCACACACACGCAAACACACTCCTTCCCCCCAGGCCCCTCCCCACCATATACACTGTCCTTTTTCATAGACACATGCAAACACACACTCACCTGTAACAAGTCTTCCCCTGCCCATCTCGGTCAGCCTGTCAGGCCCTGCGTGCACTCATGTGCGGCAGGGGCGTGACAGTATCGATTTAGAAAGACCACTCTGAGCGTTCTCAGAGCAGTTTTTATAAATCGTTTTTATTTTAATCATTATTTATTAAAAGGTCTTTTGACCTAGAACGCCAAACTCAGGCATCACTTATATTTACAGCTTTACATGCTACCAGGACAACATCTCCTTAGTTATGTCGTTTTTGGACAGGGGTGCATATTTTAAAAGCAGCCCCATTATTCTGGATACTTGGTTGTTACTGCAGCTGTCAAGTGGGCACCTGTGTCCTGTGCAGGCATCATGAAGCAAGACACAGACAACCGATTCAAAGTTCAAAATCAGATGGTTTATTAAATCAAATGTCAGAAAGGTTGAAGACCTAATTTGCCCTGTGCTGAGGTGGGATTGCCCTACCTCAACAAATCTAAGGAAAGTCTGAGTCAAAGAGTTCAACTTAAAAGTCTGTCTCTGTCCAAAACCTATCCTTGTACAATGTGTAGGGATGTCACTAATCAAAGAAATAGTGATCAAAACAAAGTCCAGCGTCTCTTTCAGCTCTTAGCTGCCTTTTTAGCTCCCCTTCCAAAAGTTCCAGAAAATTCCATAAATCCTTGAGGTTCTCTACCCCAAGTTCAAGACAACACAGTTCCACAAAATCCTTGGGGTTCCCATACCTAGGTTCAAGGCAACACAGTTCAAAAGAAAATGGTCTTGAGGTTCTGTCCTCAAGACAAGATTTGCAGTTCATCAAGTCTCTGGGTTCCCTTCAACAAGACTTCAACGTAGCAACTTGTACTTGTCTCAGTCCCTCAATGTTTGACACAACTCCAGGTAACCTTGACCCTCCTTCTTCACTTACAATGCTCCTTCTTCGATTGTTTCACAATGTCTCTGGCTTTCACAATTTTAGTGCTCCCTGGTCTAGGGGCAGTTGTCAGGCCACGCAGTCCACCCATCTGAGGTTGCGGAACCAGGAACCCTAGGCTCTTCAGCCCACACAGGTTCTTCTGTATTTGCCCCTGTGTATGGGTTCACATTCACTTAACTTCTCCTTGTCTGCCTCTTGGCTTTATGTGCAATTTCACACTCTCCTCCTTTCTCCCGGTTAGCCTCCTAGCTTTGCCATAACGTGTCTCAAATCTCATGCCATTCTTAGGCCTTGCCGCACTGTATCTATTAATAAAGTTCTGATAAACAGATTTCCCTTTCAGAGATGAAATTACCTGCATCATTTTATTACTTAATAAAAATAAAATAAAAAAGGGCACAGCAGCAATGAGTAGACTCAAATTCCAGTTTTACACATGCCTGCCTGGCTTTTATTCCCCTGTCCATACTCTGGGAATTCTAGAACTGAGGCCCTGCTTAAGCCAGCTTTCCAGCACTGGAAAGTGGTTTGGCAGGCAGAGGCCTGCTAGGGGTTCTGTGGTGTCTGCACAGCCACATGGATGATATGGGGGTTCCCTGTCAGTCATGACATCTTGGGGGGATCCCCCTGAAAGAAGTTGCTTTTCTTCTCACACGACCACCCAGGGGGTCTGGTGTGCCTCTCCGGTCCTGTCATTAGCTAGGCAGGACTGGACTGAGGGCACAGTTTCCATCTCGGAATCCACACTGGGATTACAGAAATGAACTGACAGCTGTCAGAATCCCAGCCATATCGAAGTGGCCACCAGGTTTATCAGGAAGTAAGTCTGTTAGGAAGCTCCTGGGGCCCGGGTGAACAGAATTCTCGAGCTCTTGTCTGTGAACTGGTAAGGGCTTCTGCTTTGTATCAGTTCCTGCTTTTGAATTAGGCCAGGGACATTGCTCTGTGCCTAGTCCCCTTTGAAGAGTGGTTCAGGACCTCCTCCCGGCACCTGCTCCTGTGCCTACCTCAACAGACGTGCCAGAGTAGGACAATCCCTCTGTTCCTGGCAAAGATGAACCTGAACTGGGCCTCGAGCTGGAGACAATTCCTTCAGCTCTGGCAGGCCCTTCAGGTCTGAGGCATCCCTGTTTTCCATCTCAGGTATCTCCTCTACACTGGTAGTGAACTCCATAGTCACTTCAGTTGTGGCTATGTCCTCTCTCACGAGGTCTGGACTGGGATGCCGGTGAGACCAGTCTCTCGCACTCTCCAGCTGAAGTAGCCTCAGGGCCTCGGCCCTCAAGTGCTTCCTCCTGTTCTGCATTCTGAGGTTGCGCTCTAAGTGCTGCTTCGACTATGGCTGGGTTGGGAAGGTCATTTCATAATAAACACCCTATTGGAATGGAGTTCTTGAATGCAGCGCTTTGCAGGAAGGTGTTATACTTCCAACTAAACTCTAGCATTGCTAAGGGACAGTCAGTCAGACCATCAAACCCTCTTGCCAGTTATTTTGGTCCTGGAATGCACTGCCTTTCCTTCACCTATTGTCACCTGACAGCTGTGATACTTACAGCAGTATCACACAAAGCAGGAGACACTTCCCCATTTATGGACACACTGTCCAGAAATATCTGAGCATTGACAGGTACGGGAGCACCCTCAAGGGGCCTGCTACCATGGCCACCCAGAATGAGGGAATTCTCGACCACTCCCTGGCATAGTGGGATTTCATCTGATTAGATGCCAACATTAACTATGGTCTCCTCTTTCACAAATCCAACAGTTACCATTGCTTGCCTTTGTCTACCCCTAAAAGTGAGACCTTCCTTTCTCTGTGTCACATCCCTACACAGACAACAACTTCTGAGTGTCGAGGGTGCAGGCACCAAAGTGCCACCGGGGACCTCACTCTTCTTGTCTGTGGGGGCTAACAAACCATGGGATTTGGATTTCCCTTCATGTTTTTGATGGACTTTCTTTGAGGAAGGATCAGAACCTCTGTCCTTTCCCTCCTTGTGAATGTTATCCGTTCTGTTGTCATCTGACTTAGATGAATTAGCCTGTGCCTTTTTCTGGACTCAAGTACTCACATACCTATCAGCAGCCTTGGCAAGCTCCCTAGGGTTTGTGATATTCCTGTCGATCAAATAATGGTGTAACTCCATCTGACATTTTTCAAGGATACTCTCACATGCAATCAAATTGAAAATGCCCTGGAATGTGTCACCTTTGTTACCTGTAACCAATCCATTCAGATATTTTAGAGGTAGGTCCTCCTTTCTTGGTGAGCTCCCTGAAGCTCATGAGGTACTGCTTGGGGGTCTTGCTGAACTTCCTGATGATGGAAGCCTTCATTTTCTTATTAATGGGCCTCTCCTTATGAGCAATCTGAATAATACATCAGTACCAGCCGGCAGTACACGGTTTATAGGGGCTGCACTGCACAACTCTTCTTCCACATCCTGCATGTGGAGGGTGATTTCCAGTCCCTCAAACCAATCAATTATTTCCTTCCCCACCTCATAAACAGGAATTAAGTCCTTGGAGAAGTGGGCATCGGCTTCCCTTTGGTGCCACCAATGGAGGTACTCCCTTCCTCATCGGAAGACATCCTTTCCTTTGCTACTCTATCTCCATCTTTCGTAGGAGCGCAATGTCTGGCTGTTCCCTCTGTTTCTGTGTCTCCAGAGCAGCTGTATCCCTCTTGCTGTTCCCTCTGGTTCCGTACCACTAAGGCCCACTTCTTTTCCTCATTGAAGAGTTCCCTATTGATTAAATACGCTCCAGGTTGGCTAATCGTGGATTTAACAGAAACCCTTGTCCATGCTGAAGTTTGGTACCTGGCTTAGGCCTAGGACCTGAGGGAGCTCTGTGACCTCTGGGAGACCATGCTACCTGCTCTCTGGGGGAAATGGTGGGAAGCGCTATCACTGTCACCCTCCACATCCACTTCTTTGTCCTCCAGAGACATGGGGTCTGGAGCTAGAGACTCAGCACTGCTGCTGGCCTCTGGGGAAACTTCCACAAGAAAGACCCCTAGCTTGGCAAAGCTCCTGAAGCTTACCTAATGACAATGTGGCTGCAGAGCTCATATCAAGTTCTATTGTGAACTTAAAAAATGTGCCTTGTCAGTGAACCTAAGCGCTAAATGTACACTCTTATTTTGGCTGACTAGGCTGTAAGCACAGTCTGTTCCAATTCCCAACCGCTGCCCACCAATGTGACACATTCTATTCTACTCTGCTGGAATACAAGGATGAGCAGAGACCAGGTACTGTTCCCACTGAGAATGAGGGAATTTTCAGGCAACTCCTTGGCCTTGTGGGACTTCATCTGTTAAGATGCCAACTCTGACCGTGGACTCCTTTTCAAGAGGACCATCATTCTCACAAAATCCTGTTTGGGCTTCCCCTTGCAGGCAGAATCCTCCTCCCTACCTGTCAAATCTCCACACTGGAAACTACCGCTGGTTGTGTAGGGTGTGGGACCCTCAGTGCTAGAGGTGCCCAAACTCTGCTTTCTTGTGGGAGTTGACCTCCCATGGTTCTGGGATTTCCCTTAGATTTGTGGGAACCTTTCTTGGATAGAGGTTCAGAACCTCTGGCCTTTCCCTCCGTGTGCTTATTATAATCAGTTGTCTCTGATTTGGGTGCATATGCCTTAGTCTTCTTGTGGACCCGAGTATTCACATACCTACCTGCAGCCTTCCCAGGCTCTACAGGCTTGATGTCACTCATGTCCCCTAAATGCTGATGTAACACCATCTCTCAATCTTTAAGTGTATTCTCACAGGAGTCCAAGTTAGTATTGCCCTGAGTTCTGTCAGTTCTGTCACCTCTGGCCATCCACAGCATGACTCTAAGGCCTGATATGTAAACGCCTCAAGAGCTTTACTCCCCACCTCAGACGGTTGGACTAGAAAAGATGGGTCCTTGCTCTGGGGCTCTCGAACATGGGGAAGGCTGGCGCACCACACAACTGCAGTGGTCCTCGCACATGGTGAGGGCCTGGGTACCACTGTGGCTGGCAGAGAGACCAGTCCTGTTCCAGCAGCAGATCACCCCATTGGTTCCTGGAGATGGTAAGAGGACAAAGCGTGCTTCTGCCTTTGCAACCTCTGCATTCACACCACAACTGGAGGAATTTAGAAAGGACTGCTTTCTCGGAAGGGTCCAACAAAATGTTCAGGATGGTTCAAGATTAGTCCAGATGATTAGAAGAAGTGTTGGGAAACCCCTTTGTTTATAAGCAAAAGTCTCCAGATGATTGGACTAAAGTTAGTTACTTTAGGGTCCAATCCCTGCTCTTGGACTGTGTGGACTTTGCCCTTATGAAGTCACACCCAAAGTGCTTTGACCAGAGAAAGTGGAGGGGAAAGGAAAGAGAAATTGCAGAGCTAATGAATATGGCAGAACCCTCCAAAAATTGTGCAGACCCTTCTCTGGCTACTAGCCTAGCCCCTTTCCTTCTCAATAGGATCAAAGGCCTTTTGAAATGTAACCTCCTGGTGTGAGGCCTGGCTCTCCGTGAATCGGTGTGCCTCTTGGTTTCTGATCGCAGGCCAGTGTCCTGTGGAGTGGCTGACCAGGGGGAAATGGTGTTACCTTCCCTTACAAAGGAACAAAGAGAAGCAATCCCCAAGGCTCCAGTCTTGTCAGTGTACTTGGGTGGGCCTTGCCTGGGAGGAATATACATACTCCTTCCACCACTAAACTGGGACTACAGCGCTCACACATGTGCAAAATCAAATTTGATGTGTCTATAATAATTATGAGAATACCATCCACCAGACCCTTACTCAGGTATGGCTTATGTTCAAAGATTATTCTGCCACCAGCAGGTAGATCCATAATAATAGGGTTTTTGGGACAGGGCCAAATATTTTAGATTTCGCTGCAGCTTTAAAGAGGGCACCTGTGTCCTTGGAACCTGCTCTGTAGCATTGGTAGAGAAGGCGCTGCACATCAGGATACTGATGCAGCATGGCACAGATACACACTATGCATTTGGCATGGAACCTATGAAAGGGGGATCTGATCAGCAATTACCCTTTCAGGGATGGAATTTACAGCTTCATTTTATTATTTAATACAAATCAAAAAAGCCTGGGTGTTCACACCCTTGCCAAATGGCAATTCATCTCAGTTCTGTTACCTATATGTGTAACGTAGAAAGAGTGATGTTAGAAACTGGAGATCATTACATGCACAGAAATTATTCATAGAAATGACAGCCTGATGAATACAGACCACTTTAAAGAAGAAAAACTAAGCTATTCCAAACAAGATGTAGAGAAATAGTTGGTTGCCAAAAATGTTGTAGTTGAACCATCTGAGGCATCCTGGCTATCTGCATAAAGTCCCACTTATGATAATTAATAAGGCATTCCTCTTTATATTAAGTGAAAATGCTATGATAAACAGTTTGCATGGAACATGCATTGTGCACGTTTTAGCACTCTAAAAAGCAGGAAAGGTTCTATCATGCATGCTTGCTATATGACTAGCTCTACCCTACACCTAATGACCTTTCAGGGGTACAGGCCTGCCATGATCTCTGACTTTTTAAATGAACCTTCTTTGCGTAATTAACCCTCGCTATATAGCCCTCAACTCGCTTCTTTCCCAAATTCACAGTCCCAGAGATACAGCACCCAGCTAGCTTTTTGTAACCATCCGGGATAATGTCGCCTGACCCACTTCCTCCTACCCTGGGATACAGTGCCCCTTTCATGTGTATAGAATCTATCTTCCTTATTGTACAGGCGCGGTATAAATTACTTATCATATCATATCATTATTACTAGTAAGTGGCATAGAACTCCTACACTTCCCCTACAAGGGGATGCATTGCCTAGCTCATCTAAAAGGGAGATTAAGATCCAATCACATGTTATCAGTTTAGTCACTTCAGGATTGTCGGCCTGTGCAACCACTCAGGCTTATCAGCACATTAAGCATTGGTTGCCTGACCACCCTGCCATGTTTACACAGGACAATTACAGCATCTTTCTCTGTCTGTCTGCTTTGTCTGTCCATGTTCAAGCATCTCTGCTTTCTTCTTGGGAGTCTGGATCTCTCACTACACCTACTTGTGAATCGATGGCCCCTGGAGAACTGCTTCATCTTCCATGCCTTTTTCTGTACTTATATACTGGATTTACAAAACAATGTCAGAGATCTCTAGGAGCTGGCTCTGTCCAGACCAGACTACTGTACCAACATCTCAATGGGAGCGTCTAAAGGCACCTTGAAATACTCACAGCTAGTCCACCTCATTAGTCGTAACCCACCTCATTAGTCATAATGTAGGCAATATCAGAAGCGTAAACAATGGCATAATACACTCTTGGAAAGTAACTGACTCTGCCCAATTCCAACCAGGCTTTCAGGAGGTGCAAGCCTAAAATAAACTCTCCATATTTGAATATTACCCACCTCAACGACACCCATTTTATCATCCTCATAAGAAAGAAATTAAACCTATTGCACAATTGCCATGCAAGTAACTGTGATCAAAATGTACATTGCTGTCATGAAATCCCTCAATGTTTCAATTCAACAATACCTATAACATTCACTTAATCAAATTGGGGTTGCTGTTGGTACTCTTGTTCAGAGAGGAATTGCCATAGCATTTTGGACAAAGACTGATATGCAAATGGATATTTCCCATCTGTGAAAGGTACATTGAGCAAAAAGCGTATGCAGCAAACTCATCTCAGAACAGGTTATCATGCCATGTTCTTTCTGGAGAGGAGTGCCTGCTAACTCTTTTGCAATATTTGCAAGGAACTTGGGGTTGGTCACCCTGAGTTACCTGGGAGCAAACAGACGTGGACTCCCTGCTCACTGTGCTCAGATAGGTACAGCTTCACCTCACTGATGAGGCCCAATAAGGTTGAAACACGTGTATGGGGTTGCTGTTGGTACTCTTGTTCAGAGAGGAATTATAGCAATTCGGTGCTGGACTGCCATGTGGGCGGGACAAAGACTGATATGCAGATGGATATTTCCCATCTGTGAAAGGTAGAGTAAGCAAAAAGCGTGTGCTACAAACTCTCATCTCAGAACAGGTTATCATGCTATGTTCTTTCTCGAGAGGAGCGCCTGCTACCTTTTTTGAATCAAATTAATGAAAGACTGAGCTCTCCCTTCCAAGATTTGGACTGGAACTGCAGATGTGCACGCAGAGCTGAGGAGTAGGTGCATTAGCCTACTGAGTTATATTATTGCAGAGTTAAAAGGGATGTCTCATCTGGATATGATCAGATGCTCCTTCATTTTCCCCTTGCTAAATTCTTATCCAGACCCATTTGTGCAGTCTTTCTTCCATTGACGTTTATGTTAAACTATTTCTCTCTGGGAATGCCCACCCTAATGTGGAACCTCCATCAATAGCCCCTAGAGATGTAGGACCTGTCAAGGAGATTCAGGTAGTTTGCATCTGTAAAATAGTGGTTGAAGGTCAAAAAAATGTGCGTCCTTTCGAGATTCTGGAATGACTTTTTACCACTTTTTACAATGTTTGCCAACCGCTACACATTGCCAATGCGATTGGGCTATAGCGTCACATCCCTCTAGGGGCGTGGTTTGCTTGCTTAGGCTGAGAGGCAGCTCACACATTGACATTCCTTTTTGAAGAAAGCGAACCGTACTGTTCTAAGAGCAATGCTTTGAAGTGCTGTGTCCTGTGCTTGTTTGATTTACATGCACAGTCAGCCTTCTGCAATCAGAAATATTGACTTAAAGTAAATGGGTTTACATTCTTGCTTGTGGGAACATTACACTTAATTGAGCTCACGCTTTTGAGACCACGCACGTAGGGACACAACTAACAAGTCAAATGTGCGTGTCTGCTCAATTGTGTTGAAATGTATTCAGCACATTGTGATTTCTATTGACCTAGATGACAGAGGAGATCACTTTTTCCAAATCCCCTCAACGATTTTGTTTGCTCTTGCAGTTCGTTGATTTTACATACAGTTCATTATTTTGTTTCTTAAATAACATACATACGTGAGTTATTTATTCGGATGCCCAATAATTCCTTCACACTTCTAAAATACAAATACGTGCATTTAATTTCCCGCAAGCACAGTGCAATTTTTTTAAAAAGGAGATAAGCTAAGTAAAAATGTTGCGAGGTGTAATAGAAACAGAATAATCGTTTTTTTTTATTTTTCTCAATATGACCTTAACTTGTGCTTTATCTTACTGGTCCTAGAATCCACTTTGTTTATGTAATGATCTAATCCAAGTGCAAATATACTCAAGACTATCATTGAATTGACTTTCTATCAGAGAACTATCCTCTTCAATAGAGGTTTGTTTCAGTATACAATTACTTCGATAATACCATAATTGGCAATGGCTTGAAGCAAGATATAAATACATTTCAGATTAGAAATGCCTGTTTCAAACACCTAGAACTTCCTAAAAAGAAGACATTTAAAATCTAGTGCCAGGGTCTGTTTCTAAACACATTCCCTAAAATGGAGAAAAAAAATGCCTTCTTTTTCTAACTTGCCAGACAGGTTGAATAGATTTCCCCAGCATCCAACCTCAAGGGCACGGCACAAGTTAGACGTTGTTCCAGAACCTTGATATTGCACTTGTCTAGGCTCTGGAACGTGTACCCCACCATTTTCCGGGAAGTTCTTCCGGCAGCAATTGGGCATATATTAGTTGTGTCACAACATAACCAGCGTTGGAAGTTTAAAGTGATCCAAGTAGGTCAGAAAGACAACTTCAAGCTTCCCTGCTTTATTCCTGGAGTCTGGACCGCTTACTCCACCTCCTTGTTTATTTCTGGCTCCTGTAGAACTGCTTCATCTTTCCTTTCTTTTTCTGGACGTGTCTATTGGACGTACAAAACAAGGTGGGGGTGGTTCTGTCCAAACTGGGCTGCTGTAACAACATCTAAATGAGAGCTTCTGAATGCAGCTTGATACACTCACAGCTAGTCCAAAAACAGGGCAGCGTGGATGCTCCCAAGGATAAACCTGAAGGGCTCCAATGTCTGTCTCTTGAAGGCAGTTTATCATTAAACACCCAGTGTGTGGCTAGTGAGCGACTTGCAACACCGGCCCTTCCTACATCTGTAAGGCGCTCAGTTCACACACTCTATCATAAAACCAAGAATCAACTGACAAGGGTCTCCTTGGAGTGCCAAGAAAACAACAGCACTGCAAAGTGAGCGATATCAAACGAAAATGCTCTATGCGTCAGGAAAAAGTCCAAAACTATTTTTCTTGTGAAGGCTCCTTGCAGACAAGAGCTAGACCCATCTGAAGAGCTCCCATGGCATTTTTGATTAAGGATTCTCCCCCCAAAAACATATTCAGGATCTTGCTGGCATTGTCCTTGTTGCCATTGCTAGCCCCAGCTGTCCATCTCCCATGATCTGGGGTTCCACCCCCCAAATGCCTATCATCCGTAACACCTCTAGCACTACCTGAAAGACTCCAAGTAAAACCTATGCAGCTTCCATCCAACACTGGGAATGGTGAGCCATGAGAATCCTATCAACAAAACATAGCCATCAGGATGCTCCCTTTCACCTGTTTAATCAGCAAAAGTCATCCCCACTGATCCTTGACAATGGATTTCATTGCGCATAACCCCCTGAACCTTAACTATGTAGAGTAGTCAGATTTCTTTAGGAGTCTGGCCTCTGTGATTATTGGGAGTTGTGTGAGTTCCACCTCAGCTAAATCCTCCTTCCAATGTATATCCTCCTAATCCTACCCTCTTTTCTAGAGTACTGAGGATTGTATTTCTCTCTGCATATAGCGTGGTACAATACTCCTAATAAATAATAGGCTTTTAACTAGGATAAATCGGATTTGTTTTTCCATAAGCACAATTTTGATTCTTGGTGGAAAGATGCCTTCTGATAGGTTATTTCACTCTGGTTGGTGGTTTGCCCTAACTCCTGCAAGTCTCCATAACCCCAGCTCTTGCTAAGGTCTTGCAGTAATCTTTAGTGCAGACAGAACTCTTACGTCTCCCTGTAGCTGCATTCTGCACTCCGGCATCTCCTTAGCAGCTCTGGTACTGCACTGGCCTGAAACAGTCTCTACACTGTGGTTGTCACATCTGGTATGGGTCAGGCTGTGGGGTTCCTTGGCCATGCGCATTTCAATTGTAATTCATCTGTCCCTCTTCCCCTGAGTAGGAGGCTGGTCAATGGCTTCTTAGCAATGAGACCCACTAGAATATGGGCTTCTAGAGCTTACATTACACAGTATATCATTGTGGTTCTCACCCTCCCCGATGGGCAACGTCTGTAAAGGTCCACCTTGAAGTGCAAGACCTTTCAAGAAGTGTCACCCTGTGTCTGATGTTTCTTTTTTTGCCCCTCTTCTATCAGCACCTTCTTCCCAGTGATTTCTTTAATGCTGGGTCATCCTTCCCCAGAATGTATATATAAGTGAGACATATGTTTTTGATGAGGAGGCAATTGTATGTCACCTTTCTCTCAGTCTTTCAATTCTAGGTCTTCAACCACGTTTGCCAGGCTAGTGCAATGAAAGGAACTTCAAAGGGGACTCTCAGGCTCCTACTCTGTACTGCCTCGAACAAGCTTACAGGTCTGACAACAAGGCCCTGGAGTAGACCAGCCGTCCACGAGTGAAGTTTTCCTCCCATGCCTTAGGACGGTATCATGAACAGGGGTGTTGCTAGGTCTGGAAAAGACCCGGGGATACGCTATTGTCAGAACTGTCGGGACTTTGGGCTAACTAGCCTTTTGGTTGTAGCTCCTGAGATTTTATCCAGGGCTACAACCAAAAGATCAGGGGCTATAGCCCCCTTACCCCCCCCCTAGCAACGCCTCTGATCATGAATCCAACTTCATCACACTGGCAAATGGTGGCAGCACTTGAGCATTTGATGCAAAATGGCTGGACTACGATATGACTAAAACGGACATTCAAACTTTGCTCGATTTGCTCAGCGCTAATGACCTTATCAGTAGGAAGTAGCTCTACTATTTTGGCTTCACAATCTCACAGGGCACGGCCACCGCAGCTGTATGAGACATTCTCTATTACTTTTCCTGGCCATAGAACAGAGGCCATAGGCACACCCTGTCCACAATGTACTCTTCACAGCCCCATAAGGGCTCATAAGCACTTCCTAAATAGTTCATTGTTGAACTAGAGGTTAGAACTCTCATTCAGATATAGGTGCTGGGTGTGAGTCTCATCACTGGTGCTCTCCAATTTTTTGTTAAGCCTTTCAATGGGGTTCAGTACAGGAAGGCTCTACATGTAAAATATAGCGTACAAATATAAATCCTTAAAAGCTGACACGCATATTCAGGCGGGGAACTGGTAATGATGCTGGTTCAACACATATGGCTGATATTTTTAATCTCCAGGGTGGCCTGCTCTTAGGTGATCTCTTTTCTGTCATACTTTGCGGAGCTGCGTCAATCTTCTTAAAACCACTTTTCGTTCCTTGTTAACAATACCAAGTATTAGGTAATGTTTATTCACTGATTTAAAAAAACAAAATCCCCTATTGCAAAATTGTTCTCTTTTTTTAGCGTGACGGCAATGTTCGCCAGTAGACTGTAAATGCGTCCGGTAGGCATGTCTATGTAATTGAATGTGGTTTTGAATTTTTTCTTTTTAATAACCTGCCACAATGCAGCATAACAATCGATGTTCTTTCCTTTTTGTCCGTGTGCATTATATCTTCTTATTTTATTCATGTATCACTGTGGTAATCACTCAGGCCCTGCCTGCCTCCAATAGTCACACTGACGAAACATATCGAGGCACTGATCTTGAGCCCTTGCTCCATAAAACATTGTAGCTTTGAGCCCATATACAGTTTCCCTGCAGTGATTTCCTGAGACAGTGATCCCTGCATACGCAAAGGGAAATCAAGTTCTGTTGAAATTATGCAAGGAAGTGCATAATTGCAGCCACTGGGAAGGCGAGCTCTGTCCCGGGGTGTTTCCAGTCATGAAGGTCACTTGGCAGCTACCAAACAACACCCATACTGAGCAGTGAGTGAATGGTGGCTTGTACGTTGGCCATGGGGACTGCATTCCAATCTGAATGGTAAAACATCAAGGCGGCCAGAAAGATTGGATAATCATGGCCGACTGGCCCGTGCATTTGCACTTCCAGTGGAAGATACTGTACAGAACGTGGGAATTGGTTATCTGGGAGGTGTGACCACCGGCCACCACCTACATAGCCTTGATGTCTGTGTTAAAATGTAGGATGACAGTATGGTGAGAGTGTGAAGATTGGTGGTAGTTTTGACCAAACCTTACCAAATGAATGCTGTTATAAGCCAGTTTCTACTACATACAGATTCTGGCACATGCCCCCTCTTCTTCTGCTTGGAGCAAGTATGATAGAAAATGTGAATTTAGTTTATAAATAGTTTCTGCAGCACGCAATTGTCCTTTTTAAATGAACCCTGATCTTGTGGTTACCTGTCCACTGCCAGGCTTGAAAGAAGCGGCCTAGTTTTGAGCATAGTCATCAAGGCCACTGTGTGCCAAGGAGATAGGAGTATAATATCGTAATCTTTGCTCATTGGTCCCAGTTTCACTGAAAGCATTGGCCACGACCCCTTTGTTAACTACTGTAGAGTATTTTTCTGTATTTCATAGATGTAGGACAAGAGAGAATCTTGACTGGGTTTGTCATAATTAAGGGCTTGCTAACAGCTCATGAAATTATTTGCCTTCACTCACATAACATTGCAAATATTTATTTATTTTGTTTTCTTAAATATGCAAATAATTGAAAGGCTGCAAAGTAAATATGTATGCCTCACATTTTAAATATTTTAAGTGTATTGGTTTCATTTTGGGATATTGCTACCATTCTTGTTCAGAAATGTAAAAAAAATGTTTTGGGCTAGAAAAGTAATTGTGGGCATTTTTGGAGAGTATTTAATTTAGCTCCTTTGCTGCTCCTTTTTCAAAGTCAAACATCCAACATCCACACTACCAATCCTCTAATTCTGATGTGCATACAAACATATGAAATTGTATGAACTTAGTATTCAAGTAGGTGCTGGGCAGCATCTTAGGGATGGCACCCAGTACCTAAGCTGAAGGGCAATAGATGATGTGATATTTTGAATACGGTTCAATATTCACACATGGGCAATAAGGAGAGAGTGGAGTTGTATGCTTGGCTTTCCATGATAGGGGGATATGTGTAGCAGGTGGCGTGCAGAGATGCTGGGCAAGAAAGCATGGCGAATGGCACACCATGGGCTGTCCAACCTTACAAATATCCATGACAAGTACTGTATGATGTCAATATCTGTAGTATGATGTGATTACTTGACCCTATGAAGGCAATACCTGTTAGCCCGCTCAGGAGTAAAGGGCGCGACTGTTTCTGCTGTTCGGCTGGGTCCTTCTCTATTGCTGCACTATTGCTGCACTTTGTTTCCATGATCCCCTGAACTTTCCACCTTATCAGGAAGAAGCCGCTCCGACTCGCGTGAGTCTGTCAGCAGGAGCTGGCAGCAGTTTGAAGCGAGCGGCTCATCATTTGGAATCCCCGCGTGACATCCGTCACGTGACTACTTTGGCCACACCTCCAGGAAGTTCTCCTGCATAAAAGCAGAACAGCGCGACCCTTGCGGCGTGAAGCCCGCTCAGGAGTAAAGGGCGCGAATGTTTCTGCTGTTCGGCTGGGTCCTTCTCTATTGCTGCACTTTGTTTCCATGATCCCATGAACTTTCCACCTTATCAGGAAGAAGCCGCTCCGACTCGCGTGAGTCTGTCAGCAGGAGCTGGCAGCAGTTTGAAGCGAGCGGCTCATCATTTGGAATCCCCGCGTGACATCCGTCACGTGACTACTTTGGCCACACCTCCAGGAAGTTCTCCTGCATAAAAGCAGAACAGCGCGACCCTTGCGGCGTGAAGCCCACTCAGGAGTAAAGGGCGCGACTGTTTCTGCTGTTCGGCTGGGTCCTTCTCTATTGCTGCACTTTGTTTCCATGATCCCCTGAACTTTCCACCTTATCAGGAAGAAGCCGCTCCGACTCGCGTGAGTCTGTTAGCAGGAGCTGGCAGCAGTTTGAAGTGAGCGGCTCATCATTTGGAATCCCCGCGTGACATCCGTCACGTGACTACTTTGGCCACACCCCCAGGAAGTTCTCCTGCATAAAAGCAGAACAGCGCGACCCTTGCGGCGTGAAGCTCGCTCAGGAGTAAAGGGCGCGACTGTTTCTGCTGTTCGGCTGGGTCCTTCTCTATTGCTGCACTTTGTTTCCATGATCCCCTGAACTTTCCACCTTATCAGGAAGAAGCCGCTCCGACTCGCGTGAGTCTGTCAGCAGGAGCTGGCAGCAGTTTGAAGCGAGCGGCTCATCATTTGGAATCCCCGCGTGACATCCGTCACGTGACTACTTTGGCCACACCTCCAGGAAGTTCTCCTGCATAAAAGCAGAACAGCGCGACCCTTGCGGCGTGAAGCCCGCTCAGGAGTAAAGGGCGCAACTGTTTCTGCTGTTTCCGGCTGGTCCCGGCAGTTCGCGGGTAAGTGCTGGGAGATTATGACTTAAACATTTTTTCAGTGTTCAGCTGCATAAAACCAAACAAGGAGAGTGGTCTGGCATATCGTCCCTGCATTTATCCATCTTTAAACTAAAGTCAGATCAACCAAAAAAAAATAAAAAAAATAAACCAAAACTTCACAAACTAACATGAAGAAGTTAGTGACGGCTACCCTGAGTGTCAAGGATAGCTGCTCGCTCCCAGGAGCCCCCCTATCTAATATCATCGATGAACCAGGACGTATACTACGAAGTGGCCTCTTAACAATAAAAAGCCCGTCTGAAATGACCATCACACACCCCATAGCAATACTGTCACCCCCAATACCCCCTCTTCGATCCCCACACAGATACAATCTACCTACTTGTGATGTTGTATGCTCGTCGGATACGCCTGGTGCTGCCGATCCTTCTGGGGAACGAGAAGGGAGCACATCTGGTTACAGCACCGCCTTGCTGGCGGCTGCCGGTGGAGGGGAAGGAAAAGGGTGCTCGAATCCAAAATCAGGGGGGGCGTCGGGTGGTGAAAGAAGTTTAACGCAAGAGGAGAAGTCCGCACAGATCCCGGGCTTGCGTCCAACTGTGGACCAAGAAGAGGCACGATGAGACAAGACGGAGGAGGAAAAAGAGGAAATACCGGTCGGGCTTGTCAGAGTTCCACAGACAACAAACTCTGTATCTATCACCATAAAGAATCATGAGACAGAGACCGGCGAAAAACACAGCCGGACCACGGTTGACCTGAAACAAAATAAACTTAATACCTTGAATACAGCTAACTCACTACAACAAACCTTTCTCATAGAAGAAAGTTTAAAAAATTCATCAGACCATACCTCTTTCAAAAATCAAAAAGAGAACAACACATGTCCTCCCATTCTTAAAAGGCTGACTCAAACAGAGACACACCCAGTGACAGCCAGGGCAGACCTATCAAGCCCTGAATTGAATATAACCGATTGGAGAGAAAACTGTTCAATGAACGGAACCATATCATACTTGACAGATCAAGATGGACAAGAAACAGACGACACCAACATCTTGAGAGAACACAACTGGGCCAAACTACAAACATACCCAGCCATAGACCCAAGTAACAAGATCTCGTCCCAAAAGGATTCGAATCTCTCACGTGTCGATCAGAACGATAACACGGGAAAAGAAAATACTCAGGAACTAAAAACCAAAGAACTTGAAAATAATCGAAACTCAAAAAAAACAGAAGTCAGCACTCCTGACGTTACTTTTTCATCAACTCCAATCTCCAAATCCACGCTGAAACTACACCAAAAAAAACAAGGTAAAATGATGCCCCAGACCAACAACCCGATCGGAAGATTCTTTGAGAAGTTAGGGAAAACTCCCATTATGAATCGATTTGAACTTTCTGATATGGAAATATTAGAGGGATTCCCTCCACCCCCTCAAAGAATTCCATTCAAACAAATACCAGCAACGCACTCCCTTGAAATAGGAACTTCGACACCCCAATTACGATGGCACTTCGGCCAAAATGAGACCCTTCAAGATAAACCAGAAAAATCAAAACTGGACACTGAAACTCGCACAAATGCAAAGAAATTGATTCAAAATAAGGAACAAGAAAGTATTTTGGAAACCAAAGTGTCATCTAAAGAAAATGTGAACAATCAGAACAACAAGGAGGTAGTCACACTGACAGAAGAGCTTTCAAAAGAAAAAATTACGCTCTGCAAAAAAAACACAACTGAAGAAACTAGAAAACCAAACCAAGAAACGACAACAATTGAGGCAAAAAAGAACCATGAGAATATACAGAAACCGAATAGTTGTGCGAGGTCAGTCTTCTGAACCTTGCTGGCACGCCACACTAGCACATGTTCAAAGGTTGTGGTGGTGGATCCTATTATTTGCAAGGCTTGTTCTTCTGCCTCTCTATCAGACTTTGCCTTTCTCTTAAATCAAAAATGTGAAGTTAAAATGACGGATTAAGACAGAGCAATTCCAATGTGCCTCCTTTGTTTAAGATGCTTATTTAAAAACTTGACCTTTCTCCATCTCAGATTGGATCACCAACAACCCCCATTATACCTTGCCCCCACCTCCCAGGCTCTGCCATGCTTTCTACTTACCACGTGGTCAAATTGTACACAATGTTAAAGTGTCTAAATTGTCTAGTAGATAAATAAAATGAGAGCCATTTGGGTTATGGATGTCCAAACATCTGGATTTATTTAGCAAAATCCCGGTGGAAAGATGCTTGGGTTTAGACCGTTACTTTTATTTGGGATATCAATGTCTACATTACTTTACCCATTGCACATTTCTCCTGCTGGTTGAACTCAAAGTTAGATGTGCTAGGGAAGATTATGAGTTACTTGTATACAGTAGTGCATTCTAAGAGACCATATGATACTGTACAATGTTCTCACCAAGTGACTGAAATAATGTGTGAAATGGTACCCAAAACATTTAGCCATTGTTGCCTAAAATCCCTTATACTTCATTTGTGTGATGGCCTCCTGGACAACATGTGAGTCTTATACTAAAGTGACATTATCTGTGTTATTATATGAGTTATAGTTGGTTTTCTTTAATATGATTTGCATTAGACATTCCCATGGCAGTCACTTGTATTTGGTCTGCCAGAAAATGTGTTAAAAGCTTGATCTCCATGGAATCCTAGGCACCCAGCTACTGCACTTGAGGAAAACTCACTCACTCACACATTTAAAAATATAATTTGTTGTAATAATGAACACACATAAACTATTGACCGAAAATGTTTAGTCCTTTGAAAAACACACGATCAACTTACTTAATTGTACATCATATTAGGGAAGGCAGCAGTAATGGGCGTATAAACCTCTACATTGTGTAAACTATTCTCAGAAAATAAATGAAAAAACTCAACATTGTTTGGTGATCAATCCCTAATTAGGTTACTCTATGAAGGAACTCAGATATGTACAGAACGTCAAGAAGATCAATAGCTGGGCTAATAATTCATTTCTTTTGAAAATGTCATTGTATTATCAATATAGCTATTTTAAAGTAGTAAAATACTTCTATTGAAACATAATTTTAACAGTTGAACAATCAGTTCATAATCGATTATCCCACAAAAGTCATTAAAGTATTTTATTGGGAGAGGGGAAAATGCATGTTCCATGTAGAATCACATACATGTAGAATTGCAACTCAGTTTATATCAGTTCATAAGTTTTAGGGAAGTACAAGAATGCTTTTGACATTTTAGTAATAAACAAAGACTAAATCATATTTTTACAAATTGGGAAAGTTAACTTCTATATTACCTTCTTATATAGAAAAGTCCAATATTGTATTGCATAACTTATGTAAATCATAAAAACCTTAGCATTTCTACCTATTAGCCTTTATTTCATGCTTCAATAATATATCCAGATTTCTTACATTGACACAAAGGCAATAACATATTTTTTGTTGGAAGGGTCACTTCTGTGAAGCATGCTAGCAGAGAAAAACCCCTATCTTTCCCTTTTGGGACATCCTGTGCAAATAGCATAAATAACAATAAAGTTCACATTTCTGCATGTTTAAGTTGCATTTTGTTAAATCTCTTGTGGTTCATTTTTAACTAGTCCCTTCCCCTGGGCGAATCACTCTTTGTCTCATTATACCTCAGATTTAGTCCTGTGGGATATGATGCCCACACTATCACCAGTAAGGCACACAGGCATCGTCTAAACAACTCAAATTTGGCTTAAATTACATTTCCAGATATTTGTTTGATTATCCAGAAAGGCATGAGTATTGATTTTAATAAAATCATGACAAATAACATCAACAGTTTGTATAGATATTTGAGACAGTAGTTGGCTCATGAAAACCAGTAAAGTGGACGGTTTCAATTGTTGTGGCCTTGTCTGCAGGTTTTACTTGCTTAACTGCTGGCAAAACACAGCCTTCTTTTCAGGTTAAATATATCAGAACTTTAAGCAATGTTAACCATTTTAAATCAGTTTAAACCTTTCAATATTTGTTTATTTCTGTAGGGAAATCTAATTCAAAGAAAAGATATTGAGCAGTGGGCCATTAAAAGTAAACATGTAAACTGTGGCCTGTGCACAGCATTTGAAGATCATGCATGCAAATAACATGTGTGATGTTTTGAAGCCCCTCAAATCCAAACATAATTGATGAGGCCTGATTAAAACATTCCAAGAACAATGAAGCATTCTGCAACTTTTGTTAAAACGGGGAACTGATGAATCTGAAGTGAAAATCATAACATTTTAAAGTGACTGAAAAAAACGAATTTGCATTTTCTGCTGCTGTTTGTTCTATTTTCAGTTAAAGAAATTAAGAGTTAGGATTAGGAAACCATATATATGTTGAAAATGTGGACCTTTAAAAGGAGTTGATAAGCCAATACAATGGATAAACTACCATGTTTGAAAATGCAAAATATAGGGGAACAGGAAAATGTGGAGTTAAAAGCTGCAATTTTGAACGGGACAACAATTTAAATGAAGCCAGGACTGAACTCCGACATCTGATATTCTTCTCAATCCACCAACCCACTAGCAAAGCCACAACAGAACTGACATGCATTGCCCTCTCAACTAATTGGATTCCATGTGAAGCTGAGTCAGCAACTAGGTCACTGGGTGGACGAACTTGCAATGCATTCTAAGGGGGTTCCTTTATGACCTGTATCTGTGGTTGGATTGCTTCACATCTTAAAATGTTTTTTGGGAAGTCAGCTTGGCCAGTGGATCTGTTTTGTCCAATCTATTATTTCAATCTCCCAGGCCTTCCTAAGGAAATTAATCTTCACAACTGGTAAAACACAATATTTCTTTTCTAAGATCCTCCAGTTCATGGAAGCCCTCAGAAACTTCAAACAACAAAAGACTGTACCACTTCCAGGCCGAAGTAATACATACCCTTAAGCTTGAACTAACAGCAAAATACATTAAACGCTCGTTATTGACGGTCCCAATTTCAGATGTCATGTAATATTTTGGATTAAAAAAAAAAGCCTTTTGAATGTTACAGTTGAATTCACTACCTTGTTCATATTTTGTGAATGGAACCCAATAAAGAGTTAATTTCTGTCTTAAAATATTCAACCTCAAATGGTATTAAAAGGACATTTCCTTTCGTTCACTTCCATCATGCAAATTAGGTAAATTTGCATTTAAGTTGCATAGAAAAGCACACACCAGTGAAATATATGTCTCAGCGTCCGGATAGGTGTGCCTGTTACTTTGAGATGGAAAAATAATTTGTTTATGAAAGTATAAGTACTTTTTAAGACAAAATCTGTAAGCATAAACCATTTGTCCAATCCTGATAAAAATAGTGTTCTTTAATTTGTGCCAGAGAGAGAAATCTGGTGACCCACTTAGTAAAGTGGTCATATGTGTGGAATTTAGTATTTCAAAATGTTACATTGTTTAATTCAAGAAATCTCTGAGATGATATCACATCAAATCGGAGGGAAACTGGGTATAGAAGTTATTCCCATGAGACTGTCCCCTCCATTAATATGCCCAATGATTAAAAAGGGGTTGATCTAATAAGATGTCACTTTTGGAACAGTGAACAATCACATACATTGACCAATTAGATTGGAGAAATTATACACCCCTCAAAAGGGAGGTGTTCTTGTTCTATAAACGGTCCAGCACACAATCACTACGGAACCTACGCACTCACTCACTCACTGACTGATGCAGAGGATGAAGGAGAAGTGATAACAATAGGAAGGAGAAGGAATATACTGCTTTCCTACTGGATAGAGTGGCTTGATGTCTTAAGCCACAACTGAATGAATGAATAATGGGACCACAATGTTTTCCTGTAATAAAACGTATCGACTCAATCTATGACACATGATGAACCTATGTAGTAACACTGCTTTTTTTTCTCCAGGATAGTGAATTGTTTTGTCACATTGTCTTTTCATACGACTTTTTCGTTTTGACTTAATCTATCATTACACTAAATGTCATCTATTTATTATTTTGATAAGTTAGTGGTATTGTTTGCTCTATACATTTCCCTTGAAGACAGTTGACTAATTTCCATAACACCTATAACACATGTTCTTGTGAGTTTTCATTGATTCGACATGAGTTTGGTTTAGCTTATGACAAGTTAGTAGTATTGTTTTTTCATGTTTTTTCCCTTGAGGACAGTATATTATTTTTTATGACGCACACAATGGTTTTTGTCAATTGACTCGACATGAGTAATCCTTTATTTAATTCAATTATTTTTCCTTCAAAAACAAGTCTTGGCAGCTGGAGCGATATTCTTCAGAACAGTAGGTCTTGAACTGGGGTAGTTCATTCAACAATAGTACAGATTTAAACAGCTTGCCATACTTTTTCATCTAAGTAGAGAAGATGTAGGTTTGCACCAATTGCTTATCTTGTTTTCATCACCAATTTTCTTCTTACATCAGGCAAAAACACATGAATCACCTCATATATCAATGGATTGCCCTCACATTGTGCATACCTCATTCCAACATGGCCACTTGTACTTTCTGTCGAAAACTGAGCAATCCATCTTCTATATTTAGCACAGTTACCTTAGCAACTTTATGTATAGATGGGAACGTGCACCCATACCTTTTGTATCCTGCCTGCGATGCTGGTAACAGGGGATTCCTAGCACCACGCCCAACAAGTGATGTAGATTAGAATTTACAGCTCAACGCAATTCCGTCTGTGCGTAATTGCTGTAAGATGGTCAAGTGTACATATACAGACATTTCTCCATACATTATCACTGTAGTTATTAGCTTGATAGTGGTTCAACTAATGAAGCCCTTGTTCAATGCTTTAGAGTATGTCTCTCATGGTACAGCATCATTCAAACAGTTCAAGTGTCTTCACTACAGTAAGGTCAGTAATGAAGAGTGGATATGCTTTTCCATTGATGCAATTTTCATAGTTCTTGCAGGCGGAATGCAGGGGCAGAACGGGAGTTACATTTCCACCTCCAGTTTGCCCTCCGCCTTCAAAAACAATCTGGCTTTATGCCATCATGAGATTTTCTAGCTGGCGTAAAATCAATGATTTCCTTTGAAAGGCAGGCGGATTACACTGGAAATCATTGTAAATGCTGTGTTAACCGCTTCTGCCGTCTCTTTAGACTTGTCATCTGCACTCCTTAGCATAAATGTCAAATATTGCCCAGAGAGCATGTGCTTGCACATAAGTGCAAGTGTGAGCAGCACCATCTCGGAAATGGACACACAGGGGCAACATTTGCTCATTAGAGCCTCATTTAATATGTAGTTTACATTAAAATGGGAACGCGTCAGCCACCATTTAATGTTGATTGCAGCCAGCATCACAATTAAACACTAAATGGTAAAACAGGTGGAATCTACAGGCTATAGGCAGTCATACCACTCTAGTCGGCATCAGAATTAAATGCGGGCGGCGGTGCAGTGTTTTCTGCAGGTAGCTGGGGGAAGAGGACGAGTGGACTTTTTTCCGTCAAGAAAATAACATTAAAAGGGCCCAGTGTGTAATTTACAGGTGCTGTGCTTGCCATGTGAAACTATTTAAAAATAAATGAATTGCTTTGCTTATAACATCACACAGTCTCTGACAATCACACCTTACTCTAAAACTCTTTGCATAGATATTGTTATTTTTTGTTTATATGGTTTATTACAAACCTTTAAAATATGATTTCATCAAGTCACAACAGTAGATATACATGGTGACATTCAAAAATGTCATTCCTCATGCCTTTAGGCTAAGATACATTAAGTAAATAAAAGGAAGACGAGAAAAGGAGCAATCAAACCACTGATTACTAGATAGAAGCAACAGCAGCTGGCATCTGTGTGGCACTACCAGGTTGATTTATCAGCCGCTTGTTTAGAGCTTCCAAGAAAAATGTTCAAGCAACTGTTAATTTTCTCTCTTTTTCATCAAATAGAATCTGCCACCATTCGTCGGCATTTAGAGTTGGCCTTTCCAGAATAAATTCTCCCAGGCACTTCGTTCTCTCTGTGCGTAGTTCTATGCAGAATAGGGTGAGATGTTTCAATGTTTCATCATGCAGACCACATAGTCTACAGACTTTGGATGTTAAGCCATTTTTTCCCCACTGGATGTCTTTCTCTTTTGTTTTAAACAGATTCAGATGAAATTTGGTGTAGAGATCTCGTCTGTACGGTTCAGGGAACAATTTTAAGAGATTTTGTATTTCATTAACGGATCTTTTGTCGCTGGGGATATCTTTCATGATACTATGACTCCTTCTTTGGTCCCCAGTTGCGATCCAATCACTTCTCCACAAGAGTTTTTTAACCAAGTTTGGATTAGTGTGAAGTGTGTCAATGCAGGTATTTAAATAATTTAGCATTGTTATTTACAATTATTCATAGAAATTGGACCTCAGATGTGGAATCACAGGAATTATACTAATTCAAAGGGTGTCCCATTTAGGATGGACATAGAGAATTAGGCCCAGGAAAAGCGTAATGATGGGTCAAATCTGAAACTAAACAAAATACATTGGGCAGGAAAAGAAAAAAACCTATAGCAGATAATACAGCGGAAATGACATTTTAACTTACCAGACTCAGGTTAGAATGGTTTTGTAGCTTGACACTGCATACGGTTCAAAGAAGACAGGCGAATCGGAAATTGTGTGGATCCTAGAAAGCTTATAGTAAGTGATTAGGGAAGGTCTAAAAAAAATGTAAGCGATTTCATATTCCATCAAACTACAACATGGGGCAGGTCTGCAAAACATTAAATAATAGTAAAATTAATAATAATAATAATATTGGATGTTCATTTTGCACATTGCGACAGAGTCCAGAAGCTTCTAAGTACAATAATTAAGCAATAGCCCCCGAGAAGTGGGGGCATTGCTGACTGAGGTAATGCCCCAGCCACGAGGGGCATATTGCTATTAGTACCCTGACCCGCAATATCTGGGGTGGGGCACTAAAGGCATTTTTTTGTCCCAAAACGCTGCAGCGTTTTGGGACAGAAAAAAAAAGAAATTACCAAGAAAATGGCCGCCGGGAAAGGGAAATCGGAGTCCGTTTTCCCTTTCCGTGGCGGCCATCAGGAGTGGAGCGCTGGGAACAGAACTGTTCCCAGCGCATCCGTTCTTGAAAGAAGACAGAGAGGAAGGTTGGGAGGGAGGGAGTGCAAAAAAAAAGGAAAACAAAACAAACATACCTGGGTCCCCGGCGCGGGATGATGGACGCCTCCAGCCGTGTGGAGGCGCGGAACGGGACTGGCCCCGCTCCGTGTCACCACACTGCTGGAGACTGCCATCATCCCCCACTGGGGACAAAGGAGCAAGAGGGTAAGTGGGGTGGGGAGGGCAGGAAGGAGGGAGGAAAGGGCAAGGGGAAAAAAAGCCTTACCTGAGTCCCCTGCGGGGAGCGAAGGCAGCCTCTCAGCCATAGGGAGGCTCGGAGCGGGGATGGCCCCGCTTTGAGTCTCCTCATTGGCTGAGGGGTTGCCACGCCCCGCTGCACAATGGCAGTGGAATCCCGACCAAGGGTTTCCTATCCGGGTAATGCCTTGGCGAGGGCCAATCAGAATGGCTCTTTCATTCTGATTGCGCCCTCACCGGGTTCTAATAATAATTATCTGCATTCAGATTAATAGTTCTCATTTTAAACACAGCTGATGTAGGAAGGGCTGAGTCGTTCTTCCTAGGATTGGAACTGAAAATGCAGTCTTGCCCACATATCTGATGAAAATGTTGTGTTTCTGGGACTGTGCCAGGCATTTAGTGAATTGCTAGTCAATATGCCACCATATAAAGTTTCTTAGACAATATATTCTTCAGAACGACTGTCCATTGCTCACACAAAACATGACACATTATGAATGGGTGTCGGTCTCAGGATTCTAAATGTGAGCATGTGTGTTGACAACTATTTACTAATGAACATTCATTACATGCAGCCTCATCCTAACTTTGTCAGTATCCTGATGCTGGAGCCGCCAGGATACCGGCAAATGTAGATACCGTTTCCATCACCCGGTCCGGTGCCACTGCCACCGGATTACAGGTGCCGAAGTGATGGTGTAAATCCCCATTCATGAAGTCCCATAGGGGATTTGCCGTCATTACCGGCAGTCAGAGCTGGAGGTGACCCAGGTGCCCCACCGGCAAACCTGGAGTCGGCCAGTCCAGTAAAGTGCTGGTATTCGCGTATAGCAGCATTTTTTACCAGACCGGCCGACACAGAATGAAGCCCATGATGTTGAATCTCGGGGATATGAAGGTGTCCAATACACTTGATCTTATGGCTGTGTAGTAATACATCTGCCTACCACAACAAAGGCCTTTTACAGTTCCTACAGGTACATTTTAGTGAATAATGCACAAAATCTATGAGATTATGTTACAAGTTGACATAGTACAAGGTTAGATTTTGGTGTTTGGTCATAGAAAATATAGTCTCAGCCAAAGGTAACTTTCAGGGAGTTTTATTTGCGGAAGCTGTGTATTGAGTTAGCTTATAGGATGAGAACGACTTGGAAAACTGTTTAGTTTTCCTCTAGAGCGCCGCTTTTACCATTGGGTAGAATGCCATTCAGGGTTGGAATGAAAAGAAGGCCCTCACTTCATGTGCCCCAAATGTGTGTGCAAAAAAGGTTTTTGGCAGATGTGGGAATTAAAAACAGAAAGTGCCCAGAGAGCAAGGTTAATTGTTCAAGATTGAAAGATAGGGAGAAATGAGTTCAGTGATAGCCCCAAATGTGTACAGAAAAGAGCAAGGAAGTTGGTCTTTCCCCACACAGAATCTGTTTAGGAGAAGGAACTGCTATGGAATTTTTTATATTTTCAATGTTTGAATATTTTCAAACATTGAGTGGTGGTAGAAATTAAAATTATTGAAGAGGAGTGGATATTTAGCATGTGAAAATACAGAAAACCTGGAAGTCTGAGGAGCCAGCGCATGTCTGGTTGGAAGATAACACAGAAAGCTTGTTGGCATAGAAAGTGTAGGGACTGTAATAGAGGTTATAATTAGAGCCTTGCCTGAAAGGTTCAGAATCTTTGTGTTGGAATATTAACTCATTAGGCGATATGACCCGAGGAGGGGGGCAATTACCAGTCGGCCATTACCAAATGGTAAGGGCCCCCCTCTGAGAGTCATATTGCCATTAGTACCCTGTGATGTTGTACCAATGTACTAATTGCAATTTTTCTCAAGTCGAGAAAAGGCACTGTGACCATTTATCAAGTTGAGAAAAAAAAGGACATAAAATGGCCGCCACCACAGATCGGGGACAAAGGACTACATGCAGTCCCTTCTCCCTTTCCATGGTGGCCATTAAAATCAATGTGAAAAAAGTAAACAAAAAAATGCCCACCATGGAAAGGGAGAAGGGACTCCATGTGGTCCCTTCTCCTTTTCCATGGCAGCCAATCACAGAAAGAACTCTGGACGTGGCAGAGGACGGAGCCTTCTCTGGCAGGTAAGGCCCAGGCGAGGGCCAATGAGCTTGCATTTTACAAGCTCATTGACTCTTGCCAGGTTATAATGTATATTATTGTTGTAATGTGTGACCACCATAACTCATTTGTGTAATATAAAACTTACCGAGTCACCAAAACCCTCCACGATAAATATTGGATTACTCAAGTCCCTTACAAACTACCATCATGCAACAAATACCTTAACATGCAACTGACACTAAAAGAGCGATTCAAAAGTGACAGTCTCAATCTCAATGGATTTTGCATTCTCTCTGATGCTTGTCACCCAAATCCACCTCCTTCGTGTCCGAAATTAAATGAAAACAAAGACATGGGGTATGATCGTTATCTCACATGAATTACAACCGAAAAAGGATGAACAGCAAAAGTAATGACGAAGATGTCTGTTTGTGGGTAGGACTAATAATTTAACTAAGCAAGAGGGTTTCATACAGGGTTGAAAAAGAGCTTGTAAGAGGTTTCATAAAGGATTTTATGAAGGATTTTTGTGGGGGCTGATTCAAGTAAGGCTGAGGGAAATGTTTTCACAAAGAAATTACCAAAGTAAGGGTAAGGGCAATGGTTTCAAAAAGAAATTCACAAAGGTTTTTTACAAAGGGTTGCCCAATGGCTCTCACAAAATAGGAAGTAAACTATAACATTCTTTAAACTAGCATAATGAAAAATACAATGTCAAAAAACGGAAATCAATGGCCTGAGAGTGTGGAAACGCAATCTCCCCTGTTCGAGTCTACTGTGGATCAGCCCTATTTCCCCTCTAGCCACCAAACAGAAATGAAACAGAACATGAGCTTTGTATTTCAAAGGGCTGCAGAACCTGCCAAGGGATTCTAGGGATCCTATTGGCCAGCTCACACTCTCACATAGGATTACAGTTCTGCTCCCCCTCACCCCTTGCAAATATGCACCTTCCTGATAAACTCCCAGGCGAGTTGAGGTGTGATTTCAGAGTGCCAGCAATTCTTGCAGGAATTTGTTGGCAGCACGTGCCCTGCATATGGAGCTCAGATCAACTTGTGAGTCTTGTGAGGTTTGTCCAGCAATATTCATTACACAAGTAAGAAGCTGGACCCAAAGGTTGGCCTTTGATTGGAATAGGTCAATGTGTAGCCCATCTTGCCCCAGACAATTGTGAGGCCAATGCATTGAGGGCAACTGCAAGCTCTGAAAGCAAAAGAAGAGGCTGAACTTATAAGTGTCTCAGTTTACAGTTCCACACTTCTCAAAGATACTGTCCTCTAGATGTGTAATCCGGAGAAGTGATCAATCCTGCTCCCCAACATTAGCATCCTAACGACCTGCTGGAAGGACCCCACTGACCGACATGACTAAACTCCAAAACAGGGGAGTATCTTTTGAGTCAATCACAGTTTGCAAAATATACCAGTCCTTCTGCTCCAGCATGCATTTCTGCATTCCTCGTTGAAGCACCCAACAGGACTGCTCGAATACTTAATAGTTCTGGGTGCTACAATGAGGCAGAAAAAACACAGACAGTAACCCCCTGAATAATTATAATTGCACATTTATAACACTCTTAATATCAACATCTAGTTTCTAAGCGCAGGATCAGGATTCAAACCTATGTTGTGCTGCATTGCCTTGCTTCCAAGACACATGGTTGCCCCTGAGCTATCCTTCCTCCAATGCCATCCTCAGGAATTTTCAAATAGCAGTAGGGTGGCTAGTGCCCTAGCACCTCCCCTACACATACCTTATCAGTGAACCTGCCACATCCCACATTTCTAACAGCACTAGAAGGTCATGGGGCCCCTTTCTGATCTTCTTACTACTCATCTCAGCAGTGTGCCCCAGTTGTGTCCCCTTTCAAAACAGTAATCGATTCTAAATGGTTTTCTCTTATGAAAGTGGCATGTGCTGAGGCATTAGGAATCAACTTAGACCGAAGCTCCTGCTCAAGAACTCGTGCCAATGGGTAAGCATTGCACTCCACCGCACATGAATAAATGAGCATGCGCAGATGGTCTCTATTCATTGGCACAAGAAACTTAGAAAGAGCCTCCTGCCACAGTCTCACAAAGCAAAGCCTAAGGATAATGATGCAGCCTGGCATCTAAGACACCTTCTCGACTACACCTCCTTCATAGGTAGCGGTGGGTCATCACCCAGCTACCCATTCATTAGGTATGAGCGACGAATAGTCCCGGGAGGATAGCTCAGCGGCAACGTGCTCGCCTTGGAAACAAGACGAAACGAAGCAACACAGGTTCGATCCCCGGGTCCGCGCTTAGAAATCTCCTGGTATTAAGCGCGTTATAAATACACAACTAAGAGACATATTCCGGTAACAGTGCCTCGATGACCCCGGGATGTGTGAGCGCTTTAAAAAATGCAAACAAATAAATAAAATAATAATAATAATAGTGAATCTGATGAGCTTTCTGATTTCAAATGACTTCATTGTTACGAAGAACACAAGAGCTACTTTTTCCACAGTGACAATGAGCTGGTGCTAGAAATATAGCACAGATACTTTACAATGTTCCTAGAAAAACGCCACAGATAAAGCACAAAGGTACAATCAGAGATGCTGAGAATAGGGAGCCGGCTACCTTTTCAAAGTCATGATGACGCGAACTGTATGAAAGACCTCTTGCCAGAGTGACAGGGATACATGAATAGACCTAATCAAGAGAAATGCTGACATCATTCTCTCCAGTTGAGGTTAATTGCCAGGGAACTTGAATCACGTTGATATTCAATATGAATCACTCCCTACTGAAGTTTACGCTGGGTGGGCGATTAATAGCCCCTTTCATAATTAGATGTGGCTGAAACAATACAGGTAGATCACAATGGCACTGCTGGAAAATGTGAAAGGCCCATGCACTTTCTAACCGTATGTATTTATTGCCCGCAAAATGCATAATCGTTTAGTGGGCACTTTGTAACTTACCAAAATGAAGAAAAAAAAACAGACAATTGTTGTTAAGGGAAGCTGAAAACACGTGTTTCTACCTCTACCTCTCACTTTCCCTTAGAAATATTTTGCTTTAGGTTCCACGGATGTGGAATTCATGTGTCCTGACTGCATTCATTGTACAAATGTGCATTCAAAATTAGGCTATTGCCTCGTCAGCAAAATGACTCAGCGGCGGTACAAGCGCAAAAGTGTTCGATTTTTATTCGTTTTTCATATTTATTTGTATACTCGGAGACTTTTGAAAAATGAGATTTGATTTTGATTTGATTTAATTATTTTTCGTGATGTGCTATCGACCTCTGGGTATCAAAGTGCAGGTTCTGAACCTATGGGAGAAGAACAGGATAATGGAGAGCTCTTGAGTCACTAAACCCAGTTTCCAATGGATTGCTTTTAAAATATCAGTGTCAGGTTAGCATTGGTTCCCAGCAAGCCACATTCACCGTTGGATTCAATTTGTATTTGGATTTAGTTTATTTATAAATAGCGCTCCTGGCCCAAAGGCATCTTGCTTCACTTTCTTCTGACAAATGAAAGCTTATCTTGGTGTAATATGGTTCTGCTCCCTAAAAGACACATTGACAGTCTCTATATTCCATTGAAGACACCCTACACTCAATTGAGGTTCATTGGCAGATTAAGGGACTCATTCTAATGGCCACTTCATTCAGCTTATCCAAAATCATAACTAGTGGTCGGGAAGATGCCGGGCATTCCAAAATAACAGTTCCTGGAACAGGAGAGAATGAGTGGAAAACCGCATGCATGTGGGGAAACCTGTTTACTGATCCTTTCACAAAAGGTTTTTATTACTTACTGGTAATCTTCATTACAACTACTCCTACTCTTTATCCTCACACTACTTCTTGCTCGTCTCACTTTAAAAATCCTTTTCTTCTGCTCCACCCATCTCCTCAAATGGGTATAACAGAAGGCCACTTACATCAGCATGTCCTCGCTTCTATTCAAGGAGTTGGATCTATGTTTTATATGGGCGTGTGATGCAGGCGGGAGTACTGTAATGAAAAAGAGTAGGATTGGAGTAATGAGGATTACCACCCAAGCAGCCCTCTTCCTCATCACAATACTCAACATAGGAAATATACAAAAAAAAGGGATTTGATCCAACACATGCAATCCCTTTCAAAGAAGACATGAACCATAGGCATTTTGCATATCCAGTGAGAGACTGTTTTTGTACTACAGAACACCTCAATGGGCTCAGGCTGTCTGTAGAACTGCCTGAAGAAAAACTTGGTTCTTCCCCCTAGCAGATGTAAAGCACCATAAAAGTGCCATGCAAATGTCTTCCAACTAAGCTTCCCTTGCCTCCTTTAACCACCTGCTGAAGGGAAGAAATCTTGCACCCCTTATCAGCTGGCCTACAGGTCACAAATAGACTGTCAAAGGTTCGAAGTAGAACCTCCCTTCCTTCCTAAATCAAGAGGAACTGTCTGACATCTAGCCTGGCCCTGGTCTCTGATTCCTCCACTAACGGTTCGAGGGGGTGGGAACCCATGGAATATCTGTGTCTTGGGACACGTGAAAAGGCCAAAAGGTAGGGCCCCATCTTAGAACAACAGATGTGGGATTGACCTGATAGTCTGGAGAAGAACACACAAGAGCACCAAGCGCACACTCTTCATAGCTGTCATGATGCCCACCTCAAGCAGGGTGAGAAAACTGGGGCCTACCTTGGTCAAATGATCACAGAGGGGGGCCTGTGTATTCTTAAGGACCAAAGGAAGATCCCAAGGAGAAGAGAGAGATCTCACCCTTGATCTAGTGATGATAACCTTCTTCAGCAGTTTAGCCACGATAAACTCATCCTGGCCAGGTCATAGCTATAGCTGACAGACAGTTAATGACTACCAATTGTGCAGTTAGAGCAGTAGGGGAAAGACCCAGAAGTAAAAATTTTGGAGTACCTGGGCAATCTGTGGGATGCTACACTCCAATGGCAGAACCCCTCAATTCCTGGAGAAAAACCTCTTGAGTCCCCCAGTGTTTATCATGGACTTGTCTTTTGGAAGGGTGCAGGGGCTACTGGGTGGAACAGGAAACCTCTCCTTGGAGGCCCTGTCAGACAAGCTACTCCCTTTCAATGATAATGCCTCCCAGACTCTCTGTTGGGTAAGGGATAATCTGGAGGAGAAGTGGTTCCACAGGAGGGGAGAGGTGGAGTTCCACAGCCAGAAAGAGGAATGCATGACAGGTTTTCTTGGTCCAACAAGGAGGGATCGATAGAAACCTGCAGGAGGACTCACTGATTATTTGTAGCACACTCATAATCTGGGAAACAGGAGGGAATATATGTGGGAATTTCTTGGGTGAAAGAGAGAACAGTGCACCTATGCCCTAAGACATAGAATCAAGAAATCTGCAAAAGAACCTGGGTAGCAGGGTTATTTCCCTGAAGGCAAATACATCCAGAGTCGGTTGCCCACGAATACAAGTGATACAGAAGAAGTCCTTGTGAATAATGCATGATTCATGGGATGAAGGGAAATGCTGACTTAGAGAGTTCACCAGGGATTTTTCTGTAGCAGGAGACATAAGATTCCCATCCATCAACCAGTCTGAAGGCTACCCTTTTCGAAGCGGCCGGTCTGGTTTCCCCATTGACATCTGATGTAGTATATCATTGTTGTATTTTTCCTCATATGTTGTCACTTGTAATTTGTGGGACTCCTGCACCGGATGTGATACGTTACACTCTTAGTTTTTTAAATCATAAATGGTTTTATTCTTCACGTGTTAGTTTCATACATTCTAGTCATCTAAGTTTACATGAAAACACTTTTATTTTAACATGTGTTTCACCACAGCTTTTAGCCCTGGTTCCTCAGGAGAGATTCCTTTTGTGTTGTTCACTTTTTTTGAAAAATAATTGTAGTTTTTTGTTTTCAAGACTTGAAAGTGGGTTTCCTTTGTGCCAAAATTGATAAATCTTAATCTTCTTGTAATTTGCCAGGTCCGATTGCCTTAAGCTTGTAATTTGCCAGGTCCGATTGCCTTAAGCTTGCTTAAGGCAATCGGACCTGGCAAATTACAAGAAGATTAAGATTTATCAATTCTTGAAATCAAGTCTTGAAATAAAAAAACTACAATTATTTTTCAAAAAAAGTGAACAACACAAAAGAAATCTCACCTGAGGAACAACGGCTAAAAGCTGTGGTGAAACACGTGTTTGAATAAAAGTGTTTTCATGTAAACTTAGATGACTGGAATGTATGAAATGAACACATGAAGAATAAAACCATTTATGATTTAAAAAACTAAGAGTCTATCGTATCACATCCAGTGCAGGAGTCGCACAAATTACAAGTGACAACATATGAGCAAAAATATCTAGACATTATTGTTTCAGCCACAATAGAGTCATTTGGAGTGCAGATCTGAGCACAAAGAATATTATTGGCACAGTAGAATCGCCCTTGAAAGGACTATAAGCCATAAAAGGTTGAAGTAACTAAACAAAATATATCATTGTTGTGTTGCCTTTTCTTTCTTTTTATAAATCTTTTTTTTAAATAAATAATTGTTTGCATCATAAACAACACATGGCAACTCCCACCCTCCAAATCCAAGTTCCCTCTACACTTCCCCCACTGCAACTCTCAACAAGAAATAAGCCTCCATAAGAACTGGACAGTGTTCAGTTGTTAAATAATATGTCAAAGAGAATACCAAATCTCATCCCTGTGCCTCGCCCCAGTTTCTATTGCCATCTGCCCCATTATTTTTTAATAGTATGGGTCAGGCCCTTCATTTGTAGACCAGTTTCTCAAAGTGTATATTTGCATACAACCCTGTCTACCAGTCTGAACAACAATGGAGTTCCCTTTACCTGGGAAGTAAAGAACCTCAAAACCCAGTAAATGGCTTCCAAATCCTTCCAAATGAGCTCATTGATAATTGATAACTCTGGCAGAGCCCCATGCTCCTGAATTGGTGCATTCCCCATGAATGCACCTCATGGTGTTAGGGGGCCAAGGAGGAATCCCTACAGGAGATTGTCCATGTGAGCAATTGTCATCTGACAAGGGTGCAAAACCCTAGCTTTTTTGATTTGCATTAAATAATACAACAATGCCGGTAATCCCGTCTCTGAAAGGGTTTTCTTCTGCTCAGATTCCTCTTTCATATGATCCATGCCAAAAGCATAGTGTGTACCTGTGCCCTGCTGCATCAGTACCCTGTTTTGCAACAACTGCCCTACCAGTGGCATAGAACAGGTTTAGAGGTCACAGGCGCCTATTTGACAGCTGCCGTGGCAGTCAAGTCCCTGCATTGCAGGGGCTGCATTTAAGATATGCATCCCTTTTCCAAAACCCTTTAGTTAATGGTCTACGGGCCTCATTACGAATCAGGCGTTAAGGGGTTAACGGCGCCGACCCTTAACGCCTGATTCCGAGGTCCCTTTGCGCCATGGTGAGTTTAACGCCTGCTTTTTGCAGGCGTTAAAATCCATGGCGCTAAGGGACCATGGTGCTAATTACGCCACCGTAATTTACGGTGGCGTAATTAGCGCCTTCCCCACTCCCATTATGCCCTATGGGGCAAAAATGGGAATGGGGAAGGGTAAAATGGGAAATGGGGATTTACCGCCACACTCACCTTGGAATGGGGCGGTAAATCCGCCATCCACCATGGTGTAAACGTAGTTTACATCATGGTGGTAAGGGTACGACCCAGGCGGTAACTTACCGCCTGGGTCGTAATGAATGTTCACGTCCTTTTGGCAGAGTAGTTTTTAAATATAAGTCATGCCTGAGTTAGGGTATGGTGGAAGGTATTCTATTATTTATTACAGCCACTTCCGATTTTATATCACAAATATTTCAGCTCCTGTGAGCCAAGCTCAACTGTGGAAGGTGATGTGTATTCGGACCAGACAGGTTGGGCCTGACAGGACAGGAAGTGAATGGCCATGCCACTTCTTTGATCTCTTTGTGAAGGCAGGTAACACACACTGCCAGGGACAGCCAGAGAGCAGGCAGCTATCCTGGGCCTAGGCATCAAAGGAGCACACCCTTTCTTAGGGAGTAGCCTCACAAACAGGGTGCTGCATTTTTATAGGCCTTTGCTCCTAGTGAGAAGGAAAAGGGGGGGATTTAGAGTAGTCAGGAGCGATCAGTGGAAGGAAACGTCCAACATGTTGTTTCCCCCTGCCTCTCTCTCTCCGTCCTGTACCTTCCACTTCCTCTAGGGCAAAGCACTTTGGGTCTTATGTCAGAAGGACAAAGTCCACTTCTTTCAAGAACACTGATAAGATCACTAAGGCAGTTCAGCTTTTGTCCAATCACCTGCAGGCTTTTACCTTTAAAATAAGGGGTTTGTCACCACTTCTTAGATCCTGTCAAGACACTGAAGATCCATGCCGAAGCAACCAAGAAGAACTTACTGAACTTCCTTTGGGAAAGTTGCACTTTCCATATCCCTCAACTTGAAGTGAAGAATGAGGCGTCTAAGGCAGAAGAAAGATCTGCTCCTTATCCACTCCCCAGGGCAAATTGAGGGTGAACCTTTTCTGTGGACCAGGATGTGTCAATCTGCACCATAATGTCCTAAAGCTGGGAGAGCAGACCCTGAACAGAATCATCATTATTCTCAAGTCCCTCTGAGTGGGACGCACAGCAGTCGGAGGACGAGACCAGGCTAAGCTCCCTGTTCTGTCGCACAAAACCGGTTGCTCCATGTTCACTGCACCTTGACAAGAGGAAAGATGCTGGCGCTGGCTTTTGTGCTCCTCTACGAATCAGAACTATTGCTTGTGCTTCAACCAGCTAGTTGCTGCATCATGACCAAGCTGCACACGTTGTTTGCTTGCTAGAGATAAAGCTAGTCCTCAACACTGGGACCCATTCCAAACCACTGGCGAGACACATGCCGACTCTTACCAGGCGTTACAAGGGTTTGGCCCAGCTAGCCATAAACAGCTGCCTCACTGACCTGAACATCGACTCACCAAAGATCACCACCTTTGACAACCGTCACCCAACGACTCGAACCACTGGAGTGCCACGTATCAACTCCTTCCAGCAGCTAGAAGCCCGACTCGGCCGGCCCAACTGCAGAGAGATCCTGTGACCACCCCATTTGCATCACATGGAGCCCTCCTTCGACCATACAGAGCAACTGAATTCACCCCTACTTGACACCTGCTTGTTACAAACGATCCAAAGTGCTGAACTGAGCCTCATCCGCTCACAACTAAGTATGACACCAAAACCACATACCTTTGACCTTGAACTGCCCCCTCGGTCTGGGACCATAGACCATAGAAACTGGTTAGTCACCTCAGCAACTCCTTTCACCCCAAGACATATATTTTTCTGTGGTTGGTAATTTGCCTATGACCCTTGAATGATCAGTGGTTTTTTCTTTAGTCTATTGCATTTTCTCTGTCTCTCAACATGGGTGGGTTTTGTACAGTGTTTTCTACTTTGTATATATTTTGTTATAGAACCCTGATTGAGCATTCCCTTTATTTTGGACTGTTATGCTTTGCTGTTGGTGTTGCAACTGAATCACATTCACACCTCTCTTGAGAGCATAGCCTTAGCTGCCATGTTACCACAAAATGGAAAGGAGGTATATCTCTGAACTGTGCATGTATTACCTTTATGATTACGTTGGCTCTTGCTTTGTAGACCTCTGAGGGCCAAGTGGGCATTTTTACCTCTACTCACCTTTCTACTCCTGCAGAGCAGAATCCAATTCATCACAGAATGCAAACCTGAAAAATCTCTTTAACCCCACTGTACTCGTGCAATACACCCACCTGGGCTTGTTAAACACTACACAGGATTCTCATGTCTGGGTTTAACCTCCATCTCTGCTTAATATATGCGGATACCCGCTACAGTATGGAAAGCTTGGCTCACTGGTATAGGAATCTCAATTCTACACATGGACACATCTTGCCCCAGCTGAGCAACCTCGCAGCCTACGGTACGTATATCTTCACACCACTAGCATGGACACAGGCCGCAGGCACGGTCAAGCATCCATGCACGATAGAATATGGCTACAGCTAAGCACATCCGGCCTAGTACACACATAGCTGTCCCGACTGAAACACCTGATGTACTTTAACACCTCTGCCACTAGCATACAGTGACCACTGCCCGAAAGAAACCGGTATAGCTGGCCTCACATAGACTCTCTAAACAATAGCAATCTATCTCTAACCCCAACAGCACCCATCCATGTGTCTGACCTCTCTTGGGCTGCTTAGTCAAGCTTTGCCAGCCACCCAAGTCCTAGAACAGAAAACATGCACACATGCATCTCCTAAACTAAACCCCTTAGAATTTCCAACCACATCAACTACGGTCACCAAGGGTGTTCAACCAAGGGCGTTCAACCAAGGAAAAAGTGCATTGAGGCCCCAAAAGTGGGGAAAGAGCACTATACAAATAACCAAATACAGAACAACACAATACAGTCTGGCACCAACGACCACTGGAATGGACATCTGAGTATCTGTAACATTGGGACCAGAGTATCGAATTATGAGAGGATTGAACCCAACGGAGAAGAAGGCATTCTTGCAATGGCAAGAGATGCACTCTAGTCAATGTTCTTGCTGTGTGTACCTAAAGGCTGTAAAGCCTTGACAATTTGCTGAACGTAGATTGACATCTGTCTCAGGTGAGGCACACCCTTCCTTGGTGGATCATGAAGAGTGCCCCTATAAACTGCAATACTTGAACTGGACAGACATGAGACTTCTTCAAGCTTAAGACCAATCTTGGAACTGTTAATGATCTTGAGGTCCTTTACAGCCTCGAAACACTTTTGTATAGGCACATTATACATGACATATCATATCATATCATACAACCAAACTTCTAACCTCTCTCTCAGTCACCCGCCTGTATATGCCAATTGTTTAAGTAGAGAAACACTGCAACTCCATCCTTGTGCCGGAGACCTAACTGTGGGCAGGAACATCATCAATACAATGGGGGAGGAGCAGAGATGAAAAGGGGTGAATCTATATTGGAAATTATTATCCCTACCGCAAAGCCTTGAAACTCAGTCTTCTGGGTGTATCTACAAGTGGCTATATGTGCCCCTGAGATCCAGCATGACCAACTGATTTCAACTGGAGATGACTGGAATGATCTTTTGGAAGGGTTGCATTTTGAGCTTTACATTCAGAATTAGCTCATTAAATTTGTTCAGGTTCATCCGGAAGGACACTGATGGTTTTTGTGACCTGGAAGACAATTGAGCAGTGCCACTTGCCTCAATATGATGGATTAATACTGCTGATGTGTCCCCTTTATAGGATGCTCCTGAACTCCTTCCAATGTATCCCCCTCTTCTGATGATCCAAGGCATTCAGACACTCCCTGTTTCTGCAGGCAGAGGGAAGAACTAAATGGCTTAGCCTACTCTTTTATAATCCTCAGAACCCAGTGAGCTGAGGTAGAAGTCTGCCAATGGCTAATGAAGAACCACAGCCTCCATCTCACTCTGCCGTTTAGGTGAGGATTGGCCTAGCCAGGTACGAGGTTCCCAGGCAAACAACTTTGCTGTGGCAGGAGGAAAGAAGCCTTTTGCAGGACCTCTGATGCTCTGTTTGCCCTTTCTTTGATTATGGGTGTTCATGCCACAGAGGGGTAGTATGGACTGGAGGCTAAAGTTTTTTGAATGTTCTTCTTACTGAGTATGTTTGTTGACTTGTCCTGTTTGTGTACTTTATGGACTTCCTACTGAAGTTCTTCACCAAAACACTTGGCCCATTTGGAGGGAAGATGTATAGGGTCTGTGTTATGAGAAGAATCTATGGTCCACTCATGTACAGGGTTCTGCCCCTTAGCTGTCATAGCTGTACCCATGGTGAGGGTGGTGGTTCGCACCCCAAGAAATTATGTTTGCTGGCACATCAGTTCTACCAGCTCCCTACAATCTTCACCCTCCTCCAACTTGGAATAAAGAACTTGGAAATGATTCAGGTAGGCCTGTGTGAGGTAGCAGATGTAGGTGTTTTTCCTCATTGCAAGATGTTCTACAGTGTATATCTTGCTGAGTGCAGAATCAACTCTCATGTCCATGGGTGGGCATCCAGTAAGACTAGACATGAGAAAATCTAGCTCCAAGGCAGTAAGGAGAACAGTATCCTCGCTGGTGCAAGAGTATATTTAATAAATAAAGATTGATACGCACTGGGTTAGTTCACACTATTAGCAGCTTTTCTTTTATATCTGCTATGGGGAGTGCCTTCTTGGCCGAGACCCTGACTTGCCTCACTGTAGGACTAGCAGCGACATGCCTTATGTAACTGCATATGCTGTGTAGTATGCATTAAAACCACCTCAACCACTTCTGTATCAGATACATTCCAGTTGGTTCTCTTTTAGACTAATTAGAAGATGCAAAGGAAGTCAAGGCAGCCAAAGAGAATTAAGACAAGGATGTAACTCTGGATATCCTTTTTCCAGCATCATGCTTAGCTGCCCTGTTGTACCTCATGCAGCATATCTTGGATCAGCTCTTTCAACCTGTGATCAGATTTGGTGTTCTTTTTTTTTTGATTTTGGTGAGGAGGAGATGAAGAGGCGGCACTTGACGAGGGACTACGCTCCTGTCCTTCCTTTTCCCCATAGCTGCAAGCTCCAATAGAACTTTCCGGGCTTCAGAATCATGTTTCCTAGGCAATAGTGCACTAAATATCCATTCCTGAGAATGGGTAAGATTCGAACATGGCTAGAATGCTCAGAATGTAGATGATGATGCCAAATTAGCAAGGCTGCATGATATATTGAAATACATAAGTGCAAGTCCCCTGCTTGTGTACCAGCTTCTCTGGAGCAAGTCCTCCCTGCCTCTGCTTTGTGACTCAATGGCAAAACCCAGCAGCCAGGTCATAGAGCCCCCAATCCACCCTATCATCCTCCAGCAACAGAGTTGGCTCAATTTCTAAAGAAGTTCTAAAGAATGGCCTACTAATTGGGAACTCAATCGGTCCGACATCAAGGAGGGCCCTCTGAGATCCAACATCATGGTTGTTTTACAGAGGGAACAAGCCCACCTGCCCCTGCTCCCCCAAGAAACACTGTCGATGTGGACAGAATGAAAAGTAGGACATGTTGATGTAAGTTTATTACTGTTTGTTGTAACTATGTTTGGCTGAATGAATGGGTGATGTCACTAGTGGAGCTTGGAATATTATTTGAAGTAGAATTAGGCCCACCACAGAGCTCCAGTATTGTCAGATGGAAATATGTAGTCTGGGTAGTGGGCATCAGAGGATCCAGCTCAAATGTACTTGATATTATCTGTAATTTCAGCAGATATCTGTTGTATTTCAATGTGTTGGAACTCATGGAATTAGAAAGTGAAGAGTGCAGAAAGTGAGGTAGGATGGTTGAGAGAGATTTAGAGATATTGGAGAAGGACAGGGTAATTGAGAGGATTGAATAATTTCAGTGTATTATCCCCATAGTTGTGGCAATGAAAAGGAATAGCAAAATGAGGATTTGTGTGGATTTGAGAGATTTAAACAAGAACATACAAATCGACAATTTTCCATTGCCCATAATATCAGAAATGTTGAATTGCATACAGGGGGTGGATTATTTACAACATTAAACTTTCGAGTGCTTAGCATCAGATGTAATTTACCTATGACTGCAGCAACCTCACAGCTTTCATAACACTAAAAGAATGTATCGTTATCGAAGTATGCCATTCGGGCTGGCATCGCAGCAGTGGTGTTCCGGAGAGCGATGACAGTTGAAAAGAGCAAATGTAAATTTAGAGAAAAAGATGTTGGGTATTTGGGACATTTAATGAGCGCCTAGGGCTACAGAGCCAAAATAGATCCCATGGAGGCTAAATGCACCAGATCCCACAAACAATCCTTTTTCGGTCTGTCCGAATACTATAATTGATACGAATTTTGCACGTTTGACAGAACCTATTAGGAATTGTTTAAAGAAAGAGAGCACATTTGTCTGCAGTGAAGAATGTATAGAAACAATGACATTAATTAAAGGAGTCATTTGTGGGATTATGGATCTTGGAGGATTTGAAGCAGGGAAAGAAACCAAGATTACAGTGGATCCTAGCAGTATTGGGTTAGGAACAGTTATTTTGCAGATTGCTGATGGTATATAGAAACATATATGTCATGCATCTAGAGCAGTGATAGATATTGAAGCAAGATATTCTCGTATTGAGACAGAATTATTGGCATGTGTGTGGGGTTTGAATTATTTTCGTAAGTATTTATACGGCAACAAGTTTATGATTCACAAGAAGTACTAACAATTAGTTGAGCTATTGACAGTAAGAAGGATGTGTAAAGTGACCCAGAGATTGGCCAGATTGAGCATCAAACTGCAAGATTACAAATATGAGATCAGATATGTACCTGGAGTAAAACACAGAGTAGCAGATTTTTTTTCGAGGTTGCCAGTAAAAATGGAAGGACCAGTAGAGGATGATTAAAAGGAAGTGGTGGCTATTGGTTTGGATACTATAATGAGAGAAAGATTAGAGGAGTAATTGAAATGTTATGAGGTATTACAAAGTGTCATGAGCTACACTGTTGGCAGATGACCAACATGTGAGTTGAGAGAGGAGATATTACCATTGTGGAATGTGATAGCAGAATGTTCTGTAGAAGATAATCTGTTGATCAGGGGAGAAAGGTTAATATCTTCCAAGAATGTGAGGGAAGAGTTAGTGGTGATGGCACATAAAGGGCACTACAGACTCATGGGCACCAAACAAAAGCTTAGAGAAAAGTATTGGTTGCCAGGGATGGACATACAAGTGTGTAGAGATGTGTAAGGAATTGTTGGCCATGCTAGAATTCAGCTAGGAGTTGTAAGATTAAAAAACAGAAGTGTTACAGATATAGCATCCTAATGAGGCTTGCGAGCAAGTAGGTATAGACATTGTGGGACCTTACAGTATGTTGAGGTCGGAGAGAAAATTTCTTATTGTGATGGTTGACTATTGCTCTAGATTGGTTGAAGCAAACTTTGCACAGAAGGTGAGTACCAGTGAAGTGATACATGTCTTGGAACAGGTTTATCGAAGGGAGGGGTACCCAAGGAAAATTATCAGCAATAATGGAGTACAATTTCAAACTGAAGAAATTAGAATGTATGCTCAAAGAGTAGGACTTTTATGTATGTTTTCAGCAAATGATCACCCCCATAGTAATGGTTTATTAGCAAGATGCTACAGGGTATTAGTTGAAATGATAGAACAAGCAATCAGAAATAATTTGGCAGTAGATGAAGCAATTGCAGATAGGTTGTAGAGCATTAGGACATCAGACATGAGTGACACTAATGAGTCAACATTCAAGATTATGTGAGGGAGAGATTCCAATACTATATTGAACCCAGAATGGGTTAATGATCTCAAGAGTTCAGGGGAAAAAAAGGGACGGGCAACAATCAACAGTGAGAAATGAGAGTAATGGCAGGTTAGGTTTCTTACAGCAGGATTGGGTGAGGATCAAGGTAGGTGTGGTACCGTGTAATCTAAATTTTCAGATCCCATGAGGATAAAAGAAGTATTTGCAAATGCAGCAAGAGTTGAAGATGGGTTGATTTGGAATGTGGCTAAGTTGATTAAGTGGCGTTCAAATAGTTTTCTGGAAGTGAACAGAGAAAGGTGAAAGAGTACAAATATTTATTAATAATAATAATAATTTACCATTTATATAGCGCAACGAACGCTCAGGTATCTGAGCGCTGCTTATTATTACCCACGGTGTGTGGTGCTCATTAATCGACCTCGGAAAGATGACAGGCTGAGTTTGGCCCTGCCTGGATTGGAACCTGCAACAGCAGGCTCTGGAACAGATGTCAAAGCAAGCACTCTACTCAATGTGCTATCGGACCAGCTATTTGTTGTATGTAGACAAAAGGATGGAGGATTTTGAGTCAAGCGTTATAAGGAATGGTGATCATAGTGGTCAGAAGGAATGATGATCAGAGTGGTCACATGGAAGTTGATCAGAGTTGTGACCACAGGGGACAGAGGGAAATTAGTGGATTGGGGAGGAGGGTGAGGATGGCTCCACTATGGTTAAAATATTACGTGGTGAAATAAGTGTAGTGAAAAGTTTAATAAATTGCATGTTGGTTGTGGTTAATTTTTTCTCAGGTTTAACTTTAATTATGGTTCAGGTTACAGGTGTGTTCGATTACAACAACATTTTTAGCTTCAGCTTAAAAAAGGAAGATTTTATTTTATTTCTGTTATTTGGTGGGTGGGGTGTTGTGTTTCAATGTGTTTATAGAGAACTTGTGGAATTAGAATGTGGTGAGTGGAGCGAGAGAGATAGGACCATTGAGAGAGAGAGTATTCGGAGTACAGGAAAGAAAGAGGACAGAGTTGACCGTTGGTGTGGGAATGATAAAGTAATTACTTTCCTCCTTTGGCTTCAGTCTTCCTTGAAGGAGCGTACAACAATATGTATTAAAAGTATTTACCTGCAAACTTATCTGGAGCCTTGTGGAAGTCAATTTACATTACTGTTATAACCGCATGAGAGGATGCAGCAAAACTCCAGACAAGATCATTGTTTTATGAGATACTGGTGAGAAGACAGATTGTCTTCCTGTTTTCAAGTACTGGGATAAGCAAGAGAGATGTGTGGGTGATGTATTCAGTGATTCTGGGGTCTTGTCTGAGGGTGGATGGTTAGTAATGTTGAGCGGGAATAGAGCAAGCAAATTGTGATGTGTTGTTGGCAGCTTCAGATCGGAAACACTGTTTGGCCACCATGCTGGTGTGCGGGATTATGCGTGGTTTGTTTTGTTGTTGTGGTGTTGTGAAGTATGTGCAGACAGCAGTGCTGTGGAGGTCTGGTTGTGTTAAGTCCAGAGTTTGAGCGGTATAAGCAGAGGGGTGTGTTTTTATTTGTACAGACTATTGGTGAGAGTCCTTGAAATCCATCCAAGTGATCCATCCCTCACAACCCTGAAATCCAACAGAGTGCACTCCAACTCCCACCTTAGAAATACATCTGGTGCGCCACCGCCCCCCTTGAAAATCTACCCAAGTGTTCCACTATCCCGACCCCAGGAATCAGTCCAAGTGCTTTACACCTCCCCTCCCTGAAAATCTATCCAAGTGCATCACATCTCCCACCTCCGAGGTTCAACCAAGTGCGCCATAACTCCCACCCCTGACATCCCCTGACATCCATCCAAGTGAGTCACACCTCCCACCACAGGGATCAATCCAACTGTGTCAGACCCCCCTGCCATCTATCCAATTTTGTCACAATTCCCACCCCTGATGTCTGTCTAGGTGCATCACATTTTCTATCCCTGAAATTCATCTAACAGTGTCACCAGAGGAAGCCGTTTTCTTTGTCTACCCCCCCTAGTTGCCCATTTCTGTGTTTTACCTGAATTATCACCTCAGGGGTATTGATTCCTAAGTTTCTCCAGAGTTTGTTAGGCTGTCTGTTTCCTCAGTACAAGCCCTATCTCTAGCTAGGTGATGTGTACAATGGTCTGAGGGGGACCTGATGGGAACAGTTCATCGTCTACCTCGATACCCTACGGGCATTGAGTATTATCTATTGGTAGGGCCTGGGGCATTACTCTTGTTCTCTTGTTGGTCGTCAGTTGGTGTACGCCTAGGATGAGGATTTCCCTTCCTTGATTTTCCGTCCCCTGGTTTGCCATGCGCCTCCTTTCATGGGCTAATCGTATTGGGCCTACCAGCTTTTCCTGTTTCTAAGTCATCCCTTTTTGTTGTTGGGGGCGTGGGGGTGGGGAGCATCTCTGATATGTTTTCTCTTCCCAATCTTGTCCTTCACTCCTCTATGCTTTGTTGGCTTTTTTTCCTTTTTCAGTACTTGGCCTGTTACGAGGTGTGTGCGTGCCGTTCAGTCTGTGTCATTGTGTTTGGAGGTGAATAACCAGGTTTTAAGAACCTTTCTGAATTTTGTATGGTTCTCCATACTTCGTATTTCCCCGGGATTGGAGATCCATAGTTTCGCGGCTAAGCAGGAGACAGCGGATTCACCGAATTTTTTCTTTGTGTATTGTTTGAGTTCTAATCGGATGTCATTGCAAGATCTCATGGCTCTGGTTGGTTTTTAGATAGAAGGTTTATTTTGAATAAATTCTGCTCCCTGGCCGTGTATTCCTCTGTGCATTATGCACATTGTTTTGAAAGTGATTCTTTTCATGACGGGAGCCAATGTAGCATCCTAAGAGCTTGTGTGATGTGATCTCATCTGGTTAGTTTAAGGAGAAGTCAGGCTTCAGCATTTTTTATTCATTGCAGTTTCTTTAGTAGGTAGTCTGGCATTCCAAGGTATATGTCATTGGCATAATCTATCCTGGACATGATGAGGGATATGACGGCCAATGTTTTGTGTGTGAATGAGAGGAATGGTAGAATTTCTTTAATCGTTTGTCGGTGGTAGAAGTACTTCTGGATTATCATATTAACTTGGAGTTCTAGAGTTAGATCTGTGTCCATGATGATTCCCTGGTTATTACAGCTGCAGACGGTGTCGGTGGATTTCGCAGTTCTATGGGCCATGGGTATCGCTGAGTGTTTTCTCTGTCTTCCGGTGTAATCATGATTTCAGATTTGTCTGGGTTAATTTTGAGTCCGTTGATGTTCATCCATTGGTAGATCTCCTTGAGCCACTCTATTTTAACACATATTGCCTGGATTATAATCATTGCCTTCTTTCCTCATATGCCCATGTCTCCAAGGAGTTGCACAGGGAATTTTAAAACACCAAGCTCATAAAAGAAATAGGGAATCTTGAGCACAATTAAAGTTACATTTTATCTGTTACTGGACTTCACGTGACACTGAGGGCTCTAGGGAATGCGTGCACAGCATCCACTGATAAGGCACACCATTGAAGTTCTGTGGTGCATTTCACATTCGTGGTTATCACTGCTGCTTTGCCCCTACACGTTTGCTGTCTTCCTTATCATTTAATTGTGATTACTGATGTTTACATGGATAGATGTACAATAAAGAAAAATACAGAATTTGTATGCTTTAGGTCAATTGTATCGTGAAGTTATTCAGTTTTCCACAAAGGATACAGAGTAAAATGAATTACATCATTCATGAATGCGAAAAAGAACATTTCCCAAATTGATTCATACAAAAAAATGATTTTCAAAAATAACAAATCAAAGAGTGCAACAGAACCAATCTCTGAATTTTTCATCTATTTATAGATTTGTCACAATATGTTAATACAATCACATATTTATATACACTACGCGTTTCGGGTTTCCATGACCCCTTCTTCAGGTGTAGATGTTGATTGTATATTCTTCACATTCTAAAACATTATAACGAGACAAAATCACTGCACTGTCTCATTTTCCATGTGAACACCCATGTATGAGTTATGGCAAAAATAACTTATTAGACTAACCTTTGTGAACACAAGGTCAGTCTTCAACTTCAAAGCTCTAAAAAGGCACAATATGTATTGCCGAGAACGGAAAGTCGGCTTTTGATACAGTCTCCCGTCCTGCATCACTTACATATTTACTTACGTGATATGTCACATGATCGTGAACGGATCACGTGATCAATTTGTTCCGGTAGTACGTAGATTCCTTTTGAATAGTCGAAACTGCATATAACGTGATGGACCATACTTAACAGGCAAATTAAGCAAAGGTAAGGTGCTAAATGTAACTAATTAAAATGCAGAATGCCCTAATAGGGGATGGCCTCAATACTGTCCAAGAACGTCAACTCGTTACTAATGTAGCGGTCACCTCATCACTCCGAACCACTATCATTAGTTAAACTCAAAAGCTGCATTGTAGCTGCACTTCAAGGTCCATGTTATGAAAACTAAGTATAGTTCAGGCTATATACTAGTATGATTGAGTGAAATCTACTAGTGTCCGTGATGGAACATTATCTTCAGCCAAAAAGACATACTCCAATTGGAATGGTTGCACAAAGATACTTGAATCTAAAGCCTCATAATAAAGTTCATCCACTGACATTAAATGACTAATGATTTTCGTGGTGGCTTAATGGATGTAGACGGCACTCTGTCATGAAATCCTAGACAGAATATTACTGTCTGCCGGATTGTAACACGAAAAATGTGTGTGGCATGGGGGTCATGTAGAGTTCTCGACTAGTTAACTGGATGATTAAAGCTGGTTGCCATGGGTGTTCATTTGGAAATGTAAACAAGTTCATTCAATAACAGAGTAGTACAATATTACTGATGCACAGTATCCTCAACTGAAAAAGAAAAAAGAATATATTTCAACTGTCCAAAATTTGTAGTACAGACATCAATATTATAAGAGAAATCCAAAAGAAAAATCAAGTGGCACTGCCAACACCATGAATTGATTCCATTCAAATGTAGCATGTTAAGTCAAAGTCATTATTCATGCCTTTTGGCTCGAGAAATTAGAATTCCTGTCAGGTGACATTGTCATTAAGACAAGAGAGACAAGGTATGCCGCCTCGAGGAGACACAGCACCATTCGGTGCAAGCCTGTGAAGATTCCTTGTGACAGAGAAGGCATGCTATTTATTTCAGAACGTGCTCCTGTTGCATCATGTTCTCCAAGACTCAGTGACTTCATGAGTCAACCTATTCTAACGAGCATATTGCTCTGCCACAGGTAAACAAGTCTCTCAGACATTGTAAACAAAGAACAAACGTGTCTTTTGGACGGCAAGGTTGAAGCATTCCCACAGATGTTTTATGATATGATATGATACAGCATTTATAACGTGCCTATAAACAAGTGTTTGAAGATGCGACGAGGCAAGGGAGGGGGAACGGAGAGAAGACAGACAGCGATCTTACTAGGCCAGGTGAACATTGAGATCGCGCAAGTGCAGGGGAAGGGGGAACGGGAAAAGTGCAGGGGGCAGGGGAAGGAGGCTGTGCAGTACAAGGGATTGACAGTAAAAATAAATAGTATAAATAAAAGCAATAACTAAAAGGTGCAGCCAGCTGGTGGCAAGTGCAAGAGTAAGTGCAGACATCAGGTGTGAAGTGCTGCTAGAAAACAGTCCTACAGTGTGGGGTTTGCCAAGACGGAGGTGCAGGTGTGCAACTGGTGGGAGAGGGGACCTGGGCCAGAGGACAGAGGGTAGCCAGGTGACCAGTGCAGTTTCAGTTTCAGCCAGGAGTTCAGCAGTGGAGAGGAGGAGAGAAAGTTGAAGCAAAGAGGAAGGTTTTGAGATGCTTACGAAACCGTAGATGGTTCTCCTCAAGTTTCAGGGAGGTAGGGAAGCTGTTCCAGAGGGATGCCCCAGCTGAAGAAAGAGATTTACCACCAACTCTTTGCTTGGAGAAGCGACTGACCATGAGTGAGTTGAAGGCAGTTGAGCAAAAACATTGAGAAGGAAGATATTTAGGAAGAAAGAGTTGAAGTTATTGAGGCCCCAGGCCCCAGAAGGCCTTGTGGACAATGTAGAGGGTTTTGAACTTAATACTTGCAGCCACTGGGAGCCAACACAGAGGTTTCAATCCTGGAGAGACACGATCCCTGGGCTTGAGGCCAAGGACAAGTCTTGCAATCCTGTTCTGGATGAGTTGCAGAGGGCGGAAAGTAGAAGCAGGCAGATTTAGAAAGAGGCTGTTGCAGTAGTCCAGCCTAGAGAGAACCAAAGCTCTGGAGACAGTGAGCTTCTGGGCGAAGTAGAGGAAACGAAGAATACCTCTGAGGAGGTGCAGCTGGTAGCGTGACTTCTTAGAGACGTCAGAGATTTAAGGACAAAAGGAGAGTGTGGGGTCGAAGATGAACCTGAGCTTTTTAGCCTCACAGGTGGGAGCATGAAGAGGGCAAAGAGAGGCTGGCCAGAGAGTGACAGGAAAGGAAGGAGTGGGTGTGCCGATGAGGAGAATCCTGGTCTCAATGGCATTAAAGCAGAGATAATTGGCGGCGCACCACTCCTGGATAGCAGACAGACAGTCATAGATGAGAGAAGGTGAAGAAGTGACGTAAGGGAGTCTAAAAATGAGTTGAGTGTCATCCACATAGCACTGAAAGTTGGGGCAGAGAGTGGCAATGCGGTGGACAAGAAGTGCCAGGTATTGGTTAAACAGCCAGGGAGAGATGTTAGACCTCTGGGGAACACCACAGGTAGAGATAGACTACTGAGCCAAATTAGCTGCAATGTGGCAGCAGGTCCCAATACAAAAGGTACTGCGTGAACCCCGCAGCACAGACAGTATTATGACTGTCCAGTGTCAGTAAACCAGTGTAGGCCATTCACAAAAAGGACTGGGACCCCCTCTGGAGAATGAACAATGCCAAATGATATGATATGACAGGTTATTTATAACGCGCTTAATACCCAGAGGTTTCTAAACGCGGACCCAGGGATTGAACCTGTGTTGCTCTGTGTCATCATGCTTCTAAGGTGAGCATGTTGCCCCTGAGCTATCCTCCCAATACAACCTGTTCTATCGGAAGGTGCCCACTCCACAGGGTCTACAACAACGTTTTAGCTCACTGTGCTTGTCACAGAGGGGAAACACCACTTGCATATCATTCTTGTCTCACCCACTTAGGCAATCCAGCACTGAATGACAGGCAATTCTCCTCTGAACTAGAGTACCAACAGAAACCCCAGACAAGTGTTTTAGCGTAGTCAGGCCTCATCAGTGAGGTGAAGCTGTTCCTCTCTAAACTCAGCAAACAAGGTGTCCATGTCTGCCCAGCATAACTTAGGGTGAAATCAGAAGTTCCTAAAAATGAACAAAAACCAGTGTGGCTAAGCTAGGTTTGTGACAGCCATTTACACTAAGGTGGGTCTCGAAGAGGCCTACCTAGTGATCCAGCCACCGCTGCAAAGGGTAAGACTATGCAAAAGCAAGTTCTCTCTGTGATGCTGACCTGGCATCTCCTCTAGTAGGTGCATGGTACCTTTCCAGAGAACACTTCAGTGAACAACAGGGAACTGTAATCCTGAGCATGGTGCACACTTCCATTTAGATAACGTCCATAGAGGTTGCCTCTTTTGTGTAGAAAGCTAGTGTTAAGGGAGCCCTAGAAATATGTGCAGCTTCTCATAGCGGTGGCAGTGCAGGGCCTACAGTAGTGCTCTGCTCCCACCAACATTATGCCATTGCCCATGCTTTAATGAGGCAAACTGTACTGAATTCTTGGGACCCATGGCAAAATGCAGTGGCATGATTACAACTTTAGGGAATTGGAGTAAGTCGGGATATGAGAGAACATCCTACACCCCAAGTTGTTTGTGGTTAGCTCGCACAGAGATACATATACATTCTAAAGTCTAAAGGTAACTAAGCCTTTTACAAATCTCCTGCAGGATTCTGATAACAATAGAAAACCGCCACAGCTAAGAACGTGGACAGGTAGGTTTTTCATGCAGTCTTTAGGAAAGAGGATAAGAATTGTTCCTTACTTAGGCAAAGAGGGCTTCTTCACCTGTTATTGCTCACCTATTGGTAGCAGTGGGTAAGCAGTTATGCCTCGCTCTCCGAAATGCAGTAGTGCTGTGCAAGGCATAGAGTAACATATTATCACAACAAATTAAAGGCATGCCAAGACAAAATAACTTTATATATGTTACTTGCACTCGTTATTGATATTTACAGCATAAGGCATTGGCCCTCATTCCGAGTTTGGAGGTAAGTACCCTCCCTTACCGGCATGGCACGAATAGTATGTCCGAGCTTGCAGCAGCCCGCTAATATCGGACTATTTCAACTTCGCGGGCACAAGCTTTGCACCATGCCAGTAAGGTACCTAGCGCCATGCTGCAAAAGGGCCCCAAAAAGCCCATACCGGCATTAAGCGCACCGAAGATAACACTACCGCCATAGTCCAAAGCGGCATTAGCGGTGACCATAAATAGCGGTGACCGTAATTACCGGTCACCGCTATTTGCAGTCACCGTTAAATAGCGTAACCAAAAATAGCGTCATCGCAGAGGAACGGGAAGGAACACGGTGGCCATCTTTAAAAACACAATCCATTGCCATCCTCACCAACAGGACCCCTGGGACTCTGGTGAACTTCCAAAAAGCACATCCTACCTGCCAACAATGCCCAAAGCACCCAAAAAGGGATCTGCCCGCCTCCGAAAGGAGCGCTTCAGCCCAGATGAACTACAAATGCTCGTAGACAACCTGCATGATCACGCAGGGATAGTGTTCAATAGCAACATGAGGAGGGAGGCAGTATTGCGGAAAAAGGAAATTTGGGCACTAGTCAGGCAGAAGGTCAGTGCAGTGGGCAACAACCCCCGCACAGTCAAGGATTGCTGCAAAAGGTGGGATGACCTGCGGCTCAGGGTGCAGAACATTCTTTCGGCAAACCGTGCCCAGACCTTGGAGACTGGAGCAGGACCAAGTTCTCCAGTTAAGCTCACACCGTGGGAGGAAACATGTGCGAGCATGATAGGTCCAGAATCCATAGAAGGCGTCGGAGAGATGGAGTGTGGCGCCACTACTTCTGTTGTTGGAGGTGAGTGTCCAAAGTAAAAACTACTAGCCAAATGCGATGAAAGTCAATGCCAATGTCTGTCCTAAGAGTGACGCCATGGTCGGCCACGCACACACTCCCTGTAAAGTATGCCGAAACAAGTGAGACACATGCCGATGCCTGGTGCAAGGCCGTAACGCACATGACACATACCACAAAAACTAGGAAATCCCATGAGGCACACACCGTGCATGACCTACATTGTGAGCATGTCAGACAGCACAGTACCTGTCCAACATGAGTAACACCGATATATGGCTGCATTTACCACCCATGTATGGAATGACGTGCCGTTCCCAACCCAAATGCCTATTACCCACAATTGTGTGGATGTGCAATCGTACCAATGTATGTATGATGCCTATCCAAACATCACTTATGCCGTCCCTCTCTTTCACCCCCACAGGCAATGAGCATGACAGTGAGGAGGAGGACACCACCCCTGCACAGGACAGCAACCGTCCCTCCACATCCAGGGGTCAAGCCAGGGGGCGCCGGATCAGAGCAAGAAAGCCAACACAGGGACACATGCCGCCAGCAACAACAAGGCCCGTGGAGGGCACACCACCCCCACCCCTCACTGCACTGCCTGCAGCCACCTGTCCAACACCACGGTAGGAGGAGTCCAGTGTGGCTGGGGAGGTGGCAGCCACGGCCCCCCTCGCAGTCGACGACAGCCCCAATGACATCTGGGGCACCATTGAGGATGACTCAGTGGATGTTGTACACACCCCAGCACAATTGGCATCCCCCCAGGTATCCATGAGTGACACTGTAGATACCAACTCACCGGAGCAGTCTGGGCAAGAACAGACACAGGGACATTTCAGTCCCATAAAAAGTCCCAGTGAGGATGAGCAGGCTGGGCATGCCAGCCAGATCCCCAGCAGGGCCACCTGTGCAGCCACAGGAGCACAGCGGGCTGACCAGCTCTCTGCCCTAATATCGGAATTTGTGCAGGACAATCGGCAGGCCAGGGAGGAGTGGCGCGCGGATTTGAGGACACTGGGCCAGTCCATCACTGAAAACACAAACCGCCTCTGCGAGGTGCTCGGCCGCATAGCCGATGCTTTGGAGGCAGCTCTTCCCGGCCAACAGCCACAGCTTGAGTACACACCATCCACAAGCAACTCTACACAGACCAGCCCGCTCCGCCGGTCGCTCCGTGTGCTGCTCCGACGGGACCTGCCTCCCCCTGGCTCCGGGAGCGCTGAGTGACTGTACTGGCAGCCTCATGTGGGCTCTGTGAACCCTATGGGACTTGTGTGGGGTAGTTGTGGGGGGAGAGGGGTGAGGGAGGGTGGGAGAGTTGTGGGGGGAGGTGGAAGGGGGTGAGGGTGTGTGGGGGAGTTGTGGGGGAGTGGGAGGGAGGTGTGTTGGGTAGTTGTGGGGGGAGAGGAGGAGGGGGAGGGTGTGTTGAGGAGTTGTGGGGGGAGGGGCACGGGGGGAGGGTTGTGGAGGGTTTGTTATTCACATTAATATTATTACTTTCAATACACTGGTTGTGTTACAAAAAAGAACCAGAGTGGATATTCATCATTGCGCATGTGTCATTTAATCTTGCACAGTGCATAGTGTACATGTATCCCCACACCCAGTGCCCTATGTCCTAACATTATGTCACCCTCTGCTGACTTGTGTGTCAGAAATATTGTGCGATCACTGACTGCCGCACAGCACGTCCCTCCTGTGCATCGGCACAGTGATGATGTCCTGTCAGATCTTCCTCCTCCCCTTCATCATCATCAGGTGGTAGCAGTTCCATGTCAGGGGGCAGGGGCACGTTCCGGCGGATGCACATATTGTGCAGCATTACACATGCCATGGTGATCTTGGCCACCTTCTCATGGCTGTAGAGGAGTGCCCCACCGGACCAGCTGAGGCAGCGAAATCGTGCCTTCAACAGGCCAAAGGTCTGCTCAATTACCACACGTGTACGGGTATGGGAACGATTGTAGTCCTCCTCGTGCCTGTTCTGTGGGTTTTGGGCAGGTGTCAGAAGCCACGGCTTCAAGGAATAGCCACCATCTCCTGCATGAGAGGGGAATCAAGGTAAATGTTTGCACATTCATGTTGGACAACTGTACTAGTCTCACATGACTGCAGGTAATTTGTGCCCACATGCACATGTCCCTGGATGCATTGACCCCATTTCAGGTCCCGCTATGTGTCCTGTGCAATGGACTAATGGTGTGGGTTGCATCTTCAAGATGATTCATGGTGTGCACTGACATCTTGTTGCACATGCATCGTATATTCATACAGCAGTGTTGGGGTAAAATTAGTGATGTGTTGTGTTCTGTGAGATTTAGTAGTAGGCAGGGTTGGTTGTAGCCTGAACAATATTGGGCATTCTGCACTGATCATTTCCATGGTGGCATGCAGAACTTGTATGGGTGTGCCAAACCAGTGACACACTGTGGAATCCCTGGTTGGCTCAGTTCAATGCACTCCCAGGGATGATTGTCCTGTGTGGTGATATGCTGGAGACAGCAACATAGTGCATGTGCACTGCATGGTGCAGGATGGCCTTACGGTGTGTGAGGGCTGCTGATGACTGGTGCATGTGTTTGGCATGCCTTTCTCCAACAGTCCTATGCCTTCTAATCACCCCCAAATATCAGCTGTCCAAAAGGAAGCGATGGACAGAACAAGCTAAGTTTGGGTAAAAAACTGAAACAAAGATGTGGATGGTAGCTCTCAGTCAGAAACCCTGGTGTTGGGTCCCGGTTTCAATTCCTCAGGAGGTTCCATGCATTCAGTTATTTCTGATGTTTCTAGGTTAAGCGACTGTGGGTTTATGAGGTACCAACCAGTCCATGCGGCTCCAGTGGATTTATGCTTCAGTGCTTGAGGGAACCTCTGGAGTCTCCCCTGATGTGAAGAGGTCCAGGCTGGTGTCGAGGTGGTAAAAGACCAAGCCAACATGAATGCAGTCAAGGTTTCTCTGTGCATTGTAGGTTCCACCAGATCAATGGAAATACAGCTTGTGAGTGCCAGCATGCCTAGCATTTCGGTGCTGGACTGCCCCAGGGCAGGGCAAAGACTGATATGTTTAGGATAGTTCTCCTCTGTGAAAGATAGTGAGCTAAAGACTCTGGGTAAGGCTCTTGTAACCAGGACTCATGTCTGGCAGAGAGTCTCCCAGGACCCCCCTTGTTATTTGCATATTTCAAGTAACTTTGGGTCTCACCCTAAGTTACTAGGGGAATCCAGACGTGGACCCTTTGCTCACTATTCCTAGAGAGGCACAGCTACACCCTACTGATGAGGTTCAACCAGACCGAAACATGTGTCTGGGTTTGCTGTTGGTACTCTTATTCAGAGGAGCATTGCCTAGCATTTCGGTGCTGGACTGCCCCAGGGCAGGACCAAGACTGATATGTTTAGTATATTTCTCCTCTGTGAAAGATAGTGAGCTAAAGACTCTGGGTAAGGCTCTTGTAACCAGGACTCATGTATGCCAGAGAGTCTCCCAGGACCCCCTTTATTATTTGCATATTGCAAGTAACTTTGGGTCTCACCCTAAATTACTAGGGGAATCCAAACGTGGACCCCTTGCTCACTATTCTTAGAGAGGCACAGCTTCACCCTACTGATGAGGTTCAACCAGACCGAAACACGTGTCTGGGGTTGCTGTTGGTACTCTTGTTCAGAGGAGAATTGCCTAGCATTTCGGTGCTGAACTGCCCCAGGGCAGGACAATGACTGATATGTTTAGGATATTTCTCCTTTGTGAAAGATAGTGAGCTAAAGACTCTGGGTAAGGCTCTTGTAACCAGGACTCATGTCTGGCAGAGAGTATCCCAGAACCCACCTTGTTATTTGCACTAGGTGTTGAAGAACATTATTGACAGTCGGATTTTGGGCTCGCCTCTGTAGGTCTCTGGCTATGTCAGGTATGTGACTTAATGATCTCAAAGAGGCTCCCTCCCAGCTGTGGTGACGTGGCATTAAACAGAAAAAAACGAAAACAGAGTGTAAGTAAAATTATTTCTTTCAAATATTCTTCTTCAGATCTTTTCATAATTTGGATTCTCATCTACAAATGACTTTAAAACAGTATTTTCTCAGTGTCATGTTTTTATGAGTCTCTTCTTTCTTGCTTGCTTGTATCACCTTCCAAGGATATCCCAGTCCCAGAATGTACGTTCTCCGCGCTCTTCATCACGTTTGAGATATTTGGTTTGCTCAAGCTTCCATTAACATCCGACATATCTTTATCGCATATGTGACAATGCAGGGGCAACAACAAAACAAAATAAGTCGAATTCAACGGGATGGATTCTACATCCAATTAATATTGTAAGTACAGAAACAAATATATACATCTATATTTTAGAATGAACTACCTATCAAGTTTACCTTTCAAAAATCAACATACTGCAAATATATATAATTTTTTTCTCTAAAAACAGATATCGTATCTATATGTTTGATTTCTCACATTTACATATACACACTTGGAGTTGAAAACTAACACATTTCTAGCATATTGCTACACATGTTAACTCTTACCTGCTTATGAAAACAGTATTACTAATCAATGATAAGTCTCACCGTAACAACTCATGCCATTAAATTACTTTTTTGCTCTTTCCTCTCCATTAAATCTACCCTCCCCTCTTCTTCTACATTCTATTTGATATGGAATTAACATCCCAGTTTTTCGCAATATTTGTTGATATCAAAGATATCAATAACAGGACATTCTGGTGGAATGGATGTATGCATGTTTGAACCAATAAAATAGAGACACAATTAACTAGCCTTTGAAAAAGCCCAGTGGTAGAAACTCTGGGCCATGCAGTCCGCTAACTGTACACATTGTACATTAACAATGAATATTGGGCTTTCCTGAAACATTGTATGGACAACATGTCATGACCCTATTTATATGATGGATACATTTTGAAGTAACAAGGACTACTTTTCTTTAATTAAATACTTTATAATACATATGATTGATATAAAATCAGTCTTTGATTAACAAGAATTATTGGGGTGCTTGACCAAAGGCCTACCAAATCTCTCATACTTTGACTTTGCATGGGGTTGTATGCTATGGACTTCACTATATAGCAGTCTTATAACAATATATGTGTTTATTACAACTCACAGATAAGGGTTGCCGGAAAATATGACTGACAACCCAACTTAATTACCAATGATCTTTTAACAGTAGTGCAGTACTGTGAATTGCAATCCATGTGTTCGTTGGGATTAGTACATGGTAAGGTATTGTTTTAAATGGATACGTTTTGAGTGATTTGCAAATTGTGAATTGTGTGTGCATTTCAAGCTGATACAGGGATCAAATTCCAGAGGGTGGATGCGTGACATGAGAAGTATTTTTTTGTAGGTCATCTCTTTGCGTACTAGTTTGATTTGAGCCGGTTGGTTGAATTGATGTGTGTGGAGCATGTGACACGAGACATATTGAGCTTAGCTGCTAGGTACACTGATGTGTAACTCGTCACTAGACTACTTTGTAGGTGGTACATGCAGTCTTAAACAGAATTCTGGCCTGCAGTGGAAGCAACTTGTTAAGGATTCTAATCGGGCCTCACACACTGGACCAGGACACTTTTTCTTAGCCTGGGATTTGGTGCTCAATAGGAATGCTTTTCTTTAATTTCAATTAATTAAAATTGAGCCGGTATCCGACCCGTCTCACACCCCCTTTTACAAATACCCCGGTTCACAATGGATCATGAACCAGGCCGGTTGGTGAAATACAATATTTATTTATTTTAAAATTCACAAAAATCACACAAATTTTAATATTGGCCATCAATCACTAATGGGGCGATATGTACAATGGAAACTACTGAACTACACTTGGTTAACCTTCTATCAGAACATATCCAAAGCACAATTGAATGGGAGCACTTTTTGAATTAGGATAAATAGCACCCAAGTTAAGGTTTCCCCCTGCAATATTCCCTCAACCCACAAAGAGTCGAATTTTGAGTGGATAGAAAGAAGCATCAGACAGTCAGGGATAAGAGGCAGTAAACAGAATCAAAATCCGACCTTCCCTCGCAAAGGCCTAAAATGACACTTGGTTAATTAAATATATGTGTGTTTAAATAATGATATGCATATGTTTGATCACAGTATCAACTATAAGGTAAGGTATCACAAAAGCATACAGTTCAAAAAGCAGGTTCAAATTGAAAACACAGTGCAGCCGAATTCACACATGGAAAAGTTGCATTTACACTTTTTTCAGCTTTAAATGTGAAAATGTTTTTATAAACAGGTGAAACACTGAACCGGAATGCAGTTTTTTGGCAGGGGGAGAGATGCACAGAACAGGGACAATATAGAAGTGAAAGGAGGGCTATAGTTGATGAATTGAGAGACATTTGAAGGTAGAATGAGGTTTGTTTTTAGGAAAATAGAGCAGTTCAAAAGAGGAAATCGGTTTTAAAAATGAAAGGCAAATTTGACTTAAACTAGATTATTCAGATGATATTGTTAAAGAAAGCCACGGTACGTTCAAAGATTGATTTGCAACATCAACCTTTTCCCTCCGTGTTCAGATCTATGTGGGAACTAATTTAAATACTCCAAATATTACTAATGAGATACAAGATGAGGTGAATGAAAGAGTTGCGATAAAACTAGGAAACAAGAACAGGTGCACAGAGAATTAGAACAGCATAGACAAGTTATCAGGGTATGGACAGGGTTGCTTAGAGAGTGGAACAAAGACAAAAGTCAAAAAGGGGAAGACTATGTGTTATGGGATGGGGATACTCACAGTCCGCTCTTAAATGTGGGATTAGGCACAGTCAACCGGGTTCTGGACTCCATGGCTCAGGTCACCAGGTAGCGGCGGACTCTCCTAGCAGAACAACAGTTGGCCCTGTCTGATCACTGGATAATCAGGACAGCTAGATTGCAGGGTTGCAGCGGGCATGTAGTTAGTGGGCAAAAACCGGTATGGTCTCAGGATGCTTCCCAAAAGAACACCACAGCTTGCCCCTTTGATTATTGGGTTTTAGTGGGATTTCTAGATTGAGGCCTTGCTGGGATGGTCAGCAATGCTTTGGCCTTGCTGGGATAGGATAACCTATGCTTTGGCCTTGCAGTGGAATCTGGAATCAGCTATGCTGTGGTTTTGCAGTTAGATCTGGAATCAGCTATGCTTTTGGCTTTGCAGTGGGATCTGGAATCTGGCAAGATGAATGTAGAAGATCAGGAACGCAGGCGCAGGAAATTAAAAAAAGAGTGTGTGTCCAGAGTTCTGTCAGCCACCCTGTCAGGCACCCTTTTTATAGAACAAACCCCTTCTCATTGCTAGATATGGGCAGGGCCTTAACCAACATACACTTTTAAACAAGTATTTTTAAACAAGTATTTTTCTTTATTTGCAAAAGTACATTTAAACATGTGGTGACTGCTGGCATTTTTCTTTCAAATTCGGTTTGTCTCTTCCCTTTGAATTTTTCTCATTGTTCTGCAGTCATAGTTAGTTTCTTGTAGGCAGCAATTTGTTTAAACACAGCTGCACTGAAATTGACATATGCCAGAAAGCCAGGGCCTTTTTCACGCATTGATCTTTGACATTTTGTAGCCCAAAAGTAAAATGTTTCCGGTGTAGCTGAAGTAAAGCTTCTTTTGATTCCTTCAGATCTGAACAACAGCCTGTCATTCGGGGATACTGCTCTTGTCTGCTGGAGCACAATGTGAATGTGGATGGTCCTGGCAAGGTCACATTAATAAAAGTAGTGTGATGAGGAATCATAAGAAAAGAGCATCAGAGCGGCATCATTTTTAAATGTAATTATTTCCCTTTTTCAAATGGGAACTTTGGGCTTGCAGCGCTGCTTTTTCACACCCCTTCTTTTGTACATGTAAGAACACACTGGCAAGCTCTCCCAGTGTGCCCCCTAGTTCCATCTGGCCCAATATGTGCTTGGCAAGATGGTGCAGCCATCTTTTTGTAGTTGCAAAACACAGTTTTGACGTGAGGCAGTGGTGCTCAAAGGAGCCAGCACAGCCATGTTGCTGTTTCTGCTGAAGTGCAGCTTGATTATGGATAGGGAGTACTGCTTAGTGGGTAAATATATCCCACACAGTGCAATTTGTGTAGAATGGGGGTCATTTGGTCACACGTCCATGCACCCGTGATAAGACATGCTGCAGCGTGGTGGACTGCTCTTAGGGCTGCTCTTAGGGGAGGTAAGTGCTGGGAGCTCTGTCATGAAGTCATTTCCTCCATCTATGTGTGAGACCACAAAGGCCTGCACTATGGTCCTGAAGTCCCGAAGTGGGATTAAGGGTTTGATTTTAAGAACAGAGGACAGGCTGCTGTCAATGGTGAATCCTTAGGAGTTTGTTGAATCCAAGAGTTGTGGATTGGATCCTTCTATGCTCACATAATTGAACCATTGAAGTGGTTCTCCCATTATAGTATGTGATCTCCATCTTATTAAATTATCTCATACTAATCATTGGGTTGATAATTGTAACTATGCCCACCTTCGTTATTTTAAATGCATCCATTTGCTTGATATTATATCAAATATTTGTTATCTGCACGCAACAAGTTGGCTCACCTTTATAGTGCTTCATACTTCAAATTCCTGATTTGGAGCTTTCCCCACAGGTCATATCCTTTGGAAATGATCCCTCATCTTACTATTAAATTGGTTCCTTATTTCATCCAGTAAACTCCAATTGTGAGTTAATCGTTCTTATATATTGTCATTTGGGTTTCCTGAAATATTCTGATATTGTGCTCCTGTGGTGTTTCCTATTTACATGTGTGCCATTACCATGTGGCCATACAATCTAAATTCTAGATAATATTGATTGCTCTCACCCATCCTAATGAATGTCAAGCAGTCTAGGTTAGTGCACTCCTCATTTTTTCTCAATCGCGATTTTATCAGTCATGGATGCATATTTTTCACATTACCCTTCTAAATGGCATCCCAGTCCTTCTCAGCTTAGTGCTCAATATGAAATGACAGCTAGGATTTTCTATTATTTTTAATAATGATTTGTTGATCCATTCTCTAGCCTATACAGTACATCTAGAAATGAATGAACCTAAACTTAAACATGGTTTCAATGCTTTGCAAAATGCACTGATGACTCCTCTTATCACTCCAAAAAATAAATGTTTCATGCAATAAGCCAGGAGTTCCACTGAAAAAAGAAATTGTTGAGGGCCACATTGGTGGATACACATTAAACAATGTTGCATACGTGCAGACCACTTATACAAACTCTATCTAGAAATTAGAAATGGCTATCGGGCTGTGCATCTTTCCATGTATGAGGTGACGCGTCTAGTCCCATTTGAACAGACATTGACTGCTTGCATTCAGGATATTAAATAGATCCTTAATAAAGCCAACAGCAGCCCCTGGGGGGATGGCTTTTTATTGGTAAAATCGAGTGCAACTTTCTTACACAATACTGTTATGAAAAAACGTGCTTATTGTACAGGAATATGTTCTGAGTCAAAAGGTGTGCCCATCTTTACGTACGCACAGGCATGATTATTAATTAAGCTATATATACTTTGAAATACAACTGTTTGTTTTTTGTTGGTAGGTCTAAATAAAAAAGCAAGACAGAGCTATACATGCAATCTTTTACCATTATACACACAGGTATTTGTGCACAACTGGGAATGTACCTTGGCAGTAAGGACTGTATCCGCAGAACACACCAGGGTGAAAGGCAAGTGGTAATGTGCACCTGCTGTACCCAGATCATCTTCCATCAATCAAGCACCCTCCATCCCCTCTCGCTTCCTCTCCCAGCACTATTTTTCTCTCGCACGTTCTCTCTCTCTCTGTCTTACTCTGTCTATTTATGTGGGACAGAGTCTCAGTGTTAGAAAGGGGAAAATATGTAATTGTACTAGCATTGTAATCTGGATCTATTTAAAGTTGTGCGTGTTTATTTCTAATCACAATTTCCAGAATATATTGCAGTCATAATAATAATGTTGCACTTGCATTATTGATCAATACACGTTATCGAAACCTAGGATAACCACATAGACTATTTTCTAATAGAAAGTTATCCTTCCAAGAGGAACATACCTCTATGAGAAAGTGGGCAAACAACATTAGTTGAGAGTGTGTAAAAACAAGCAGCATTTTGGGAACATAAGATTGCCCATGCATTTTTGATAAAAGGGTGCAATGCTTGCATCACTAAGCACATAATGCACACTGGCGTAGGTCAACTGCCAGAGCTGGTGCGCGTTTGTTTGAAAAAGCAATCGTTAAAGAATAAAAAACAATAAATGTATTTAATTAGACTAATCTTTGTTAAGTGGTTAATTTTAAAGGTTTACAAAGTTCACTTCTTATGATCAATTTCCGTTTATATTTTTATTAACGATAAGAATGGTACATGTGTTTCTTGAGAAAAGCAAATTATCAAATCTTTTAATAAGATATATATTATTTTCTGGCAAAGGTTTTTCATTCCAAGATAGCCAGTCTGGCTCCTATTTATTCTTTTGAAGCAGAAGAAAGTTCCAAATAGCAGCAGTGAGGTTTCCAGTCTTTTTTCACTAAAATCAAAGAACATTTTGGAAACATAAGAATAACCACAGCTCTTTATATATGCCAAATATATATGTGACAAAAAGGTTGTATTGTGAATCACTAAGTAGATGGTTCAAATTGGGCTTGGTGCTCATTTCATTTGTAGAGGATGATCCACGTGCTTCTACAGGAAGTCCCGCCCCCCATTTTGCCTATATGTTGGCAGCAGGAAATTGCCACATTCGCAACACCAGTGATGGTAACTACACCAAGAAGAGTCCTTAAAACAAGGTATCTATTGAGAAACCCTTAAATGATGTATCTGCGAAGAAATTATGGTCTTCTGAAAGAAATTCTGCAAGAAGTGTGAAGAGGAGTGAAAGATAAGACTGGTGACGTCACATGAAGCAGGAATGACACACCCAGAAGAGATGCCAAGGAAGAAGGTGAATAGACCTTAGAGAATCTGATGGCGAAGTAAAGAATTGAGCAACATTTCATGAACAAAATTAAGATTGTACGTATGGGAAAAGCACTGAAGAAAATGCAAAGTCATTTTATAATTGTACCGATGCAGTAACGCAAGTAGAACTAAGTAATCATAGGTTGGTTATACGTAGTAAATAGACGGCAGGCAGTGCCGCCTATATATATATATATGTGTGTGTGTATAGAATCTGAATGTTCCATGACACAATTTAGCAAACTTGGACCCCATGAATAGAAGGGCTGAAAGTGTGGCACTGTAGAATAAAACTGCTGACGGCAAAGGATGATTCGAGATGGCTTGCGTGGCCCAGTGTCAAAAGTTGGGGCCACCAAGTACCTGGTTATCTACTTGAGAAGATACAATGAACGTGAGAAGTGAGCTGAGCTCCTGTTTGAGGTTTAATGGAAAAACACTAGAAGTGCCAGATTTTATTCATTTAATAGCATTAAATGCAACAAAGGAGCTCAAAACGTGGTCTCCTGTCACATGGTCAGATGAAAATAGACTTTGGGCAAGCTACACCGAGACCAGAAGATAAGGCCATGCTCACACTCCCTTTTATTCTCAGGCACAGTGATCCTTTGCAATGCCGAGTTCAAAGAACTAATTGAATGGCAGACAGCATGAGTGATGATGGATGTTCGGCTAATTGGGTGGGGAGGCATGACCAAGCCAACTCTCCAGCACCTGGGGTAAAAGTTTGCATGCTACTAGCGAGTGGAATATTCCAGAAGGGTACAAGCATGCCAACCAATTGTAGAGGGCCACGTAGCAGAGAGCCCTATAGTTTGAGAAGCCAATGAAAAATCGTATATTTTCATGACGCGGAAGATGAATTGCACTAAGGGTGGGCATAGCTGTCCACCTGACCTTAGAGACCCAATCACAGTCCAGTCTACCAAGCCTATCACATCCCCTAGTAGGATTTTTTATTTTGCCACGTAGTATGACATCACTCATGACAAGTTTTTACTGTAAATGTGCGTTTTTTCATGTGAATCATTGAGAGACTTATGACTGTGTGGCATCTGTTGATGGACGTTGTACTCCCTGTTTTAGACAATTGCAATTAAAACAGTTGTGTTTTTGCCAGTCGGTCTGATTATTGATGTATGAGTAAGATCTGCATCCCCATCCATCTCAGATTCAGTTACCTCATCTTAAAGGGCCTACGAGTTCAGATTATTCAGAGCTCTCATATGTTTGTTACATTAGATCATATATACTGAATGGCTGCAACATCAGTCACTCCATTGCGTCTAAGGGCCATGCAGAGATAATTTTCCTGCTATCAGTGCAGAATTGCTACTGGATCTCGGGGCGATGAAGGCTGTGCACATGCTCAGTTTTCTATGCACAGGCATCATAAAAGGATGGTATCGTCATTGGAATGCTATTAGTTTATGACCACACTATAACTGAAAACGCAAATCGCCATAGTGTTTTGTTAAGTAATATGTAGGGATATATATTCATGCAAATGACAACACATGTGTAGGTAGCAGTGTTGCCAAGGGAAGCAAAATGGGTGTTTCATTGGCAGTGTTTTTTTTTTTAAAGGAGCCACTACAGAATACATGTGAAGGGCAATGTGTTCATTGGCAGTGTTTTAAAATGACATTATGTCTTTAGTAGCAGCCAGCAAAAGGGTGCGAGTTTAAGAAACACCCAACAAAATATGCAGTCATTTTAAAATGCAAATGGAGGCAATTTAGGGACACAGGTCAGCAAGTTAATGGGATTAGCCTGAAGGTAGAAGAGATGTGAAATTACATTGGGCCTGCAGTGACAAAGCAGAGTGTTGGCAGAATTCATTGTGCATTATACATACAGATTATGAGGATTCCAACCTCTGTAAATTGCATTGTGAATTAACCTATATAATGAAATTAATTTCCATGAACAAAATCCTCACTAATTAGAATTCCTTATTAACATGGCAATGCAATTAAAGCAGACTTGGATAGACTCTGTTTAAAATTTTTCATGGAGAAAAAATATGCACAGTAAAAAAAACAAATGAATAGCTGCTTCTTGTGCAACTGAAGCTTGCATTGTTCTCGCAGGAAAAGGTTTGTTACATGCAAGCTCTTGTAATGTGATTGGCTAATGTGGTCAGAATTCTGGAGGTGTCAGAACCATGTCAGGGAAGGCAGAGCTAACTTTGATGGACAGGACATTCATTCTGGGATCCTGCTTCATGCTGGTGCCTCGATCAGGCGCTGGGTGCCGCACTGCTGGCCTGCCATCTGAATATAGTGCTGGGGGAGTAGACGCCTGACTTTGAAGCATTCCTGGGGCAGTGCAAAGGCTGTGGTGCTCCCGCGCAGATAGCCACTACAGAAGGAGATAACAAGGCAAACACAGAAGCTTCACAAATCTTTGTAAGTAAGGTATATATAATTGAGGAGTATGTGGGAATGAGTGCATTGCATTTATTGGCAGACAGCATAGGGATCTAGGTTTGAAAACAAAAATGTCACATTTTTCTTTCTTTCTTTCTGCACTTGTTTAAAAAGAACTGCATACCACATTCAAAATCTCTTCCATTGTGCGATGTGTTTTTTTTTTTGTATCTCTTAGAGGCTCAAAGCTGTGCCCGCGGTTGGTAAGAATATGTAACTGTAATATCATGAAATTTAACATTTTTCTTCTGGTTGTGCAATGCAGATTGTAAAGCAAACAATAAATACATCTGCAATTACCGAAATGAGACTGGCACTTGGTTTTTGTGTTTCATTTCATGCGTCTGATGGTCACTGTTTCAAGGGGAATGAGTAATTGGAAGGTTTCGGTGTTTACACACGGTGATAAAATATTTACTGCTTTTATTACCGCAAAAGGTAAAGTTAGGAAACAAGGAAAAATATACATATACAAGATAGAAGATTGTGTGTGTGTGAATGTGTTTCACCCTGCATGGGGGGAAACAGTGCCCTCCAAAGCAGATAGGATTCTGGTGTAAATAAACCTGTAACATGAGCTACATGCAATAAGTTTCATTCTGTATAATCTTACTTGGTTCCCTAAAAGTGTGCCAAGTCCAGAGGTTATCTACCGTCAGCCCAAGGTATGTCATAATTATAAAGAGGCAAGGTTTATCTTATTATGGGGTGGTATTACAGAAAACATGCTCACCACTATACCACAAAAGTAAGATATCACTAAAAACTACTGCCAAAGTAAGCTAACACTAAACTACCACCAAAATAAGATAGTACTGATCTATTACCAAAATAGGATAATACTGAGCTATCACAAATGGTAAGGCCAATTTACGCCAAAATACTGCCAAAATACCACAATACTAAAATACAGCCAAATCAGGAATTAGCCCCAAAGACAACATTTCTTACAGATTGTAGCAATCACCCCCACTCAGGGAGGGTGTACAGGGCCGGTAACGTCCCCCAAGCCGGAGTCTTGTGAACTTGAGAGCGCTCCTGACATCGAGGTTATGTAGGACCCGTTCTCCATCTAACAAAGGGCCTGGAAAAGCACAGGTAAGGAATGGTTAATATGAAACTCCTAAATGATTTAGGGACGAAAGATGGGTGTGTGCACAGCACCACTTTATCCCTCTGGAAGGACATAAAGGGACTGATTCACAGAGCATTTTCCAATGGTATTGTACCAATTTAAAACACTTCTGTGAATTAGGGCCGAAGGGTTTTTCAAAGTGGAGGGCCTGCAGCTCGCCAATCCTTCTAGCTAAAATGATAGCAACCCGAAAGGCCACCTTTTGGGTCAGAAATGTAAGATCGACTATCACCATAGGCTTGAACGGCTTATTACAGAGTGTGTTGAGTACTACATTAAGGTTCCATTTCACCTGAGAAGTGTTGATGGGAGGGAAAGGATGTAGTAGCTTTTCAAAATGATGTTGTATCACTGGGTTTGTGAGAGTGAATGAATTACAGTCAGTATTGAGGTATGCCCTGATAGCTGACAAATATGTACGACAAGAGTGCATATGAATGCAGCTGGATGCAAGGTCTGAGACAAAAGAGAGGACAATATCTACAAATGCTTGACGAGGATCCATGTGTTTGTTTAGGCACCAGTGACAGAAGCAGAGCCATTTGCTTTTGTACTGTGCATGCGTAGAAGGTTTGAGCACTGCCTGGATAATGCTCATATTTTACTCAAACTGATTGAATTGTGCTAACAACCTGATTTCAGGAACCAGGGCATTAAGTTGAGAGATTGTGGGGAGGGATGCCCAGCTTGAGAGTCATTCTGGTGCAAGAGATTGGGAACATCTGGCGTTTGGATCAGCAGAGAGACTGACAGTGTCTATATATAGGCTAGAAAGACCAGCGTGTGGTTCTACACCTCCATTAGCTCCAACAAGGCATGATGAATCAAAGGGATTGAAGGGAAGGTGAATGCTGACACTCTGTCCCAGGAGATCTCTAAGGCATCTCCCAGGGAGCCTGGGCCCACACCCTCCCAGGAAAAATATGGCAGAAGTTTGCTGTTGGTGTGTATTGCAAACAGGTTTATACTCGGTGTCCCTCAGTTGGAGAAGAGATGGGAGAGAACTTGATTGTTAACTGCCACATGTGGTTTGCAGTAGAGCAGCAGCTGAGGGAAGTAGCCACTGTGTTTTCCTGGACAGGAATGTAGACCACCTGAAACCAAATTCCCTTCTGTACCACCCATTGGCATATTAGTAGGGATAGGTCTACTAGAGGAACAGACTTGGTCCAACCTTGCTTGTTTATGTAAAACATCGAGACTGCATTGGCTGTCCTGGTGGGAACTATTTTGTTGGTGATACAGAACTGGAGTGCCTTCAGGGCGAGAAAAATAGTCTAGTAGTTAGAAGCAGTTGATGTAGTGTTCCCTGTCTGAATAAGGCCACAGATCGAACACTGCCAGATGATTCAGCGTGACCCCCAGCTGAGTGGGGTGGAATCCGTTGTCAATGTCACTTGAGGAGATGGTTCTAAAAAGGAGGTGACCTCCAATTGGTTGGAGTAGTTTGGCCCCCATTCAAGGTTGGCAATCATCTCCAGAGTCACAAAAAATGTACAGGCAGTCTGGATCTGTTGCCTGAGACCAGTTCTGTCTGAGAGCCATCTGAGTATGTCTCATTTTCAACACTGCTAGAGGATGGGCTAAGAAGGAAATGCCATTAAGACCAGAATCCTCTGCAACCACCATGCTGACCTGTGGGTGGAATTCATTAAAAGGGTGCACGGGTTGACCAGATCTCTCTGTCATCCAATACAAAGACCCTAGACATCATTGTGTTCCATCGGAAGCTCTAGAAAATCAGATCTTGTGAGACCGACATTGAAGACTTCTTCTAGTTTACTGACCATCCCCGTTTGAAAAGAAGCTGGAGTAACATTTGCATTTGTGAAACTACTTTCTGGAGCCAATGACATCAGTTGGTCCAGTTGTCAAAATAAGGGTAGACATGGATGTCTAGCAGCCTGAGAAATGCTGTTATCACTGCCGTCATCTTTGTGAAGTGTCTTGGCATCGAGCTCGGTCCAAAATGGAGGTGCTGGTACTGAAAATATAAAGGTATTTGTGGTGCTGAGGCCATCTTAGTATATGAAGCCCCACTAAGTAAAGCCAATCGTCCTTTACAGAGATGAGCGGATCTGTGCAGGAGTAATCATCTTGATTCTTTCCTCAGGAATGAGGAGACTGAATTCTGCAGGGTCTAAAATAGTGCACAGGCCAGCTGGGTTGGGTTTTGGCACTGAGATGATGCTGGAGTATAAGCCTCCACCCTCTTATGGTAGAAGGACTTGTTCTATAGGGAGATACTGGAGAGGAGGACGGGAAGGAGAAACTGGCGGGAGAGGAAGGCAGAACTCAGAACGGGTAATGGACAGAAACCCAAGGATTCTTCATGATGGTCTGCCAAGCCTCCAGATATAAAGAGCTGTGCCCCCCCTACCAGAGTTAAGAGGGACAATTCCAAACCATCATTTGGGATTTTTGTTTGAAGAGGAGGCATTGGTCCCTGATTTGGAGGCTGTTGACTGCAATGAAAAGTCACGACCACTAGTTCAATGCTGCTTGCGGCGAGGACTGCTAGGGTAGCGGTCTGCCTGATGTGACTTCCCATCTGGAAACCCGCGAAAGCCCACAAAGGATCTGGAATGAAGGTTAGTCTTTTGGCGGTAAGAGGATTTTGCAGCTGGAGGCATTGTGAGGATGGAAAGTGATTTTGACATCAGAGTAATCACCTTAGTTTTTGCAAACTCATCATCAGTAGAGCTGTGGAAGAGTTCTTTACCTTTGAAGGAAATCTCCAGAACCTTTTCTTGAACCTACTTCATGAGCTTGGTTGCCTGAAACTATGCTTGTCAGGTGACATTGACGCCAATCATAAGTCTGCGTGCCAAAGAAAGAATATGATTTACAGCCACTTCAAACAGGTCTTGAGCCAGATCTCTGACATCTCATAGACTAGTCTTGAAATTGTCAAGTTTGTCTTGCGGAATGAACTGTTTGAATTTCAAAGGCTACTTCCAGAGTTTTAGGTTGGTCGAAATCAGTTGGGGGGCTGCATTTGCAAAGACTTTCTTCCCTATTCCCTACAAACTCTTAGCTTCCTTTGACAAGACGAGTGATGCAGAGGAGGATGATGCAAAAGACTTTGAATGGAGGGTTATATGTTTTCCCATGTGTGTTTTTTTGCACACTTTCCTCAGCCAAGATATCCTTTTGAAGGGAAAGGCCTTATCGATCCTGCATAGCCGGTAGAAGTAGACTTTGGACAAGCCTCTGTCCGTTTTGCTGCCTCGGACTGGCTAGTACAAAGTTTAGTCCTTTTGAGGGGAACCTCAGAAATGTATTTGGTTTTATTAGCCCCGGAATGGGGATCCTCAGCCTTGCTGACTTTTTAGCCCCTTTCTGGGGAACCTCTGGAGTGACCCTGGTACTTTTGGGCCCCCAAAGGGAAAACCTCAGAGGGGACTCTGGAATCCATTTTAATGCCTGAATGGGGCACTTCAGGATGAGCCCTGCTGACGCTAGTCAGGACAAATACCCCCTGAACCCAGATTACCGAAGGAAGGAATCACCTGGACAGGCTAGTCTAAAAAGGAAGGTAATCACTGGGCGCTTTCTTTTTTCCTCAATGAATTCTTTCAAGTTGACCAGAGGAACGCTGTCGAAGACCTTCTCCCACCTGACAAGTCTTCTTTCGAGGTGCCCGGACCGAGAGGGATTTTCAGTCACGTTGCAATGATGGTCTGGGTCTAGACCATCAAGACAAAGATTGTGAGGGTTCGCCGCCACGTAATGACTGCAGCAGGAGACACACAAGGCAAAGTCCTTATGCTCTGGCATAGGCAAAGGAAAAGAAAACGACTGCATAGCCAAGGCAGGAAGACAAATCGAAGGACAAAAAGCAAGGTAAGAAAAATCCCTGAAATACTAAGTGTGTCTGATCCCGACTGTGCAGACAAAATTACTGAAGGGTGTTGCGCTGTGCTGTACAGGGCTCTAAAAGGCTGGGCAGGCCCCATGTAAAAAGAAAAAAAGGACAATATTTTTTGGGATGCTACCAAAAAGTGCTCCGTTCTCGTCCTGAAGGATGGAATATCCCACAAGTATGGTGGAAAGGGGACGGGAAGTAGGAGTAAAGATGATTATGAACAACAGTGCCGTGCTATACATTTAACAGTTTTGTCTGATGAGTTGATTTTTGAAAAACCTCCAAAATGCAAATTTTTTTAAAAACCTTTTTGGAATGTAACATAATTTTGCTGTTAAGTAAGAAAAGGAGCGACCACTCAGCCAGCAGCCTCAAATGTTCAAATTGCAAAAAGTTTGGCCTTATAAGAGCCTAATATCCACATATGTTATTAAAGTCTGAATTTGTTCTGTGCACATTCAGGGCCTATTTAGTAATATTGCCTTGTACATCAAATATAGCGTCTTATTTTTTACATACACTGTCACAAGGAGTCGGGGTAGGGAATCATAGAGAGTAGATGTGATCCGTCTTATCCATTCTTAAAAGCATTCGGATTCCTCTGTCGGTGCTGCATTAAATATTTAGGCATGCCCAGGTAATCACATTGTGCATTCTGCAGATGCGATAAGCCAAGTGGCCAGAACTTTTATTTTCCAAGAGAAGGAAAGACACGTGAAGCTTTGTCAAATGGTTGTCATGCTAAAGAAAAATGTTTTATCCACTGAAGCGACTTAAGATGTCATCGAACCATCTGGATATCCAGATTTATTCAGACTCCTAAGTTCCTTACTCTAAAAGTCAGACGACAGGTAAGAGACCAGTTGTTTTGTAAATAGATGTGAAGGCCATGAGTCTGAGTGTTCCAACAAAAAAAAACTTTGTTTTGGATGGATTGAGGTTCAGTTGTTTTTTTTTTCATCCAAGCAACATAAATAATATGCATTCTACAATGTTGTTGATATCATAAATGAGTGTCATCTGCATAATTATATAATTGGATACTGGGACACTTAATTAGTTTTTAGCAAAGGTGACATACGAAAAAAATAATAGTGGGGAGAGGGCAGAACCCTGGGAGAAAATTCCTGCCTATAAGTAAGTGAGGTGAAAGACAGGATTTTAACTATGGGCCTCATTCCGAGTAGGGCGGTAAGGGATACTGGGCACCGGTAAGGAGACCGGTGCTGGTAATCCCTTACCGCCCTACTACGAGGTCCCTTAGTGAGTCCCTCCTTTAATGCCTGGTCTGACCAGGTGTTATGGACGGGACCTGTTAAGGGACATCAGAGCCAATAACGGTACCGCAATTTGCGGTACCGTTATTAGTGCCTTCCCCATTCCCATTGATCCCTATGGGGGCTCAAATGGGAATGGGGAATGGCTTTTTCAATGGGGATTTACCGGTCCCGCAAAGGTCGGACTACACCGGTAAGTCCCCATTGAACCAAACCGGTGCCGGTACCGTTATTGGAGGCAGTCATGGTGCAAATAGCGCCATGACTACCTCCAGTCTCGGAATGAGGCCCTATGTGTTGTTGATTAGAAATAAAAAGAGCGATCCGTTCAAGTGCCTTGCCACGGACTCCTGAGTCAAAAAGACAGGAGAGGAGCATCAGGTAACTAGTAGGGTTCAAAGATGTCAATAGGACAAGAATCATTAGTGCTCCGGAACCTTCACGTCTACAAGTCACACCACAATCAACAAGTCACACTACAATCTCAGGTTCAGGAGGGAATTCAAAGCATGTTACTTCCAAACTGACCACCTTCCATTGGCCCCAATCCTCTTTGTGCAGGGTCCTCATCTCACGTGTGCCCTATGAACTACCGGTGGCATGTAGTGCCTGACCAGCGTGAACAATTGATGACTAGATACAGAGGTGGAAGATACTTTAAGAAAAGAATACAAACTAAACATCCATCCAGCAAAATAACTGCTGTTATTTATATCTTCAGTGTTAAACGAACACCTCTGAAATATAATTCATACACAGATCTACCAGTTATTAGCATTTAGGTGACAAAGAATCACACTGAATTACAAATATACTACAGTGCCTTAACAAACTTCCCATTTTAATGAAACAGTCTCTGTGGGCAATCAACCTGCAAATGTTGAATTTGGGGTCAGGTGCCACATTGTCATAAATAAAGCACAGAGATATGGAGTGATCACCCAACACACAATGAAGACGCCATATTGAACTTTGCATTTCTGCTGTGGACCGGATATCTGTAATCAAGATTTAAATGGATGGATTTCCGTATTATAACACAAATGTAAACTGAGACCATTATAGATATGCAGTCAGACTAGTAGTGTGGGATATAAATGTGTATGCACAAATGTTAAAGTTAAACACTTTTTATCGATTTTGATCCACTGTGTTCCTACCTGTACACATAAGTTGCCTGTACATATGTTATGTTATGTTATGATATGATATTGCATTTATAATGCACCTATACACAAGTGTTTCAAGGCGCAACGAGGCAAGGGAGGGGGAACAGTGGGAAGACAGAGACAACAATCTTACTAGGCTGGGTGACACTGAGATTGCGCAAGTGCAGGGGAACGAGGAAGGGGAAAAGTGCGGGGGGTGGCAGTGCAGTACATGGGACCGACAATAAAAATAAATAGAATAATAAAGCAATAAGTAAAAGTGCAGCTAGCTGGTGGCAAGTGCAAGGGTAAGTGCAGACATTAGGTGTCAAGTGCTAGGGGGGAACTGTAGGGATACAGAAAACAGTCCCCAAGTGCGGGGGATGCCTGGGAGGCAGAGCAGGTGTGCAACTGGTGGGGAGGGGTCCTGGGCCCGAGATCAGAGGGTAACCATGTGACCAGTGCAGTTTTAGATTCAGCCGGAATTCAGCAGGGGAGAGGAGGATAGAAAGCAGAAGCAAAGAGGAAGGTTTTGAGGTGCTTCCAGAAACAATGATGGTTCTCCTCAAGTTTCAGGCAGGCAGGGAGGCTGTTCCAGAGGGAGGCCCCAGCTGAAGACAGAGATCTACCCACAACTCGTTGCTTGGAGAAGCGTCTGATCCTGAGGGAGTTGGAGGCGGGTTAGCAAAGAGCTTGAGAAGGAAGATATTTAGGAAGAGGGAGTTAAAGGTATTGAGGCCCTTAGCCGCAAAAGGCCTTGTGGACAATTCAGAGGGTGTTGAACTTAATCCCTGCAGCCACTGGGAGCCAGCACAGAGATTTCAGTCCTGCAGAGATACAATCCCTGGTCTTGAGGCCAAGGAAAAGTCTTGCTGTCCTTTTCTGGATGAGTTGCAGAGGGTGGACAGTAGGAGCAGGCAGATTTAGAAAGAGGCTTTTGCAGTAATCCAGCCTAGAGAGAACCAGAGCTCTGGAGACAGTGAGCTTCTAGGGGAAGGAGAGGAAAGCAAGACTACCTCTGAGGAGGTGCAGTTCGTAGTGTGACTTCTTAGAGACATCAGAGATGTGAGGAGAGAAGGAGAGTGTGGAGTCGAAGATGAACCCAAGGTTTTTAGCCTCACAGGTGGGAGCAGGAAGAGGGCGAGAGAGGCCGGCGAGAGAGCGACAGGAAAGGAGGGCGCAGGTGTGCCGATGAGGTGAATCTTACTGGCATTAAGGCAGAGATCATTGGCGGCACACCAGAATATATTTAAAACCTAGATAAATATCATTCTGGCTATTTAACTGAAGCATTTTTCTGACTACCCGCATCTTTCACAGTACATTGCATGGAACTGGATGCCCGTCTGAGGCCTGGCAGCAGTGGGGCAGCGACTGTAAGATATTCTCAAGCAATGTAATGGTGTTGGAGCTGAAGTTGGTCATGGTCAGGAGTTCTTCCAATCGACAGTCCTCAATGTGTGTATACAGTCGAAGACACCATGTGACCAGATTAGTAAATAGCAGCAAGAGATTCTCCCCCTGCCCCGAGATACCTGGAAAATAAATTACATGACAAGGGTTGGGACAATAGTGTCCCAATCAAGGAGAAGATCACCACAAATTCCTCATTCCGAACAAATTCTTTGCTTTAACTAAGATCACAGATGCAGGAGGTTATCTGGGCTCAGAGCATTCCCTGGGTTTAACCTATTTGTGAAAGCTGCTATGTCTATAATAGGTGGAGTAAAACCCAGCAAAGACAATCTCTGAATGTAACATTCTATACTACTATTGGAAAGATTTGCCTTTTTGTAATCTTTTATGAAATGGACACAAAGTTTGACTCAAGAAAGCACCTTTGGTATAAAGTATTAATAAACTTAGTAACAACAAAGAGCATTATAGCGTGTTTGCAAGGCTTACATCCTCATAAAGTGGCCACAGGGTCTCATGGCTGAAACCTAGAGCACAGAGAGAACCAGCTTTACAGATTCAATGAACATCATGTTCTACTTGGCAATATCTGGTAAAATGTTCTGCAATAAACAAAAGAAGTTTGCAAAAAAAACACGGTTTTCTTTTTCTTTTGCATCCCACAGAGAAAAAAACAGCTGTTGTTTTTCATCTTCCTGAATAAAACAAAAGACCGGTAGACAATTTGACGGGGTGCAAACATTTTAAGATGGCAAATTAGCCACAATAAAATGAATGAAAAACAACAAAGATCCAATCAGCCATCCTTCCTACAGTCCCACTGTCTACTCCTGGGATAAAAATAGAGAGATCGACTATAACAGAACACACTCATACACAGACACACACAGACACACAGTCCCAACTTCATTTTTAAGGAAGTGCCTCCAAAATCATTCCCCACCGCTAATTAGTAAGGGATTCGAATACAATGAAATGGAGCTTATCATTATTAAACTGCACGATGGATTATGCAAGATTGATTCATGGGCCAATGTTAGAGAACCTCCACTTAAGGCTCCCAAGCTCACCAACCTCAACCCAACCAGGCTGCACTTCGATACATTGGCGTTTTAGCACCCAAACCACTCTCACTAACCCATGAACGACACTCAAATGTAGTTTTATCACTCTTTAGCCTGATCTTCTGTATACACCTCTGACCCCGCCAGAGCCGCCAAGCATCCACAGCCACTAGCAGTGCCACCAAACACCCTTCCTTGCCTGTCTAGCAAACGCTTCCATTCATCATACTCCCAACATCCAACATCCTCCCCCTCGTCCTCCTACACCTCCTCTGCATTTACCAATTGAAGCACAGTCTCGCTGCTCTCACTCATTGCCTCCACATTCTGGACTTTGCCAGTGTCCCAACACCTCAGTGTCTATTTCACCCATCTTACATCACAAACCCATGGGGTTCTGGAGCTAGCACTCTCTCAGCAAAAGGCAGTCTTTCTCCGTACGAAATAAGAGTTCTATTTTCTTAAGGCATCGAGGCCACATTATCACTTAAACATTTCAACTTTCACTCAGTCTCTGCCCGAAATCTAGATCTTGGATTAAATTGACTTGTGGCATTTGTCGTACTGAAGATGTACATTTTCCCTTTCCTCCAAGCCTGCTACTATGTCTCATTCACCTACATCCATATTGAAACACACATACCGCCTTTAGTCTGTCAAAATTGTCTTCCTGTAATGCGCCACTGTTCAACTTCATGAGTTCTCTTAAAGGCAAGAACTTAAACGCGGCACCCTTGCCATTTCCATCAACCTTCAACAAATTGGGGACTTTGCTAAGAATGTCTATTCAGTCATCCCCATGCTAGGGCCACAACCTTAGGAACCCATATCACAATTTCACAAATTACAGTACAAACATCTTCTTCCTATTTCCTCTCCAAATTACAGTAACCCCATCTCTTACTGATTGATGGCAAAAGAGTTCAGCGAGTTACACACTTCCCTAAAAACATCTGTGTTGAGTCTGCAGCACCCAGCATTCTTATTTATTTATTGATGTATTTGCATTTTTAAAGTGCTCACACAGCCCAGGGGCATCGAGGCGCTGTTACAGAATTTTTGTTGTTGTTGTTGTCTTAGTTACATATTTATAACGTGCTTAAATACCCAGAGGTTTCTGAGCGCAGACCTGGGGATCAAACCTGTGTTGCTTTGTGTCGTCTTGCTTCAAAGGCGAGCACATTGCCACTGAGCTACCCTCCCAGGACAGACATGTCACACAGACATGTCATGAGGGCGCCGTCTGTCCAGCATGACAGACTGGGTCCTCATCCTTCTGAGGTCAATACATTGAGCAGCATTCAAAAGGGTAATAAGAATGACTATCACTACCACACATTTCTGCACCCGTGAGAAGGTGGAATCAGTCATGAAGTGGTTTCTGAAAATATGTTATTTTTTGTTATTATTCCTTTTTGAGAAAATAATCCACATGACCATTATGATTTCCTTTCAGCCTCAAGTGCCCGCCCAAAACACCTTATCTCAAGAGGACATTGTCCATCCAAAGCCATCCATCTCTGCATAGGAGGCGTGCACGCCATTCACTCTCTTCCCTCTCAATCCCATCTGCCCGAGCCTGAGCCTTCAGTGCGTTCTTTCTTCTTAGTGCCACAATTCTATCCTCGCCAGTAATCATTACCATCATTGGTGAATTGAGGGCCCATGTGCATGCTGACATCTGCAATGGCGAGATGGTGCACACTTCCCAAATACTGGACACCAGGAACATGAACCTCTCAACGCACTTCCCTCCACCCTCGATCTTGCCCGCCGTCCTTATTTCTAGTCTCTCTGATCTCCACATCCCTTTTGTATATTTTTGGTTGGAAGAATGACTCACAAAGGTGATAAGGGTTGAACTAAAACGTATTATTTCATAGCAGTATGTTGTGAAGTTTACCCTCTGAGTTTGCATGCACTTCATTGGCCACAAGACAATGGTTTGTACACTGATTGTCTTTCTCAGTTCATGAAGGCAGTCCGAGTTCACTCTGCCAACATGCAAACGAAATTCAGAACTGGTCTTTCTCAGTTCATCCTGGGAACCGAGCATCTGTACCCTGTGAAGGCATCATGAAGCAAGACACAGACAACGGATTCAAAGTTCAAACAGAATTGTTTTATTAACTCAAATGAGAGGATGTTTGAAGGCCTATCTCTGCGTATGCTCAGGTGGGATGTCCCTACCTACAGAAACTAACGATAGTCTGAGTCAGGAAGTTCAACTTAAAAGTCTGTCTCTGTCCAAAACCTATACTTGCCCTCATAACTAATCCTAACAATGTGTAGGGATGTCATAAATTAAAAAAAGAAATAGTGAAGTTCTGACCTTCGTTCCACTCCTAACTTACTCTTCAGCTCCCCTTCTCCAGGTTCAAGAAAGTCTCGGGATTCCTTTCCCCAAGTTCAAGGCCATTCCACAAACCTCAGGGTTCCATTCCCCAAGTCAGTTAACTTGTACTTATTCTCAATATTCAATGTTCAACTTTACATTCCTTTAACAGTTCAATCAGATTGCCTTTGTCTTATTCGACTTCAGCAACTACTTTGGCTTTCACATTTGGGGTTCTCTGGTCTAGGCACAGTTATCAGACCACAGGGTCACCCACTACAGGTCACTCAACCATGAACCCTAGGCTCTCTAGCCCACACATGTTCTTCTGTATCTGTACCTGTGTGAAGGACACACTTGCTTGGTTTCGCCTTGTCTGCCTTTTGGCTTTTTCGCAATGTGTTTTCTGTATATAGTTCACTTCATGGTGGTGTTGTTCCTTCACCACCTTGCTTTCATGCTCCCTTGCAATCGTTCATACTTGTTTGACTCTGAAGATTATACGGCTCATGCTTTGCTTTCATTTGACTCAGTATTCAATATGTGTTATCTTTTACTTTTGCGCATTACACATTATATTGTTCTTAAATTCCTCCCAACCTCCACATTCCATCTGTGGATGCTGTAAGGTGGTTGACGTTTCTCTGCCACTTCTGCTGTGTAACTCCAGCCCTGGCATCTCTGCTTTCTCTCCACAGATGCTGGCGGGTGTTTTGGCTTCTCTTTTCTGTGTCGGCAACTCCTGCTGCACAACTCCAACCATTGAAGCTCCCCCTCTTGCGTCCTTCTCACGGCCCGACTGGCCCTGGACTTTAGAGTTCCCTGGGGTCATCTGCTGGCATCCTGGCTCCTCCTGCAGAAACCACCGTGGCTGCCTCCTTGGATTCAGGATTCCCTGCCGGCAGGGGTGGACTGGCCTATAGGGAACTCTGGAGATTTCCCGGTGGGCCTCTGCATCCTGGGCCTCTTTTCTGTGGTATTTCCAAATTTTCTCATAGGAAAAGCATTGGGCTTGCTGAAAATGTGTCATATGGGGCCACTTTGAACTTTATTTCCAGGGCCTCTTTTAGTTCCCAGTCCAGCCCTGCCTGCCGGTTTCTTTGCTGCTGGTCTCTGCCCTTCTTATAAGCCTGCAACCACCTGACAGGTTGTAGGTGTGAGTTCGAAATTGTAATTGCATGGCTGCAATTAGAGGAGAATTTGGGACATGCCTGACCTTCACAATACCCTGCCCGCCTCGTCCTCTTCTCAGTACTAGAGTGGTGAAATTAGTGACTAGTGTTCACTATTACTAGTCACCTCTTCCTTGTCCCAGTCCTATAGTGTGTTGAATGAGGAGACATAAGGAGGGATGTTTTGCAATATCCCATAAAGGAAGGGGAAGAGTGAGCTTGGTTCTCATAAGGGGAAGAGGGATACCCTATCTCGCCTTCAGACCTCCTCTTCTTCACCTTCCTCCTAGTGTTCCCGTATTTGTGATATTTCTTAGTATTTTTACAGGCAGAGGGAAAAGGGTAGCACTATCACATAAATGTAGATGGTCGAGGTTTCATAAAGGAAAGGAAATGAGGAATACTGCTTTTTACCCAAGGACATCCCCCCAATCCCTGAGGACCCTGCATCCAGGTGATCCTCACTTGCAACTCCACCCCCAGGGTCAGTAACCATTAGCGATAGCCTTTTCCTGGCCACCTGAGCAGAGGATCTGTACTTGGTGTTCCAATACAAATCCGTCTTTCAACTGCTTGTTCTCTAAATAGGGTCTGGGGGGTTTTCTTCACTATCCTAGTTGGCTGAATTTCTCAATCTGCAAATTTTCATTTCCGCAAACTTAAATTCACGGTTCCATTGTGCCTTCTTTTTGCAGTGTTGCTTATTACATTAACGTTGAGAACTAAGTCTCAGTGTCCTCGTGTGCAGCAGTGTAACTCTTTGCACCCTCTCAAATTGAGCTCAGTGTTCCAGCATGCAGTGTTGTTTCTATGTCCTTCCTTCAGTTCTCTTTTGGAATGTAAGCTATTGGCTCCATCAAGCAGCCATTTTGCATCACGTGCTTCCTTCATTTCCCTTTGGTGACTCATACTTAGTGTCTTGAACGACAGCTTTTTCTTATTGTGTAGCTCATTTAATTGAATTTTGGGAGTTAGACTCAGTGTCCCAGCAGGCTGGGGTTCCTTGTTAGTGTATAATTGCTTACGTTTGGACTCAAGTTCTCTGTATGCAGAGTTTGCACTCCCGCTGTCACTTTCTGCTTGGCTTTTCTCCAAGGTGCTTAAGGTCTCTCTATCCTAATCTGCAGCTTTTCCATCTTGGAACTTTTAGTCTCTCTGTTCTTCTTGATTTGTCACGCCTCTATCTCATAGTCTCCAACTATACTTGCTTCTGGTGGTAGTGGCTCTTGCATTGCTTTTTCTTACCAAATGTTTTTTCCTTCAGCCTTCCTCCTTGTATTCTTCAGTCTCACTGGGTCCATGTCAGACATCAGGTAGGCCTGATAATCTGTGCTTCCTCCCTCTGGTTTCATTGGGTCTAGATGAAAAAGGAAAGCTTCTTCCCGTTTTCCCCCTCTGGTCTTTCACACTATACATACTGGATAACCAGAACTGCAGACAGCTACACGCCAGCAGGATGAGGGTCTCTCCACATCTCCCCCTCACATGCTTGTCTTCCAGCTGTGGTAGAATGGCTCAGGTTACATTGCACTTGAAAATTAGAAAAGTCTTACAGTTTGGTCATTTCTTCTGTTTTATCAGGGTAACATCACCACATTTTGCTCATTATCTATCTCCAGTTTACCAAATTTAACCAATCACTGCTACTGGTTTCTTTCCTTCTTGCTTGCAAAGGACAGTGGCAATCCCTATGCTGAAGATGCCCTCTGCTAACTCTACCACTCCTTCCTATTAACTCAGTTTATCCATATCTTCTTCTTCACTAAAAGCATTGCAAGGTTGGTGCTCAACAGCCTCATCCAACACCTCACTATTGTCAACCTTTGTAAGCCTGCTTCCAAATCCATCATTTGGATGGTGAAATACACAGACAATACTCCCCCACATGTACAATATCACCACTTCTGCACAAGTCACATATCTTTTCATCCTGCTCAATCTATAAGCAGCCTTTATCACAGTTGGCGATGCTGTTTTCCTCTGAGATAGCTTGGGCATCACTTGAACAGCACTGTTCTAGATCTCTTCCTTCAATACTGGCCACCCCGTATCTGTGACCCATGTGCCTCCATCATTATAATCACAGTTGATGCCCCCCTGAGCTCACTCTATTGTACGCACCTCTGCTCTCTATGCAGAGATTCTCCTCTGTGAATAAAGATCTGCATGTAATGTATCCTCCTGAGTTTTAATGATGAAACACATATGTTGTTCTCCTTCCCCTTCCTCATACACACACTCCAAGCCAGCTTGACTGACATTGCACCTTCTCTCTAATACTGAATTACCATGCACTCCCCATGCTCAAGTCCACCAAGACCCCTGATCTCCCCTAATCCCACAATACGATCCCATGTTTTATTCCAAAGAACCGTTCTCACTTGTCCTCTGGAATTATCCACACAAGTGGAATGCAACTAGCCAACTTCTCTAAAATGATTGTCACCTCTGCCTGCAAAAACACATTAACATTTTGCGATATGTCTCACTTCACCTTCCATGAACACCACTCTACGTCTTCAACAAACTGGACTACAACTACATCCTTCATCTTGCCTTGTCTAGCTACTACTCCTGTGAGACGATTTTTAACTATGAAACCTGCAGATGGGTTATCCTCTCCATATTGTACCCCAGCTCCTCCCCCAATGGCACCAGACAACCTAGCTGAGAGTGTAATACAAAGCCCTATGCAGGCTGAGTATAGCATACACATTGTAATGCTGTACAGTCGTCTTTCATCTATCTTCTGCATTATGCTTCCATCAAGGATCCTTCCTACAGACACAGTCACAGACACACACACACAATCACACATAGCCACACACACACACACACTCCACCATGGGTAATGTCACATACCCTGCATTAAACTAAACCACTCCCCAGATTATAATGCAGAATATCTATTATAAATGTGAATGAAGGGCATTGTGGCTGAGATGGCGAAGACAGGAGCATAATTTCGAGCCTTATATTTCCTGTCCTTTGAGGAAGCAGTTAATGGCCACCATGTCCACAAAGCCCTGCTGATTTTGCTGAGGGAATTGATCCAAGGATTGATTCATTAGCAATACTTAGTGCACTTGAATAAAAAAAGTTAAGCGTTGCTGGACTGTGAACTGCTAGTGGAAATAAAAGACTATTAGATGTTTTCTGAAAGAAGTTAAGATAAAACAGATTTTGAATCTTGGCTGGTTTACTAGCCATGGTCTAAGACACGCTTTCTCAATCTGAGAGAGGGAAATTGAGATGCTTCCAGATCACGGCCATGGGGGTGGTGTACTACAGGAGGATCACATGGGTTGGGAAGTGGTAACAGGCCAGGAAGACTGGGAAACCACTGTTTAACTTTCCCCATAATCCCACACTTTTGATGGCTGTTTTCCAAACAGCAGAAGTTGTTCGGCACTACAAGTCCCATAGTCCCATAAGTACTGGGATGAGGAAGAGCACTGAAGAGGCATGCTGTGGTAGTAGTCAAGTAATTAAGCCCAATAGTCCACACATGAAGGAACCTGAGAGGCACAAAAAGGCCCCCTCAGGTGCAGGAAATTAGAAGGAGCTGGAACTGTGACTGGAGTGTGTGCAGTGGTAGTAGAGGCAGAAAGAAGAAGGCACAGTGTTGGCAATCCAGGCAGAAGTGGGAGAACCGAAAGGATGTCGGAACTCTGATGCAGCAGATTTCACCTGCTTGTTCTGTGATAATCTTGTTTCCCCAAACTCTGAGGTGCAGAGGCTGCACAGTGGAAGGCATGCAGGAATGCTGCCTTTCCCCATGTGAGCCTAATTGCAGTGATTGCCGTGCAAGAAGCGTGTGGGAGTCTGAGGTGAGGAGCTGTTGTAAAGCCGTGGGTCTCAGGAGCGAGAGGGGCTCCTTAATCGAGGAGCCAAACTGAAGACAAATTCAGCGAGGAAGGGTGTGTGGTTTCAAGTGAAGCCAGAAGCAGTAGAAGTTGTACCAGAAGCATTCGAAGTGGGCAAAACATGGAACAAGGATCACAGAAGCCGGTGAGTGAAACCTGGCATTCTGATAACTTGTGCGAGCAATGCCTGCGACAGTATCCACTTTAGTATTCACTCACAAATAAATAGAAGCAAGCTCAAGTTGTTGGTTGAGTTCTTAACAATGGGACAATGGAAAGGTAGCACTCACGTGTGATCAGGTAATTTCTTTTTCAATCGCCTGAAGAGCAAACGCTGCAGAAAGCCATTGCTAAACCCTTAAACATTGTAAACCTTAAGAAGAAGTGGTTGCATATGCTTATTTTCATTTTTCAAGGGAAGAGTGAACTTTGAATCTTCATTCACGCTAACAATAATTGTAGATAAACAAAGTCGTGTTTAAATATTCTATCTCCAGTTGAAGAGAGAGCAAGCATTGCCCAAGCCAAGAGTATTCCCCTATTAATACTGACAGCAGCCTTTCTTACCTGAAGCTAAGAGAGTGGCACCAAGGCTTCTGGGTAATTATTTTGGTGAACAGTTGACAGAGAGATGAGGCAAAGTTGGGTAAGTGAAACCTGCTGCTCATAAATATTATTTGAAGTTGACACTACCTATATGGGCAAAGACGGTAAGCAATATAAAGAAGTGGGTCATAAAGGCAACCTTAGGTGGTTGTTGTGGCAGACAGACAAGAGAGGCAAAGAGGCTGCCCCTTTCCAAGAAAGATAATCAGAGGAAGAGTGCCTTGCCTATTTGCAGGTGTGGAAGTGTCTTAAAGTAAATCTTGTCAGAACCAAAAGCAGTGGTGATATATCTGATTGTCAGTCGATACAAGACTTCATTATCGGAAATGAAGTAGAATACTATGAGGCAGAGGAGCATGGCCTCATGGTATACTGTAGTAGAAGTAACATTGTTGAAGTAAAAACAGCAGAACTGTGAAGTCATCCTGGCAAAGATATCTATTGTGAATCATAGCCGTGTGGATAGAGACATAATAACTGTTAACAAAGATTTGTGTTTCACTAACATTTCTACAGGTGGTATTTCTTTTCAACTGTGGCAAGTCTTCTAGGATGACTTGAAGTGGTGGCGGTGGCAAAGCATTGTGTCTGGGAATAAACTTCATGCTATCTTTCGGAAGTGGAAAGTCTGTATTTCACCAAGAAGAAAAGCTCTGATATTGTTGTAACTTTGGTTAACAAAAATGTACCTTGACATTGAAACATCAATACCTGATCTGAGACTTTACTACCCATATGGATTTCCTTGTTTCTTTTTGTTGAACATTGGAGCTGAATTTACCTTGAATCCTGGGGATGCGAGTAAACCCAGGTTATTAAGAGGTTATCAAGAAACTGTGAATATTACTGTTGTAGTTAATTGAATTGCTGTATATTTTCTTTGTATATTTGATGTGTAAGTGTGAGGGCCAGGCATCCTGTGTTAGAGTGTTTCCCCTTAGTTTTGTTAGGCAGGGAAATCCTCAGTAGGGACAGTGATTAATTTAATGTTATTTTCAATTTAATAAAATGCCATGTTTTTTAAAATCGGTCCGCCTCGCATTGCTTACTCCTCAATGCTGTTGCAGAGAAATCTATGGGAAATTTGTTGGGGCTCTCCAAATAAAATAGACCTACCGTGCTCTACATACATTTTCAAAACCAAGTCAGTTGTGGTACTAAGGGATGAGCTAGCATTAGGGCTAGTATTAGAACTCCTTCGCCTCCCATTGATACTCATCGTTAGAAACCCATAGTTCACAACCGCCAGACTTTTAGAGACATTCCATAAATGGGAAAAATCAGATTTCTGCTGGACCTTTGATCTCTTTGAGGACAAAAGTATCATTTCTTTCCAGAAATAAAAGATAGTTTTGAGGTAGGCAAGGGAGAGGGAATGCACATTTACAACAGAGGCACTGAGCATTGCATTCATTAATTTCATCGAAGGCCACAATATCACTTGTCACATTTGGAAGAGTTCCTAAGCACAGTTGTGCCTTATGGAGACTGAACTCTTCTATCCATAAAGTGCTGAACTCCTACAAGTACCCCTGGCTGAAAGAGGTTACACCAAGCACTTGGAGAGCACATGTCAGTGCAAAAGGAAGGGTTGGCTCAAGTTAGGAGAGGAGGGTGGCAACAGGAAGTGAAGAAGTAGGATGTAGGATAAGATGAGTAGACGTTTGGAGGTTGGGAGGTGGTAGAAGAATGCACAGAAATGTCAAAAGGAGATTTTCAGCAGGGTGTAAAAAAAGAAAGACAGAGGGTGGCAGAAGGTGAATGTCAGTAGGTGCAGAACACATAGAGGTAGGTGCAAAGGTACAGGTGGCAAGCAAGGCCATAGATGAAGGAATATAACATTTTGAGTGGGGACTTGGCACACGCAGGATCTCTAGGTCAGAACCCAATCTGACGGGGTTGGACTCATGATGGGAAGATGTATGATCATGCACATGCCATCAAAGAGTGTCAGGAGGAGAGCAGGACTGGTGAGGTTATGGAAGAGGGAGGCGTCCATGATGAAAACAAATTATATATTTCTTACTTTAAAGGTGAACTAGTTGTAAACTTATTGCTAGCAGTTACATAGACTAGTAATTGGTATTTTCTGGAAGGAAAAGGAGGCACCCTCATGGATTATGTGGCTTAGTATGTTTTGGCACATTATGGCAATGGTGCTCACGCTGGAACACAAATACCAGTCGAGTCCCACTTCTGACTTTTAAGCACAGAGGAGCGCACAGGATTTAATCAACATATCTCCAACTCTCAGGTAATCCCCTCACAGTCAATACTGTATTTTAACTCACAATGTACAAAGTCTACAATTGGTCAACTTGCCAGGAGCCCATTCAAACAATTGGCACAAGGCACTGGCACTTTGTGATGTATGAACTCGAACACTGAGATCTCTTCACACACTCACAACTCTGTTACTCTTGTATCAACAGAGTTTCCCCATTTACTCCTGGAGCGAGATCTGCGCACCTCAGACCAGGGTGGACGATACTGTCCCCCTTTGATGAACAGCAAACAGTCCTGCAACCTGCAACGCCCAGCCCGGGGAGCCTGCACGATCAAGAGTGTTCCCACAAGGTTTCTGTGGTGAGACATTTATTAAATACGCCCACCACAGGCAACTAGAGATAGGAGCAAGGATGTAGTCTACTCTGTCTCTTACATCAGGCCCCGACTCTCTTTTGAACCACTGTCTAATATGCAATTAATCCTTCTAAGGTTTGATTTATTCACCTTTTTTACTAATTCACCCAGAAAAGTCCAGGAGGGTAACACTACCCCACCAAGAGGACAATTGACCTATTCCTTTTTCTTTCTCTCTTGGTTTCTCCATTACAGGGGTCGCTCAATCGCCCTGAAGAAGGTGGCTTCCACGTCCCTTTGATTTGATCGCAAGATGGACGCCATTGCCACTGAAACGTCATTTTAAAGCAAGGGGGCCTCATGAACCAACTTTTTGCGGTTCAGTGAATAATACTGTATATGTGATGTTTACGCATTATGTCGAGTGTCCACCACTCTACCCCCTGCGACGTTGGCCTTTAGCTATTTGGGACCACTCTTTCCCAATAGAACCTACCAAAACAGGCGTTCAACCATTGGGACTACTCTTCTCTGATAGAACCCACTAAAACAGGCAGATTTAAGACTGCTGGAACTACCTAGGTTTCCCATAAAAACTTCCTAAACAAGGGTGCGAGGCAGACTGATATATGCACCAGGTACTTTGAATCTGGGTTGTTTCAAAGAACATAAATTGTCGATAAATATATACATTTGTTACTTTATTTGCACATTCAAAACACCTGTTTGCTTTATTTATGGTATATGTTCTATTTTGAATTTCCTTCAAAAACACTCACATTTAAGTTGTATTGTTTGTTGAAAAATGTACTATTTGATTTTGTTTACAATTCAAAAAAAAATGTTTTGTACATATATGTAAGTGTTTGCTTTAATACAAGCTATTTATTTCCATAGCCCCGTGTGTGTATGTGGTTTTTCCTTCTGGACATTTTCGATGGGACATTGTCTTTAGGATATACTCCATTAGTAAAATCAACAAAGGTTCCTTGATATAACAAATAGGTCTTGCTTTACTCAATGACAAAATTAGGATGAGCCTTTATCAGTAGCAGTACTATTTTTTCTGTATCAGTTTACTTCCTGCCCGAGTATGCTACTCTTCACCACGGGCATACCGAATATTTGGGTGCATATGGTGGTTCAAAGCAAGGTTGTATACTGGCCTCCCTTTTGCTTGATTTACATGTATCAGATTTCCAAGAGGGCCTAACCTCTGAAAACACATATCCCCCTAAACTTGGATTGGCTCGACTACAATGGCTAGGTTACACCGACGATCTTGTTCTTTTAGACTGTACTAGAAAGGGCATGCAACACCTATTCACTTTGCTTGCTATGAAGTCTGGTAAAAAGGGATTAAATGTCAATACTCCATAAACCAAGACTATGATCTTCGAGGCTGGAGCAGCTGTAATGAGGAACGACTTTGTTTGGAAGCTAAACTGTAAATTCCTAGATATTGTCAAAGAATTTGACTATCTCAGGGTTACAATCTACAGAAAGCTGAGATGGAGTCCTCGCTACGAAAACGTACCAGTCTCGAGAATTTAATTGTTGGGAGGCCTTAAACGATTTGCGACCAGATATGGAGGTCATTCACTTAACTCCATTGTGAAAATCTCTTTTTCAAACAATTAATAAATAGTAAGGCACAGGATTGAAGTGAACAGTTTGCTGCTGACCCATCTGCCCTCAATAGGGTTAATTTCAAATCCATTGTTAAAAAAGTTACTGCTTCGTGCGACCATGAACAAGCCACAGTAAATATGGTTGTTAAATCCCTAACAGGGAAGTACATACACAATTTAGTTGAGCGTAACAACGCTCCTCTTTACCTCAATGCTTTACCAGATAACTGGATATTGACAGAATACACGCGCATTAAATGTAACCTAGCTGATACGCAGTAAGTAGTGGGTGCCTGGTGAAAATTACCTCGAGATTGCCGAATCTGTCGACTATGTGGCTCCTGGGAGGTGGAAACTCTAAGGTACTTAACTCAAGACTGTGAGAAGTTTAGCAAGAATATAAATACTGGCTTATGGGAGACCAGAAGTGCTCAACTGAGATAGGGATGAGCTTTGGGTTGCCTTCTACCAGGGTAATGATGCTTTTCTGATCCATAATTTGACAAAACTGTGGATTACCATTAAGTAAATGTTTATGCTGCTTTGTGCATGAACACACTGGGCCTCATTACGACCCTGGCGTTAAGTGTTTAACAGCGCCGTATAAGGTGTCAGCGCAGTTAAACCCTTTACGCCTGATTACGAGGTCCCTTTGCGGGACCCGACCTTAACGGCTGTTTTTTCCAGCCGTTAAAGTAGGAACCCGCAAAGGGACCTTGGTGCTAATTACGGTACCACAATTTGCGGTACTGTTATTAGCACCTTCCCCATTCCCATTGAGCCCTATGGTGCAAAAATGGGAATGGGGAAGGGCCATGGCGGCATGGGGAATTACCGCCCCACCAACCTCGGAATGGGGTGGTAATTCCCCATTCCGCCATGGCGAACACCGGCATGGATCATGGTGCTAATAGCACTATGGTCCTCCGCCTGGGTCGTAATGAGGCCCACTGATTTTATGTCCAGGAGCTATTCAAATGGTTTTTGTTTATTCGTTGTATTGTATGTATTTGTAAGAAAAAAGAAAGCCCTATTGGCTCTATTTATAATTATAACAGAGAATATCATTTTCAGGTGTAAATTATGTCCAGGCGTAACGTACACTTTTCATAACTAAAGCGAAAGGGAGGATTCTTTGTGAATCAGCCACGCAACATCTGGTGGGGTGGTGGACGTTAACGCCATTGTGTTTGTATAGTGCACTTATAATGCCATGCCTTTTACAGAGGATGGTTTTTGGCACCTTCCACTGTGAACATTCTAAACACTGTTCCGTGTATGCAAGCATTTAAGGCAAGGGTTCTCAACAAAACCAGCTACGTATGGATACAGCAAAAGACATACCTCAGGTGAAATTTGACCTTCAGTTCCACTGTGCTCTGAAGTTGAAATACTTCGCCCGTTACGGGATTTGCTTAAATCATTTCCTGGTTTCATGTAAAGGTATTTCACAATTTTAGTGACTTTCCCAGATGACAGGCATTTAATCGGGCAACATAGTGGGCCTCATTAGGAGTATGCCGGTCCGGAATTAACGTGCCAGTAATTCCATTTAACGGCACGTTTCCAGACCAGCATACTACAAGTTTGTTGGTGAGGTGGCCTGATTTACCTCTGGCCAAGAGCTGGAGGTAAGTTAGGCAACCCACTTCCAAAAAACATCTGGTATTATTGGTACCGGTATTACCGGCGCCGGTTATACCGTCAAAACCCCCATGGAGTCCTGAATTCCATGGAATGTGTATTAACATACCATTATTGGCACCTGTAATCTGCCAGTAATTCCGGCAGACCAGGTGCTGGTAACGGTATTACCTTTTGGTGGTAACCCACCTAGATTTACCAGTGGGATGACACCAGCCCAGTGTCTCTTCTATTTTGATGCTTTTCACTTGCCTCAATAACAAGCATCCCAAAGCTCTTTCAATTGTTTTTCATGCTTTAAGGAGCACCATATCTAGTAGTTTGGTTTATTTTTAAATTTGAATTAATTTATGTTGCTTCATATTTGCACTTAGCCTGTTTGCAAATTATCTCAATCAAGTATTCCCAAACCCAATAGTATTTGGCTTGTATATGCCTTGTGCAGCATTATATGCCTCAGTAATGCAACCATATACCTGGGATAATCACCACATGCAAAACCGTAACCTGACATGTGCACACGGCTGTCGTATGTCATGAGCACCTCAAGTACCTAATAAGGTGCTGCGTGAAACTTACAAACAGATTAATAAATACATGCTCAGTTATGCATGGGATCCTTAGTTAAGCTATGAGTAACACGAGTACTCTTTTAAAGGAAGGTTACAGTAGGCATTTTGCCTGACAATATATTCACTCCAGCTATGAGGAACCTCCCCTTTTTAAATCTGCTTTTACATATTTTTTTTCATAAATCAGGACTTCATCGTAAATCAGTTTGTTCACTTAACAATTCATGGAGGTTTTATCCCACTTCTTAGCACTCCAATAATAGTGGTAATTATTATGCACGTAAAGGGTACTCAATTGAACTCAGGCAAATGAAGGGCAGAGTCGGCCTTACTGGTATTCGAATGTGTGAGACGCAGGTTTCCCACATGTAAGAGGAACGCTTAACGAAAAAGCTTTACACACAGGGCACAATCAACAATCAATCATTTATGTTTATTGGGAAAAATCGTGTTCCATACAACAATTCCACAACATAATAAAATACATACATATATATATATATAAAATCAAGTTTCATAAGTGCATACAATGATGCAATCAGGGTAAATACGAAGTGCCACAGTTACAATATCTCAAACCAACAGAATTCCAGCCTGCCATATGGCTAGTTCATATAGATAGCAAGCAACAATGCTATTAAAATGCAAATACACCATTTCCTAAAGTGTTAATGGATGACTTCGCCTGAACAATGCTTGCTTCCAATACATCAGAAGGGTCCAGCCCACCTTTGGAGAGTAAAGTTGGACGACACTGGACAAAACATGCCCTTCTTAACAAAGGTTTCAGGGTGTACTTACTAATTCATGCATAAGTCGGACAGAATAGCAACAAGTGAGTTGGGTCTTCTTCGGTGGCTTGACCAAAGCAAAGTCTTCATTCTCAAAGAAAGGCAATTAAATCTGGCCCTCATTATTGACCTTATTTGTTTCAGGTTTTTTTTTTACCAAATAAGGTATTTCTGTATACACCCTGCTGAAATTATTGCATGTTTCCAATGAAAGGGTTTTAATAACTCTTGTGATTCCCTTCTCTCATGACCTGCAGCCATAATTCTACTCTGCAGATAGACGAGCAGCTGTATTTTGATCCATATTCGAAGGCTCTTTGAAATAAGACTGTGCATTGATGGCTGATCATTTTGCATATAGCTGGCTCAGCCATGAAATTTCAAGTGCATTCAATTTAGATAACAGTGCCTCAATAATCATTTGAGTAAGCAAAGCTCTCTGGTTACTCCAGAGGCGTATCCAATGCAAAGTTGGCTGAATGTCTAGCTCACCTTCCTGTATGTAAGTCCAAGCTTCACAAGTACCCCATAGTTTGACACTGATCCAGGCAAACCTAAGACTTTTTTTTTCTCAAAAAGTCATTTTCTACAACTTGAGGGTCGGATGCCTTCACATCGCCCCATAGCACCCAGCCATATTGAGCCACTGCACCGGCTTTGCTGCAATAAACTTTCTTGATCAAGTCAAAAGGTTTCGAATTAGACATGTTTATAAACCTGGACACTCCACCTAACGCTTGTTTGAACCTTTATGTTTGCTTAATAATGTGAGGTGCTCCTGACAATTTGGACGCAAGCTGGATACAAAAATAATCAAACTCCTTGACCACAGGGATCAAGGAGTTATTACTGCACATTGACGGGAATGTGATTTGCTGATTACCTGTCTGACAAACCATAACAGTATATTTGTTCCCTTCACCTTAAGGCCAAGTTTATTCAGGCAAAGGGTGTAGGCTGTAATACATTTGTGAAGAGCACGGGGAGTGTGTTCTAGTAGCACAGTGTCATCTGCATAAGCTAATACTGAATACGGTGCTACCTAGTCTAGTGGCATCCGCACCAGTCTGAACCAAAACATCATTTACTGCGAAATACTCTGTGCAGTGCCCCTCTTACCCACTCCTCACCCAGGCTGCTGTATTCTGGTGTAACATGCACAGTATTTTTTTTAAATTTCAGGTGGACAATTTAGCAACCTTACCATGGCCCTACAGTCTAATTCTAACTTCCTTTCTGCAATGATCTTTTTGAATTTAGCTCCAGCTCTGACAATCATCGGTGTTAAAGGATTTTTTTATTTCCAGAATGAATTTCTTTTTCGCACCACTACAGGCCTTGTTAAATCACCATGTACGACAGGCCCGCAGAAATGTATTCAATATATTTGTCTTTAAGGCATTCGAAACGGGAGGATAGCTCAGTAGCAACGTGCTCGAATTGGAAGCACATTAATGCGGGTATTAAACTCATTATAAATAACTTATCATAAGGCATTAAAGTTAAAGATTTTGTTCCCAAAATTATCCAATGGTACTAAATGTTCAGTAAATACTTGAAGGTTATCTGTGATAATAGTCTTTTATAGTGTGAAGTTGTCGATCCCATATCAACTTACTCCACGTTTCGTAGGCCAGGCTTCTATCATATTCACATGGGGCTTATTAATACTATTCCCTTTGCACTGGATGATGGTCACTGAGTATATGCTCCAAGACAACAAAATCTCAATTCAATTCCAGTGTCCAACCAGAAAGCAGAAATAATCAATGGAAGAACCCTAAGAAGCACAAAACATGTATTTCCCAGGGCAGTCGTTATGGACTCACCGATGATAGATCTGAGGCCCCAATCATGAAGCTATGAAAACTGCTCAATGCCCCTTGCACACATTTGAGGATCATCCATATTAAGATCTGCAACACTGTGCAACCTATCCTCCACGTCATCGATAATATTTGGGGGGGGCCATTCGCTATTTCGGCATTAAAATAATGACCGATAATAAGTATACATTTTCGGGCTTGTTTCCTAGTAAGTATCTCATCAGGAAGGATGTAAAATCCATTAAACAACGTTCCTGGTGGGAGGTATGTAGACTATTGGCCAACATGTGGAATAGAAGATTCATTAGTAGGCATTGTTGAATTTTCATAGCAAAGGCCCCTGTTACTAGCTAAAGAGGCAAAAGGGGTTTTGGGGTCGTTTGGCCCAAAACAGCCTTCGGGACTAGGGTATTTGATAATTCATTCTTAATCGATCTGATTAAAACATCAATAATCACAAGAGAGTGATAAACATTACTTTTACAATTGGCTTCAAAATCTATGATCGATTGGACTTCTCCTATGAGTGTCAAAATAGAAGCACCCATATTTTTGATGGACGTAGCAAGCAACTCATTAGATAAGTGTTTTGGAGTTGTGTTAAAATGAGCCGCACCTGGTTCAAACAGGACTAGTCAATTCTTGCTCCCATGGCACCGCTGTTGGTGGGTGGAGCGGTATCGTCCGTAGAAGTGGATGGAAATGATGGGGAGACCATATTGTTTTTAGCTGGGTTTAGCCCTGATTTTGGGGCAGAAAACTTGTCTGCATGAGGAAAGGATAGTACAGAAAGGGGAAGGGCTTCATTATGTTGGGGAATTTCAGATACAGGCAGTAGCGTTGTTAGAGCAAGGTTTCCCATGCATGTTGACTGGATGCGGAATAAATTGGACTCTAAGGAAATCAACGCCACCAGATCTTCCTGTGAGGATGCAGGCAGTCTGACAACTCGGTCAAGGCTAGAATCTTAGAACCTTTTTATGGCACAAATCGCATGTTTCACTACTATAATCTGTTCTTACAGCTTTCCATCAACCTGGCATAAGTGTGCAAGGTCGACTTTTGGGGAGTCGTTTTGATATTGCTGCCCAACTTTTTGCCTTTTTTTCCCCTGTTATGGGGTCAGGCGTGTGGGTAGCTTTTCGTTTTCCCAATGTTAATATTTATGTTGGTGTGCAGACTGCATTTGTACGGGTAGTAAAAACTGGTCCTCAGCTGGCACTCAATGGCATGTGTTAAGAATGATGAGATGTGAGGTTCAGGGGCGTTTCTCAAAAATACTGAATAGAAATACACCAGTGAAAAATAGACGGCCTCACAGGAGGTTCAAAGGGGTCCACAGTCACCTCCTGCCCTGAAACGCCTTGTCTTCTCTTTATGCTCAGGCCAGCCCAGCTCATACAATGCACAGTCATATAGCAGCCAATGAAAGCAAAGGCCACAGACACCTCTAAAATGTACTGTTTCATTTGCCATCTCCCGGTGTCCGGTGACAGCATGGTAAACAATAAGCAATGGGCATAAGCCAAAGAAAGCCGACAAATCCACTCACTCGTCAAATACAATGCTTGTAGTGCAGCTCCAAAGCGCAGCAGCTACACCCAGCTCAAACAGTGGGAACAGCCTGCTTCCGGCCCCACTCCGCTCCGCTTGAGCGTCCGGGATTGGGTATTATTAGGTAGCTGCCTCCTCTAATGACAAGGCACACCACTGCGGGAACAGCACGCTCCTGGCTCCGCTCCGGTACGCCTTAATCTATTTTACCCTGTTAAGTAAGAGGAAGAAATATATCTCATTCTCCACCACTGACCCGTTAGCTAATTTGCATGTGTGTGTGCATATATTTGCATGAATTTCATGAGCTTGTATTCATTGTTTTAAATTTCTGCATCTTTACAGTGTCATAGAGCACTTTGCAGCAGGCCCAAGTCAGTATTATATTGCTTTTATATAAAACAATGAATGAGGGAAACAGAGGCAGTGAATAAAGAGTAGATTTGGGGTTTGGAGGGAGGGAAAGAGTAAATCTCGCAGGGTGCAGTCTACAGATGTTCAGGCAGGGAAAGGGGGATGACGGAGTGTACAAGCAGGGACTAAAACTTTCATTTTAGCAGTTCAGGAGACATAAATAACACATGTCAGTATGTGGACCCAGTAGAAAGCATTTCAAAATGATTTTCATGGAATCCATTTGCTCACATATAGGTATTTATTGATCAAGTAACCTATGTAAATACCACATTGCTTCAAATTACAGTACTTTGTGCTACTTAAAAATACATCACACTACTTTGCATTAGCTCAGGTTACTTCTGATCAATTTTTTCAATCCCTTTCATTGCTTCAGATTCGTTTCCCTCGCTCCCCTTGTTCGTCATTATCGGCTTGAAGGGTTGCGGGGGTGTCCCCTGCTTCCATGCCATTGGAAGCGGGGGACAATAAACAAAAAAAAAAGGAAAACACTTAAAAAGGGACCTGCAGTGCCAGTTCCGGCCCACGTTAGGGGAGGGTACTGAGGCTGCAGGTATAGAAGAGAGTCGGCGGCATACTTCTGTGAAGGTAAGTAGGGGGGTAGAGTATATGAGATGTTGGGGAACGTGATCTATGTAATCACTGTGCAGCTCAATTTTGCGATTCAATATTTTTGGATTCGCAATATCGGGCTGCGCGGTAATCATGTAGATCCCTTCAGATAACTATCCATGATATATTTGAGCTATGTTATTTTATCTGCAATGCGTGAGGGTGATGAATAAATATGAGGCACCTTGGTGGTACTGCATTATAGTGGACAACTTGCTCCTGCTTTTTTCTAGCATATCCCCAACCTGACTGAGAGGAGAGTATAAAAACTTAACAGCCATCATTTTAGATTTTATTTGTAATAATTGTTTTTGTAAAGTTGCATCAATATTAATAGCAGAATGGTTACAAATGCAAAATAACAAGTGGCTGTTTTACTTTTCCATTCTTTTCCCTTAATACCAGTTTGCACGACGCCAACAAAATGTTATCATGGGGCTCCCTTCATAAGTTCAAATCCCGGCTAGGCTTCCTCAGCCCTTCATCCTTCTTGAAAATGACCCCAACCAACCAGGGGCACTTCCGGAGGGCTCTACCGAGAAATGATTTAAAGTAGAGGTTTGAAGTTGTGCATTTTACAGCACATTTTCTGTGAACAAGTCTAAAACGCCACTTAGTTCGCTAACGGTTTTGTAGCGATAAATATGAAAAAATCCAATAGGTGCCAAGACACCAACAGTAAAGAAAAGGATTGTCCAAGGCAAGGTTACATTAATTGTGTTTTAACCCGTTTTTAACATGGGGGTTTTCCATAGGGAGAAGAGCGAAAACTCAGCCCGAATATCACAGCAGTGTCTGCCTTGATTTGAAAACTCTTTTGATATGAACTGCACATTCATGCGTACAAAGCGTATATGCACAAACAGTTAAACTCCTGTACTGACATAGGTACACTAACATCTAAAAACAAAGTAATTTAAGTACACACGCTTAGGCACATGCAATTCACATACTTCATACACACATGCACACACGTTCAATAAGCCTATTTACTTTCTCCAACATTTCTCAAACACATTCAGATAAGCACGCCCACACACATATGCAGAGGCGTTGCTGGGGGCGGGCTGAGGGGGCTGTAGCCCTGGGTCTTTTGGTTGTAGCCCCGGATAGAAGCTCAGGGGTTACAACCAAAAAGGCTAGCTAGCCCCGAGTCCCGACAGTCCCAAAATTAGCATAGCCCCAGATCTTTTCCAGACCTAGCAACACCCCTGCACATATGTATTTATTTATTTATGTTTACATTTATAAAGCATACTAAGCCCTGAGGCATCAAGGTGCTGTTACATGACAAGTTACTCAAGTGAACAGTACGGCAGAGCAAATCACAAATTTCAGGTATTATTTGTCCGACAACATGGATCTACGGAAATGCCCCTTCGGAGGAGGCCAACGTATTCCCGGTTAGGTCAACATCACTGTTTTTAGCGTATTTCTGAAGATCCATTAAGACTGTTCGCCCCGCAGGGTAGACGGGAGTAGATTCCAATGTGTTGCGGCAATCGCTGGAAAGCTAGAGCCTCCAGCTTTAGCCTGTTTAAATTTGGGCTGGGTGATACGGTTGGCATAAGCTGCTCTGGTTGGTCTGGAGGATGACGTTCTGGCAATTATTTGGGCTAGATAAAGTGGGCATGCTTGGATAAGCATCTTTCCGTGATGGAGAGTGTTTTGAATAGGATTCGCTCACGAATCAGGAGTCAGTGGGCTTTTCTCCCTGCTGCAGTGATGTGATCAGCGTTTGGGATATTCAGTGCAGCTCTAAGTGCGTTATGCTGAATAACATGCATTTTCTTTCAAATATTGGTATCTGCTGTACCTGCAAAGAGGACAAGACAGTAGTCAAGCCTAGATCCTATGGTGGCTCGGGCTATGGTCAGGCAGCTGTCAGGGGAGAGGACTGGTCTGGATGCGTTCATTAATTTAGTGGTATAGGCGGCCGAGGTGGCAATAGCACTAACTTGTTGTGATAGTGATAGTGTTGCATCCTAGTGCGCACCAAGTGTTTTCACAAAGGGTGAGATTCGTATTGTGGTTCCGTCAATGTTAAAGGATGAGTATTTTGGTTCCAGCTTCTTGATTATCGAAGGAGGGGCCACTATGAGGAGCTCTGTCTTCTCATCGTTTAGGCATAAACGGTGCGTGGCCATCCAGGCCTGGATGGTCGTGTAGACAGAGTTGAGGGAGGTGGAGTCTTCATGGTAGTTTCCAGAGAGAGGGAGCACTAGTATTCTATGCAAATACTGTAATGGATCTACCACCTAGGAAAGATGCAATCCAGGCTAAGACCTCTGGGGAGAATTTGGCTGAAGAGATCAAGTGCTGGCCCAAGATTTTTTGGTCAACCAGGTCAAACGCTGCTGATTAATCGGGGAGAAGAAGCAAGGCAGGCTTGTTTCATCCCTAATTTTATTGATCTGGATCTTCAGGTCGAGTAACGCTGATTTTGTTTCATGGCCTGTGCAAAATATTGACTGGCACATGCCCAGGATGTGGTTGGCTTCACGATCTTGCTGAATATGCAGATAGGCTGCTCTGTCAAGAATTTTTGGGAGGAATGGGACAGTTGTAATTGGACGGTAGTTGATAGGGATTGAAGAGTCTAATGTAGGTTTTTTTAATGAGAGGGAGAACTCATGCTTCTTTAAGGCTAGTCAGGACTATGCCAGTGGAGAAAGATACGTTGATAAAGGAGGTAATGAAAGGGGCTAGAATGTCTGAGCATTATTTTATAATGCTCTCTGGGCAGATGTCTCCATTGCACCAAGATGGTTTGAGACCTTTTATAATGGATTTTACTTCCACTTCTGTGACATTAGTGAAGGTAAACATAAGTGGGTCATGAGGGCTGCTAGGGAGGGGGCTGACAGACGTTTCTGTGGTGGTTTGATCAAGGATTGTTTGAAATCGATTTTACTTTGCAAGATGTCAATTTTAGAGAGCATAGCATTTTGGATATTGGAACACCGTGAGACATCCTTGGTCGTAGTGGTCGGAGGGGTGGTGGGAGTCTATCATTCCCTGGGAAGAGTGAAAATCTCACAGTTGTTACATTCAGCATTTGCATTGTGGCCATTGTAGGTGTAGGATTTGGCAGAGATAATGGCTTTTTGGCAGATGCAGTGAACAGTGACTTATTGGATTAGGATGGTGATGCCTTGCATTTGGCTTCACCTATCCGTTTGTTGGTACAGAATGTTTGAAGTTCTGGGGTGAACCACAAGTTTCTATGTGCCGATAGTTTAAGTTTGTGCGGCTTGGGCAGGGCTATGGAGTCGATGGTGGCAGTTAAAGTTTTGGCATACTGGTCTGTGAGAGTGTTAGGGTCTTTAGCAAAGGGGGGCTTGAGTAGAAGTGAGCTGAGCGTGGGGGGCAGGCGTTCCTTTGTGAGGCTTATGGAGCTTCAAGCCAAGGAGGGAGGTAGCGGGATGGGGATGGGAGTAGAGGAGTCAGCAGGCGAGACGGACAACCGGACTTTTGGAAAGGACCGATGCCTGTGCATTGAGATCAGCAGTCCAGGATGTGACCTTTGTTGTGTGTGCGGGAACTGAAACAGTGTTGGAAACCCAAGGCACTGAGCAAGTTGGAGAGCAATAAGGCTGCTGAATCATCAGGGTCTTTAAGTCCTAGGTTGAAGTTGCTCAGGAGAATTGTTTTATACATAGGACTTATATGGGCACCCAGTGTGTGAAGGAGATTTTCTTCAAAGGATAGGGCAGGACCTGGGGGTCGGTAGATGATGTGAAGTGTAATCGTGGCAGAGTCTGAGAGCTCAAGTTTGGTTGATAAGATATCTCAGTTGTCTCACAGGGAAAAGTTCAGTTCTCTAATGGGAAGACTGTCCCTGGTAATGAGTGCTACACCTCCGCCTCTCCGGTTCACTCTATCAGCACAAGCATAGTGTAACAAGGTGCTAGGGCAGTAGATAGCGCAGGTCCAGAGGCTGCATGCAACCAAGTTTCTGTGGTCACTAAAATATCAAGATTTGAGGTGGTGATGAGGTCGTGGATATCAAGGGTGTGTGCCGGGACGGATCTGCATTGAATAGTGCGCATTGTAATGGTCGGTGGGAGCATGTCCTTTCTGTTGGTTAGCTGACATCTTAGTAATTTCTTTCATCAGGGTCGGGGGCTTTGTGGGTTTGTGGGAGTTGTAATCTGCTGCAGGCTTAGTTCTATTTTTAGTGAAGGTGGCAGTCCAACTTCTTAGTCGAGAGTTCCTTGTGGGAATGCTTGCCGAGCATAAGTGTAGGCAATGGGGGTAGATATCTGGCTAGTTTTGCAGTGATCTCCTAGTTGAGAGTTCTCTGTGGAGATGATTTGCTGGCGTGAGTTGAGGCAAGGGGGGTTCCTGTTTGGTGATGTGACCGGGGAGTGGTTGGACAGAGGATGCGTGTGAATGCCAGTTGAGCCAAGTACCTGGCTGTGTCCTGGAACTGTTACAGTTGCTGGTGATAAACGGTGTGTTGGAGGGGAAAGTCCTGGTCCCAGAGTCTGCAATGAAGATAAGAAGCAGGTCAGTTTAGGGAGCATCAAGCAGGTGTGCTGGTGTGCCGGAGTACTTTGCACTGGAAATTGTGTTCTCTGCTTGGGGCATGTGGCTGTCTGTAGAGGTCGCTCGTTGGCAAAGATGCTAGAGGCTAGAGAGTGGTGGTGCTGAGTGCTGCATTAGGGCTGTTAGGTATATGAAAGGGGTCAGTGTTGGGTTTGTGTGTAGACCCTAGGCCTTGGGAGCCGAGCACTGTTGCAGGTATAGCATTTAGAGGAGTGGAGTAGAGCCCACTGGTGGAGTGCAAAGTACGATCCTGTGAAAACAGAACATGCTGCTTCGTAGGGCTGGGGCATGTAAGTGGGTATAGCGCATCATTAAGGAGGACCTTGCAAAGGGATGGAAGGAAGGAAGGAAGCAGGTCAGCACCAGGGGGGCAGTGGATAAGCAGATATCACAGGTAAACAGCAACTATTACTTATGGTGCACGCCTCTACTGCTCACATAGTATGCAAGATCATGTTACCTTGAATCGGGAGGCAGCTCTGCTTATCAGTAAGCCTGCAGTGTGGACGCTTCTCAGGGGATGGGTTTGTGTCTGATGGAGAGGGTTGGCTGCCAGCATCCAGGTCCGGCCAGGACAGGCCAAGACAGGCAGAAACCTTTGGGTGCTGCCTTGGGGAGATGCTGGCTTTACCTTCTGGCTCTGGGGCTCCAGTTGTCTTCATACTGGCATCAGTCAATCGGCAGGCCTGGTGCTCCAGGGTGCTTGAAGGGCAGATTGCCCACTGTTGATAGGAAGTGGATCCATGCCGGCTATCTTGGTATGCCGACTCGAGTGTTCAGCTAAATACAGGGCTGCAGTTGTTTCTTCTTGTGGAGGCCCAGAGGACTGCTCTACTGAGCAGGGGCCGACAGACAATATGCACACACATGCATCCCACTGTAAGAGTACATTATAGTCCAACATAAAAAAAGTGCAGAATCTGACATGAGGCCTCATTACGGCCCAGGCGGTAACTTACCGGCTGGGTCGTACCCTTACCACCATGGTGTAAACTATGTTTACACCATGGTGGATGGCGGATTTACCGCCCCATTCCAAGGTGAGTGGGGCGGTAAATCCCCATTTCCCATTTTACCCTTCCCCATTCCCATTTTTGCCCCATAGGGCATAATGGGAGTGGGGAAGGCGCTAATTACGCCACCGTAAATTACGGTGGCGTAATTAGCACCATGGTCCCTTAGCGCCATGGATTTTAACGCCTGCAAAAAGCAGGCGTTAAACTCACCATGGCGCAAAGGGACCTCGGAATCAGGCGTTAAGGGTCGGCGCCGTTTACGCCGCCGTTAACCCCTTAACGCCTGATTCGTAATGAGGCCCATGGACTGAAAATGACTACAAACCATCAGGAGCGATGGAGTGTAGAGAGAGAGTACCAACCAACCAAGGGACCTTCTGTAGGTTTCTCCTGAGAAATGATTTTAAGTAGTGGTTTGAAATTTTGCCGCACACTTTCTGTGATGAATGGGTAAAAAGGTGCATAGTTTACAATCGGTTTTGTAGGGATACACATGAAAGAAATCCAGTAGATGACAAGGACCAACAGTAAATAGAAGCATTTCCCAATGCAGTTTCATGATGTCTTTGCCCACAATATAGGCCCATATTATTTTGTGTTACAAAAAGAGCAGACCAGCTGCACCAATGTAAGCTTGCATCTCCATATAAGAACACTTGTCATGCTGGCTTTGCCCACAATATCATAAAAAATGTCATGCCATTGTAAAAACAAAAGCATGGCCATGCTTGCTGTGCCAATGTAGGCAAGTATCTCCATGTAAACACATTCATCACGTTGGCTCTCCATATAATGCCAGTGCAAATAGCATACCACTGTGGGAATATATGGTCAGGCTGGCGGGACGAATGTAGGTTGATATACCCAAGTTAGAACACTGACTATGTTTGCTTAGCCCATAATTCCATTAAAAATGCTATGCCAGTGTAATAACAGGTTCTCTTGCTGGCTGTATCAGTGTAGGCCATTATCGCCATGCAAAAAGTAAAATGATGGAAGGTGAGGCTTCCAATCAATTATCTATCCATCTGGGAGAAGGCAATTATTGAGCTGGTATGCAATCTGGATTCTGTACCCAACATAGCACTGAAACAACGGTTGTATTCATTCGTGAAAAATTGATGAAGGCAAGAGGCAGAGGTAATCTGACTGCACTTATCCTCTAGGACCTCGCTGTAGTCGTGCCACTGTGAAGCACAGTATCCTTCTACAAGGTTTAGAAGTGGTAATTAATATTTCAGTTTCAGCCCTAGTTTGGCTGAATTCTAACTAAAGGATTGAAAGCAGTGGGTCCAGATAGATAACTTTGTCTCCACGAGTCATCCACTATCTTGCTGTGTGCCAGAGGGCTCAGCATTGTCTCCACTCCTCTTCAACATCCATATGTATCTATTGGCCCAATTGATGTCGGTGGGAGGCCTGGGATGTGAATTATATGCCAATGCTACCCATATGTTGGCCAACCACCACAGCAATTCTTATGAAGCCCATGCTCTGGAAGAATGTTTAGGCATATTGCAACGTTGGATGCAAAATATTTTTTTTACGATTTTTTACGATTAAACATTTGGATGGCCTGCTGGTCTTGCAGCACCTTCTCTACCTGTGGAGTCGGTCAGGAACGTGGGTGTCATAATTGCCAACTAACTGTTGTTCACCAAACAGGTAGATTTGGTGGCTAAAAGCGCAGATTGGTAGTCTACTTGATCAAGAATGGATCAATGCCTTGGTTGAAGCGGTACTAATATTTTGAGTTCAATGCTGCCTATCCATTTACTTGTGTAATTAAAAAAACTACTCTCTGAACTTGAGGCCTTGCTAAATCGCAAGGTATGGGTGGTGTGCGGTTTAAGAAAGTTTGATCATGTCTTGGAGGCAGGAAGGTCATTGCATTGGCTATCTATAGGGAACCAAATTGAAATGCGAGTTCTGACTCAGATATGGGAGGTTGTTAATGGTGCTGCCCCTTGCTATCTTGTTAATATGGCTAAATTCCACATTCCAGCTTGCTCTCTTACGTCCAGTTCTAAGGACCTTGTAGTAGTAGGTACATATAAGGCTTCTCCTTTGAGTAGGCTGTTACAAGACTTAGGGTGTACCTTATGGAACAACCTCCCAATTTCCAGCAGAAAGTGCACTACGTTGCAAGCTTTTAAATCTAGAATGTGTAGACTTTGATGTTCCCTAAATGTTATTGGAAGCTCTATTCTTGGGCTGGGTATGCTCTCTTGATCTTAGTTTGTATATGTATGTAATGTGTTTATGTTTTTGCTGTGGTTTATATATGAGTAACTCTTTTTAGCACCTTGAAACTGGTCACCCAGTGAGAAGTTGCACTTTATAAATAAGATACTACAATACTACCACTACAGTACTAAAAGTGCTATGCGGACTGTAGGAAAACATTTCCATTCTGGCTATGCCAATATGTGCTAGCACTGCTAATCAGGAATCTACCTACTGCTTGCATTCATTCACTCGCCTATTCACCCGCATTCTTTCCCTCACCTGCAAATTCACCCACATTCATTCACTCATACATTCACCATTCCTCCTCCCCCGCAGCCCACACGCACTATTTGCATACACCCACATATACTTACTCTCTAGACACAAAAACATTCACAACCATACACACAAAACTTTGAATGCATGTGCACACATACGCAAAAACTGTTTCACAAATAATACTTGCTTTCCTCCTCGCTGCCTTAATTCTGGATGCAAGCGTACATCTAAGCTGCTCCAGAAGCCCCATCCAGTACACCCTTCCGACAGGAAACAGAAGAGTGTCTATTGAACACCTCTTCCTAAGCCTTGGTTTCTAGCTTTGGTGCAGAGTGGCAACAACACAGTACCCCAGACCCTAGTCGCCAATGAGGAGGTGTGATAGTGCAGTACCCCAGCCAGCATGGCCAATGGGCATGCAGGGATGGGGAGGAAATATGCCCCTGGTCTTTGCATGGCACCATTGGGCAAGAACACCTGGGTAATCCACCCAAGGTTGCACTTGGGTGGGATATCCCAATAGAGCCAGGCGAGGGGCGCTCCCTGGCTGTACCCTGCAGCTGACAGAGTGCTCAGTTTTTCATTGGGCTGTCGTTTGCTTCTCCATTTTGGGTGGCTCATCAGCAGTCTGTTGCCCTCTATGAATGAGATGGATGAGCTGGCAGTGCTAAAATAATCAAATCTTGCCCCGTTGCCAGGGGCTGCAAAAATGCTACTACTGAGCCACCAAATTAGTATTAGTAACAAGGAATACACAGATCTTTGCATCTGTAACTCTTCTGCTATCCTTATCAAAGCAATGTTACAAAACAATCAATAAAAAAGACACAGAAGAACAATTTCTAATTTGAGAGGACATTGAGACAAGAGAGGGAAAATCAAAGTGTCTGTGTTGAACTGCGGTGCTAAAGGGGACTGCTGCAGTGATAGAGCAAGTACCCTCTTTTAGCAACTGTAAATAGTTTATTGATGTAAATTGTCAGCACCGCTGGGAAGAGCAGAATGTACTCATTTGTGGTAGAGGTGCACATGTTAAGTCAGTTTGAGAAATCCATTGAGATGAACATGAATAAATACAGTTTGATGAAGGGTTTCCAGGTAGACTGCCCAAATGCCTAAAACAATCAAGAATTGGCAGATCCAAAAGCTTTAGCTTTGGTAAATGCAATGGAAATAGGGTCTGAGAGGAGAGGAGGACAAAGGGGGCTCGTAGGCAAAGAGGGGCGGAGAGGAGTGAGGAAAGATGCCTTAAAAGCCAGTGAAATTTGGGCTGCAACAGAAAGAGAGATGATGAGCAATTAAGGAAATAAGACTGAGTAGGGAGAGAAAGAGTTACTCTTGAATGGTTATTTCTACACGTGTTTGGGCAGGGAGGGATGCAGTGAACTGGCAAGGACAAGATAAAACACTGACATTTCTTTCCCAGTGGTTAATGAATTGTGCAGAAATCCAGATGCCTGCATCTGAAACCAGTAAACACCATTTAGAAATCTTCTTCCTGGAAAACTTGCATCAGAAAAACCTGAGGCGGAAGAGGCCGTATATACCAAACAGATGATATCTTTATTGATTCGAAGTCAGCAGTGAGCAGCTTATGGTACTAGAACAACAGATTGACACCTAAGAGAAAGTTTTGACTGGATCCAGTTGTCATTTTTAGACATCGAACTCTATCGGGGTCATTACGAGTTTGGAGGCAGCCAATGGCGCTATTAGACAAACCTGGGTCCGGGTCTGGTCTCACTAAATGGGGACTTACCAGGACATTCCGACCTATGCGGACCCGGTAAGTCCCCATTCAGTGAACCATTCCCCATGGGGAAGGCGCTAATAACGGGCCCGTTATTAGCTCCAAGGTCCCTTAACGGGTCCTGCAAAGAACAGCTGGTCAGACCAGCCGTTCCTGCTGGGACCCACTGAGGGACCTCCGAATAGGGCAGTAAGGGTTTACTGGCACCGGCATCCTTACCGGTGCCGGTAAACCCTTACTGCCCAACGCGTGATGACCCACATATGTCTCTACATATGTGTATGTGTGTGTGTGTGTAGTGTATGTGTGTGTGTGTACACACACAAAAATACACATATATGTATATTCAGTGAAAATACTTTTTTAAAGGGACGTTATGGTTACAAGTAAATCTGAAAAACCCCAATAATTCACCAGTTATGGTAAGCTAAGCAGCCATAACACACACCACCACCGTGCACTGCTGAGACTAACACCGAGCACATCAAAGATAACATCACAAATGTCATTGATGACATCACTCATGAAATCACATATCTGGCCGACTTGTTTTTGTTCACAGACACATCTAAGCCAGGCGGTTTTGTTCAGTGACAGTCAAAATATGAAAATTGAAAAGGTGCTATATAGCTAGCCATTAACCTTTGTGTATGTTCTTAAACTACTTTCCTTACAGTTTGGTCTGACCTCATGGTGCACATATATGGGGCAATAGGCAGGCCTCAAACAAACAATTCATTTTTAACTTTAATGTTATTGACATTTTGTGGTGATGTTTCTTTCTTCCTTACTTTAGTTTCACTACATGTGTCTCTGATTTACATGCATTGTGGGTCTTCGTATGTATTGTTTGTACCAGCACAAGTGTGTAGTAAGTCTTGAATTATTAGCTATTTATTCCATGTTTAACATTAATCAAAATGCTGATACGGTAGCATTCATTGTTTTACTATCCAAATGACCAGATAAAAAATATTGTACTTCTATGGTGCATGCTGCATCCATTGCCTATCTGTATCTATGATTAGGTTCCTGTAGTAACAACAGCACTCCAATATAATGTTTTGTTTAGATGAGCACATTCTTTAATACATGAAGTAGTTCATGATAGGTCTCCCGATCACCCCTGACATCTTGTTACCAACATTATAAACACAACCCCTTTTAGGGACTTTTCATCAACATTAATTTCAAATGTGATTTCACCAGTGATGTCATCAATCACATTTGTGATGTCATCTTTGATGACCTGGCTTTTAGTCTTAGAAGTGCATGGTACCCTGCATCCTAGTTCAATGTCCGCTATACCCTCATATTGTGACCAATGATCAGTGCTCATGGCTTGCAGCCATGGGCAGTCTCCACAATCCATGGGGCATGGGATTCGGTCATGCTGCATTCCCCGATGGGAAAATCAAAGTAGACATTTGTCCTTACTGAGGGCCAGGCCCACTGCCCAGGGAGAAAAGATATATATCACAATTTGTTGTAATTACTTTTGACACATTCAAAAAGTAAAACACAGGACAGATTTGCTAAAGCATGATTTCACGTCCTTGCTCATGCTCCTCACGCAAGTTTACTGCAAACCCGCCCAGCACTTTAGGTTGCAGCGGCTAGCACACATTTTTTACCATTTAAACCTAGGGCTTCGGCCATGCCGCATTTCCGAATAAGTAAATCGGAGTAGGCATTCGCCCTTGAGGAGGGCCAGGCCCACTGTCCATGCACAAAAGTTATATCACTAGTGTGCGTACTTACATTTTTACACTTTGTTGTAATCCAGTCCAGAACTTCAGGCTGTAGCCGCAAGGAGAATATGTGTTGCCTTTCAAACCTTGTGCTTTGGGCATAGTGCATGCCCCAATAAGCAAATCAGAGTACACCTTTGTCCTTGCTCAGGGCCAGGCCCATAGCCCAGGCACGAAAGGTATAACACAATTTTTTGTACGTACATTTTGACACTTTAGAAAAAATAAAACACCACACAGATTTGCAAAACCATGCTTGGAGGTCCTTGATGATTCTCCTCACGAATGTTTGCTGTAATCCTGTTTAGCATTTCGGGCTGTAGCAACAGGCAGAATTTGTTTCCCATTCAAACCAATCCCAATTTAGAAAAACCTTCCCACACAACCGGTCCCTAGTGGCCATGCCCACTTTGACCCCATAGCCATGGCCACAGACTATACCTCAGTCACCAAAGGTATATCACTATATTGTGTACCTACATTATGACACTTTTCAAAAAATAAAACATGGACACATTTGCTAAACCATGCTTTCGGTCCTTGACAATGCTCCTTGCATGAGTTTGTTTCAAATCTGTCCATGTTACAATTTTTGAAAAGTGTCAAAATGTACATACGAAAAATAGTCATATAACTCAACCTCCACTTGACAAAATCCATTCAGACATTGTAAAAACATTCAAAGTTGGGTCTATAATCTTTCTGAAAACCTTTGTGCAGATTTGTCGAATGACCATGTTCTAGTAACTTTTGTACCCTTCCATGGAAAGATGGCATAGTACATTTTGGAGGCATCAGCCTCAATATGGAAAATTACATCATTTCTCAGAGATGTCTTCACATTTTTTAAAAAATGTTGTTTTAATTGTGTTTTGAACAATGTTTAACATGGGATTTCTTAAAGGGAAAAGAAAACAATTTTAGCCCAAATAAAACAAAATTGCCTACCATGATTTTCATGATTGTTGCCACACACCTATACCTTTTCATGATTTGGTGGATGGCAAAGTAAACACTCATGCAGACAATATCCTCTGTGGGGAATTAACCCCTTTTGAACCACTAATTAAGGTAGCTCCACAGGATGTGCATTGTGCATCTTAAATTCATCATGTGGTTGAAGCTGCAAGTCAACGTTCATGTTTTCATGATACCTCACAACAAGCTGCACATACGTTTCTCATGTCAATCTTTGAGGTTCTGCAAAATTAAGATTCTTCTTGTTGACTCTTTTGTCAGTTTGTCATATGAGTGGTTACATGTTTGTTTTGGTTGTCATCATCAAACTGTAAGTTTGAACCCTTTGAGCGGTTTGTGTACCTTTCAGTACCAGACCGGGACATTCTGTGACCTGGTCCAACACTTACCAGGACATGGTCTGTGGTCAGTGTGGTGCTTACCAAGAGTCTAAATTAGGACATTTGCAGTGTTAACAGTATTTGATACTTTGGTTGCAGCGATATGGAGATGATGGTACAAACATTAATACCGACATTTTGTAATTCACAAACGTTAAGGTTTCGATATCACAAAAAATATTTTAAAACGTTGGAATGAAGATTACCCCTGCAGTAGCTCAGGGAGTCCTGATTCTATTAAAGACACAGAGGTGAGCATTATGCTTAACTTCCCTTTATTTCTGCTCTTCCAGCAGATTTAAACCTTCACCTTTAATAACATCAATTTATTTGTTTGTTTATTTTTTTTACTTTTAACAGAAAGATATCCCAACACATCACATCTCATGAACCCCAGTGTCTCTGGTAGTCCCATGTCTATATCCTGTCTCTGTGTGCCCTGAGCAACTTCCTACCCAGGTGCCTTCCTCTTCTTTGATGCCTTTCAACTGACAACCGATAACAAAGAAAATCACACTTCAAACCAAAACCAACACTCCGCCCTTGGTTGAGCCTACCCCGGCATGCTCCGACCAGGGGTCCTCACAGAGCCAATGCTGGCAACATCGACTGCGAAAACATTGTGCCTTCTGCTCTGAGGTTCTCAGCCAGTCTTTCGGTCATCCCTGCTAGAGAAGACATGGAGGGTCTTACGACGCAACATACCATAAACAAGTGACAGGCATTATCTCAGAAACTGCTCATCAATGCTGTGTGTCATTGGGGGGGATAATGCTCCCCTCTGTGTGTTTAATAGAATCAACTCCCTGCACTACAGCAGGAGCAATCTTCATTCAATGTCAAGACCTGGGGCAAGAATTATGCTTGTTCAAAGCTATTCTCTACTGCCGCTGGTACACTTGCTATTGGCTTAAAGTAAAAGGTCTTAAACGTGGGATTGCTAGCCCAATCCACTGCCATCAAGATGTCCTGAAGATTTGCTCTGATTCTAAAAGCTTTGGAAGCCATGGCGTCCCCTAACTGAATGTGTCCAAAATCGCCTCACATATATGCCTGCTAAGGACAAGATTGCTCATATCCATTGGGCTAATGTCGCTGCTGCCACCGCTTTAAATTGTTTCCTGTGCATGATGAGCAGCTGAGAGGTGCAAGAGGGTCAGCAGGAAGTTTGAAAAATAGTTGTGTGTCATCTGCATAACACTGGATGTTGGGGGCAAAAGAGGAGATGAGGCGAGCGAGCTGAGCAAGGTAGATGTTAAAGAGCCAAGGGGAGAGGATAGAGCCCTGGGGGACACCACAGGTGGAGAAGGAAATAGGGCTATGTAATAAAGTTCTCTACTTTGTGTAGATTTAAAGGACAATTTCACATGGTTAATTAGGATGAGTTTTGAAAGCCTTACTAGGCTTCCTTCACAATTTAACACTAAATGTTTGACATTTGTATCATCTGGCATAAGACTATTGTTGTAAGTATAGTTTGGAGTTATATCATATAGGCACATGTTTTCCAAAGCAGTACTTCTGTTTGGATATTATGAGTCAATAAGATTGTTTTTTTAAATGTCTCAGCTGTTGGGATCATTTGTGTCTATTGAGTCAATTTCTTGATACGATTTCAGTCCTCTATTTCGTAATGAAGCTGGACCAAGGTTTAACCAGAGAATGTTTTCAGATTTTCCGTATAAGGGTGAACCTGATAAAGGGTCTGCAGCTTTGCAGGACCCACATTCTCTATGTGACAGCATTTTGATACAAAATCTGTAAAATATATTTGAAAGGGTTTTTTCCTATGATATTTCAAGTTATGTCATCAATGATGTAATTTGTGATGTAATCTTTGTTGTCCTGGGTGTTAGTCTTAGCTTTGCATGGTGGAGGAGCGGGTTACGGTTGTATAGCTTACCATAACTGGTAAATGTCTTGGGTTTTTCGATTTTACTTACCAAAAAAAACATTCCTTTAATTAGGTTTTTCACTGAATTTCATACTTTTTAAATTATATGGCGGTGATAGCCGTCCTATAGTTAAGGTGAGTTGTACTCTGATAGGAACCCCTCAAAATTCTATTGTTAATACCTTTTGATTCGAGTAATGGATTTGACCGAAATTTTGAAAGTGATCAGGGACTTATGTCCCCCACCCTGAAGTGGGAAAAGTGAACAAAAGGCTCCCACCAATCCCCTCTCAACCATGGCCTAGAGGATCACGGCCCAGACACCTGCCACGAGAGGAGTTTGCCCATCTCCCAGACGACCAAATACCCTGGTACAAGAACATACGGATGTGCCCACTCGCATGCCCACCCGCATGCCCACCTGCCTGCCCTGCACATGCCGACACCTGCGGCATGGATGAACTCGACTAAACCATCCAGCACCAAATCAACACATCGTTAGAGATGCCATGACGACCTAGCTAACGGTCAGCACACTCGTGCAACATACACACCGGACACTCCCACACCAATCCACACGAAGAACATACTCAGTGCTATGACGTAGGCGACGGACACACCCACAAACGTGCATCTTTATTATTTTTAACATAGGCTTCTCAAATGCAGAAACGCAAGACGCATAATGAACTTATCTAAAAAGGCTTGCTCACGCTTCTTCTAAAACCATGTACCATAATGAGGAATATAACGGAGACACGATACTGGGGATAGAGCAATATGATACCGTAACCTAAAGCGCTCTGCATCAAATGGTTCCACCCATGCACCAGGCCCAAGTAGGCCGCAAGCAAAAGCTTCCATGAACATTAAATGAGCAAGGGTTCGGTTGCTGACCCTGCAGAATGAGCCCAGTGAAAGCAGACAGTCAAGGGCACAACGTTGCAAACTCTCATTCCGCAAGCCGACGCCAAGGTCGCACCTGCAAGATAAGCCAGGCACACAGTGAGAAATATAATATTAATTGTGCAGAATTCTGCCTCAACCACGGTCCCCACCTCACGTGACCAAGCCGAACTTGATAGGGTGCCAAGCCCAGGAGGAAGAAGGCGTCTGAATCCCCCCTTCTCAAGACACAGGCAGATACAATTAAGCGACTCAATGGACATCTGCGGCGGTGGGAGTAGTCGGCCTTCCTGCTTATGAATAAATCCTCACATTGTCTGCACATACCCATAGTGAAACATTGTTGCAAATGACAGGTGCACCGCGAGCTGGGAACAGCGATGGTCCCAGACTGGGGGACTCGCGGGTGAACCAATCAGAACATGGGACCCTTATCACTGACGCCATTAACATTGACCAATCCTCAGGGGTCTTCATGTAACAATTTTTATGTATCAAACTGAAGGGACAACCCAAGTATACCACCTGACTGACCCTTAACCAATAACCCCGTCCTCTATATGTATGCTATACTAACCCTACCACTCAGGGAACCAATCCAGAGTGGCGATAGGTTTTTTGCTAATTTTGCTAAGGTGACGCAAGTAGCGCGTCATGCTTAGGTAAAAAGGGCCTGCGAGCCCCACGCTGCTGAGAGAGTGTCAGGACGGACGCGTACGATCCTTGGCCATCCCTGCTGTTTTGTTTAATAAACAGCAGAATCACCTTGCTTCTTGCGTGTGTCTCATACTCTATCTCTTTGGGATATACGGGAGGAGTTGGGGCCTCCCGCCCGGAGGTCCGCGGACGGCCCAGCCGGCCCCGGGAGAATTTACCCCCTGACAACCCCCTGACTGCAAAGTTTCATAAAGATTTGTTAAAAATAAAAAGGTTATTAAGAAGATATGATATGATAGGTTATTGATAACGCGCTTAATACCCAGAGGTTTCTAAGCGTGGACCCGGGGATCGAGCATGTGTTGCTCCATGTCACCTTGCTTCCAAAGCAAGCATGTTGCCCCTGAGCTATCCTTCCAACACATTTTTTTTCCAAAGTTGCAGCCTACTTCCCATCCATTTTCGCATAGACAAACAAGTACATTTTTGGCAAACCGCACAGCCAATACCGCTGGAAGGAATTTGACCAGGTCCGAAACAACTTGGGCATGAAGCGTTGACTTGCAATTCATGCATGGTTTGGAGTTATTATGTGCAGTAGTTATTTAAATATTTGATGTTGAAGGTGCCCCTTAGGCAATGCTGAAAACTGTAATCAGTGGCCATAGCTAAAGGCCATAGCTAGTACCCATTAACAGGTTAGAATATACAGTCGGCCAAGCCAAACACAGTGGCCTCTGGCTAGTATTGTGCTGAAGACCATGGCTAGTGGCTGGGTAGTATATATAATATACAGTGGGCACAGCCAAAGGCCATAGATAGGGGCTGGTTAGTATTGTATAATACACAGTGGGCAGGTCCGAAGTCCATCACTTCTGGCATGTTAGTATTTTAAAATATACATTGGACAATCACAAACGATGTACAAACTTCTCATGGTCAAAGGCCATGTATAGTAGCTCATGTATATGTTAGAATATATAGTGGGCACAGCAAAGGGTGTGGCCACTGGAAAGTATTGTGCTAAGTGTCATGGCTAGTGCCATATCAGTGTTATACAATATACAGTGAACACAGTTGAAAGCTGTAGCCACTGGTGAGGGCCAACATATATGTTTGGTAGCCTGTTAGTTTTTAAAAAAAATGTACAGTGCACATGGGTGAATGTTGTGGCCACTGTCCATAACTGAATGTCATTATTAGCACCCATTCATTTATTTAGCCATGCACGCATATCATATCTGAAGGAGATGCTTAAGACAGTTACTACTGTAATGTAGTTAGTGATGCCATCAGTGATGTAATCTGTGATGTCATCATTGTGGTCATAGGCTAAGGTGACTTTACCTGAATTTCAGGGGTTTTGTTGCGTTCGATTCTCACCTTAACACCCATGCAACTAAAGTTATATATATAATAGTGTGGCCACACTATTGTTAAGTATTGAGTACCATAGGAAACCCCAAAAATGAATTGCTAAAAACTTTTGATCTGAGTGACAGATTTGGCTGTAATTCTGCTAAACAAATTGTACTCAGCCATTCCTACCCTTGCCCCCACCCCCAAACTGGATATTTTGGGGGGGGGGGGAAAGCTTTTGGACTAGTGCCCACATTCATTATCCCATAGAGAGAAAGTCACGTTTTTGCTCAATCACCCAGCCAAAAACGCTGGACGTAAGTGGACCAGGTATGAAACAACTTGGGCACAAAGTTTTGACTCGATTTCCAGGAGAGGTCTGGGGTTATTAAGTCAGGTCGCTTTTTAAATATAGGATAAAACGCTGCCCCTACTCCAAAATGTATAGCTATATCTCCCATGGTACACTGCAGCAGAGAGGCTGACAATTTCAGAAATTAAAAAGCAGCAATGTTTTCCCAAAATTCCACTGCTACTAACCTTTGACTTGCTGGATGCATTTAGATTACATTTCCAAAACGTTTGTCACGCTCCCCCTAACCCCACCCCAAACTGCAAATTTTGGGAACAATATGTTATAAGATGAAAAAGTTAGTAAGAATAAGAAAACAAAACACTACAAATTCAGTTTTCAGCCTATTCATTTTCCCCTAGAGAAAAGGTGCAGTTTCTGAAAACTGCTTTGCAGATTTGGGCCAAAAAAGAAACAATTTAGCCTCAAAAAATTGACTTAATATCCTTGACTGGTTTGAGGTAAATCCATCCAGTAGATTTTCAAATATATTTGTCAGAGAAAGGGGTGCCCCTTGCATCTTAAAACCTTTATTTCAGTATTTGGTGCTTTGCAGCAGAGGGGCCGAGAGAGGCTAATAACATTTGACTTGCTGGATGGATTTGGACAACATGATCTAAACCAAGGCATTGTCAGTGACATTTTGGGAAAAATGTGTCAAAGTATGAAAAGTTAGTAAGAAGGGTCTGAATAGTGTATAGTGGTCACAGCTTGAATATTGGCCACGGACAAAGCTGTGGCCACATAGTGTGTCTAAAGGAAACATATTGGTGGAACATGTACAGTGGACACAGACAGAGGCCATGGCTAGTGGCCCGTAAAAAAAACTATAGTAAACAAAACCCTTGAAATTCATAGAAAGAACTTCAGTTAAAGTGCAGTTAAGTTGACCAGATTTAACGCAACAAACCTCTTGAAATTCAGCCGATGTGGAAAGTCATGGCCAGCTTAACTTGGCATGTTCCCATTGCAAAGCCCATGAGCAGATACATATTATTATAGAAGGGATTCACAATGGCATACAAAATGGCATTATGGGGCACATGGCAATATGGGGGACATCAACGGGGGTGCACTTAGTTAAGCTGGTCATGACTTCCCACATCTGCTGAATTTCAAGGGTTTTGTTGCATTAAATCTGGTCAACTGAACTGCACTTTAAATAAAGCTTTTTCAATGAACATATACATATAGACTTGACGTGTGCGATGTGCTGTGTTTGAAAACACGTGCAGCATGCCAATGCTTCTCATGTTTCCTTCTTCGTTCTGAGGCCAATGACGATAGCATCAAACATTGCCCCAAGCTGTACCTCTGGTCGCATTTCACTCACCACAGGATGTGTGGACTATTAAAATCATGCAATTTGTGCAAAAAACAGATTCTTTTAATGCATTTTTGGACTAGGGCAAACGACTAGGACTATGGGAAAGATTGCCAAGGGTACAATTCCACTGAAAGAATATGTTTTTGAACTAGGGCATTTCTTGCCCCCGTGATAATCTCACTTGCACCATTTGTTTCCGATACATAAGCAGGTGTTAATGATTTGATGATTGAGCCTCCATGAGAGTGATTTGCGGACAGGAGTGGTATGTCAATGAGTTTCATTAGTATCTCTTGTTTACATATTTATTACTGCTCTACCACACCCCAGAGGAGGTTGTTGGAGACCTCACAGCATGGGTGTAAAACTTTGAAAGACCTACATTATTTGGCCTTTCACCATAGGAATGGGCACGTTTCAACAGCATGCGTCCAGAGCGTGGGACCTTGGCTTTTGAAACGCTGACCTCAATGTCATGTTTTTATCAGAATTGTACAAAAGAATAAAGATTGGTGAGACACCTTGTTTCCAGGAAGTCAGTGCTCCATCAACTGCAAAGGGGACGCGTTTGTGATTTGCTCTTGGGACACCTAAGGATATGCTTTGCAGAGTGGCAATGGTGATGTTTATCAGTAAAGACGTCACCGGGATGCATCATATGCACTAACCACTAAAGACAACCGTTAGTCTGATTTGCTCTGCTAAACACAGCGAAACTGTAAGAATTAATTAAGCCTATTAAAATGTTAAGAACGTCAGTTTTGATTGAAGCTCATTCGGGGAAGTCCAAACCATTATCCAATCAATTGAAATATGGGTATTTCAGCATTGCAAGGTTTATGTTGGAAGACCTCAAAATAGTCCTTTTGAAGCCTCGGATTGAAATGTATTTTCTTCAGTGCAAAATTCCAGTCTATTTACACTGAGAGTTTCAGACACCCTAGGTTTCACTTCATGTCCTAACGAGAGGTAGCAGGTTGGGTTCTTGAAACCCCTTTTGGGATATTTGAATACGCGCAGGCTGTTTCCATGCGCTGGGGCCCCATAACAAACATTAACAGGAAAGAGTTCAATGCTTGTCAGTCTGCCTCGTCGAAATCTCCAGGACTTCTGCCTGGCCCAGGTGCTTGCTCTTGTTTTTGGCTGCTTAATTCCATCCATATACCATTCTTGCCGTGTGCATTACAATGACGAATAATAGATTGTTAGTGAAATTCCAACCAAGTAATAGGATTAAATCCGTGTTGATGGTACAATTTTCTCAAGCGCAGAGATGCCTTTATCTAGATAATAATGTATTCCACTTGAAGCTATGTGCCAAAAATCTGTCATTTAAAAAAATCTATTGCTATGTCCAGATCTCCACACGTAGTCTTCTCTGAAGCCTTATATTAGATGTAATTAACCTTTTATATTCCTCTCATTTCAATCAATGACAGGTGTGCATTTACAGCAGCTTCAGCGATACACTAATTATCGCAAAGCAATTGAGTTCCCTGCTGTTCTTAGATACTCATAAAAGAATTTGAAATAAGGGTCTTCCATCTCTTATTGCCAACAAGTGGTTGCCTCAAATAAACCACTATGCAGTTCCTTGTGATCAAGTACACACCACACCATCACCGTGGTGGTTTACCACCAACACTTCTTGTTGATGAACTTATAAATAACGGAACTTAATCACTGCAGACATTATGAATTACAATGTTACAAGACTTTGAAGCATTCAATTAATCAATAAAATGTGTATTCATGCAGAGAAAGTCAATTAAACATTACTCATTGCATACAGATGGTTGAAGAAATATAAAATGACTAATAGAATAACTGCACATTTAACTGCAAATCTCCTAATGTAATATTTAAAGGATGTAATCATGAAAAGATATTACTTTCAACAGACATCATTTACTTACACTAGGCTTAGGTAGCTTATGAAGAAAATGCTGTCCATACATTTGCATTCTATTTTGGTTTCTACATATATAGTGGACTTCAGACCGACATTTGAATTGGAATGGCTGTTTCATGAACACATACATGGTTGGACTGGGACAAGTAATAGGCCTGGGCACCTAAAAAAAAAGTGATCGGTCTCTCACCTCAAAAAGGGGAGGTTTCAAACCATCATCCATGATTCGCGTCAATTCACGGCTTTGCATGCACCAGTGAGATAACCAGATGGCCAGAAATCTGTAGAGGCATGTTATGGTATCTGGTGTGACCTGCTGTACAGAGGCATCTCACATCTTGTAAGCTGGACTTGAATACCTGGCACACACTGCCAACATCTACCCCACTTCTTTGGTGCCACCTGGTACTGCTGGCGATCCTACAACTCTCTAAACTTGCAGGGCATAGCTCCTGCAAAAACAGGCTATGCTTGATAGCATGCACCGGTATGATAATCCAATCGGTGAACACACCTGCTGCAGAAATCTGATAGATCAGGTTGTGTGTCGCACAGGCATCACCTGCCATTACAGAAGAATCACAGATGCACCCCATGTTCTGGATGTGAGTTTCCGGGCTGGCCCACGCTGCCTGAATCTACCCCTCTAAATTGGTGCCACCGGGTACCCCAAGGCAATCCAACAACTCACCCCTGCAAGAACAGGATATGCATGAAAAAGAGTTGGTTAATTCATGTGTTGTACAATTCTGGGGACTGTGATGTATGCAGTGGTGGAAGAGGAAAAAATAAACTAGTGGTACTCTGGCTGCATCCAAAAATGAGGGAGTTGGATGGCCGAACAGCTAGTGGGGGTTTGGGGGAAATGGACTAGGAGTATCACAAACTTTATCTGAACACCAAAGCGCCACTCTTCCACCCCAAGCTTGATTGGTTACAAATAGTTTGGATTTTTAGTATAATTTAGCGTGTTTTGGAGTGCAGCACCACTGCATGGGATCACACTATTGCTGTAATGTGGTACAGCAAGCCATGTGTTGCCAGTGTAACATATGGACATGTAAAGAAGACAGGCTACAGACTTTAAAAGCACACCATTTTTTTTCTCACTTGAAATGCCTCACTACAGGAGACCACATTAGATACCTGATTGACTAACTTAATTAACAAAGACTAACACCGATTCAAACTCATTAACATTATAATGTATTCTCCATGTAGAAACAGGAGGCAGGCTGAGATTCATTTTTAAACGTGCATTTAGATTTTCTTTTCTCTGCTCTGTTCACTGTCTTTGCAGGAAATCACTCCGCATACCAGGAAATCAGTTAGATACAGTTGCCTACTGTAAAAGTGAGCTATTGTTGAGGAAGGAGGATATGATATTGTGAATTTGATTGGTGACACGTAAGCCTGGGGGATGTAACAGAGGTTTCTTGGGGTAGCTCTGAGAGAATGAAGGGGAGAAGACATTTTGCAGAGCTGCAGTGAGGTCGCATTTGCTGGGCTGCTGTGAGGAGCTGGACCACTGCCCTTCAGAGATTGGCAATGTTGGTCTCACTTGGCACAGGCTGGGAACACTGGGTGTTTCTGCGGTGCTCTTCAGAGTGGAAGCTCACGAGGGCAGCCGTGGGTCACTTCTCGGAGGCAACAAGCCAGGAGATTTCGCTTGCGGAAAAGCTACAAACAACTGGTAATTATCACGTAAAAGTTGAGGGAGTGTCGTGTGAATGAAGTCTTTTTCAGGCAGGAAAGATATCGCTAGGGAATCACTGTGTTTAAATGTCACATTATAATGTTGCCATCTAAATGCTGTCATATTGATGTACTGTTCTTTTCATTGTTGCAAATGTAAAATGAAATGCGTTGTATTATTGCATTTGTTTCTCTTCTGTTTATTTTAGAAAGGACTGCCTCGCAAAGCTGGTAATGTACGATTTTGAAATGAAACTATTATAACACACCGCCTGTGTAAGGGTGTTTTTGCTTCTGTTTTTCTTTGGTGCATTTAAACCATACCATACAAGAAAAGGGGAGGTTGTTAGGTATATACGTGTCAAATTTCCTATACAGATGAAGTAATGTCATTAGCAATTATAAATAGTTGTGTGCGTGATTCCACTCAGGGTATGTGTGTGTGGCTTCTGAGTGGAATATAATACAATAGTCTGCTGAGCGTACATGAATCAGCAGAGAGAGGTCTCTGGAAATATAATCTCACTAATGTAAATAAATTAGTGATAATACCACAGGGGTTTGTGAACGCTATATGTGAAAATTGTGGTAGGTCCGAGGCCTCTAGTGATCACACGAACAGACCAAGCAAGAGGAAGGGGGTTTTGTATTTTGGGGCCACATCTAGAAAAGAAAGCTATGCTCACCACTATACCACAACAAAAAAATGCACACCAACAAAATGTATCTGTGTACTGAAATAATGCATAGTCACTATACCACCATAAAGCCAAACCCAATCTAAATGCAAGGAGTAGTCATTGCTAAATTACCTTTGTTTTTGGTGGTAAGAAAATACCGCTAGGCCCCAAATTTACACAAAATACCCTACATATTTATGGTGCGTTGCAGGCCGGGAAAGTGATCATAGAGCACCTACTGTGCGTGGCAAGTGTGTCTCACACTTCCATCTGTACATTAAAGGGAACCCATTTCATAATAGCAGTGTGTCACTAAAAACGAATTTCAGAATGTCTCAAATGTAGCCACATTCGCAGAGCTAGTGCAATATTTAGAGGCAAAGTTATATGCACATGGGGCGTGGTCATCGAACAGTGCCTCAGAATGGCATGACTGCATTCATGGTGAGGTGCAGGAAGAAAAACTAGACAATATTTTTGCAGAAGGCAGCATAATTCAGGTCTGCCTTCTAAGGTTATTAAATGCAGCCGATAAACATGCAGAGAAAGATTGTTTGATACGGCTATGCGCCAAGATCTGGTTTATTTTGAATAGGTCCCTGCGAATGCAAGAAAATGATACCAAGCTGATTAACAGGTTAAAGGCTGACCTAGATGGGGTAGTAAAAAGGAGGAAATCTTAAGAGCAGAATTAGAAGGATGTCGGAAAGACGTACAGTTAAAATGCAGAGATTTTGATATTCAATTGTCCAAAAGCAAGAAACAGTTGAGGACAGTGAACAAGAATTGGTAAACTTAAAGGCATTGGTGGACCAAATTAGACAAGATAAAGATGAGATGGTTTCAGAAATGCAGATTTTACAAAAAGAGCATTATGAAAAAGAAAGTGATCTCCAAAATGCAGAACAGGAAATGGTTAAAATGTGTCAAGAAAGAGACAAGAGAAACAAAGAATTTAATGAATGCCAAATGCAAATGTGCGACATGCAGGAGGTAATTAATAAAATGAGTGATGAAAACAACTATTTGCAAAAAGAAGCAGACAGGCTCCTTAAAAAGTGTAAGGACTTGGAACAACAAATGTGCATTCCCAGGTCCCAGGGTAGACGGCAGGGCACCACATTCAATGGAGTTGAGGTGAATTATATTTCTACCCAAAGAGCTAGTGCCCCTGTGATTGGGCCGGTGACTGAACTTGGTTGCAGCGCCCTTGGGGGATTTGATACTCCCATTGGGGGTTGCCACCAATCTCATACACCTGGAACCAGGGTTGAATCACCAAGTAGTGCAATTCCATGCATTGCAACAAGTAGCCCCATAGAGATAATGAAATCCATCAAAGCCCTGATCAAACCATTTAAAAAGGGAGGGGAATGCTGCATAGAGGATCACTTAGAAGCGGTTCATGACATTTTTAAAGCCCTCCAGATACCTAAGGAACAATACAGGCAGTATTTTCATTTAACTTTAGATGCTCCCACGACCAGTATCATAAGGGGATTGAATGAGCAGCAGAATATGACATGGGCAGAGTTTGAAAAAGAGATTAGGCGTCATTTTTCTCCTTTCCAGTCATTGCAGGAGGCAAATAAAGTCTCTTACACAATCACTGCTGGGCCTAATACATCCCCTCGCCAGTTTTTACAAGACTTAAAAAGAGCATTTTCTCACTTTGATGTATCTTTTGACCCCAATTCTAATGAGTTTAAAACTGCATACTTCTATGGGTTACAGAAAGCCATTATATCACAACTGATCCGTGAATTTGATCGTGACAAGTCCCTTGAGTGGATTGTGCACCAAAGCACAAAACTATATAAAGTACTCTATTGTCAGGGTAGAGAAAGTGATAAAATGAAAGACACTAGACCAAAATCTAAAGAACCCTCAGCAACAGTGATGGAAATCAGGTCAGCCAAAATGCCCCTTGAGTGTGCTCAAAGTCCAGGTAAAAATATTTTGGCACCTGAACAAAGGGGTAATCAACAAAGATCATCACTTCCTGTACCAATGTTTCAATCACATGATCCTAGTAATAGGGAGAGCTACATCAGCCCCAGGTACTTAGGAGATAGGCCCCGGGCAGGCTATCGACCTGATATGTCAGGTATGAACAATAACCAGAGACAAAATCAGGATGAAAGAAATGATGGTCCCTACCAGACATTGGGGACACAGAGCAGATTTGATCCCAATACCATGATATGTGGCAATCAAGATAGACCCCGATAGGTGGATCGATTTGCTGATAATGGGAATCATCATAGGGGTCAATACCCACAACATGAGAGACAGGACATGAGGCAGAATATGAATTATGCTCCACGTCAGTACAATGATTCCCCATCAGGGGATTACAACCAGAGGATGGGTGCAACCCGATCCTCTCCACATATGAATCAAGAGTTCAAGAACAACCCCAATAGAAATCACTCACCTGAGAGGTATCAGAATAGATACAATCAGGGGGAAAACAACCAATAACGATCTAGGCCACAGAGAGAGGATTCTAGAGAGATGGAAAGATTCCAGTGTCTCGAGGCCCAAGTGAAAATGTTAGCTGAGCAAATAGGAAAGCTCTGTACAGCACAAAAGCAGTCATCAAAGCAGGGGGCAGAAAGCCATATCAATGACCGAGGGGTTTCATATGATATCTGCAGTGCCAAGAAAATAGATTGTTCTGATGTAATTATGCATAATGACTCTGAGATGCCTAATGATTTAAAAGTGAAAGTACCAGTAAATGAACATGTGACAGACATTGCAAATACATCTAAAAGAGAGGTACGGTTTAACCTAGAGCTAAATCAAACATTGGAGATCTGTACAAATGAAATAGGAAAACATGAAATTCCAAAAGAACAAAGAGACAGATTTAAGAAAAATGAGTCATGCATGTGGAATACCAGTGAACAGGGAGTAAGTGGCAATGCTATAACTCCTTCCCTGGGCAATCAGAACAATAACCAAACACAGGCAGTAAAAAGAAATACTCAAAAGGAGGGTACATGTCAATCACCAGAAGAATTCTTTGAGCCACATATTTTTGAAGAGGTTAAAAGGGCTGGTACTACTCTAAATGATCACAAATGCACAGAATTAGACAATGACAAATTGCTAAATGATGTTGTTACACATGTTCAGTCGGAGGATTGTAGTGTGACCTCTGATGATACCTAGATGGATGGGCGAACAGTGGCCACACTCCAAAAAACCTCTGAACATGGAGAAATGAATAAAGTCTCTCACACAGAAATGGGCAAAAAGGAGGGAAAAATGTCTTTCCATTTACCAATGTGCTTAGCCAAAAGTGAAAAAGGCCTGAGAAAGGTGAGCCCTGAAATCAGTAAGAATTTGCACTTCTTATGTGTGTTAGAGGAAGTTGAAGACAGGTATTATGCTCCCATCACTGTAGAAGAAAAATGCAATACATTTACAATGATTGACACTGGCGCACAGGCCACAATTATGTCTAAAGAACTGGTAAAGAGTATCAATGAAGGGAGATCCCCACAGAATCAGATCACAGTGAAGGAAAATCAAGGTCCAGTGCATAATTTTAACGGGGAGGAGGTGCCTATTATAGGCGTCACCGAGGTTGACATTAAGATAGGTAAACACAGAATGAAACAAGAGGTATTGGTCACATCCATTTGTGAAATTCCATTTCTGATGGGAACAGATTGCCTGAAAAGATTGTCTCCTCTCATATATGGGGTGAATGGAGTACTGTGGTCCTTAACTAAAAAAACATTGAGACCTAAGAAACTAAAATCACAAAACAGCAACATAAATGAATGTCACACCGTTGCCAAAACAAATGATGCAGTGGATGTATATGTCCAGAATAGTTGCATACCTAGCGTCACTGTTATATTAATGTGTCAAGACAAAATGCAGAGTGAAAATGAAAAACTACCTGTACAAATATACTTGGACCCAAGGAAAAAATGGCAGACTGCCATAGATGAGCACATATTACGTTTTTATTTAAAAGAGAAGACATGCAAACAGAATATTGCTCCTAAAGCAAATTCAGAAAAACACATCACCACTCTTGCTGAAATACACATGGAAGATGAGCAACCATGGGTTCACATTGGTATAAATGACTATTCTAAAACAACAAAAGCCACTTTAACACTTGAACAGGAAAGGAGTTTCCTTAATGAGAAATTGTTGCAAAAAATAATGGAGAGGGAGGAGATCCCGAAATTTAGAATTAAAAACCAATATGTCTCTGGTTTGGACAGTCCAGACTTTGAAAACCGAATTGCAGGAAGAGGCATGCTGAAGATTAGTATTGGACAAAAGACAAGTCAACATAATGTTTGGATAGTGAGTGGGACACAAAATGAATTTTACATGGGCAATGATATAATGCACAGAATGTGTATGGTATTAGATTTCCTTAATCAAAAAATATGGTCACGCCTAGGTGGGCCGGCACCTGAATTTGAAGACAAAAGAAGGGCTTATCATTGTGCACAGCTGGTCCCATATGCAATTGAATTACAACTGAGGAAAGATACTATTATCCCTGCATTCACAAAGCAGTTTGCAATAACTCTAAAATGCAAAAATGGACAGCAGATGAAAGATTATGATGCATTTGTGTGCTTGAATGAATCCATAAAACAGCAAGGCCTGGATTATGAAGACATTCCATTGGTAGATATTGGTGAAGGGTCTGTAAAAATGATGGTGAATAATGAAGGTTGTCAAGATATTCATTTAGAGGAAAACTCCCCATTAGGAATGGCCATACAAAAATCATATTACACAGCAGATTTAAATAACATGGTGATTGGAAATATTCCTGAAAAGTATGTAGATGCCAAGGGTGAGTTGCCAGAATACCTGGACTCTCAGCACAAAGGTATATTTAGAATTCATTCTGTGTACCCTTATGATTCAAGTGAGACAGTGTGCTGTCATCAAGAGGATTGCATAACATTTAATTTAAATAAAAATGAAATAGAAAATCAGCCCATTGAAGTGGAAGCTGATATGCCAAAACATTTAAAAGTGGCAGCTTTACAGAGAGACACAGCCACACAGTTAGAGGAAAGCGCTGAGATTCCCCTACCAGAACATTTTCCAGAATTTTCCAAAATGGTAGAGGAGCAGATTTTATCAGCGGATGCATGTGACAGTGATGAGGATAGAAATGAACTGAGGAAGATATTTATGGAGTTTAAAGATGTATTTGCAAAAGATGCTTATGATTGCGGTCTAACTGATTTACATGTGACCACGCTACCGGAAGGATGTAGCAGAAGCCCAGTATTTGTGCGCCAATATAGATTACCACTGGCATGTTTAGAATCATTGGCAGAGATTATAAAAAATGTGGAGTCTCGGGGAATCATCAGGCCTATTCATAGCACATCCAACACACCTATTTTAGGTGTGTTGAAGCCAAATGGTCAATGGCGGCTATGTGCAGATTTGAGGGAGTTAACTAAAAGAGGGCCAGTATTCAGATGGCCACTGCCATTCATTGATCAAGGCCTGGCTCAAGTACATGGTTCAAAAGTGTTTACCATGTTAGATCTCACCTCTGGATATTGGTGCGTGCCATTGGCATAGGAGATACAGAATTTATTTTAATTTTCTTTTGATAAGACTCAATATGCATGGGTTAGAACTGCATTCGGGTATGTCAATAGTGGGAGTGAATTTGGCATATTTTTGAGAAAAGCTATGCCTGATGCAGCGGAAAGAGGAACCATAGTTTATGTGGATGATGTCCTGATAAAAAATGAAAGCTTGAAAAGCCATTTTGATGAAATAAGACATGTTCTTGGCCAATTGCAGAAAGCAGGTGCCAAAGTATCTTTACAAAAAGCACAATGGTGCAAGAAAAAAGTGAATTTTCTAGGCCATGAAGTGACTGAACATGGACTAAACTCACAAAAGAAGAAAATAGAAGCCATACAAAAACTAAGAGACCCTAAACATGTGAAAGGGGTAAAAAGTTTAGTAGGAATGACAGGTTATAACAGGAAGTTAATTGAAAATTATGCTGAAATTACTCAACCATTAACTGAACTGCTAAAGCTGAATACACCCTGGAAATGGGAAAAAGAGCAGTCTGAGGCAGTGGCTAAATTAAAGGAAGGTCGTGTAAAGGCACCATGTTTAGCATACCCCATAAATGATAGGGATTTTTTTATAGAAATAGATTTTTCTGAACATTGTATGTCAGGAGTGTTATCACAAAAACATGATTTGAATCACAAAACCATTGCCTATGCAAGTAAGGCGTTTTCCCATGTTGAAATTAAATTCAATGAATGTGAAAAGGCCCTATTGACCACTGCGTGGGTGCTACAACATTTCCGCCCCATTGTTCAGGGAGAAAAGGTGATTATTGAGACAAATCATCAACCTTTGCAGTTTTTAGAGAGTAAAAGAATTAGGTCAGGTAATCTAGCACAGTCCTGAATCACTTTATGGATGCTGGCATTACAGGGTTTTCCTGTAGAAGTGAGATATGGCCAAAATAAAAAAGCCCAATTGCTCAAGGTTTAGCAGATCTACATGACTGTGCAGCTGAACAGGTATCAAACGGAATGGAAGTGGAACCTAATTTACAGGAATTTGAACAATCACCACACAAAGCTTTTGATGAAAAAACATGCAAGGATTTGCCAACTGTATATGTTGATGGTTGTGCTTTTCACATTGAAAACGACTGTAATAAACAATTAGTGTCAGGAATAGGAAATGTCTGGTTGAAATATGAAGGCATCCCCAGTATAGGGATGAGAATTGGAGCTAGGAGCAGTCAAGTAGCGGAATTGGCAGCCATTTATAAAGCAATTGCTACTGCAGTTGATAATAAATTTGGTGAAATAGTCCTTGTGACTGATTCTGACTATGCACGAAATAGCTTTGTGGAATATTATTTGGCTGGAAAGCGAGAGGCATGATTACATACAACAAGAAGCCACTTAAACATGGAAACATGATACAGGCCATAGACAAATTGGTATCAGAGAATGATTTAAAAATATACTGGAGGAAAATTTGTGGGCATTTAAAAACTCCAGGAGAGGATAAGGAGGGGAATGATAAGGCAGATCACCTGGCTAAAATTGGGGCTGTGATGGGAGAATTGCTACATATTGAACATTTACTTGGTGAAATACAAATTGATGCAGTAACACGCTCTAAAACACCAAAGGAGATAGATCAACCAGTGGTACAATGGAGTTATGTTACACCAGATCAAGATTTGATTAAGGCACAAAAGGATGATCGAATTTTGGGAATCTATTATGATCATTTGATAGATCCTGAACAAAACCCTTTAACAGAAAATAATTGTAGGGGAAAAGAAGAGTTGAGGGTGCTATTAAAGAATAAAAAAACTAATTAGACTACATGATGGACTCATGATTAGAGAGTCCATAACAGGACAGATTCAGTGGGTGGTACCCCTTTCATTCAGAGGGCTAATGCTACACCATGCGCATGATGCAATAACTGCAGGCCACAGAGGTTCACAAAAAACATTGGAGATACTGAAAGATTATGCTTACTGGCCACATATGTCCCAAGATGTGGAATTATATACTAGAGGATGTCTAATTTAAATGTGCCTCACCAATGCATAGAGCCCCATTAATGAAAAGCGGCTTAACTCTTCCATGGTCAGATTTTCAAATAGATTATGTAGGGCCTGTAAAGAGGTCGAGCAGGGGGAACCGTATATTTTGAGTGTGGTATGTTTGATGTCAAAATGGATTGAGTGTATTCCTGCACCAAATTGTAGTGCGCAAACAGCAGCTACATTACTGGTGAATCATGTATTTTCAAGGTTTGAGTTACCACAAAGAATAGAATCAGACAGAGGAAGTCATTTCACAAGCACTCTAATGGGTAAGGAATGGCAAATACTGGGAGTGAAAAGAAAATTACATATTGCATATCGAGTTGTTTCTTCTGGGGAAGTTGAACGCTGTAATAGGTCAGTTATAGACATATTAAAGAAGTTTGTAGCAGAAGCAGGTTCCAGCTGGGATTTACGTTTAACTTTGGTTTTGATGGCAATCAGATCAACTCCTGCCAAAGCAACAGGTATTAGCCGCCATGAGGTTTTGACAGGTAGGAACATGGTATTGCCACAACACCTACTATACAGGACATATGAGCAGACACTTGTAAGCGCATCTACAGTTCATGAATACATGGATGAGCTGAGGAAGCATTTACAACATGCATTTGCTTTTGTACAGCGGAACCTAGAAAGAGCTGCTGACAGTGCAAAAAATCATATTATGATAAAAAGACATCAGTAAAAGAGTATTGTGTGGGGGATCAGGTGTACAAATTTCATTTTGGAAAAAGTAATCAGAAAAATTCTAAAGTTCTAGCAGTGGTTTATAAAATTTTGAAAACTGAAGGTGAAACAGCAACAGAACAGTTTGTTCATGTAAATCAAATTAAACCATGGCACCCCCAGACTTGAGCATGTAGAAACAGATAAAGTCCCTTAAATACATGAAAGAAGATAAGATAAATGAGTTTATTCAGGGGGCAACGGCAGAGAAATAAAACAGGGGTGATTGATTATTATAATGGAACATAAACACTGTGACATATGTATATAAAAAAAAATGGAGGCTGAAATTAAAGGAGTTAGTTTACAAAATTAAAATGTATTAAACGTTGAATGCTATTTTATGTATGTTTGTTTTCTCTCTAACATGTGCTTTATTTCAGAAAGCGAGAGGAAGGGGGCGAAGACCAAGGCTACACAGCAATCAGCATTGATGATGACGCCAACAATATGGATAATTATGATGACATTCGGAGGGAACTTCAAAACTTTAGAAGCACAGGTTGTCATTGAGCCTGGACCAGCATCTGGTATTGCGGTAGAAGAAGCACCAGGATTCATCATGAGTGATAGAAGGATGATTTTCCAGAACATTTATATACCATTGAATCCTGATACTCTGATGGAAAAACATTTTAACAATACTGGAATCAAAGCTGAGCAGACTAAAGAGTGGCTGGAACTAAGAAAAGAGGACGCTAAGCAGTCAATAAGAGATATGTTGATGCAATTGGAGAAAACATTTGTGAATTCAGCAGACATTAAGAAGAGGAGAGGAAAAAGAGGAGCAGTAAATGAACTAGATGAACAACTAAGATGAACAAGTAAGGTTCATAAATGAAACTGCGATCATATTGAATGAACAAGCGGATGTAATTCAACGGGCAACTAAATTGATTATTAAGCATGACCGAACATTGAGTGAAATATTGAATATAATGAGTCCTGTTGACAGACTTTTAACGAATTACATGAGAGAAGTTCAAACTGCAATTTTACAATTGATTCAAGGACATATACCATTGTACTTCGTTTCACAGGATATTATTCATCAAATGATAGAAAGGTTGACCAGGAGGGAGATTGATGTGGTACAGGTGAAAATTGCATTTGAAATGGGTAATGCAATGCCCTTATATGTGGACTTGGAAAGGTTGGAAATAGGGTTTTTACTACGCACTCCGTATGTAGCCCCTGAACTCATTTAGTGGGTGCACAATGTGGGATTTTGGCAAGAGGACACATTTATTAAGATTAAAACTCCAGAAGTGGTGGCATTTCAGTCATGGGAGCCTGAGGTTTACTTGATACCAAATTTAGAAACTTGTGTGAAATTTAAAGAACAAAATTATATGTGTCCAGGTAAACCGTTTATTCCTGATGCTACAGACGCTATTTGTGGTTTGCAATCTGACCCAAGTATATCAGAAGGATGTGAAGTAATTATTAGCAATAAGGCCTACAGTAATGATGTTTTATAGAGTTTACTTACAAAAAATAGAAATGACATAATCGAGCCACATGTCAACATGTAAATCCTTATAGCAACATGTAAGCCAAATGAATATCATTGTGGCTTTAATTTTCACATCCTGAATAGTAAACTATAAGTCCCAGAATGCAAGATAATGCTAACCTGAAAAATCTATGCAAATGCACTGTACTTTCAATGATCTAAGACATGCAATACAATAAATTGTGCAATAAACTCTGATATGGAGATTCTTTGTCACAAAATTCCAGCTCGCCCAAGCAGACGGTCTGCAAGCCCAGTCCAGTCCTCCCTCCAGAGATAAAAAAGCTATAAAGGGTAGCTGACCTGGCAGGCACTGGCCCCTTAATTTTATGTTTTTGTCTTTACCTGCTTTGTGTGATCATGCCGACACACGAGCGTGCACAATGTCTTCTGCTGTCCACCTCGGCTGGGCTGCAGGGCTGGGTTGGGCCATGCGCAGGCTGCTGTCGGCTTCCTGCAGCTCCCAATAAAGGCCTTGTAATTGGCGTTACACTTGCAAGTTGCACATGCTTTGCTTTGCCACAGCCAGAGAGCCAGAGGCCTACAGGCTGCTGCTCCATGTCAACAGTTCCTTCCTTGCTTCCCAAATGTGCGGGTGGGAGGTGTCATAGTGAGAGAACCAACCGCACCCAGACCCAGCAGCACAACACACCATGTGCATGCGGCCTGCTCATGTGATTGGCTGCCAAGCTAGCCCAAGCCACATATTAACAGCAGGCCCCTGGCAGTTGCCTGGCCCCTACCCCGAGGCCCAAAGCGAGGAGGACTCTACTCTAGGTAGGCCACCCCACCCGCCGCCCTCCCCAAAAACAAACATGTACGCAACACAGGACAGGACCTGCCCACAGCAGGAGGCAAGCTCTCAGTTCACACCCTCCCCACCCGCCAGGACAATGTGTTACAATTTGTTTTTTAATCAAAGTGCGGCTGCCTCCTGGCACCACACCAGCAGATGGCTGGGGGCACACACTGCCCAGCACAGCCTAAGCTATTGTGTGCATTCATCAAAGCAAAGTTAACACTTACTACTTGTAATCTTTCTTTGATGAATGCCTGCTGCATCTCATCCGCTGTGTGGTGGCGAGCGAACTCAGAGCAATAAGTAATGTTATATTACCTAAATTAACTTAAGTTGATTAATCACAAATTTAAACTTGAACATTTCCTTGTAGGCAGCATATACACATGGGGATTTGTACTGCAGGGGCACTGGTTAAGACCCCAGAAACACCTAATACATCTAAATTCATAGTTGTAACCAGTTTACACCTCAAGGTCAAATGCTGTTTTACTTTTTACTTGCACACCTCAGTATTTACTGTAGATGGTCTTTCCACCAGTCAAATATAGCATGCACCAATACTATTTGTATTATTATTATTGTTTACTCAGATCATTATTAATACTAACTCTTAACATTGGATACTCAAAAGGTGATTTTGACATTGGTGCAATGAAAATAAGCGTTCTTCTTTTGAGTAATGTTTTCCCCTTATAAAACTCACCCTCACTGATGCACTCCCTTGATTGTTTTTAAAGCTGGTCAATTCTAGGTGACCTTCAGCCTCACACCCATGTATGCTACCATATGAAGCAATTGACGTTATTAGAACCACACTTAACACAAGACGAGTTTCACCTGAATTTATCATCAGACAGTTGGACATTTCTCTCTGTAAAAAGGCTTCATTACAAAGATGACTTTTATTTACAACAAGAGGGGCGGAAATGAGCACAGCATTTGTGCACAGCCAGGACATAGGAACAGTTTCTGAAGCTCAAACAGAACTTACTTGGTCCATGAGGTTCAGTGCACGGCCCATGTCAATTATCTGAATAACACACTGGTTGATAGAAGATATCCTCCTTCTTTAGTTGAAAGATAATCCCAAGCAGTCTGGTATGCCAACAGGGGTGTCTTTACACCCCTTTGGTTTTGCCACCCACCAAAAATACCTTGATCCATGTCACCACTTTTATGAGGCATATTATCATGATTAAGAAAACCATCATAAACCTTCGGAATCCCTTGACACATTTAAAACCAATATTCATCAACCCATTAATGCCCAAAAAAATGTAAGGGATAACATGGTTCATACACAAATGTAACTAGCAATGTGTCTTTCCCGATTACATCATGCTATAATTTATCCCTGTTTTTTTAGCATCAGCCTTGTGGACACGGTGCGTCTTGCCCATTAACATCAAAGAGCCTTATGGACACACACATTGGCCCTCATTACAACCCAGGCGGTAAGTGTTTAACGGCGCCGTAAAGAGCGTCGGCGCCGTTAAACACTTACCGCCTGATTACAAGGTCCCTTAGCGGGATGGTGACTTTAACGCCTGCTTTTTGCGGGCATTAAAAACCAACCCGCTAAGGGACCTTGGCGATAATTACGGCAACCGTAATTTACGGTGCCGTAATTATCGCCTTCCCCATTCCCATTATGCCCTATGGGGCAAAAATGGGAATGGGGAAGGGGCCATTGGTGAATGGGGAATTTCCGCCCCACTCACCTTGTAATGGGGCGGTAATTCCGCCATCCACCATGGCAGAATCGTAACCTTAGCGGCAAGGACCATGGTGCTAACAGCACCATGGTCCTCCGCCAAGCTTGTAATGAGGGCCATTGATTTAGAGCACTGTTAACACACTATAACCAAACAAAAAGTTTGATATAGTGAGTCACTTTTCTATGCAATCTCACTATATTGGTATGACAACACACCATGTAACTATTCAAAATCAAGGCCATAAATTACAATGGGCCATTAATGCGACTGTACAATGAAACAATAGGGATGGACCTGTCTCCAGACGTCTAGACATACTAGGAAAGAAAGTGGTTCTCTGATTAATCAGCAACCGTGTGGGGCTGAATGAGGGTGTAAGATGGCCCATTATAATTTTGTCGGGTTTAGTTTTCACAGACCTTGATGTTCTCTATGATGTCCAGTTCTTACATCTTCATAAGGATTTGCTCATCCTTCAAAAAATATTGAATCTCATTATATGTTAAACAATTGCATATTTTATTTATGCTCACACACTTTCTCTCACATGAAACAAACCATTTACTGTTCAAAATCCACATTCGAGTTTAACTTTCTAGATCTATGTTAACTGTATTTAATCAATGATGCCAGGAATGGCACATCTGCATGTTTCCACATTGTTACACTACGATGCACCCTGATGGTGTTCATGTCATTCACGCTGCATTCAGGACAACCACCTCTCCATGACATGACATCACCATGCTGTGTTGCTTCATACACTCACATGTCTTGACATGGCTGTATGTCAGATACAGAGAAAATAGTGGCCAAGTCACTCATACGTATCTCATTGAAGTGTGAGCTCCTCATGCCGGAATGCACATATTCACTTTTAGAACCTTACCAAAGTAAGTACTCGATTGCTGCTGTCATGTCACTATGTAGTAGATCAATCACTCCCTATTCCCATAGACCCTTTGCCATTGTTTATATCCTGTCAAGAGCTACCAGTTAATATCCACTAACATCAATTTTTGTCAGCGCATGAACACCATGACCTGCTTATAAGCTGTGATATTCTGCTCACGACCGAACCACCTCTGCAATCCTGGATTTTCATGTGCCAACCCATGTTGTCCCAGATACAACTTGGACAATGAATAATCTGACATCCATGTGAGAGTTCATCCATTAATAACATCTGTACAAGGTGGGAACCTTTCCATTTGTGTGTCCAATCTCTGACATGTGCAACATATATTTTATCTCATTTGGATTTGGTAGATAGCTGTCTAATATTCTATGGATAACCATACACACACTCTGTCCACCAGAGCCCCCTGAAATGATAACTAAGCTGCTACATTGTGTTGGAGTCTACATGTTGGGTGACCCAAATTGGTTTACCCAGTGTTCCCCAGTATTTGCTTACAGCACCTACCTTTCAAGTTTAAGGGAGGTGAGCTCTCCATATTTGGGTATTTTTCTATATTACAAAATCTGACAATGGAATGCAAGGGCAGGTGTTTACAATATAATTCTCTGTCCTTGATCTAAACCAGAGACATTGACCATGTTTAAGATGTTTGACACTATTTTAATGTGGCTCCTGCATATGCCAAAACCTAAGTTGACCAAACCACTAACTTTCTTGTGAATTGACCCAAGCGAAAAGAAGTTGGAAATTGATATAAACCAACATTTCATCCTCTTTCATGGTATATTAAATGCATATTTTTCCTATTATTGACTCTTCTATATTCCACATATTTACATAGATTCCACGTGAAAGTGTGTCGTGCTTGCTTTTATTCTCTGTTCTTTGTCGGCTCTAGGGACAATTTCATGTTTGAAGTTTGAGTATGTATCATCTTGTGCATGTTTATGGCATTATCATATTTTGAATATATCCAACATATGAATATATTTTACGAGGGCTTACTACTACTAGGGGTATAAATCAACACATTCCAGCAAAAGAGTAGACAACCCCACCCTCACATGTTCATATTTATATGCATGAAAAGAACTCTTAGTGGGAAGCTGGTTCTAGAACAAATCATGCACTTAAAATCCAGACCGAATAGCACTAGATAAGCATTCACATTTTTCCATTGAATCACCTTTTTTATTTAAATGTATAGCATGAATCATGTTCACTAAAAAACACTTCAAGCAAGGTAATGAACCTATTCCATATAAAAAAAGGTGTCTCAGGGTTAGTGCATGTGTGCTTATATTAAAACAAAACTATTTATCAATATTGAAATGCAATAGGAAAACCTATTTTAAGCAACAGAGATTACTTTTAATTCTCAGGCAATACTATTAAAGCTTTCTTTTCTCAAGCATACTTTCAACTCCTTTGCTTGCATTGGTATGCCCACTGAACATCTAATATGTCCCTGTGACATTGGGAATACCCTCATTGGCCACCAATTGTGCTATGTCTGGGAGTTTCTTGTTTTTAAAAATGTTGAGATTCCATATTTCGGCCATTTCGTCAGAGGTACACTCTTCCCATGTGTCTCCTGTCGCAGGTAAGGGCAGCATCCTACATTAGTACTGAAAAACTGCTTTCACCAGGACTGGATCCTTAAGCCCCTGTAAAGCCAGAGTATGTTGTATATACACATTTAAAATAAGCTGTGTGAGCTATTATTTAGTATGGTGCTCTTCGCCCTACTGAATATAAATATAAGCAGAGTTTGTATAGAATCTACTAACCTTTACGTTTCCAAGTGTGCTGTGAGGTGTAGCTCATAATACACGTTCATCAGTGTGGAATTCCCCAACGATGTCCCAGCGTTTGTGCCCACTATGTGTTTAATCAATGGAACCTGTTTTATTTAAAAGGAGGGTATTGTTAACAATTGCAGAAATCTATTAAAGGAAGATGCATTGTAATCTTCTAGATGTGGGTGCCATTTTTTTCATCTAATCATCCACAGCTAATTCTTCACTAATCATTAAAACCCTATCACTAGACCATGTCCCTTTAAGGACCTCGTTCTTATGTCTATGCATGAAATCTCAAATCCTGCTGCATTTACATTATCGTGTGAGAGCGACTGTGATGAAAAATCATTACCTTTTTCTAATTTAAGATCGGACCGACTTGAACTTGCTGGCTCCATGCGGTTCTGTTGTACTGTAACGAAATGTCCAGCTGTCTTTTCTCTCGCAAAACGCCCTGGAGAGTGGTGCAGTCGTGGTCTGTGGCACTCTGTCCTATGCATTCAGAATTAACAGGGGGCGTAACCTGCATGGAGCATGCATGGCAATCCCTTTGCTGTTTTTGGAGAGAGGCACTACTAAAATGGGTGCCATCTTGGAAAGATTGTTCGTACCTAATGAAGTCTGACGTCCTAGACGAAAAAGCCTAGTTCCCTCAGAATGAGAGGCAAAACTGCAGGCTATTAGATGAATATATCCACGCATATGGGACGCATCCTAACTGCATGACACATTTCGTCTGCACAAGCATCTTTCAGAATGTGAAATTAACGTCCCATAGTTGTGTATATATTGTACTAGGTAGTTGATTCTAATCAACTTAAAAAACTGTAGAACTTCCAAAGAAAGGCCACCAAATGGTACGCGCATGGGGCGCAGAAACACTTGCATGGCATTTAGATGTAAATATTATACCTGTTAGTCCTTAACATTCCACTTAAGAAAACCCACCAACTGGTATGCGCATGGGGTGCAGAAAACCTCGGGAGGCCGATGGCAGCACCTAAAAAAAGACCAATGTGTACAATACCTTACGCAATTAATAAATTCCACTTCAAACTTGTATTCAGACCATTATTAACAGTGTCCAGGCGGTGGATCCAATTTTTGTTTGATTTTTCTCAGTCGCTGACCCGCTGCGGGATGGGCTTTTAACACTTGTATCACAAACCATAGGATATCACTTGGTTTGTGATTCAGTGACACATAGTGCTCTACTAGGGGTTTGTCTGACACCTTATTTCTTAGACATGAATGGTGTTCACAAATTCTTTATCTAATTTCTTGTGCTTTTTTCCCAACATATTGCATGGGCATTTGAAGCTATAGATGACCCAGCTGCTTTTCCAATTTGTGAAACCTCTACATTCCCATTGTAGACAATACAATGTTTTTATAAATTTCGCATGAGGGGAACACTTTGGAGACAGCCCTTGGGGGAGGAATGGGAAATCCCCAGATGAGACATGGTATTTCCCATCCATCCCACAACATTTTAAACCCCTGACATCCCTCAAAATGTCATGGCATATTGCCATACTGACTTAGAAATTGTGACAAGGACTAACCATCAATCCCTTTGAAAATACTGCGAGGGAGAGAAATGTACTTATGAAGATCTCTAGAGCTCAGAAGTCATCACCCTGCTCCAGTCATTGGAAGGAAGAGCATGGTGCTGGGACATTTGAATTGGCTACAGCTGGTGTAGCAAAGAGAGAAGGTTAGGAGAGAGGTTTCCTCCTGGAGTCGATCAGAAGTTTGGTGACTGGCATGAAGAGCAGGCAGAAATCAGAGAGAGACTAGACAGTGTCCGGGCCAAAGGCGGGTCGCACAGAGCCCCAAATCTGCTGTGGTGAGTCGGGAATTCAGAGCGAGGGCTTTGCGTCTGCGTGGAAAGCTGTAAAGCCGGAGAGACAGTGTATCGCTGCTGGAAGGTGCTGTCTGTGCATCATAAAGCTTAGCAAGACGGAGAAAGACCCGAACGAGAAGTACAGTATCAGCCCGGTGAGTCCACAGTGAAGCATTGGGACAACAGTACAGTAGTTGGGAGGCCTGGAAAGGTGCTCCTCTTAGTGCAGGAGCTTGGGATATCTGCCACACTAAAAGGGAATGGATCATTAAGGGAGGCAGTTACTGCTACAACCAGGAATTGAGGTTGCTTTAAAACCATAAGACAGACTTTTACTTATCAAAAAAGCTGAAACCACAAGGAAGAAGCCTTAAAATAACCTGGCAGAATATTGAACAGGGTATTCTTGATAAAGCGAATAAGAACAGAGAGAAATTGATGTGCATCCCTTATACTCTTCATATTCCCAGTACGTGGGAAAATCTGAGAAGCCAAGTAATAAGATAAAGTCCTGGCAGGAGAGTATACAGGCAGGCGAGTCTGGTACTCACATCCAATTGTGCTAAACAGAAGAAAATAAAGACTTAGCAGGAGAGTATACCAGCTGAATTGAGATTCTGGGGCCTGCACCCAAATAGTATAATGAACTGCACAAACAAATCTGGCAGGATAGTTTACTAGGTGCGATCAAACACAACTTTATTCAGCAGATAGAGCCATAAACACATTAAACAATACATTCCATAAAAATACACTTCATAAAACAGGGTTCTAGGTCATAAAAGTGAATCGGGAGCACATTATAAATAATTATCAGAACATTAAAAACCCAACAGTCACTTTTAAAATACATACTACAACACTTTACATATGTGTACCTCAGCATATCTAAAATTTAGGGAAAGGCTGTACAGATGGTATTATGGTTTCTCTTCTGGGACAAGACAGGGGGCTTCAATAGTATCTCCTAAAAGGGTCAAAACATAGGGATCCCTATTTTTTTGGTGTTCTTAGCCAGGCCGGGCTTAGAAATGTAGACGCAGCAAACACTGCAACTGCGTCCTTGGCTTTGGATCAGAGCTCCATGGCATCTTGCGGCAACCTTACATTCCTAAGTTTAAAATGGGGCAACAGGGCCAACACCCACGGTGGATGAGGATAACGGCAATTATTGTCCTAGATCTGTATCCCATTTATAAGTTGTCACCCTTGGAATAAATCTTGTTCAGGCACCATCTGGAACAGGGTCCTTTAGTGATCCCATTCTTCTCATCTGGTCAACATGCCTCATGCCAGACACCACTGCAAGGGGGCATCCACCCCTGGTGAACTGCCATTGCCGCAGCCACAGGCGCAGTACTTCTTTTGAATTGAAGTGCTAGAAGAATTCAGGCACAAGAGTTTGACTGAGCCCAGATCTTAATTCCTTGTCCTGATGAAGTCTTTCCTACTTACAGCCAACAGAATAGGCTAAAGGCCGAAACACAGTCATTCCAACTTTTTATACTACACAGTGCCTGTCACACACACTGGGCACTCGTTATTTTATTTCATTCCATACCAATAGAGTTCCCTTTTCAATCACAACGGGATGCACTGATGAGATACTTGATACTCTGAATAGGACTAAGAGTCGCTATGATTATGAATGTCAGTGTATGTTTAATGTTTGGAATGTTTTTGGGTTCACTTACCTGTGGTAATCACCGACATGTACAAATGATATATGTATTGTCTATGTTAGAATTTTCCTTAAATTGTTTTTGGGTCCTTGTGGCTTTAACGGGCTCGCCTTGATTATTTGTTAAAAAATATCAACTGAGTTCATACATTTTTCCATAAAGTTGACGCCATAGAGGGACTCCCAAATGTTAGCAGGCCTCCCCTTATGTCTCCCTCTCATGCCCCTTCGTCGCAGGCTTCGCAAAAGAAAAAACACAAAACCTTGCACTAATACAGTAGACATTTCCCAAGTTTCCTGCATGCAAAGCACATCAAACCTTCCACCCTGGGTCCTCCAGATGCCAGCTGAGCCCTCCCACATTCCATGAAAGGGTTTTCAGGTGTTGGAGGTCCCTGACGTCCCTGGGGACGTAGTAAGGGGGGGTCAATGGGCAAGTCCAACATGACTGGTCAGTCGACATCCTCAAGGCTGTCTTCTCTTCTATCATAGTCCCTCGGTTCCAAACAGGATACTGTAGCTCCTGGGAGTGGTCTGTGCATGGAGGGAGTGTTAGTGTATGGGGGTGCAGCCACAATGAAATCCGAGAACCAGCCGGCGAGTAGGCATGTAGCTCAACCGATAAGAGCCCATCTATCAATCAGCCATTTACCACAGTCACCCGGATGTTTGGTTGTTTGTTTGTTTATTGCACTTATAAGGCGCACCAGACCCAAGAGTAGCAGGGCGCAGACGGATATGCAAAGTTACATATGTTACAAATATACAGGCAATATACGAAATGTCAACATACACATGAAATAATACAATATAATACAATAAAACAGGACTTAAGTAATACAGAGAGGCGGAGTAATTTGCATCTTGGTAGTTGAGGCTATACACAATTTACAATCTGGTAGCAGGCTAACATACCAATGTTTCAGAGGAGAACTAATTCTCAGTCAGGTTGAGGTGAGTAATGAGGTTCTTTCTAAATAAAGAGTAGGGGAGGTCAGCTCTCAAATGGTGTGGCAGGGAGTTCCAAAGTTTAGCGGCTTTCACAGGGAAACTGGTGCCGCCAATCTTAAACAATTTGAATCTGGGTACTAACAAGCAATTAGTAATTATAGTTCTGGACGGTCTACTGGAAGTTCTTCTGGATATTCTGTCAGTTAGGTAGCTCGGTGCCACATTGTTTACTGCTTTATGTGTCAAGGAGGCGATTTTTAGTTGTATTTTGTTGTGGGTCGATAACCATTTATGATGACGTCTGATAGCAGAGATATGCACTCTTTTGTTGATGCCTAGTGCAGCTCTTATGGCATTGTTTTGTAGTATTTGGAGTTTTCGGATGATGGTTTTATTAGCACTACTGTAGAGGGTGTTGCAGTAGTCTAATCTTGATAGAATTAGTGCTCTGGCCAGTATAAGGCAGCTGTCGTTGGAAAGGAAGGGCCTGCCTGCTCTAATCAGCTTACATGTGTAGGCTGTGGTAGAAGCCAGAGACTTTAGTTGTTTAGTAAAGGACATTGTTGCATCCAGGTAGAAACCAAGAGTTTTTACCTCCTTGGAGACGATGGTATTATTACTGTCAATGATGAAAGAGGCATATTCATGCCCTAGTTTGGCGATGTTGGAAGGGGAGCCAAGGATTATCAACTCTGTCTTGTCATCATTCATGCATAGGCCGTGAGTGGCCATCCATGCTTGAATGATGAGATTATATATTATATATTCACCAATGCCAGGTCCCTGCCATGATCCCCGGAAAGTGGGAGGAGAATCTGAATGTCATCTGCATAGTTAGTGTAGGTGACACCCAGAAGGTCCAAATCATCGAACAGTGGCTTGGTGAATATATTGTAGAGAGTGGCGGGCACACAAGAACACATGATAGGGGTGGGATCTGCAGCTGCAGAGGGTGAGAAGACTCTGCTAGTTCTTTTGCTCAGGAAGGATTCTAACCATTTAACAGTGCCTATAGAGAAGTGGGCTGCTGTATCAAGATGCCTACAAAGGACCTTATGATCGACCAAGTCGAATGCAGCTGATGTAGTCCTCAGTGTCTCTCAATATTGACATCCTTTCACACCCCAAAATATAATTCCATATGATGCATCTTCAGCCCCTGATGTATGGTAGTGATTGAATTACTTTGGTCACGGGTGCTTTCTTACTCTTGGATACTCCTACTGAGAGTGTGGGACACTCGACCAGACAAATGCAGTCAGATGAACCTCTCATATCCCCCTGCTTGGCATGCCTTGGGTACTGGGGCGAGGGAAGACCATGTAGAGACATTGTGCTGGGTCCTGGGCCCGACCAGCCCAAACAATTCCTCCCATGCCTCCCTGGTGGGTTGGATCGAGAGAACCTATCGATGGTTTCTCTCAGAGCATTGAAGTTCCCCATACAAGACCAGTTTCTTGTAATTCCTGGTAAGTGGTGTTGATAGGGGTAGGTGCTTGGCCGCCTCTCGTCAAGCCCACTTGCTGAAACTCATGGGGCCCATAATCTCGACCAGTCATGGATGGAGGTGGGGGTTCCCTTGGACCACCAAGCCCCTTAATCACTGAGTTCATCGTATGTATCTCAGGTTGCCCTCGACTGCCCATTTTTCTGGCCACCCTAGGTGGTTGCAGGCTCAGGGTGTTACCATCATTTAGGGTTTGTTGGAACACATGCAGCTGGTGTAGAGTTTTGAGGGAGTTAGCAGCATCGGTCAGTTTGAACAACTTGCGCCTTTACTTTACTTTACTTTCACATTCATACCACGCAGCCGATACCAGAGGCTTAAGGGCACACATGTAACAGATTACGGCCAAAGGATTGACTAGGGTGTTTAGCAGAAAAATAGTGTTTTCAATTTCTTCTTGAACGTGTCAGTGGATTTGGTCGCTCTTAGGTCTAGTGGGAGCAGGTTCCATGCATTTGTGGCGGCTACACGGAAGGCTCCCTTGAGGGCTTTACTAGTTTACCAGTGGCGTGCTTTGAATTGGAAGGTGTTATTTGATCTGAGAGACCTTGATTTCTGTTTCTCCACTATGCATTCCCTCAGGTATTCTGGCATCTGACCTAAAGAATATTTATGGGTAATCAAGAGCATTCTGAATTGGACTCTTGCCGTTATTGGCAGCCAATGCAGACGACGCCTGGCCTCCAATATGTGGTCTCTCTGTTTGAGGTTCTTCATCACCCTGACTGCACCATTTTGTATGACCTGCAGATGGTTCATTTTGGATTGAGGGGTGCCAATGAGGAGACTACAGCAATAGTCATTTTTTGAACCTATTATGGCTCTCGACATCGTCTCCTCATTGTTTTGCGAGATAAGCGGGCGGAGATGTGCCAGTAGTTTTATGTAATAAATTGATGCAGATACCAAATTGCTAACCAGTGACTTCATGTTAAGGTTCTGATCCAATATTATGCCCAGTGTTTTCACTTTCTTCAGCACCTCCAACTTGCAATTGGCTATGGTAAAGGTGGTAAACATAGGGCCTAGCTTAGCCACCACAATGAGTTTGGTTTTATCATTATTGAGAGCAAGGCCATTTTGTACCCTCCAGGTGTGGATGAAGTCATACTTTATTGATGTTACTTTCATCCATGATATGTGACTCATTTAATGGGATGACACATTGAGTGTCATCAGCATAGTTTGTAAAGGTGATGTTCTTCTGAGCTAGAAGAAGGGAACCATAAAGTCACTGAAATTGCTTGGAACTTTTGGCATAAGGCCCCAGTCTGCGCAGTGCTGGACAGCACAATTTAGGAATATTCTTGCCACAGCATGCCCACTGCATAGCTGATCTTTCTCTGATCACAAGCCTATCACGCCTACAATGTATTACAAATGATTACTACTCACTTTTTGCGTTCACAGGCTACCCAAGCAAGCATCCCGTGGACATGATACTGCCCTGACTGGTGGGCCAGATTTTTTGTTGTAATAAGTGTATGTGATATGATTGTTTCTTGCACAGTGCCATTGGTTTTAAAGTATTGGACCCTGTCCTTTCTCTCCCATGTCTTTCCATGCCAGTATCTCTAGGTACACTGCTGTGATACACACTGACCAAGTTGGGGCATGCCTGGACTAAATACCACCAGTACAGCCATTGGTATCCCCAACACATATCAGCCTTGTTACCCCTGCTCACTGTTTTTCTGGGACTACTGCCCAGCACGTCAGTATTCATGTCCTCAGATACCAATATGTTCCTCAAATTTCTCAAGGACATATGCTGATTTTATTGATGCCTCAGATTGTTATGTCTGGGCACACACTCCAGCACATGCAAGCAGAATAATTCCTTTCAATCCAGTGTTATTTCTTGAATTTGACTAGCCTTAGTTGTCCCCCATTACAGTATACACTGCCAAGTTTACACTGTTACACCTCCTTCTCCAGTGCCATCCCGCCCAAAAGGCAAACTTGCGCCCTGTGGTCTTTAACCTGTCCCCTGGATGAGCAAATGGGGGGTTGATGTCGCAGGATTGTCCTTATACTATACCTCCTAGCAATCACCCTCCCCTGCTAGGCCCCAAATCCTTCACCATGACTTAGCCGGAGGCCTCTTGCTACACACAGCTCTCCTGTCATTCCCACACCCCACCTTGGCTCGGCAGGTCACAACCTAATGCTGCCATCGGGACACATGAGACACCAGCTCCCAGTACCTTTCCATAGCTGTGTACAAATACCACCTTATAAGGAGTATTCAGTTGCGTATGACAAAGTTGTGTACTGATCTTGCTACATAATGTACCCTGCATGTAACTGCAAGACTTCTTCACAAATGTCTGCTTCCTAGTATTACCAAATTTCTACAAACATCATGGAAACTTGCCATGCTATATAAGAAACACTCTGACCTAACACAGGCAGAGAGAGCTCTTTGTCTTACAACTGATTGCACCTGTCACTTGTCATTCTGTGTTATTGTAACTTGCTGTTTGTCTTTCTCTAATAATAACCCAGTTTGCCTCTCGGCTGTGTCTTGACTCTTCATTGCTTTAGGGATTCCCCCTGCCTTGGGGATTTCCTTATCAACACCAATAAAAGGATTTAATGTGATTAAAGAATATAGGGCCATCAGACTCATGACTCTTCAGAACAGATATGTCCTGGACTTAATTACAGCAATGGAAGGAGGTGTGTGTGCCAAGATTGGGTCTTCTTGCTATACATACATGCCCTGCCCATGATGGAGAAAACCGGAACCCTGACAGAAGAAATATCTATTTTGTTAACTCTGCATACTAAAATGGTGGAAGAAGTAGATGAAACTGAAGATGATGATTGGTTTTCATTTCTGTTGAAGTGGGTTCCAACCTGGTTGGTAAATGCCTTCAAAACTTTGGGAGCAGTACTAGTGTTAGTATTGCTGGGATCTGTCTTATAGAATAATCAAAGGACACATAAGAAGACAGTGAAGACAGCCATTGGGATGAAGATAATGATTTGTGCATGCTGTGGCTGATGAGCATACACAGACTGAAAACACCACCCATAAGCACCTGAAAAGAAGCCCTCTGGCACCCCCATGAATGAGGTTTTAGTATCCTAAGGACAAAAAAAAAGTATGTGGGATGCTGGGGGTTTTGTTCACCAACTGGGGAATGCTGCTATATGACACGGAGTGTGGATGAACACATAAAAAAAGCAGGTGACCTGAGGGTGGTGACAAAGATATGAATTCCAAAGAAACCACAATGTGAGGAAAAGGTGAAGAAAATTTGGAAGGTGGTTGAGGACTCGACCAGAGGGGGTAATGTAGAGAGGCAGATGTACATTTCATTTATAGAGCCCATGCCCTCACCTCCATCATATTCAATTAACATCAAGATAGCACTGTGTTTGACACCTGGTATCATCCCAATACCACATCGAAGGTATGAGAGATGTTATGCGCTCAGACAACTGTACAAAATGTTCCCTGGAACTGATGCGATACACATGAGCCTGCAGACACCACTGGACAGAGAAGAATTATAAGTACAGTCTGACAGGTGTGAAGTGACGTCATGAAGAAGAGACTATGGGCCTGATTCATGTAAGTGTTTTATAATGGCACAATCCCATAGGAAAACGTTCCATGAATCAGGCCCTATATGTGGGAACACTAAACCTGATGCATGGATATCTAGATATACACTTAGAAGATAAGTAACAAGAGGTGCAGTAGATGGATACAAACAGACATATATGGTAGATAAGACAATGTAGAAGCTTGCTAAAGTAGGAAATATAATGAGAGTAAAGTAGCCATGTTGAGAAAATGGGTGTCAGCATTGTATAAAAGTAAGCGAGCAGCCTCGAGAAGGGAAACCAAAGTTGCAGAGCTGACAGGTTCTAGAATACAGATTTGTGCAAGAACAAAGGATATTTGTTTGGCTCAGAACCAAGGATGCTGCAGCAAGAAGCAAATGAAAGGCACAAATGGAGTCGAAGAGGATAAGCCATGAACGTAAGACATAGTTCTCTTACATTACGTAAAGAAGTGCATAATCAAGAGTGCCAAGTATTGAACAATCAAAGATGCAGAAAGCACATGCAAGACAGAGCAACCAAGTCCCCAGAGGCCGAGGAGAGTAATAGCACCAAATATAATTGAATCATATAGCACTAAATAAAATGACAGAATGGACGCAATCATGGTCTCCTCACATGTGGTACAAGACCAGAAGACAAGGCCTATTCATAAAGCTCCAGGTGAAGATAGCAATGTACCTTCACTCTCTTTAAAGTTCCAAGGAAGAGAACAGTCAGCAAGTTTAACTACAGAGAAGATGCCTTGGCTTATGGCCTAACTGATGAGAGATGATAGGCTAATTAGCTTAGGAAGGCAGCTGTCTGAGATTGTTCCCTTGCACATGGGTTTTGTTGCTTACGTGGTGCTAACCAGCTCAATGTAAAGGTTAGAAGAGAGTCCTAACCAATTATGAGGGCCTATGTAATGGTGGACTATACATTGATATAGACGCCTATCCGCTGTTATTGTTATTGCCATTATCAGCATTGTATGTAGTTAAAGGTTGTTCAAGGTGTGCCTACCAGATAAGGGGCAGCCAATGATGATATGAATACTTATATAAACTATGGTTCCGTTAACCAATCCCTCCACCCAGTAGGTTTTTACTGTTTGCCGCGTAGGATGATGTCATAGCTGAAGTACATCGAGGTATAAAACCTTTTGCGTAATTGAAATCTGTTGAGAGTATGTGAGCTACAATCTGTTTGTTCACCAGGGTTCCCTACTTTATTGATAATAAAGTAGTATTTTGCCATATTCTTTGAGTCTGCTTGGTTATCTGGGAGTGAGATCATTTATTGTGGTAATCCCATTCGGCACTTGGAACGCTCCTGGTGCTATTGCCCACCGGTAATGTCCATTTCAGATGCAGCAACTACTCAGTGTGCCCCCTCACGCACATTTTTTTTAAACTTGTTCTGTATGGCGTGCAATGGGAATATAGAGATTTCACAAATTGTAAAAACAGCTGGGACAACTATGGCATAAAATGCCAAGACAATTAATTGTACATTGGAAAACAGCACAAGGAATTAGAAAAATAATTTGTGAATACTTTTCGTGTGTAAAAATTAAGGTGCCAGACAAAACCCTAGTAGAGTACTATGTGTCACTGAATCACAAACCAATTAATATCCTATGGTCTGTGATACAAGTGGTAAAAGCCCATCCTGCAGCAGGGAAAAAGAGAGGACACTAAGAAAAATCGAACCAAAATGGATCCAGCACCTGGACACTGTTAATAATGGTCTAAATACCAGTTTGGAGTGGAATGTATTCATTGCATACAGCATTATATACATTGGTCTTTATTTAGGTGCCGGTGTCAGCTGCCCATGTTTTTTCTGCACCCCATGCACATACCATTTGCTACGTTTTCTTAAGTTGAATGGAAAGGACTAACAGGTACACCATTTACATCTATGGCCTGTGCATGTTTTTCGGCACTACATATGCACACCATTTGGTAAACTTTCTCTGAAAGTTCTGCTGTTTTTTAAGTTGAATAGAATGGACTGCCTGGTATAATATCAACATCCACGCTCTGAAACACTTGTGTATGAGCGTGATACAAATAAAATATCAATATCAATATCCATGGGACATTATTTCACATTCAGCAGGCTGCAAGAGCACCAGAAAGTTGTTGTGAATGTATGATGTGCCCCATATGTGTCCATCCATTCACCTAATAGACTGGAACCGTTTTGCCCCACAACATGAGGGAACTAGTCCTTTTAGTATAGGCCATTATACACTTCACTAGGCATAAAAACCTTTTCCAAGATGGCACCCAGTTTAGTGGTGCCTCTCAACAAACATTGCAAAAGGAAATACCATGCACGTTCCATGTAGGTTACGCCTCCTGTTAATTGTGAAAGCACAGGACGGCACGCCATTTAAATTGATCATGACGGCACCACGCTCCAGGGTGTTTTGAGAGATCAGAGGGCTGGGCATTCCGCTGCTGTATCACAGCAACGCATGGAGCCAGCGGGTTCATGTTGGCCCAACCTGTAAAGTAGAAACAGGTCATGATTTTTCATTACAGTCTCTCTCACATGATAATAGAAATGCAGCAGGGTTTGAAATTTCGCCCATAGACACAAGAGTGAGGGCCTTAAAGGGACATGCTCTAGTGATAGGCTTTTGTATGTAAAGATATAGTAATGATTAGTGAAGACTTGGCTGTAGAAGATTGCAATGTATCTTCCTTTAATAGATTTCTGCAGGTGTAAACAATAGAATCCTTGTAATTACAACAGGATCCATGGATTAAACACATAGTAGACAGAAACACTGGGACATGGTTGGAGAATCATCTCTGATTACCGTGTTCTACAAGCTACACCTCAGAGCACACTAGGAAACATAAAGGTTATAGATTCTAGATGAACGCTGCTTATATATATATTTAGCTCGGCAAAGAACAACATACTAAATATTAGCTCACACACCTTATTTTACATTTGTAGATAAAACATACACTGCCTATACAAGGGATTAAGGATCCAGTCCCGATGACAGCGGTGTGTCAGTCCTGATGAAGGCGACTGGCCTTATCTGCGACAGGAGACACATGGGATGGGTGTACCTCCAAAGAAATGGCTGAAACATAGTGTCCACATTTCTTTAAAAAAACATCCCAGTTATAGGACAATTGATAGACATTGAGGGTATAACCAGCCCTAGAGATAAGTGGTGTATGGGCCACTTTTACTCCCTATAAATAGGCAAATGCTGCGAAAAAATAAAAATTGATTGTAAAAATACCCCCCCCCCCCAACAAAAAATTGGAAACTGACATGAAGGACCTTGTGCCCCTGCTTTCACCCACACAGTTCCATTGATGTGTTTGGAACAGTAGGGCACAATGTACCACAGGAAGAAACGACTATTATTAGTGCCTGATCAGAAGAATTAAACATGTATCTTTAATGTTTATGAAAAACTAGGTGAAAAGGAAAAATGATCACAAAAACATTTCAATTTTTCAGTAAAAAATATACCCGCGTATAAAATACTGCCATTGGGAGATGGACTTACATTTTTACTCCCAACTAAAAAAATAGGCAGTAAAATACTCCCAGTTCAAAATCTTATCTGGAACACTGGGTATAACCAATGTCATAGAGATATATTAGATGTTCTGTAAACATGCCATGCAGGCAAAGGAGTTGGAAGTATTTTTGAGAAAAGAAAGCTTTAACAGTATTGCCTGAGCATTAGGAGACATCTCTGTGGCTTGTAATAGGTTTTCTTCTTGCATTTCAATATTGATAGATGTTTTTTGTGTTTTTATATGAGCACACATGCACTAACCCTGAGGCACTTTTTTGATATGGAATAGGTTCATTATTTTGGTGAACATGTTTTTTTAATGAACATGATTCATGCAATTCAGTTATATACAAATGGTGTTGTTTCAGTGGAACTACAATATTTGTGAATGCTCATCTAGTGAGAATCGGTCTGGATTTAAAGTTGATGTTTTGTTCTAGAACCATCTTCCCACTAAGAGTGCTATTTATGCATATAAATATGAACATGTGAGGTTTTTCTTTGTGAGATTGTACTATCATATCTTGTCACATGTCTACATATTTTGTATCCTGCATATGCTTTATTTTAAAATTTGACAGTGTACCTTTGAGTCATATCACAAGTGATAGATATTTCACTTGTTATTTTGCTTTTTTTTATCTTGGCTATTAAGCAGATAATAGCTACAATTGTTAGAATGCCAATGATGTGTCCTCTCAAATAAAATGAAGATGCATAGGGAACTTTGTTTTGCAATTCCGCAGCCATGGTTCCCAAGGGCTCCTTATGTTGTCCAATTAACCCGGCATTAAGTAACTACCAATTTCCAATATTTAGTATGTACAACATATGTGTTTCACAGTAAGTTAACTTTAGTCAGGTAATTGTACTTTATATACTTTGTTATTGTTTTGGATTTTCTTTATACATTATTTGCTGTGACTATGGCCCTCACCCTGCTTGATTATGGCAATTGCCTAGATGTTGCTTGTACAGATTCTGTGCTTTTCTGGCCCTCCCCTATTCCTCCATAGCCCCCACCGACTGCCGTGGCTTACGTGTGGCTAGAAACAAACTGCTCCTTCACTATCCTTTCCCCACACTATCAAGTGTGTCTGAGGGATTGGATAATGGATTGGATAATGATGGGCACATGTCCCAGCACTGGTATATTTTTGGTCAATGAACTGCATTTAGGAGTTTTAGTATTGAAGTGGTTACATTGGACTAAAGTCTGGTGTGGTTGCTGTGAGCTACAGTATCAACACTGATCTCCTCCCCACATAATCACAGGCCGGTGCTCTCTGCTACGGATTGGTTATCACTGGCCTGGTATTTGAAGTGTTGAGGGAAGAAGCAACTCTAACCATTCAGTATACTGATGGGAATTCGTTTCTACTCAACTGGGAAAGTAGGATTACCATGAAATTATCGGAAAAAAGAACTACTAAGAAATGACCGATTTTGTTAATCACATTTATATTTTTAATAATGTGGGGGGAGATTCCCCACACCCCACCCCACTTCCCCCTACCTTAACCTATCCCCTTAACCCATTTGCATCTATCTTTAATAAAAATGAACAGAAATCCCTAACAAATTTGAACAAATAAATGTGTTCATTTCTCATTAGGTATTTTCATATTCGATCATTTCTGCATATACCGGGAAAGTAAGCAGCCATAAATGATTTTGATTTGAATTTTATTTTACTACAATGTAAGGTTCATTCTAAACACTTACATTACTGTTCTTGCAACATAAAGCATAGTAGTCTGTTTTCTATTTAACTATTGCAGAGCTTCAACTGGATTTTGACCCATACGTGAATGCTGATGTGCCCATTTCACTCAAGTGTAAAGGACTCAAGTGTGGCGGACAATTGTTACCAAATTGTGCCAACTTGCTGTATCACACGTCCCTGACCGCCACCAACTCATTAAGGCCGAATTGAGCTGAGTGATCAAGGCAACTTTGAGCTTGTGCTTGCATCCCAAATACTGAACACGTACAGTAGCTGCACATTCCTAGTTATACAGCTGGAAACTTTAACACCCCCACCACAGACACACATTATTGTTATAGACACGATCAAGCATGTTGCAACACTTGACAGATTTGTTGAAGTCATGTGATTCATTTTACAAATCAGGTTAATCAATGAAAATCAAAATGTGACGTCTGTAAATAATTAACTGTGGTGCCTTTCTATGCAGCCCAAAAGAATCATATATGGCATCATGTCTACCAGTCATTGTGTGCTCTCGACTAACATGAAGGGATGTCTTGTGAAAAATTAAGAAATACCCATCACTTGACTTCCGAATCCACTGTATACACCATCCTCCACTGCGCACATTGTTGCTGCCCATTCACTCCACCCCAACCGCCCCCAAGTACACACTTTGTACTTGGGGGCAAGTATCAACAAGTATCAAGTACATCCGCCATACCTTGCCAATGCTGTAATGCAGATCACAAAAGGTCTAAAAAAAAAAGGGAGTACCATTGCACACCTAGGTCCTGATTCACAGAGGCATATTATAATGGCACAATCTCATTGGAACATGCTCTGTGAACCAGGCCCCTGATGTCTATCAACTGAGCATTGTCCAAAGCAGAATAAGAGTGTGAATGTAGAACATCAGAATCCCCCTTAGAAACATCTTGGTCTGTTAGTCCAATGGGAGGAGAATTAGAGCAGTGCAAGTTGTCACAACAGTACTTGCCATTAACAGGTGTGACATGTAGAACTGGCAGGATGGTAGAACTAATTGTAAAATGTCTGAAAGTTTGATTAAGGAACCATGAGAAAAGCACTACTGTACAGTTCTGACAAATAACCATTCACAAAATTCCAAGGTCAGATTCTCAAAATGGTATGTTGCATGAGTGAGGAGAAGCCGTAGCACATCTCTTCCCGTGTGCTGTGCTCAAAAAAGATGCATCCTATGCAGAAAGCCCTTTTTCCATTCCAGTTTTTCACCACCCTTTGCACATTTGAGAAAATAAGGGAATCTATACACAATTCAATGTGCATCCTATGTTCATAAATGGGAAGCACATTGAAATGACCAGTAAACAACCACATTCCTCTGCAGGTGCAGATGGATCCACAAAGCATGACAGGTTAATCTCTGACCACGTCATGTTTGTTTTAAGTGGGAGAGCAGCGGTATAAAACCTTGCTGTCACACTTGCATTTCTGTCACACAACACAAGAAGTGCACAAGAAGTGATAGAGTTGCTTTAATTCTTGTTTTTTCAATTTAGAATGGCGGTCCCTTTAAGAACCTGTCCCTGGTAAATTTACTACCATCACCCAGGTGGGAGTTGAAGTAGCGCCTACATTTCTAAAAGTGCCACAATGAAACACATTGCATCCTCCACTTGGTTTTACTCACTGTACTTTATGAGAATGTGCCCCATAGAGTCATAGTGTTCCATGCATGAAAGTAAAGAACATGTTTGCTCTCTTACACAGCATCTAAAGGAAGGTCTACCAGTGCAGGCATAATGTTGCAAATGCATAGACTACTGCATAGTGAGGCACAATGAAAAGAAAACATGTTGCAGTACTTTAAGGTTGTTGCAGTGATAATGGAGACAAGATTCACCATTTGTCTCTGTACCAAGAAAGCTGGTGCACAGCATTCCTAAAGGCAGGACAGAACAGCTGTATATGCAGTCGAGGTTTATATCCAGATGACAAAACATCATTCATAGCACTTTGACATTGCTCTTTCACATTGCACCAAGTGAAAGAGGCCATTGTGTGTGTCTATTTTTGACCCACCATCAACATCGAAGAGTAAGGACTCTGCTGTGATCTTGGGACAACAGGATGATAGGGGTAAATATGAAATGTATGTGTGCGCGTTGCACTATGTGTAGGTGCGCTACACCGGTTTACCGTCCAGTGCCAAACGTATTATTGACACAGTTCAGAAAATGTTGAGCGCGTCTTTGGCTCCTTTAATATCAGCAAAAGCCTCTATATCCTGAACACAAAAAAGGAAGGATGACTTGATATAGTTTGGGTATGTTTGACCTTTTGCAAATTGCCCTCAGCAATTTGACCTAAAAACATTTGACCTTTTGACCAAATTGACCTCCATTGTTAAGGATGTGGGGGTCACCCCCCACAACTCCCATTGTAACCCACGTAACCCCTGCACCTCATGTTCAGGTAAGTAAGTATTAACCTATTTGACTTAAACCAAAAAGGTCAATTTGGACCGGATGCAAAAAAAAAGGTCAATTTGGACCACTCAGGAAAGGTCAATTTGGTCAAAAGGTCAAATGTTTTAGGTCAAATAGACTAATACCCTCGATGTGACCTGCCTTTTTTAGAATGTGAAATGTTTTTACATGTTTGATATATTTGGGCAGCACATCTCAACCCTATGAAATAAACGAAGCAACATTGAACTAAAATAAAGTGCCAGAGCTGGTACACTATCTATCATTGCTTGTGTAATGAAGCTTGTCCAAGGATGCATACACTTAAACACACCACAGTACAACGGTATGCAGTGAATGTCGTCTTGGGGGTGGCATCCAGTGGCTACACTGTAGTCTAGTAGAGAATGTGGCATTCTGGGTATGGCCAAGCCTTGCACATAAGCAGTGCAGAATGCTCTAGCGCCACGTCACAGAGAGAGTGGAAAGATGCCTTTGCTTTCTTTTAAGCATGTCTAGAATGTAGGAAAAACAAAATGAGTGTGATGTGGCTGGAAGAAATGCAGGATACAGTATTGGGCACAGCACATCTCGGCTGAGATTACAAAATGTCCATAAGATGCAGTGTATACATAGATGTATCCATGGGTTAAACATGATTGGAAATGCATATTTATTATGATACAAAAATGGCACGTGGTTAAAAAAAAACATAGCACAGGCTTAACGCTCCATCAACAGCTAATAGAAGATGCAAAAGCAAAATGAGATTGCCAAAGCACTTCATCTAAGATTACATCTATTTGGTTTTCAGACTCTATTACATCTAAGTTATCCATTACATGCCACAGGCAAGCAGATCAATGGGAGACTCTAGGCCGTGCAAGTGAGGAAGTATAACTCTCTTATATTTGTATAAAACACAAATGTTTGCACACGACCTACAGGATCTAATGGAAGATATTAAAAACAGAGCTATCACTCTGCATAACAGTGCAGAGTTTCAAGGAAACACAATTAAGTGAGAGATACGCAAGCCCTAATCTAATGTTGGACTGTGATCCCTGATCAGTAAACACTGTCCAGCCTGGGTTTCATCACACTGGGTGGTTTGCACTATACACTCACAGTTTCTGGAATTTGCAAGGGCTCCAGTGAGATTTCTTCAATAGCTGGGTGAAAGTTGGGAGTCCTGGGCTTGTACCAAGGTGACCAGTGCTGGCACGCACAATTCCAATGTCTTAGGGTTTAGCCATTGGCAGTCTGTTTCTTCCCCATCTATCCTGGGTTGGTTGCCGTAAAGCAGACATGGGTGTCACAAACCCTCAGGCAATGTTTGTCTGCAAGTTCAAATGATTGCTGTGTCTACCCCATATGTGTTTGTGTATCTAGGCCCCAGCAAGGATTATTCCTTTCTTTCCCCTCTAGCTTCTTGAAGGACCCAGGATCTTGTACAGGCTCCAAGGAGGCTGTGTACAAGATTCCTTCCTTATTCAGACTTTGCCTTCTCTTCTGCCTTCACCTTCTTACTTGTGAACTGATCTCTCCTCATCCTTCCTCTGACTCTTTCTCTTGTCCAACTCAGACCACTCCATTGCTCCTTTGTTCTCCTCTTCCATGTCTTACACGCCACCAATGCCAAACTCTCCATTATGCCTTTCTTCTCCTCCTCCTCCTCCTCACAGTTCTTTATCTCCTGCATTGCAAATCTCTCTATTTCACCTTTCTTGTCCTCCTTCTATCATGCTCTGCCCTCTCGCTCTGCACTACTCGGCTAATCAATCAGCCATTCCAACTTCCTCAATGCTGGCTACCATGAGGTTCTTTTTGATATTTTTTGTGTTTTTGGTACAGCAATTTGTAATGAGATATATAGAACAAGTATGGCTGTACTAGTTTCGGCCCCTGTGACTTGTTAATTTCCTGTACTCCCGCACTTCAATGAGTGTTCTGTAATGTGGTTGTTGGGTCTGGTTGTGGCACAGCGCTACATTCAGAACTTTCAAAATGTGTATCTTCCATCTTGGGTCAGTCGGAACTGCTGTACTTCTTCTGTACTAACCTTATCAAGGTTGCCCCTTATCCGCATGTTTCTGCATCTCTGTACCCCCAGGTATTTGGCTCTCCAAAAGAGTGTGTGTGTGTGTGTGAACTATTGTGTGCGAGTGAGTAGTCTTGTGACCACGCTCACAGACCAATTCCAAAGTATATTTCTTTGTGAGATCAGCTTGAGGTCCCGACTTGTGAACAATGAAGCAACATGCTAACACCCACACATTTCCAGGGTCTCAGCATCCAAACACTACAGTAGAGCATGGAAGGGATAGACGATTTTCAGGCTACCCCATTTACTAACTCAGTGGGATTGATTTGCGTAATCAGGTTGTTAGCCCCAGCCTTCAGAGCCTTCTTCTGACTGCTCAATGGTACCTTCTCACAAATATCTAAGATGGGGAATCAGACTCTGCTCATTAAGGTTCATGACCCAACATAAGCACACAATAATGCCCCCAATATCAAAAGAGAAACACTTAAACAGAGGACATACCCCACACTTTGTTGTCTCTTTTTTTGTAATCATAACTGATGAACCCATATGCATGCATACTGTAGGCTGAACCCCAACCCTCACCCGAAATGATTTGTCTCACAACATTTTGTCAAGTGTTGGCAATAAAAGGCTGTAGGATTTGTTGTACAGATATGGTTATGCAGATACACAAATAATCACATATCATAATAATATCATACTTTTGGGAACCGGGTCCTGAGGTTACCCCCTCTGGCCTGTGCCGCCTTCTCATGTCCCACGACTCGTTGTGGACACCGTATAGTGCCCTGTACTTCTTTTCCTTTCTTCTTCTCCCTTATTTGTAGAGTGGGAGGGTTTTGTGGTAAAAAAGCAAAGTGTGGATGACGCTGAGTGAACAGCGAACCTCTGTGGGATGTTTTTATCCATGCATCCGAGCCCTACCTCAAAACTGTGCAGTACTGACATGGAAAACATCATGATGGACAGAGCTTCCCAGAAAATGCACAGGGAAATGCATGAAGAATAGGCTGCCACTCATTTTTGCCGATGTTATGGGCACAGAAGGGCACTGCCTAAAACCACCATTGGACTACCCACACAGTAGCCTGAAACCATTGGGAATGGCAATGCTGATTGCCAAAAGCAACCTAGAATTGTGGGGAATTCATTTTCTTAAATCCCAAAAATGGGTGCAGTACCAGTACTCACCACTATCAGAAAGCCGGCGTTTTAAAACAACACCAGACATTTGTGTAAAACTGAATAAATGAACCCAAAGCAGGCCAAAGAAAGACTTACTGAGAGGTGGATACAATCTAAAGTTATATTCTGAAGTGACTTGAAGGTTTATAACAAGACTGGCTGAGCTGTGGATTTCAGCAGTTTAAGTAAATTTGGACTGAAAGACACTAAAAATCTAAATGTTTAAAAGAAATGAGTGACCTACTTTTGAGTGTCACATAGGTTGCAATTGTTTAAATGTCATAGTTTGAAACTTAGAATCAGCATTCTAGCTGCATATGTAAAAATGGTTACTTTTATTTGAATGCAGAAAACTGGGTAACTAAAAGTGACATTAGCTGGGGCCTGTCTTAAGGAACTGAATTCTGCCCACCAGCTACCCCCAACAGGAGTTGAGACTTGCACAACTGCTGTGTTCCCAGGCCTAGCTGTCTTTTGATGTTCCCACCAAAAGGGATATGACACTTCTCTGATTGAATTACCAAGGGACTGCTAGAGACTAAACATAGGACCCAGGCAGAGGGTTTATTGAAGTGGCCATAAATGGCTTCCTCTTGAACAATGGGCCTTCCAGGGCCCAGGCAGATGGTTTATTGGGGGACCGTAAAACAGCTTCCTCTTTGCAGAAGCTGTGAGGGGCAGGGCCTCTGAGCCTGGCAGAAACTGGACAAACTGGTTTCTACACCATGTGACTTGGGAAACCACACCCCTGTAGCCAGAATATGGTTTTAGAAAAAGATGAATAACTCATAGTACGGATTTGTCATAATTATTTAAATGATACCATAATTCTTGTGATTTTTCTGCCCACATTTTAAGAGGTTTTTAGAACCGGTGGCATGATCTGGGGGCAAACTAGCAGTTAAGAGGGTATTACTTAAAATGTCTGCATGTGAAAAGTCTGATACTTCATCAATTAATGCCTGCATGCCTTGCACACATTTGGGTAAATTTGAGTAAGAATCTGATATTGGTAACTTGACCAAAAAGTGAAATATGTTGCCATTTCTCAATGCAAGCTCTCAGGAAGAGCAGACTTGAACAGGGTATATCTCATGTGATATGTGATGGGTGCATGTAATTTCAAACCACTGTGTATCTATTAAATATGTCTTTTTGATCAAATATAGATTGTGTGTAAAGTTGACAGGGGTGGGTTCTCTGTATCATAAACAGACCTCATCATGATGACACTTCATTTCATTCCCCCAATCAAGGGGAAGAGGAGGAAGTGGCCAATGACAAGTGGAGAGGGGCTGGCTAGTGATGCTGCACACACACCCATTTTCAAAACACATAAAAGCAGACAGACAGGACAGATAGGGACTTTCAATTCCATTTGCAGCAACGCGCACTGCCGGACCACACAACATCCAGAAGATACTAGATTCCACACTTAGACTTTAAAACTCCAAAGAACTTGATTCAGAACTCAAAGCAAGGGCCTAAACCCACAAACTGAGAACTCTTCTCAGTGGGCCTCAGCATCCAGCAAACCTAACAGCGATAGCAGCATCCAGGAGCCGTGCAGATCAGCGCTGGGTCCAGAGAAAGCTGTGCAGAAAGATCCAAAAGCAGAGCAGTATCCAGAACCAGAGGCAGAGCAGAGCTGACCCAGACCGCTGTTCGCAGAACCAGAGAGCTGACCCAGACCGCTGTGCGCAGAGACCGTCCGTGGCGAGTGAAGAAAACCTGACCAGATCCGTGGCGAGGCCCATTCTATTTCTAAATATATTGTGAGTACCTAGCAGAACTGTGCAGAACCAATCTCTTAGTTAAAATAATATAATTCAATCTATTTTAATCTAACCAGAACTGCCTCCTAACTGTCACCTGTCATTTTGTAAAGCTGTCACCTGTCATTTCTAGCTGCTAGCTGTCACTTGTCACTTTGAACTTTAAAATTTCAAATCTGAAAAACGACCTTTACCATATCGCTCATATCTCCGTGACCGTTTGTCTTAGAGACTTGCAGTAACTTTCCTCTGAAAGCTGGGAATCTTGGCTTTTCAACGAACCTAGAACCGCATTCCTATTCTCTATACTTTTGCCGCAATCGCGAAAAACGCACTTGCGAATTTTACCGCGGTTTGCAAATTTCTCCACGTGTGAAAACAGCAGCTTCCTTGCTTTCCTTGCTAAAAATTCATTTGCCTCTTAAGAACCATCCCTGAATCATTGCTAGAGTGAGCCTGGACTAATATTAACTAGATACCACTCACCCTGAACCTCTAGAGGGAATTAAAAGCATTTTAGCATATTTTTCACTTCATTGCCAGCAAATATAAAAGCATTTTGGGCCTGTGTTCCAACTTCTGTGGTCTAAGCTTGCTGGGGTGAACTGAATTACATTTGATTGCATTTCTGAGAACTGTGTGCTTTCCTTCCATTTCCTTGCATTGCATAAAGGGGGGGAGTGGATTGCCAGAGAAAAGTGATTACATTGTTTTGGTGATATCATATTGAGTATTTTCTGTACTGCCTTTCATTCAACATTGCATCCATCTGAACTTATATAAAGCATTCTCTACCACCTTATTCTTCTGTTCCTATTCACAAGTGTGCCAGTGCCAGACTATCCATTATTGATTACTGCTCAGATTAAGTGTCATATTCAATTATTAATTTATTATAAAGTGTGATATATATATCTATTGTTTAAATTATCAAATAAACCTTTTAAACTTGCAAAACAGAACTACTTCGTGGCTCAGTGGGGTCAGGGGGATTCCAAGAGAGGGGTGTTATATAGGGGTAGTCATCCAGAACGCATGAACTGGACATAAAGATATATCAATAAGGGTTTTCATTCAGTATTCTAGACTAGGCGTTGACTTAGCTGTAGTGTTGAATTGGATCCTCTTACACCTCCTGTCAGTTTGGGTTCCCGTTCAGGGTCCACAAACAGATTGTGTTTTCTTAGAGCATTTTGCTCTTATTTATAAGACCCAGGGAAGCTGTGCGCCAGCCCCCGGCCGGATAGCCGACATGTCTGGCCCCCTGAGGAGGGGGCAGGTCTTTGAACCTGGGCCCTGCGTGCCTGTTGGTTTTCGGTAGATGCTTAGCACCTTGTTGTTTGGAGGAAGGGCGAGGCGCATGTTCGCACCTCACCCTTCCTCGGCATTGTGTGACAGAGACTGCATGTCTCTGCGCATTGTGGGGAAGAGGAGCAGGCGTGGGGGCGGGAGCTGCCACTCTGCTAGCCTGCCGAATGGTAACATCATTTACTCTGCCTCGACTTGGGCGGCCCTGTGTCATTGCCCATAATAGTTAGCTTAAGCTTTGTTAATATTTGCAAAATAAACCACAAATAAATGTTTTAGTGGCCGGTTGTTTTTCGATAAAATGTAGCCTTATGACTATCTGCCCTATATCCAGACAGACGATGGATCAGACTGTTTTTCATTTTCATGGATCTTGAGATTTACCCAAGAAACCGGCCACAATACTGTTTCCATTGACATTAGGCTGAAAGTCTAAACATATATTAGACCTGTAGTTCACTGGGGTGGTTGAGTTTACATGCTTAAAATCAAGGGCATATGTAGATCGCTCTGGCTCTAATTTTGTTGATTCAGGAGTTCCCTACTTTCCTGCAGCTTGTACATTTACCACTTCATTAAACATGTGGGAATTGGTTTTGCATTTTTTTTTCAGGATTCATTTTAATTTCAGACCCAGTTGCCTAGAGACACTTTTCTATGTGCTTTCAATGTTATAAATAGCCATTATTATTTGATGTCATGTAGAAAACATAGCAGTTTATTTTGGTGATATTGTATTTTTTTAATTTGCTGTGATCCGAGTTGCATGTTGCAGGTGTGAAAATAAGGCGGAGGGGTGACATTCCTTTAACTGTGCATATGAGCTGCGTTTGTTGCATCTCCGTTGATTGGCTGAAACTATTATTAACTTTCTGGGGCTGACGGAATCATTAGCATTACAAATGCAGTAAAAGCCACATTTTCTCATGGTATCAATATGTGCGTTACATTTATAGGCAAACGGAATGTTAAGATTGTTTGGTCTCAATGCTAGAGTCAGTGTTGACCAGATTTGAGCCATTTTACAGATCAAATAATTTCTGCAATGATGGAGGAAGATACGGGAACCCCACAACCAGCACATCCATTACAAGAGAGGCTAAGAGCAGCATAACCCCGCTTCATAACTCCTACAGTAAGCAGAAAAAGCACCAATCAGGAACAAGTGATTTGAAGAGCCCTCCCCCACACCAACAAGAAAATCCAGAAAATCCTACCCTATCGGGATTGTGAAAAGTGTCCTGAAGATCCTGGTGTACTCCGAGCTTAGCAAGGCCTTCATTTGCACTGATTCCCTACTATACCTGCACCATGTGGGAAAGTGCCCCTCTAGTTCAATCCCAATAGACCAATAGACATTCTCCTCCAACAGAAAACAGGAAGGAGGTACTTTAAGGAAAGAAAGTAGGTGGAGTGTTTGGATTTTATTTAAATTTTTTTAATTATATTTTAGAGTGTTTCAGTGATTTTAACTTTCCACGTCGCTCAATATATACAATAGGTGATTAAAAGATCATTACAAATTGACAAACACTCTCTATAGGCGTGTGTATCAATAACAATAGTCATCATACAGTATAGTGCTGCATCGTATACAAGGTAAGGCAATCAGTGCTGAACAATAAATTCATATCCATTTGGAATACAACCTTTTGTCCCTCTCTTTACACATTAAGGCCCTCTATGTCAGCAAGTAGCCAAGATAATCACCTCTAAAGGAGACACCCGACCACACTTCTTTGATCCGATCCGACATGCATTTTTTCCATCCTTTTTTCCACAACCTGCTAAATTATAGTTAAGGCTAAACCAAAAGATAGCCTATTACCTGCCTGACATTTCACCCGGAACTCCTCATGCCTGATTTCATTTAAGTCGTCCACGTACTTACCATAATATAAAGCGGAGGTTCCCAACATTGAGCCACAGCAGGTTATAACATGCCTTGGTGTTTCTAGATTATCGGGATCCTGCACAGTCTACAGAAGCGTTTAGACTCAGAGATACGGCGCCACGCACAACATACTGCTCTCACTTTTAGTTTGTTCAACCTAACCAGAATAGACATTCATCTTAACACAGGGGAGGGCAACTGATACACGTAGTTCAGAGGTTTTCAATATGTGAAGTGACACCTGTTCATGGCTCATAGCCCAATCCCATAATTTCACTTGTTTCCTGAAAGAGTTTGTTTGTTTGTTTGTTTGTTTGTTTTATTCGTATTTGTACAGCGCACAACAGCCCATAGACATCGTGGCACTTGTTACATAAACATGCTTAGTTACAGAGCAATATCACGTTAAAACATTTGTTACATATTGTGAAGAATTTGAATAGAATAATATTACAATTGTCAAATAGTTGTAGATGGTGGATAAAATATATGTACATAACTTATATTGTATTTACATTACATTTACATTACATTTATATTATTATACACATATTAGGAGTGGACGTATGAGCAGCGTTAGTTCAAGAGAGTGGTCTTGAGGTTTTTGCGGAAGGCAGAGATGGAAGCTTCAGCTCTAAGGGGGGCAGGGAGTGAGTTCCAGAGTTTAGGAGCAATGCATGAGAAACCTAGCCCTCTGGCTGTGGCTCTCCTGATACGTGGTGTGTGTAGTTGGTTGGCGTACTGAGTTCTGCAAGGGCGCGTTGAGGCAGTTCTTGATATGGCTTCAGTTAGGTATGTGGGAGCTGTGTTGTTAAGGCATCTGTGTGTGATTGTGAGGATTTTGAGAGTAATGCGGTCTTGGACCTGTAGCCACCATGCATCTAGTCTGGCTTGAGATCTATGGTCCCTTCTGGGGATACTCATAGCGGCTCTTAGGGCATTGTTTTGTGTGGTTTGTAGTCTGCATATATTTTTGGATGAGGTGCCGGAGTGGAGAAGGACACAAGTATTTCCTGCCAATTCGTCATCCATGCAATACTGTCGTACAAGATTTTGTTAATGACCTTAAATTCTAGCTTTCCTGAGCATTGTTAGGATTGGGGATTTGTGCATGTCATAATTTTAATAAATACGTTTCATCTGTTTAATTTGATACTTGCAGCCAAGTTCGGATATCGGAGAATACTTTGCCACACTTCTCCCTCAAGTTTATTGATCCAGCAATCTTGGGTTACATATGTGGATTCTAAAGTGGATATAATTCCTGAGGCCATTTTCGGTGTATACATTTCAAAGAAGGTAGCAGGCGCTCCTCTCCAGAAAGAACATGGCATGATATCCTGTTCTTAGATTAGAGTTTGCAGCACACGCTTTTTGCTCACTGTACCCTTCACAGATGGGAAATATCCATTTGCATATCAGTCTTTGTCCCGCCCACATGGGCAGTCCAGCACCGAATTGCTATGGCAAATCCTCTCTGAACAAGAGTACCAAAAGCAACCCCATACACGTGGTTCATCAGTGAGGTGAAGCTTTGTCTCTCTAATCACAGTGAGCAGGGAGTCCACGTCTGGTTGCCCCCAGGTAGCTCAGGGTGAACAAACCCAAGTTCCTTGTAAACATTTCAAAGAAGGTAGCAGGCACTGCTCTACAGAAAGAACATGGCATGATAACCTGTTCTGAGATGAGAGTTTGCAGCACACGCTTTTTGCTCACTGTACCTTTCACAGATGGGAAATATCCATTTTCGGTGTATAGGCCTGAAGTATGCCCAAAAAGCTATATCTGCCCGATCTGTACGGGAATCGCTTGACCATGGACATGGTTGATAGGTCTTTGGCTCTCCTCCTTCTCACTAGTTCTAGATCACCTGGTTTTGCTGTCACATTCTAACCTAGGTAAACCTACTCCTCCACTCTTTCAATTACCCCCATGTCTGTGTGTAACCCCTTTTTCTCTGAAGTAGCTCTTCCAAAACCCATACATTTGATTTTGTTCTCATTTATCACTAGATCATTGTCCTGTGCATATGCCAGAACTGCAAGAGCACTGCATTTGATTTCCATGTATTTGTGGTCAAAGACCACCACGCCATCAGGAATGCCAACCATCGGATATGTTTTTGGCCGAGCCTAGGGGAGAAATGATTAACTCCATAGACTGCACCACCCATATCAGTCAGGAACACATTAAAAAGCATGGGGGCAAGTACACATCCCTGATTCACCCCTCTCCCAAAATTTATTTGGGCAGAGAAATCCCCCATGCTGTTCAACCTAACCCTAGCCTTTGTATCACAGTGCAGCAATCTTAATGTATACAATAGCTCTTCCGGGACCTTAATCTTTGTGAGCTATGTCCAGAGCTTGTCCCAATTTACTGAACCAAAAGCTGCGGAAAAGTCAATAAATAGCGAATAGAGAGGAGGATTGCCTGTCCTTCACGCTTGCCTTATCAGGGAATTCAGTACAAAAATATCGTAAGTAGTTGACAGTCCCGGCCTAAAGCCTGTTTATGATATGGTATGATAGGTTATTTATAACGCGCTTAATACCAGAGGTTCCTAATTGCGGACATGATGATGGAACCTGTGTTGCTCGTGTCGTCTTGCTTCCAGGGCGAGCATGTTACCGCTGAGCTACTTAAGGTACGGGTATCATTCAACCATTTATTCAATCCCCTCAAGACAAACGCCAAGAACACTTTGCTCATCACATCGAGCAACAATATCAATCTGTAATTATTTGGGTCCTGCTGATTACCTTTTTAAAATATTGTTATCAGCTGGCATACTCTCCAGGAGTCCAGAAAACCCCCGAAGCAATTACAGCCGTAAACAGGGCTAGAAGTATTTCTGCCCATCGCTCAAGGTTAGCTTTCATAGCTAAATTTGACATGCCAACAGGGCCAGGGGCCCTTGACTGTTCCAACCCCTTGATGATGTCTAGGAAACTGTCATAGTCAAACTCCACTTCCATCTTCTCAATCACCAGCCTACTCCCCATTTCACCACTACATTTAGAGTGGATGAAGACGCACCATTTATTCTCCTCAATTATGTTTACCATAGCTATGGACTCCTCTCCTGAAAGACCCCTGAAATGTTGCCACAGGTTTTTTGGATCACTAGCCTTTAGGATGGTGTACATATCTTTCCATGCTTTGTTATAGGATGATGCACGGTATAGTTGCACCAAATTTCTATACTAATTTTGTACCCGTCTTATATACTTCCGCCCTTCCTTCAATAAATGGGTCTCTGTCTTATTCTCCTAATGGTTTGTCTTAGTTGTTTTTTCTAGCCCCAATTACTTTATCATTCATCTTGGCAAATTTACAGTTTCCGATTGGCAAAAGCTGCATCTTTACAGACCTAACCCAGGCCAGAATTTCATTGGGCGTATGCAGTATTGGATATTGGATATACTCCTTAGTGAAGGCAGTGGTCGAAGTGAGCGGGAGCGGTTGGGAGCGGTGCTCCTCTACTTTTTTAAATTAAGTTTTACAGCTCCTATACTTTTATTTGAAAAATAAACCGAATGGTTTCGTTTTAAAATAACAGTGTAGGAAGAAGTTGAAACTTGCACTTTCAGTGCACTGCACTGAACATTCCCTTAAACATCAGGCAAATGTGTTTGGGGGTTTGTATTGTGTGTGGGAGGGGGCAGGGCAATGGGGTTTGTGAGGAGCGTGGCCAGCCAGCAGAGAACATAGTTCCACTACTTCTTTTCTTACACTTCGACCACTGAGTGAAGGTAGTCATAAAATTGGACATGGCAGTCAAATTATGGTCGTCCATGCACCTGCTTTTCCCCTTATTCACCTGTACTTCACCAGTGTGTAATGGGTATCTGTTTTCCACAAAGGCCATCCTCAATTCTAGTGACAAGATAGCATGATCGCTGAATGTGTTAAAGTCCACCTTTAACTGCTCAGTGCATAGTGCTCCATTTCTCCTTACATATAGATAATCAATAGTCGATTACTAAGTAATTTGTTCCAAGGTCTTAGAAGGCGGTATGTCCCCTTGTACCTGCCCGTTCAACATACCCAGCTCAAGATCATCATGGAATTCCACCCAGCGATATATCCCTGGAACAACGACCCCCCCACCCCCGTGTGTGACTTGCACAGATTATATTTTATCATCTACTATTTGATAATCCATGCATCAAGCTTTTAAACCCCTCCCTAGTACTATCATGTGTATTTTCTGATGTTGGGAATAGCCCACTGAGATACAGACATTTATATTGCTATGTGTGATAGATGCAATGAGCATACATATCAAATATGTTGAAGAGAACTATTCTTCTACAGACTGTGAATGTGTGCGACTAGAGAGGAAAGCAACCAGTCCTAGTGTGCCCTACATGAGTGGTCTATCTCTAGCATGTTTGTTTTGAGTGAGTAAGAGCCACCGCACGTCTGTCCACATGGGTAGCATTTTGCGGCCTCTTGTCAATTAAATGACCCTGAGGCAGGTGCTAAAAGGCCTTAAGGGGCTGGTCAATAGTGCAGCACCATTTTAGTAACAAGTAAGCATGGGACTTGATTAAGTTAACTACTTCTAAAGAGAGACAGTGGCGTGCCCAGTAAGATATTGACAGGTGTCTAATTGCTCCACATAGTCAAAGTCTTTACTATTCAAAACTCTCAGAGCTGAAATATGTTCCAATATTTGTAGCAGGCAGGTACGATTTATTAGGCCTGTATCTCCTGTAAATAAGCTGGTAACTGTAAATGCCTTCCCAAAGTTGTTTACTACCTGAGCACCTCTTGTCTCCTCGCTTCTTTTCTCTGGGGTCAGTGGTTCTGTATGCAATTCTGCTAGTCAATTTTCCACCACCTTCCTTTCTATTCCGTTACCTTTTTTATTTAATATTTTTCATTTATTTTATTTGCATTTATAGAGGCGCTCACACAGCCCTGGGGCACTGAGGCACTGTTACAAGAATATGTCTTAGTTGCAGCAGTGAGGAGGGCGGTTGGTTACATTGGTCGCATACATGAGGTAGTACAAGATACATTGTTAGACAGCAGGTGACACAGGACGATATACACCATACAGTAGACTTTTACCCAGCCTGTCCTCCTTGCTGTCCTCATCTGATGTAACTGAGAGATTAGAAGAGTCTGCATCTGTCTGGGTCTTCTCAGACGCTTTATTTCTGTTCCCTTTCAAGCACTTGCTGGCTCTTTTTGGTGCTTTTTACTTTTCGGTCTATCTGATGATGTTGACCGTTCCAGAGTGGCACTTTCTGTGCCAGCCTCCAAAACTACTGATTGGTTCTTTTGCTCACTGCTTCTTTGCTCTTTTCAATTTGCGATGTTCCTTGTCAATACCATCTCTCCTTTTGTTTGTTTTTGATAACAGAATTAGAAACATCTTTTATTGCACTGACAAACTCGTAATGAGACTGTATGACTGGTAAGGAGAAATGGCTATAACTTGGCCTCAGCAAATTAAAAGTAACTAGGTCCAGCCAAGCACCAGGCTATAGATGTTCACAATGGGGGTGATCAGATTGACACTATGGCTGTGCTTATCTAAAGCTGCTAAACTAGTCAACATTATCAGAGCGTTTACATCACCACTATTCACTTTAAATCTCAGGTCAACATAAAAAAAACACGTGGGTATAGAAAACCCTGACACTAGCCACTCTACAACCATCTCCATTTAAGGATGCAGTAAACAGACCTGTGATGGAACTACTGTGAGTATAAATCTCTACAAAACTAAGAAAAAATGCAATAAGAAATAAAGGTGTATTATTATTGCCAGAGAGAAACAAATCAAACAGAACAGTAAAATGTGTTAGAACAGTCACATATTCTATATAACAAAATGCATATCATAGAATAATGATGAACATAGTAATCAATTTACAGATAGTAGATCAGTGCTAATTCATGTGAACAGGTACACTTTCATTTCATTTGGATATTTATGAAGAAATCAAACTTAATTCCATAGTATGCAGATTCACTAACACATTATTGTACTAAGAATTCATTGGCTTAGTGAATCTGCATACTATGGAATTAAGTTTAATTTCTTCATAGGTTTCTACAATAAAATAGTTTTACAAGCACTACATTAGTGCAACCAGTATGGGCATGTTGTCTTACAGTGGCCGGGCATTTTTGCTGGCATTATGAGAAAGCCAACATGTGGAACATTCTTACAAAGACATACTGGCCTACATTGGTGCAGGCAATATAGATGTATTTTCTTTCAGTTGGATGGCATTTTCTACTGGCATTTTGTGCAAAGCCAACACACGTATATTCTTATCTGGGGCTAGTGGTATGTACTAGCAGAATCAGTTTGAATATGGTTTCTTATAGTATAAATATTGTCATTATGGGTGAAATTACCATATATATGCCATACATTGGTGCAATCAGCATGGGCCTGTATGGGCACAGACAGCAGGAAAATGTTTTTACACTGGCAGATTACTGTCATATAGTGTGGAAAATGCTTCATGAAAATGTGCTGGAAAATGCCCTTTTGCAATGTTGGTGACTGAGTATCTATTGGAATTTTGCATCTGTTACCTTACAAAACTTCACAGAACGTGTGCTGTAAAATGTGTCTTTTTAAACCATTATTTAAACAATCGTTTGCATGTGCAGGATTCCCCGACCCCACAGGTTGGTTTGGGGTACCTTGCTATGCTGGTCGCTTGCGCTTATTCTTAGGAAATGTTTACATCACCTAGCCCATCACCGGAGGCCACTGGCATTAGCTCTACATATAACAAGTGTAAACCACCTATTATCTGAAGTAGATCCCCGACTCCTACTCTCTCAGCTGACTTTGTGAAGAAAAGAGAGATAGCACAAATATCCAAAGCAATTTTTGGAATGTAACAAATAAAGAAGAACAGTTACTTCTTCATGTAAAAATTGATTGTTGTACCTAGTGGTGTTGTACCTAGCAGTGCAGAATCCCAAGCGGAACAGGACTAAAATTCAAAATATCGGTGCCCCAGCCATCCCAATAAGCTGGGATGAATTTCAACATTGTCATCTAAGGGTGGCATATATACAGCTGCCAAAGAAGCAAAGTATTATACTGGTACAATCCCATCATAAAACGCTCGGTGAATCAGGCCTAAAATGTGTTTTATTATAGTTCTCGCTTTAGCTCGACGGCCATTTAAAGGAATAATGTGTAGCATGTACCAATCTGTCAGAAAGCCATAAACTGTACACTTCAACCTTTTTGCCATGGACATCATGTGATTCGTGGAATTAGCCAGGAGTGGGAACCTGTATATATTAGTGATCATTGATTACACCACTCTATATCCAGAATCCTTCCCATTGACATCTGATATCATCCGAAATATTTTGAAGTATCTAATATCATACCTCACATGAGAGTTATTACAAAGGGATATACTGACCTGTTGCAGGTGCAGCTTATGTCATGATATCAAGACCCTACCACCATCCTAACCTTAGGCCTAACAGTAAGCAGGCTCCTGGTGAAAAAAGATAAAACTTTGCTTTCAGCTCAGGAACATTTCTACCAGTTTACAGTACTCCTCGTCGGCATCAGCAGAACCCAGCAACATTCCAACATTTGATGGATCACCTGTTAAGACCTTGTCATCATTTCACCAGAACTTACACTGATTTTTAATGTTACCCACTGTGTTAACTAGTGAGAGCATACCTAACACATATACCTTGTTGGTCAGACCCTAAGGAAGGCAAGACTTGCAGCAAGACTAGTTAAATGTCAGCTAGCCAAATAATTCAGTAGAGTAGCAGATGTATACATCTGCAGGAGATCCCGCCCCCTACATCCTTTGTATTGGAAACATGAGACAGTGCGTTGTCTGAAACCAGCTATCATACCGATACCACAGCGAGCGTTTGGAAGCAGATATCCATTGAGACAACCGTATTGAATGTTCCCACAAGGTAATGATGGCCTACAGGAAGAGATCCCTGAAGAAATATGAGAACGAACGAAGAAGACAGACTGCTGACATCACAAGAAAGTGTGCATGACATCCCAAGATACTGAATGAAGAAGATGTATGGATCGTAGAGGAGAAAAGATGAAGTAAAGAATCACATGAACCTTAAGGTGTAAAAGAAGATTACACAATAAAAAGAACTGCAAAAATCAGAGGCATGAAGAATATATATACGCTGAAATGCAAGATAGATCAAGTCATCGTATAGGCTAGTTATAATTGGTGAAACAATGCAGGCTAAGTCGCCATTGTATGGAAACTGGACATTGGTATCATGAAATAAATAAGCTAAAAACCATGAAAAACGAACGAAAAGCTGTGTCGCAATAACATAACAGGATGCTGAAGCTGTGTGCCGAGGCTGTCTGGTCTTAAGTAAAGATCCTAGAAAACGAGGTCAGCTATCGGAAGAAGAACGAGTGTGTGGAGGATGAATCCTCTCACGTTAAAGTACAAGAAAGAACATGAAGGATGCCAAGTTTTAATTCATCTAAAGCATTTAAAAGCTGCAGAATGAAGCAAATCGTGGTGTCTTGTCATGTGAGTCAAGGATGAAAATAGAGTTTGAACTTGGAGTTCCTGATATGAAATCGAGTGCCCTCACTCCCATGCATTCCTGGGACGAGAATACTCTGCAAGGCCAAGTACAAAGACAATTTCCTGGCAGAAGGCATACGTGATGAGGGATGTTGGGCTAATTGGGTGGTGAGGTAGCTTTATGTCCTATCTCCCTGTACCTGGGTCTTTGCTTACGTGCTGCTTATTGAACCAAATGTTCCAGACATGGCACAGGTGTGCCAACCAATTGAAGTAGTCCATATAACGAAATACCTTATAGCTTGAGACACCAAGGAAACACAGTGTAACTAATTTGTCTTAAAATGACACATATGAAGAGGTAGGCATAAGTTGTCCACCTGATATTGGACAGCCAATAACAATCCTAGCTCCTACATGATTGTATATCTAGATGTCTCCCTTGACCAATCCTGACCCTTTATAGGTTTTTTACTATTGCCACATAGTATGACGTCACTCTGACACATGATGAAGTACAAAATGTGTATTTATGGTGGAAATCATTGAGAGACTGAGCCTGCATCCGTTGATGTTCGTTGTGACCTCCCTGTTTTAGATAACTGTTAATAAAACAGTAACTTGCCATCTTCTTGAGTTTGTCCAGTTATTTGTATTCAGAATTATTCTGGTGTAATCTCATCCAGTAACAGATGCCCGTTCCAAGGTCCTTAAGATCAAATGGTGAAGTACTAAGGATTTCTAGTAGCAAATGGCACAGTAACAACTCACGCTGATACTCACGCTGATAAGGTAAATGATGTGAAATCCATTCCTTTGCCCCCACCAAAGATTAACTGAAAGCCCTCCTCAGTTTAGCCGGCTATTGATGCTTATATATTTCTTCTTTCTCATCAAAGGCCGCACCACTCGCAGATATGCTGAACATTTACCATCATAGAACATACTTATGGAGAGCAAGCAAGAAAACACCTTTTTTCGATTCTTAAAAGGGGCTTCTTGACACCCCCATGTTTTTTCTTTTAGATGCATGCCACAAAGGTGGGTCTGGGGGGGTAGGGCGTACTGTTGCAGGAAAACCACAAACTAGAGCAACCTATTCTATACATATGAGTGCCATTTTTCTCTCTAGCCCGTACAATCAACTCTCTGGCTCCCACTAATCAAAGACCCACAAGCTGGCTGATATTTGGGGTGTGCGGCGGCTTCAAGTTGTCCTTTTTACCCGGGTCTATGGTGACTCTTAACACCACTTTTTGCACATCGCTGGGTGATGGCGCATTTTGTAGAGACTTCCCACCTGCAGTAGTAAGGAAACGCGCCACATCAAACTGCTATGATGAGAGTAGACGAAATAGTGAAATGGACAGTCTTAATTGTATGAATTATAAAAAGAGACCACTTTGAGTGTAAACATTAGGAATATGTTTTATTGTTTTTAATTCTTTAAAAAAATCGATTAGAAAAGGATTTCCACAGTGTAATTGTCCTACAATATGACTTTTCAGACCCACTCCTTAAAATTGGATCCAATTAAAGATTTGAGAGTAATGCAAGAAAACAGGCTTTGAGGCAACAAAATGGGAAAGGAGCCATGTCACTGTTATTAGACTCCAAGAACCGATTCAGAGCGGTCTAACATACAAGAAGCGCAAGTCCATTCCCTACCCACCCGTGGCTCCATTTTGTCTCTTGGCTGTTGTTCGGCATGGCTGTCGTTGAAGCCAGCACAAGCAGAGTAAATGCATTGCCCCCAGCAGTGGGACAAAATGTCACAGCGGAACTCCGGGACCTCTCTGTTCTTGGCAGACTGACAAAACATACATTAAACTAGGACAGCATGTTTTTGCATGCTCGAGGGTATGTGCTACCTGATCCAGGCCTGGCTTGCACACTGTGGACTCCTTTCAGCCACAGGGAATGTCATTTTAGAATTTCTGCATCAACTCCTTCATTAAACATAATCTTCCTAAAGAACACAGGCTAACATTTTATTGCGCACTCAGCAGAAGTCCCTGACCTTTTGTTGCCATAACAACAATACCACTTAATTTTTCAAAGAACACATTATTACAATCCTTTGCCCCAGGGAAGTTCCAGCTGCAGATGCATCAAAGTAACGTAGTAATTACGAACGAATCAATGTGCATACATTTTATATGTGTACATGTGTTTATTGTAGTGTTGCGGTAGCGACAATATTGTTAAGGTTGCATGGCACATGTGTTCCTCCTTAATTTTTTACCTTGTCCATGAAAATTCACCAAATGTATCAGAAAATAGTGTGCTTACACCCAAACTCATGTGTCAACTTTCATGAACTTGCAAAGACACGGTTGTGATAGCACAGCGAGTAGAGCCCTCGTTGACATCTGTGCAGAGCCTGCTCGACAGGCCCAAACTCAGCCTTTCATCCTTCTGAGCTTGATAAATGAGCAGCACACACCATGGGTAATAATAAGCAGCGACCAGATACCCGAGGGTGTGTAGCGCTATATACATTTTAAAATATTATTATTAAAGAAAGTGCAGGACCTTTTTGGAATTGGGTATTCCACATGCCACACGTCCCCACAGTAAATAAAATTCACTTTCAGGTTGCATATCTCGAGATTGCCCAATTCGATGTTTGCTGTTTGTGCAGTAAACCTAGTCCTTATCTCGAAATAGTGCATGAGCAATCATTGGGAAAAATGGACCAGCCAAACTCAGACAGTGCACGTGGTGATGAGCACAAACCATAGGCTCAGAATAAACAACAGTCCGCAAAGGGGGAACATCTATGTTACACAAACAAGAAACACATGTAAGAAGTGTTCAAATCAAATCCAGACTGTTTCAGAATAACCCCACCATGCCCCCCACTAAAGATGACTACAAAGAATGTGATTGGAACATACAATAATATCACACGTTTGCACATGCAGACAAACAGTGGATGCAAGATTCAGACAAATCATACTTACAATATATAGGTCAATAATACATTAACATATACCCCTCTTTCAACTCATATGTGTTTGTGTCAAACAGTGCCCCCACCTTAAATAGGCACAAACGCTCACAAACAAACATATGACAAAACACTACAAAAACTACCAGCAAGATGCTCTCAATATGAATATATATGCGCTTGTAATACGTTTGGAATAAATGTAAGCACAATGTATTTATTTTATATTATGTGTTACAGTTCAAAATGACTTTTAAAATATTATCTTTGCATACAAGTTATCAACATTCATCACAATAGAATAAATCCGAACAAAAAATTAAAACATTGCCTACAAAGTTGCTTGAATTAAAACATCATAGGATTTTTAAGCATATTAACAATGCATTTCCCTTTTCCTATTCATTGGCTTTCTCCAGTTTTGATTTTAATTTGAGCCACATTTTGTATAACGCCTTATCGCTGTGACTATTTCCTGCTAATAGGCAAATGGTCCAATAGGAGTTTGATTTAATTGCATTGGCATCATGATTACATTCCCTTTAAATACGTCATAAGGACATCTCCCTGTGAAGGGCATTGGGAGCGAACATGCCTGTTTGTTTCCAGAATGTCTATGCATCTGCAAAGGCGACACCATCTATCAGTCCTGTGGGTTCCATTTCTAGGGCCAGTTATTGATCTCGGAAGCGCAATATACATAGTATAAATATTTGGACAGAGACTGTGCTCGGAATGTGACAACACACAAACAATCTGCTAATTATATGCATACTGACATGAAGGCATTGAGAAACACATGACCAGAAACGAGAATATGGCTTTATATATAAAATCTTTACCAATAGTTATTTGCTCCCAATGCGCTAGTAACCTAGGATTCATGAATGCAGCAACAGAAAAACCTTTTTTTTTTAATTATTTGTTGAATTCTCATTTCAAAATCTGATGCCATAGACTTGCTTGGTGCAAATGAAAACGGCCTACACATGTTTCACTCTGTGAGCTTTCTCAGGGCCTAACATTAGATGCTGGTAAATTAATCTCACCAGACTTCTTAATGTTGTAATTGCATGAGTCATGTCTTGTGCAGAAGCATTTTGTTGATGTAACACATTTATTCCAAAAGCAAATACAAGTAAATGAATACGTTTTAATATCAACAGTCATCACAAGCCAGAACATTGATAATGTCATTAGAATGGAAAAGGCAGGGAAAGGAAAATAATGAATGATAAATAGAGAACAATATAACAACATAAAAAAGAAAAGAAATTAACCAAAATGTTAATGTTTAGTAAAAAAATCATATAAGTTATTAACAAGAATAAACCAGGTAGTATCTCAATACTGTATCGAGTATATGAGAAACAATATGCGCTCAAACACGCGTGTTCAATTTACCCTCACACTGAGAGGGTGGAAGGATGTCTGTACACACCATTGGACATCATAAAGGAAGTGAAATCTGACAAGAGCAGAGTGACATCATAGAGGATACTGAGATTTCCTGAAACGATATGCAAACACTCAATGGATAAGGACTTAACTGCAGTAACAAGAGAAACATATTATCGAATATGAAGAAATCATATATGCAAAGAAGATACAGTGACCTGCTGATTGATAAATATATATACGCCAAAACACAAGGTAGATATATACGCCGAAACGCAAGGTAGATGAGACATATAGATGCAAAACATCACATGGCTAGAGTGGCCATGATGTAAAGATGGCTGTCGGACTCGTATTAAAACAATTTATGCTACCTCAGAGACAGACCAGGGCTGCAGAGTCACGAGACGCTGGAAAAACAGCTTTGTGTGAGGAATAAAGAGGAGTCTATTGACCTGGGATCAAGGATGCTTCTTCAAGGAATAATTTCAAGGCACAAGGGAGTCAAAAGGATAAGCAATGTACATAAGACATATTTCTCTTAGATTAATCGAAGGAGAAAACATCTCTATGATTCAAGTATTTAAGAATGTTACATCACTGATGACATCACATGTTCTGCTCCCCCTTTTTTTGTTCACTGACATATCTAGGCCATGTGGTTTTCTTCAGTGACAGTCAGCAAGTAAACAGTCAAATGGTACTATATTTGTAGAGCTTACCCTTCTCATATGGTTTTACACTAGCTTCTTTACGGTTTACTTACACCATTTGATGCATATACATAGGGGACGTAGCAAGCCTGAAATACAGCAATTATTTCTGTGCATGAAGATAATCAGGTAGGTTATGACCACTTTCTAGTGCTGCTTTTTTGCTTACATTACTTTCCCTGTGTATGCTCATTTTTGTATGCGTTGTGGTCTCTTTATGTTTTGTGTGTAGTAGTACAATTATGTAGTAAGTGAGGCATTGTTAGCTACTTATGACATGTTTACAGTACGCACACCTCTGAAACGAAAGCATTCACCATTTTACTATCCAACATGGCAAGATGTTGAATATTGCACCTCTATGGTGTATGCTGCAGACAATTACTATGTTTCAACATGAGTAGGTTCATGTAATAGAAAGAACTATGTAATGCAATGGTCTTTTAAGCAATGCATTGCTTAATGAACTATGTATGTTATGATAGTTCTCCCAATGAACTCTGATAGTTTTATGCCAACATTATAATGACAATCTCTTGTGGAGGCTTTTCATGACAGCTAACTGCACATGTGATGTCATCAATGACATTTGTGATATCATCTGTCATGTCATGGGTGTAAGTCTTAGCAGTGCACCGTGGTGGTGCGAATTATGGTTGCTTAGTTTACCATAACTAGCGAATTTCTGGGGGTTTTTTTGGTTTTACGTGTGACCATAATATGGATAGGTTGGTATTACTACAGAGTAACTGCAATGCCCCTTTAAAAAACTTTTTGCACAGAATTTGATAGGTTTTTCTTAGGGCAACTGAACCATAACGTCCCTTTAACAATGTTTTTTAACTGAATTTGATAGCTTTTTAGTAGGGCAACTAAACCATAACGTCCCTTAAACAAAATGTTTTCACTGAATTTGATAGGTCTTTAGTAGTGCAACTTAAACATAATGTCCCTGTAACAACGTTTTTTCACTGAATTTCATAGGTTTTTACCAGGATACCCTTAGTATGTAAACATGTACCGTACAACATACTGAACCCACTGGCACCATGATAATGCCAACAGCAGTCGCAGAGTGTGCATCTGGTTGCGGACATCGGGTGGCATCCAACCTTTTTAGAAAGGCACAGGTTCTCGCACATAGTGGTACCATTCAGCAAACACAAGGAACATATACTAACAGCACCATGTCGGTGAATTGCAAGTGAAAATAGAGTAGGTTTGGAAACTGTGTACTTATGAAAGAAACAGAACAAAGGCATCTGCAGTGCACATAACATAATGGACCAATAAGAGAAGTGAGTCTGCCTTTGAAAATCTTACCGCACTGCTGCTTTACACAGGAACAAAGAACGAACGGCCACTGTAAGGACTGGAAAGTACTAAAACCAGAACGTCACTACAACGTAATAAGCACACTAAACTTTGTCTGATAATTGTACAGGTGTTGCAGTATACAATGGGAGATAAGCATAACGTTTATTTTTGTACACAGCAATTGCAAGCACCTTAGAGCGGCTGGAAAATAATTTCCCTCATGAAGAAATCACTTACGACAGTAACTCCATTGGTATGCACTGCAGTCTGAAATGTGAAATATGTCATATCTATTGCTTCATGTACACCTAACAGATTATTTTTTTCTTTAAGAGAACATATTGGAAAGGAAAGCAATGAAGAAAAGTGGCATCCCTTACACAACAACATACGGACACAGGAAAGGAAACAAACTCTTTAAATAGCAAACTGGACAGCCTGGAAGCCAAAATGGAAGAATTGGTGAACATTTTTCCGCCTTAGAATATTACGTACAATGACATATTATGGACAAAATAAAATGCAACTGCACGACCTGCACAAGTACCCCTTCCCCATTTCATTGCCCGCCATCCCCTCAAAATCCGTATGATCAAAGATGTTCCGATGATACCTCAATCCCTTTCTCCCTTCACGACCAACATGTAGAAATCCCCGATTCCCCACAATATTGATCCATTTCCCTTTCCTAATAGTATTTATGAATGTGTGCAAATGAAGGTTGATATGTAAATTGTTACTGAGTGTATATGTGGCTTTTCCTTTGTTTTTAAAATGCCCTTATGACTCAGCGGCACACAATACTGGTGGGAATGACCACAATTAATGAAAAGGGAGAAGTTCTACGGACACCCCAGCTGCCCGGCCTATCTGCGATCACAATAGAGGCATCCGTACTATGCCAGTACGAACTGCATGTCCGCAACTTGTGAACCACCTATAACTAACTAGTTGTGGGAGCAGACGTTTGTCCATTGCACAAGTATGCGCATGCATATCTCTTCCTCTGTCTCCTGGTAACACCGCCCCTGTCCAGCATATGCGAAGAAACTTGTGAAAAACTTTAGGTAGTTTGAGGCACCCACCCACGTCCTACAGACAGCTGTACACATAAACAGCCCACCTGCTATACAAACACCCAGCGTGTCCCAAATGGTTGGCGCATGTGTGTCGCACTATTAATTAGTCCAGAGTTGCTAACAATGTGCATAGGACACCAATGCACATGCGCACAAAGTATTCCACCCATAGTGCGCCCTGCGGACAGCTGTCCCAATCGAGAACATTCGCGACATGACCCGGCGACCGCACCCATGCTGTGCGTGGGCCCTTATGTCGCGGGCACAATCCGTAGCCTCGGACACTGGAAAAGTACAATGTTCTGCAATCTACGGAGTATTATTGAGAATTACACACTTACAAACACTGCACAATGTGCCATTGCACATGTATGTATTTGGTTCAATGATGTAGGCCTCTTTGCCGGTTGCATGGTCTCTGCAGCAGCGCTACAAAAGTTCACACTCTAGAACTGAGCCACTTTCTGTTTGTAGATTTAAAGAAGAGAGTAGCAGCCCACATAGCTTTGAGCTGTATTTGATTTTGGAACAATTTCTGCTATGATACATTACCTTTGAAAGTAATGGCAACCATGTCAGCCTGCCTCACAACGCACACTAATGGAGAAAAGTATTAACGCCCCTTCCTGTGAACCACACCCACAGTACTGATAATCCCCACTGTCCCATTCCCATGGGCAGCATGCTGAAAACAGTAGTATGTGGCACGTGTGCTTTCCCAAGTATCGCGAGGGCCGCGCCCCAGTAATACAGGAACAGTCCTTCTTCCCTTTCCACTATCTTCTTTCCATCACCCCCTTATTTGGTACTGGTATATAGTCACAGACGCATCCACCAATCACATTAAAGAGCCCTCCATGTAACACTATCAGTTCTGTACACCATTCCTCTGCGTAGACAACACACCCAGAAATGTTGTTGTGCAATCCCTTAGCCTCCACAGTCCCATTTCCATGCCTGCCATCTGTACAGGCGTGGGGAAATAAATTGCAAACAGGGTAGTGGAGTTCGTCGTTAGTGGTGGCTCTGAAAAGAGCCCTTTTTTTAGATGCTTCTAGAGAAACACCTTTACTTATGTTTTTTATGGGGTTTTCTGTTTTCCGCACCTCACATTCTTACAGTAAACTTTTCAATGCCGCCTGTATATGGGCAAACAAAAGAGCATCACCAATGCTGGACAAAGAAATGCCATTTGCTTGGAAAAACTCAGCATTTTGAGAATTAATGATGTCATTGTTGCAGAAGAACATCCCACAATCGGACACAAAATCGCACATGCTTCTGTTGTTGAGACCCCTTCCAGCCTCTGACTGGGAACAACATACATTAGGATAGTCCCATATTCTTCTTGGTGGTATGGCTGAGAAAACCACCTGCGCAGTGGGAAAAAGCCTCTTCACTGCATTCATCAACCTCTTCAGTTGATGGAACAAATGTGAACAAGCCATGTAACCCAAATCATGCTGCCATAATACACAATGACAACATCAACTGTAGTAAAACTGGCCACTTGTCTGCAAAGATCAAGCATAACGCCGAAAATGCGGACATGGACAGCGCACCACAATGCATCCATTTCTTCCAAACCAAAATCACCATCAGAGTGTATTTCCTGGGCATACTTGTGCAGAGCTACCACAAAGGCATCACCCAAAATCAACACAATGCATTTCTCCCTGTCAGCCCGCCTCACTACACAGAGTAATGAAAAATAGTATTACCGCCCCTTCCTGTGAACCACACCCTCAGTACCTGATTGGGTAATCCCCACAGTCCCAATTCCATTGGCCAGCATGGTGAGAAGCGCAGACTGTAGCACATGCACTTCCCCAAGTACCGTGAGGGCCGCGCCCCAGTAAAGCAGGAGCAGTCCTTCTTCCCTCTCCACTATTTTTTGTCCAGCAATACCTCATTGGGTACTGTTAAATAGTCACACACGCATCCACCAATCACAGTCAAGACCTCTGCACCCAACACTATCATTTCTATACAGCACTCCATCTGTACTGTTAAACATTCATAGTGCAAGTCTTGGGTGATTCGCAAGCATCTCCAGTAGAAAGTTCTGTGAAACTATCCAAGACTTCTGCATCCAGAGTCATCCCCATCGCCAGGAGTGGGGGAATACATTTCAACCATGGTAGGGGATTTCGTCTGTAGTGATATCTCTGAAAAGAGCCTTTTTTTTCTTATATTTTCTTTTTTTTGCATGCTTGCACATAACCTTGTGTCTTTTTGCTCTTGATCTCAATTTCTGTGTTCTTTTCCTCCTTACAATTTTACAGGATTCTTTCAATGCTTCTTTCACAGTGTAAAACAACACAGCATTGCCAATGGTGGTCAAAGAAATGCCATTTGCATGGAACCAGTGCAAATTTCGCTCATTAATGATGTCATAGTCAGTGGAGAACATCACAGCAGTGCACATAAAGTGACACATGCTTCTGTTTATAAGACACCTTCCGACCTCTGGCTGGGGACAAATTACACCGGCATGGTCCCATGCTCCTCTTGGTGGTATGCTGTTGGGTGTCCTGACCCACGTTTAAGCTATCATGCTACAACATTTGGTGCTGTGGGCTTAGAAAATTCAAGATGGCAGAAAACCCACATGTGCGCCGAAATCCAGGAAAGCTGCGCAGTTTGTGCGCACACCGAAATGGTTGCCTCACTTGCCACCCACCAGTGCGAGAATGAAAGGCCGGGTTGCCATGAGGGAAATGGGTTGCCAAAGGAAAAACAGTAGCGCCGGTTAGCTTCAAAGCGCTTTAAAATCACCATTGGACTACCCGCACAGTAGTCTGAAACCATTGGGAATGGCAATGCTGATTGCCAAATGCAACCTAGAATTGTTGGGAATTCATTTTCTTAAATCCCAAAAATGGGTGCAGTACCAGTACTCACCACTATCCAAAAGCCGGCAGTTTAAAACCACCCTGTGTTTCTCTGAAGGCAGGCTCAAACTGTCTATTTTAAACATTGCAACACATCTAAAAACTCACTGGACACCAGCAGACATTTGGTAGAATGGAGTGTTGTGTGCCTACAAAATCTGGGAAATGAAGAGCCCAAAACAATGCTTATAACAAAACTGCTATGGAGTCAGCAGTTTAAGTTGCACTGGATTTAAAGTCACTAAAATCGAAAATGTTTAGATTAAATGAGTGACCTATGTTTGGTGTCACATGCCTTTGTAACTGTTTAAATGTCATAGTTTTAAACTTAGAATCAGCCTTCTAGCTGCATATGTGAAAATGTTTAGTTTTATTTGAATGCAGAAACTGGGGAACAGAAATGACAGCTTAAAGAGATTCCAATTTGCCTGGCAACTACCCCCATCAGGAGTGAAACTTGAGTCACAGCTGTGTTCCCAGGCCTAGCTGCCCTTTTGCTGCTCACACTAAGGATATGCCATCTATCTGATAATTGAATTACCTGTGCTCTGCAGGAGAGTGAACAATGCAACTCCCTTCACCCAGGCAGAGGGTTTATTGAGAGGATCATAAATGGCTTCCTCTTGAACAATGAGCCTCTCCTGACTCAGGCAAAGGTTTTATTACAGCAGTCGTAAAATGTAGCTTCCTCTTGGCAGAAGTTGGGAGGAGCACTGCCTGTGAGAGCAAGCTGGCTTGGCAGAACTGGATAAACCAGTATTTCTACCTTGTGCTGAGAGGAAACCACACCCCTTTGGAGCCAGAACATAACTTTAAAAAGATGGATCATTCATAGAGCGGACATGTGAAAATTTTATAAATGATACCATAATTCTTGTGATTTTTTTGCCCACAGTTTAAGAGGTTTTTAGAACCGGTGGTATGTTCAGGGGGATTTTAGCGGAAAAGTGGATATTACTCTAAATGTATGCATGTTAAAAATCTGAAACTTCATCAGTTAATGTCCATACTCCCTGCGCACATGTATGTAAAGTTGGGTCAATGTCAGAAATTGAAAATCAGTTAAAAAGTCAATTATGTGCCATTTCTGAATGCAAGCTCTTAGAAACAGCAGATTTGGACAGAGACATGGCTAAATTCAGCCACACTATGTATATGTAATTTCAAGCAACTGTGTAACTGTGAAATATGTCTTTTATTATCAAATATAGAATATGTGCAATCTGACAGAGGAGTGTCCTATCTGCAAGCCATAAAATGACATCACGCTGACACACACTTCCTTCCCCAATCAAATGATAAATGGAAGTTTGACCAATTAGAAGCTGAGAGAGAGGTAGGGTCAGTGATGCTAGAACACACCCACATTCTAAACACATAAAAGCAGACAGACAGGACAGATAGGGACTTTCAAATCCATCTGCCGCTGGAAGCTCTGCCGGAAAAATCCATACTTTACCTCCATCAAACCTTCAGAGAGCAACATAGAGACTTCAAATCCATCAGGCCAGACCAGAAGCAGAGTAGAGCTGACCTGTTAGCAGAACCAGAGAGAGCTGACCCAGATCACTGTGAAGTGCAGAGACCAGAGGCGAGTCTAAAACCCTGACCAGATCCGTGATGAGGCCCATTTCACTCAAGAATATAGTGTGAGTACATAGTAAAACTGTGTAGAACCCATCTCTTAGTTAAAATAATATAATTCAATCCATTTTTAACCTAAGTAGAACTGCAGCTTAGCAATTGTGTTATCCTGCCATCATTTTTAAAGCTGAAAAAGTGTGCGTTTAAAATTTCAAATCTGTAAAACGACCTTCACAAAATCGCTCATATCTCCGCAACCGTTTGTGCTAGAGACTTGCAATAACTTTCATCTGAAAGGTTAGAATCGTGGCTTTCCTACGAACCTAGAACCGCATTCCTACCCCTTATAGTTTTACCGCAATCGCGGAACACGTATTCGCGAATTTTACCGCGATTTGCAAATTTCTTCACATGTAAAAACTGCTGCTGCTTGCCTTCCATTTGCCAGAAATTCGTTTAACCTGCTAACTATCCCTGCCTCATTGCTAGTGTGAGCCTGGACTAATATTAACTAGATACCACTCACCCTGAACCTCTGAAAGGGAATTAAAAGCATTTCCAGCATATTTCTCATCCATTGCTAGCACATATCAAAGCATTTTGCCTGTGTTTTCAAAACTCCTATCTGTTTTCTGTAGTGTAAGCTTGCTGGGGTGAACTGATTTACATTGATTGCATTTCTGAGAACTGTGTGTTTTCCTTCCATTTCCTTGCCTTGCATCAAGGGGGGGAGGGGATTGCCAGAGAAAAGTGATTACATTGTTTGGTTGAAATCATATTGAGTATTTTCTGTACTGCATTCATTGAATATTGCATCCACCTGAGCTTACATAAAGCATCCTCTACCACATTATACTTTTGTTCCTATTTACCAGTGTGCTACCTTATCCATTTCATGTCAACTCATTAGTGATTATAAGAAGTGTGCTAGTGCCAGATTCTCCGTTGTTGATCTTTATCATATCAGATTAAGTGTGCTATTCAATTATTAATTTATTATAAGGTGTGATATATACATCTCTTGTTTAAATTATCAAATAAACCTTTTAAACTTGCAAAACAGAACTACTTCTTGGCTCAGTGGGGTCAGGGGGATTCCAAGAGAGGGGTGTTATATAGGGGTAGTCATCCAGAACGCATGAACTGGACATAAAGATATATCAATAAGGGTTTTCATTCAGTATTATAGACTAGGCGTTGACTTAGCTGTAGTGTTGAATTGAATCCTCTTACAATGCTTGATAAAACCACCATGGTAGTGGGAAAAATCTGCATCACTGCTTTCATCAACTTCTTTAGGTGACAGAGCAAACGTCCACACGACATGTACCCCAAATGTTCAGCTACATAATGCATGACGACAACATCAACAGTACCGACACATCTGCAAAGGTCATCCATACCGCCGAAACTGCACCCATAGAGAGTGCTCCAGAAAGCCTCCACTCCTTCCAACTCAAAATTAACAGCAATGTCTCTTTGCAAGGTAATGCCTGTGCAGATCTTGCACACAGGTATCACCCACAATCAGCTCTCTGCGACTCTCCATCTCTGCCAAACTCACTACACAGTATTGGGAAAATATAGTACTGCCCCTTCCTGTAAAGCACACCCTCGACACCTGATTGGATAATTCCCAGAGATCCATTTCCATGCCCACCATGCTGAGATGGGCAGAATGTGGCATGTGCGCTTTCCCAGCTACAGCTAGAGCCGCGCCCCAGTAAAACAGGGACAGTCCTTCTTCCCTTTCAACTATTGTTTTTGCAGCACTCCCTTGTTATGTACTATCACATAATCACACAGGCATGCAGCAATCACATCCAAGACGTCTGCATCAAACACTAACATTTCTGTCCAGCACTCCATATGTACCATTACACACTCAGAGTACACGTCTCGTGTGATTTGAAAGCACCTAAAAGTTCTCCAAAAGTATCCATGTTTTCAGCATCCAGACACACCTAGTGCAGCCGCCATCACCACTAAGTAGAGCTAGCAATATTTTGTTTCCTCCCAGCACTCCAGTAAGTGCAAAGAACCAATACTTCAAAGTGCAGTACAGTAGACAGTAATCTGCGCAATGCACACTACCCAAACACATAGAATATCCAGTTCAACCCTATGCACTTCTCTACACACAGTACTTCAACACAGCACTCAGTGGACCCACTGCAGGAGTGTTCACGCCATAAGCTCCAGCCATGGACTAAAAACTGTAGGATGTGCTAACAATCACCACACACATGGAACCAACAATGTATGCGATGCTCACAAACCACACACAGAACGCAACAATGTCAAACCTACTTGCAAGCAAGCAACATAGTTGTCGGCACAAGGTCTCCAGCCATGCATTTAAGATGCTAGGGCCTCACCACACACAACACTCCATAGTACACCCTATGTTTAAATGCTCATGTCATGTGCAAAGCACTCCCCATCTGCAATTGAGCCTGCCAACTTTCACCGTGGCCAAATGTTTGCATGCATGGCTGCATGGCATTGGATTGGGTGTGGTGGACGGTATGTGGGTGTCTGTGTACATTGTCCATATTTGAAATGTGTGATGCTGAGGACATGCAATGACCTACACCATATGCTAATGTACGCATATCACCTCACTTCAGGTGTTCTACCAAGTCTAAAATGTCCTCCACAACCATTCTTCAAAGATCACCACCATCGGAGAGATGCAGAGTTAAACATGCATGGCTGCATTATGTTGTGGTGGCTATCGTCAAGGCCTAGGCTCTCGGGTGCATGGCCTACAGACTATGGCATTTGGCCATGCACCCAAGAGTGTAGGCCTTGCCCACACCCACCACAACATAATAGAGCCATGAATGCGAACATTTGGCCACGTACCACAATCCACAAGCGTAACATAGGAAGGGTGTTATAAAGGGGAAACCATAGCAAAACGCAAATGGTCACATGTGGCGCCCAAATGTGCAATACGTGCAATAACCTACACCATATGGTAATGCACACATATCAGCTCTCTTCTGATGTTCTACCACGTCTAAAATGTCCTCCATAACATTCTTTAAAGGTCACCACCCTCTGAGAGATGCAGACTTAAAACAATATGGCTGCATTATGTTGTGGTGGCTATGGTGAAGGTCTAGGCTCTTGGGTGCATGGCCTATGACCTATGGCCTTTCGCCATGCACCCAACAGTGTAGGCCTTGCCCACACCCAGCACAACATAACAGAGCCATGCAGGCAAACATGTGGCAAGGTACCACAATGTACAAACGTAACATAGGCACTGATACTTCTACCCAACCCCTGCACCATATTACAGCGATGCATGCACACATGTAACAGTTACCAGAATCCACAAACATACCACAGTGTCCGGCACCCCTACCAACTTTTATTCACATAGCATTGTATTACTTTCAACCCAACCACACATTCTTCACAACAGTGGCCCTGCTCCCAGCACTCTATTAAGTGCACAAAACCAATACTTCATGGTGCAGTACATCACCGGCTCCAGGCTAGACTACTGCAATGCACTCTTTCTAGGAACCTCCAACAAAAACTTAGAGAGACTACAAGTAATACAGAACAATGCTCTCCGGGCAGCCCAAGGCATTGCTAAAAGAGAACACATCTCTGAAGCCAAAAAACTAGCCCACTGGCTTCCAATAAAGGAAAGGATCGTATTCAAAGCCCTAACACTGACCCACAAGTGCATTCACTTCACTGTTCCAGCATACCTCTCTCAAAGGATCCACCCTGTCTCCACTACCAGGCCAACCAGATCCCCGTACACCAACATGCTCTCTGTGCCACTAGTAAAAAGAGTAAAAGCGGGTGGATCCAGCTTCCCCTATCTCGCGCCCACTCACTGGAATGCCCTACCTCCCACTATCCGTGGTGAGGACTCCCTCACCACCTTCCGCAAAACACTGAAAACTGCCCTCTTCACATAAGGACCGACACATACTTATCATATATGTTGTAATATACGACCAAATGCAATATTTGTAACAACAGTATGATTTCTTGTACTATTCATAATGGGTCAACAATCGCTATCATGTGTACCATGTAACTAAGTTATTGCAAGTAACAGCGCCTCAATGCCCCTGGGCTGCTTGCGCGCTATATAAATATAAATAAATAAATAAATAAAGTAGTCAGCACTACATGCAATGGACAGTCCCCAAGCCGATAAAATATGCAGTTCAACCCTATCCACTTCTATGCACAAAGCACTTCAACACTGCACCCAGTGGACACACAGCAGAACTGCTCACTCCATCAGGTCCAGCCATGGGCTACACACTGTAGGATGTGCTAAAAATCCCCACACCCATGGAACCAACAGTGTATGCAATGTTGACAAACCACACACACAAAGCAACAATGTGAAACCTACTTGCAACCAGGGCTCATAGTTGTCAATGGAAGGCCTCCACCCATGCATCGAAGGGGCTACAGCCTTACCACACTCAACACACCATAGTACACTGTATGTTAAAATGTTCATGTAATGTGCAATGCACTCCCCTTCTGCCATTGATCTGCCATCAGTCACCACAGAAAGAGGTCACTGCACAAGCTATTGTGCCGTAAAGCAGGCAGCCTGCATTCACCACAACTGTGGAGGTACCGACGATTTGGCGCAATACGCACGGATACTGCAGGCACACCACCGTCTTCTTCCACCTAATGAGATATATCAGACGAACCACTTGTCACTCCCCCACCCTTTCCATCCCTTCTTCCCACCACCACATGGGGTAAAGTATGTTTTCCAAGCCCTTCCAGCACCGCATTGTCCTCCGATACACCATGGTGGCGTTTCCCAAAAATGTTAACGCACAGCACGCTTCCCTCTAGCCAACCACTGGCCGCGTCCAATGTTCGCCGACATTACAGCGTTCTGCAAGCCAATAAGACTTTTGTCTGCGGAGTGAACAGGGAAATGGGTCCACGGAGCGGAGGCAGATATCACTAATTTTTTTAGACGTATATTTCAATTCTTTGCACCAAAAGTACTGGTTGGATTTCCACCAAACACACAAAAGCACACTTTCGGAACCAAGCCCCCGCTGCTGCCACAAATCTGGTTAAAATCTGTCCAGCTGTTTGGCCTGTAGCGTGCACAACGTTTTTGCCCATTGAGTCTATTGAAAAAAAGACATTTTTTGGACCCCCCTATAACTTGTCCCCCCCTCCACAAAACCTCACCCAACTTTCAAAAAATTCAGCAGGACCCATATACTTTTTTGGCAAAGTTCTATCCAAATTCGTCTACGAGGAGCAAAGCTATAAGCTGCTCAAAAAGTGGTCTTCCTATAGGTTTAGCAACTTAACCATAACTAGACAGCCGCTACCGTGTATATATACAGTACTTGATGGCACAGGGACCCCGTGAATATGAGCAGCACTCCTGTGAGTATTGTTTTAAATAAAGAAGCCAAAAGTCCAAAAGTTTAACAAATTAGTTTAAACGTTATTGGAAACTCCATAGTTTCATAAAAATAACATCCTCCCATGTAATTCGTGCCAGCAGATTAAAAAGCAGTTGACGCATTTCGCCACTCATGCGTGGCTTGTTCACAATGTATCTGCCTTCTACACTCAAACCTTAAAACACCAGTTAGTAAAAAGTGAAAAAGAGACTTTCACCCTTCCACGATGATTCAGCCACATTTCCTCAGGCTGCCAAGTAATCAAAATTGCATAATAGAAAGCAAGAAGGGACTGTTAACTTAAAAGTATATACAGCCAGGTCTTGGATTACAAATGTATTTCCCCAATGCCATATATAACATATCTTAGATATTATTAATGCTTCATCTTTCCATTTAAACAAAATTTGCTAACTTAATATTAGAGTACCCAGATGTTCAAAGGCACTTTACGAGGCTCATGCATGAGAATGTAGTTCAATTATAAAAATCGGAGCATCTGGTTTGTGTTTTGTGAAAATTGTAATGTAACATTCAATCACATGATCATAAGCCTATCAATGTTCCTAGTTTTGCAATTAATTTTGTTTTCGTGCAGATTTTCCTTATCTAAAATTTCAAAGCAGCAGATTAATTTAAAGTGCATCGTGCCATGTCACATTCAATCGTAAGGTCACAATCGTAAGATCACTAGCCCTTAAAAGTCTTTGGGCTTGCTGAACATTATGTTCTCGTGCTATTCCTATTTTACTATCATCACAATACATATATCCTCTTGTATAATTGATTTCTATAAAGTGCACAGTGCATTACAAGCGCGGGATTGTACATCCATCAATACTGCATATTTCGCATTTACTACATTATTATAGAGACAAATGGATCAGGTCTCACATCAGAGTTTTCTAGACTGCTTAGTGCATTCGGACCATCTAGTTACCTCAACCTATATACTGATCGAATGTCTTGATTTATATTCCATGTACAGCTGTAATTCAACGTTACATCGAAATAAAGTGCATAGTGCATTGAGGAGACCCAGTAGAGTTCATCTGCATTCATTAATTTGCCAGTTTTTTTGTCATCATAAGGCAGTTTGTGTATACAATCAATCGTCGATCTGCTCTACATCAAATAGGTCCAAAGTACAGAGTGCAACATAAAATAGGTCCAAATTGCAAAGTGCAATATGACAAGAGGAAAATGAATTCCTAGTATTTTACATGATATATTCACTGAAAAACCTTTGTTAAAGGGACGTTATGGTTAAGTTGCACTAATAAAAACATATGAAATTCAGTGAAAAAAGGTTACTTTCCCACTACATTACCTATAATTAATATACACATATTAATAATGTGGTGATTCTGGCCATACTCCTTCTAGATTACCTATAATTACTATACACATATTACTACTGTGGTGGCCGTGGCAACGACCACTACAATACAATTAACCATGTAACAAGTACAAACCATACACCGCCAACTAATAAAACTCACCCTGAACCCCCTGCAATCGAAATGATATCAGCATCTGCAAATCCTTTTTTCCACCTATAGAAACAGCTCCATATCATCTTTATTCCAAGCCACTACCCTTTCCAAACCCTCTTTCACCCACCAAATAACTCTACATGTATTTCCCAAGCTGTCAGTTCAAAGCGCTGTCCGCGAACTACCACGGTGTCCGCGGATGCTATGACACCTGCCTGACCTTTTTCCACTTACAAAAATAGCTCCATATCATCCCTTTTCCACTCTTCCACCCTTCTCTGCCCTTCTGTCCACCACCAAATCAGCCACAAAGTGTTTTGCATAATTTGTCCCCACTGTGATATCTGCGGTCAGCTGCGACTGTCCGCGGATACAACATGGCAGGCATTTCAGAAAATATGATGCACCTCACATCCAATCAGCGGGTGCGTCTGATATCTCCGGACCTCACGCCGCCATCGGGACCATTCGTAGACCCGTCCGCAGACCGCGCAGAGAAGTAAGCCACCGACCGAACCCAGATATCACTAATTTGTGTGTACCTACATTTTGCCCATTTAAAAAAATCTACTGGACAGATGTACACCAAATAGACAAAGACACGCTTTTGGGACCAAGCCGCCGCTCCTGCTGCAAATTTGGTGAAAATCCGTCCTGTAGGCATGATCAAAATATTAGTTGCACTGCGTCTATGGGAAAAAACACATATTTTGGGACCCCCCTATAACTTTGCCCCCCCTGAACAAAACCTCATGAAACTTCAAATAATCAATCTGACACCGTTCACTGCTAAGACTAACACCCAGGACATCAAAGATGACATCACAAATGTCATTGATGACATCACTGATGACATCACATGTGCATTTACTTGTCATGAAAAGTGTGTACAAGGGGGTCTTATTGTAATGTTGATACAAAAGTGTCAAGGATCATTGGAATAAATGTCATGAGGTACATTGTGCATTAACCAATGCATTAATCCAAATATCATTCTATTATGAAGTTATTTCTAGTATACTAAGCTACTCATGTAGAAACACAGGCATTGTGAGGAGCATACATGATGGAGGTGCAATATTAATAATCTTGCCAAGTTGAATAGTAAAATGATAAATGCTTTCTTATTCAAGTTATGCATACTGCGAAACATTTAATAAGTAGCTAATAAAACCCAGTTACTACATAATTGCATGATTGCAAACAAAACACAAACAGACAACAACGCATACAAATATGAGCAGAAACAGGGAAAATGAAGTAAACAAAAAAACAGCAGTATTACCAGACAATCTTCATAACCTAACTGATTGTCTTCATGCACAGAAATGATTGCTCTGCTTCAAAGCTACTAGTTCCCTAAGTAGAAGTATCACATTATGTGACCCTGAGGAAAGTAGTGTCAGTACAACGTATACAAATATGAGCATATCCAGGGAAAGTACAGTAAAAAAAAAAACAGCAGAACTATAAGAACGTGTTGATAACCTTACTGATCATCTTCATACATAAAAAGCATTGCTGTCTTTCAAGTCTGTGTTTTCCCCAATGTATATGTTTCATATGCTGCCCAAGTGGATTACTGTAAGAACATATTTGAAGTATAAGTCTACAAATATAGTACTTTTTGAATTTTTACTTCCTGACTGTTACTGGATTAGATATGTCAGTAAAGGAAAAAAGAGTGAGCCAGATATGTGATGTCATCAGTGATGTCATCAATGACATTTGTGATGTCATCTTTGATGTCCTGGGTGTTAGTCTTAGCAGTGCACGGTGGTGGCGCGAGTTATGGTTGCTTAGCTTACCATAACTGGCGAATTTATCGGGTTTTTCGGTTTTACTTGGAACCATAACGTCCCTTTAACAAAGTTTTTCACTGAATTTTATAGGTTTTATTAGTCCAACTTAACCATAACGTCCCTTTAACAAAGTTTTTTCATTGAATTTCATAGGTTTTATTAGTCCAACTTAACCATAACGTGCCTTTAACAACGTTTTTTCATTGAATTTCATAGGTTTTTAGTAGTACAACTTAACCATAACGTCCCTTTAACAAAGTTTTTTCAGTGAATTTCATGGGTTTTTACCAGTGCATGCTATTTTTCTACAACTTCCTAACAGCATACTTAGCCAATAAGCAATATTTTTGACCAGTTTACAAAGTTTCACCTTAAAACTCTGCCATTTCCCACCTTGTAGCATCATTGTTAACATGCCTATACACTTTTTTAAATAATTTTGCATCCGTAGACATCCGGGAACGTCTGACTTCATCGCAGACCTTCTGGACAGTGCCACGTGACCATACGCTTGCGTGCGGCATGGTGAGGTGTTCGCGAAGGCGTCCGCACTTCGTGATCGTATCCGTGCTTTGAAGACAGTTCGGAACTGCATTTTCTGCTGATCTAGGAACTTTCAACTTTCCCTTGCACACCCCTACACCATTTTGTTCTCATTATCCATTACCAATCTAGTACACAATACATACTTGGAAGAATGTTATCAAAACTGCTATTTGATGCCCTCAGTTATTGCACTCCTTCCTCCCCAAGAGCCACCACCACCACCAGCTGGAGGACCTTCACAACAAAAAAAGCGCAGTACTTTCAAAGGCAATTAAGAGGACCAAGAAGATGAGGTAGAGGAAGTGCCTACTTCTAGCACCAAGATCGAATCATGGGTGTGCCAGTTCTTTGCTACTTTTGGGAGTGTACCAAAGGCTAAAGCTACCAAAGTGAGTCGCAGACTACATGGACAGTACTCCTACGGGACCACCTCCATGCGCTGCCACATCAAATCCAATGACTGCAATGCTCTCAGAAAGGTTGTTCCTTTCTCAGCAAGTAGTAAGCTGTCTTCCTCCACCTCATCTTCCTCAGCAAATACTGTAACCACACAGCCTGATGTCTGCTGGCATTGGTGCGTTATAAATAAATAAATAAATAAATAAATAAGGAGGGCTACGGACCATTATCGTCCATTGCAGCCCCTGAAATAGGGGATAAAGGCCATTAGCACCCCTGGTTCCCAAAGCGGGAACCCAGGGTGCTAAAACATAGATTCTTCTTCCTATAGCAGAATAAGAAGGAAGTATTATTCTTCCTACATCTTTTTCCAAGACAGCCAACATGGAAAGAGAAGGCAGGCTCTGTACACAGCCCCTCTTCCCTTGCCATGGCAGCCTGCAAAACCCTATGAACATATTACCACAAGCACTTTTTTCCCTTTCAAACCTATTCTACCTTTGATTAACTTTACCACATAGCCGGTCACAAATAGACATAGCCACTTTGACAGCATTTTCCGTCCATAGCGGTCATGGCCAGTAGTCAGATTGTCCGTGTCATAACCTTATGCCATGATCCAGAAAATCTGGCTACTGCCCATGGCCACAGGCTATACCTCAGTCACCAAAGGTATATGACTATTTTTTGTACCTACATTATTACACTTGTCAAAAAATAAAACACGGGCACATTTGTAAAACCATGCTTTAATGTCCTTGCCAATGCTCCTCACGAGTTTGGTCGTAATCCACCCATGTTTTATTTTTTTAAAAGTGTCAAAATGTATGTACATACAATAGTCATATAACTTAGCCCCCACTTGCCAAAATCCATTCAGTCTTTACACAAACATTGAAGGTTGGGTCTATAATCTTTCTCAAAACTTTTGTCCACATTCGCAAATAGCAAAAAAGTTATAAGCCATCTAAAAATGTTGAAACCCCCCTCTAATTTTGCCCCCTCTTGAGAAAATCCCACCAAACTTTAGAAAACCATGTATATCTAGATCCAAAATCGTTTTCCCAAATGTTGTGCTGATTCGTAAAATGACACCACATTTATATGCCTTTACAATATTTTGGGACCCCCCCTCTAATTTTGCCCCCTCTTGACGGAATCCATTCAGGATTATTTCTAGAATAAAATTGCAAAATTACATGCAGTTTCATTGAGTGGCGCAAAAGTTATAAGCCATCGAAAAACTGCTTTTCCCCAACCCTGTAATGCAGAAATAGGTACAGATGTCCTAGAACATCTGAAGTGTCTGCGAACACCACAGGACTGCCCCCAAGACATCGGGAGTGTTTGTGGACTTTCGGGGTGAAACAACCCGTTTGTTGGCATTTTATGGCCATATCCAGTCCAATCCTCATCCCCTCCACATCCCGAGAGATTCTTTGTTGAGTTTGACAAGTGCAATGCTGTTTTTTTTTTGTTATGTTTTCGCTGCGCTGTCCGCGGACTCCATAAAAGTCTGCAAATCCAAGATGACATGCGTTTCAGGAAAACCGACGCATTTCACGTTTTCTCACCACCCAATCGGCGGCCGCGTCCCGATGTCCGCGGACCACGCAAAAGTCAGCACATTTTTCTGGTCAATCAGAGGCCAGTCCGTGGACAGTACAGCCAATCAGAGGCAAGTCCACGGACCGAACAGGGAAGTGAGTCCGCGGACCGGACATAGATATCACTAATTTTTTTGCCTTATGTTTTGGTTGTTTCAAAAAAACATTCGGGACGGATTTACACCAAATTGCCAAAAACAAGCTTTTGGGACCAAGTCTCCGCTCCTGCCGCAGATTTGGTGAAAATCCATTCAGCGGTTTGGGCTGTAGGCGTGAGCAAAGTTTTTTCCCATTATGTCTATGGGAAAAAAGAAATTTTGGGACCCCCCTATAACTTTGCCCCCATTGGCCAAACCTCACCAAACCTTGCTAAAAGTTCAGAGCGGGCAATAGACTTTTTTTGCAAAGTTTGGTGAGGATTCGTCCAGGCGGAGCAAAGTTATAAGCCGCCCAAAAAGTGCTCTTCCTTCCTACTATAGTACTTGTCCTTTATATAGAGCCTTTTACCATTATTATAGTCTGAATGCCCTGGTAGTGGGTACACCCTCGGTGGAGGACCAAACTTCAGAGTGTTGGAGGCCATGAAGTAAGATTAGAATTTGTGTGTGCATTTGGCCAAATACGACTTAGCAGGGCTGGCCAGGCTCTCGTAGAGAGCAACCCATATGGTCAGGCGTGTGGATGGGTGCTGTGAGTAGTCAGGAGATAGGGTGAGTGCTAGAGACTTGCTATGTGTTCAGTGTGCTTGAATTTGTCATATGTCTTTACTGCATTCTCATGTCAGAGGTGTTGAGGGGTAGTCAGGTGTGAGTAGGTGGAGATTATGTGACTAGCACAGCCAAATGTTGTCATAGTCCTTCCTGTATTCTGATGTGTGCGGGTAGTCATGCCTGCGGCGAGTGTCCACCAGAGTGATACGTTATACTTCCCTAGCAGATTCGGTGGTGATTTGTTGTTTGTGTGCCCAATCAGGTATTGGCTTTTTCTGTTGATTCTTGCAGCGGCGATAAAATGGTTAGCAACATTCTATGCTCCAACTATTCGTAACTAGAGAAGCATGGGTTGTGCTTGGAGGTTCTTCTAGGTGGATAGTGTGGTGAGTCTACCCAGATGTGCAGCACTTACTGAACCTTCCCAATTATAACCTTTACCAAGGGTGGCCCATACTAAACTTCATACATGCTCAGTACCTGCCCATCCCTAAAATCCTTCCAGTATGATTCTGGTGCTAATTCATGATTGCCTTCCTGGGGTAATGCACGGGAAACCCCAACCTAGCCTTCTGGTGTGAGACATAGCTATGGCACAATTCCCCCCATGACAATTCCCTGCAGTGCATCCCAATCTGTGCGATTCAGATGGTGGTGATTCTATCACAAACACTCTGAGTGTGACTTTCCTGTTTTCCCATACATGCCAGGCGCAGGGGCTAATCAATCCTGTGGCATTACATAGTGTGAAAAAGAGATTTTACGGGCTGTGTTTCAGCTGGTGGTGCTTGTGGGAAGCCAGCATCGTGATAGGTGTATAATAGTGTGTGGGGTCTGGGCCACCACAATAATGGCTGGTGCTGACATGTGTTGCAAGGTCGGTGCCGCCACGGATGCCGTGTGTTTTCTTAGTGTGTTGTGAGATATACAAATCTAAGAAAGCACATGGCATTCTTGACTGTGTACTGTCACCCATCTGTGCAATACCAGGACCGACCCTGCTTAGCTCCAAATCAAGAAAGCAGCTGGCCCCCTCAGGCCATGTTGCTCTAAGTGGTCTTGCAACTTGTATCCATTTATTAGGCAACATGGCCTGAGGGGGGCAGCCTCTTCCTTGCTTTGAAGCTCAGCAGGGTCGTCCCGGATTCCACTTGGATGGGTGTCCCTGATGCCTTTTTTGTGCCAGTGATTTTTCACCCCCTACGTCACTGTAAATATATATATATATTTTTCTTCCTTTTTGCCATAGCCATGGCTATGAACCTCAAATACCTTTGGTTAGTAGTTTATACTAAACTAGGCACCCAGGTCTCCCATCCGTGCAGTAACCATGACCAACCCTGCTTAGCTTCAAAGTAAGGAAGGGGCCTGCCCCTCAGGCCATGTTGCTTTAAGTGGTCAAGTGGTCTTGTGCGTATTTATTAGGCAACATGGCCTGGGACAGCTGATGCCTTCCTTGATTTGAAGTTAAGCAGGGTCGGTCCTGGTTATGCATGGATGGGAGTCCCAGATGCCTATTTCCAGTGTATGGTTTACAGACAGCTGGAGCTATGTGTAGTTTTATAGCGGTAAATATCAGGAGAAACTGACAGAAAAGGAAAATAATGCTTTTTTGCTCCCTCAGGCCCTCAACAAGTGCCCCCGTCATCTGTGCCAGCTCCTCACCCGCCCCAGATGGCCTCCTCACCTCCCTTGCCCTCTCCAGTTGCCCTTACAACACACTGTGTTTCTGTGACACAGTTTGTTTTGAGAGGCCGGCTATACGTAGATATAGCTGAGGTTACATAAAAGCTTATTAAGGAAAACACAGTCCCTATACCCCCTCCAACTCCCAAATGTCACAAAGTGTCCTCTTGCCTCACCCCACCTCTAGCCTGATGGCATTTGCATGTTTGTTGACCTGCAAATGTCTTTTCTGAGCGTTTCATTTTCCGATATCCTCGGCTAGCCGCGCCTATCTCACGCATCAAGATAAACACCTGGTTTCTTGGTTATTTACCCGAGATGTTGCTATCTATGTTGGAGAAAGGAGAAGCCCCTTCTCCATGAAATATTGAAAATCCCACTGGGAAGAATAACCCCAAACCACTAAAATGACTCAAGTCAACCCAAGACCTTTTATGTCTATGGGAAAATGAATGGGGACAATGTTGTATCTTTTTTTTGGGTTTTGTTTTTGTTTTCTTAATAACTATTTCATTTTTTAACAAATCATACCCAAGATTTGCAGTCTGGGGGATGGGGGAACGCGTGTGGTGAGGTGGTATACCTAGTTGTCTTCGCAATTTTGAGCAAATCCGTTGCATGAGTCAAAAGTTATTAGAAATTCATTTGTTTGTGTTTCCTATGGGAGTCCGACCCACCTAAACTATAAGGTGGCAACCGCCACCCTATAATATATTATGCCTTCACACTAGTGCAAGGTATAGTTAAGATTAAGACTAAGGGCCCCATTACACGGACGGCGGTGGACCAAGGTGCAAAAAGCAGGTGTTAAATTCTCCAACCCGCAAAGGGACCTCAAGGTAAGGCGGTAAGGGTTTACTGGTACCGGAAAAATACCGGTACCGGAAAACCCTTACCGCCTACCGTGTAATGAGGCCCTAAGTCTCTATGGCTTTTCATAAAATGACTTTTCTCAAAACTTTTATATATAGCATAAACATTTAATGGGTTTAAAAAAGGAAACACCTACAAACATTTGTACTGGAATTGCAAGAGTAGAATAGCCCACCTCAGCTAAAAAGCCATATATGTCACAGTGGCTCACACTGGCCATCCCTGTAAGTTCAGCTCCTGTTCAGAGCCAATGAGCAATGCCTTTTGAGTATGCAAATTGGCACAAAAGCATGCATTTTGCTGCAGAAAACATTCTTTGGCTTATAAGAAAGGGCTATTTTATATGTAACATTATCAATCCAAAAGACACAACTCGCAAAGTTGCAGACAAGCACATGTATATTTCACTCTAATTAGCAATCCTGAATATGGTAGTCTGACATGGGTGTGCTTAGATAATTGGAGTAAATTTAACAAAACCCATCAATCTTATAATGGATTTACAAAATGCATCAAAACACCCTTCTACCTTGTATGTGAGAATACAATATCCCATTTCGGCTAACACACTTGACATACCACAGCAACAGGCAGTAGCTATCTCTAGAAGTACACATTCACTTCATAACCACTGAGCAATGCATTTTGGTTTGCAAAGAATCTCAAAATCGCTCTTTTTGCTGAAGAAGATAGTCTTTATCTAAAAGGAAAGTACTATTGTATACATATCTCTATCATCCCAAGAAGGACAGCAACTAAGCATGCAAACACATGTGCGTTTCATCACCTTTAAGGATGAAGAATGTGATAAAGCATTCCATTCTTGTGATTGGAGCATTCGATTATGTTCAGCAAACACTGTCAATGTTATGGAGGGTTCAAAAGTCCATGAAACAATCTCTCTATCTGAAATGTGAGAGTGGAATAGGCAATTTCAGCTACAAATCCACACATGCCAGAGCACCACCCATTCAGCTTCTGTAGAAGTTATGAACCCTTCGGCCCTTTTACTCAAGGGAAAATGTCGTACTATGGATGGGAAAGAGAATAGCTTCTCAAACTACCAAAAAGACAGACTCAGGAAGTTGGCAAATCACACTGTTTTATTAATAATTATCTAAAACAGGGAGTACAACGGACATCAACAGCATTTGTAAAGCATGATCACTGCGGTTATTACAAACAATTCACACCTTTATAGCAAAAACTCGTCATTCCGGACATCATACTATGTGGCAAATTAAGAAAATCTACATTGGATCGTGGTTGGCTCAAGGGGAACATCTAAGTATACTTCTATAGGGGCTGGGACTGTAATTGGATCTCTATAGTCAGGTGGGCCACTCATGCCGTCCCTTCGTGCAAGTCATCTTCATCAATAAATAGAAACACAACACCTCATTGGCTCTTAAACTATAAGGCTCTCTCTTATACGGCACTCTATAATTGGTTGGCATGCTTGTACCCTTCTGTAACATTCGACTCACTAGCAGCACGCAAACTGGTACCCCAGGTGCTGGTGGGTGGACTTGACCTTATTTTCCCACCCAATTAGCCTGCTATCTCTCATGCCGTCTGCCATTCACATTGTCTTTGAACTTGGCTTTGCAGTAGCTCCTTGCCTCTGGGAATATATAGGAGTAGGAGAACCTGCTATCTCCAGGCTGGTGCACCATGCTTTTCATCTATTTTCATCCTCAGCTCATGTGATCAGAGACTGTGAATCTGCTCGTATTATAGTATTTATTTGTCTTTAATGAAGAAACTTGCCACCCATGGTGTTCCTTCTTTGTAACTTTAACAAGGGATGCCTTGGCTTCTCACATGCACTGTTCTTCGCACGCTGATAACCAAGTCTTGGCTGCTTCCAGTCTTTGACATGAAGCCAGACAGCCTCTCTGATCTCGCTTTGAATTCAAGCTTATTCTTTGCTGTGACAAACATAGCTTCAAATCTATCTTCCTTCATGGAGACTTGCTTACTAAAATATATCATTGAATGTACAGACCTCTATATACATATATGTCGGCGGCACCACCTGCAGTTTATATACTACTTAAAGCCAGCCTTATGAATACTTAGTCTACTTGCATTACAGCGTCTGTACTGTTATTGAACGGCTTGCATTTTTTTCAGTGATCTTCACACTCGTGCAATCTTTGTTCCGCACATGAAAGTCTTCCCAATTCTTTACTTTGCCATCAGTTTCTGTATCACCTATGCATTCTCTTCTCTAGGCATCTTCTCAATGCGTCACACTATTCTTCATGACGTCACAAGATTCTCCTTTTCACATCTTCACACTTCTTCAAGTGCTTTTCTCAGGAGATCATCAGCCTTACGGGGATATTTCACATAGTGCTTTCTTAGTGGATACCTCATCTCAAAGACTCTTTGCGGTATAGGTATCTTTACTGGCGTTGCACTGTCGCAATTCCCGGTTTCCGACATGTAGGCAGAATAGGGGCGGACCTTCCTGTAGAGTCATTTGGCTGCTCTGCTACAGTTACATAATATGTTCTCCCCTAGATATAATTCCTGGAGACCCCAGTGTTTTCAAGCCTCACAACAGCTGAACAACAACTGAAACAGCTATGGAGGGCTGTAAAGTTCAATGGAAGGGTCTGGGGCTTCCCATGCATGTGAACTGAGTGCAGGGCAGATGACACCACTGAATGAGGATGAGCTGAGAGGTCAGAATACAATTGCTTGATAAGGTTATATGGTTAGTTGATTTTAGTCTGTGTTTGATAGGCGTGCATATTGCTAGTATGTATCACATCAATAAAGCATGTATTTCCACAAAAAGAGCACAACCATTATTGTGTGTGTCAAACTTAAAGAGATCATTGAAATAAGGGCAAAAACATTTTAAACAGGGTTTATTTACCATTTTCATCATGAGAGAAGGCACACATTGGGGTAGCTACCAGGAGAAGTATGAAGATAGCCCAAAAGTATGCCCCATCAGAACTCTAATCACTAAATATGCCCCTTCTTGGCATTTAGTAGGGGCTTTTGTTCGACAGAGTGGTTGCTCAAAAGACCTATTGCAGGTTTTCAGGAGACAAATGGATATCAGGTGAGTGATATCACCTGAACCACAGAGGCGTAGCCAGGATTGTTAGCAAATGGGGCCTGAAGCTAATGTGGTTTTGGGTGGACCTTGCCCCTCAGGTCCTACCCTGTCTACGCCTCTGCTGCACCGTTGTCACAAAGGTTGCAGCAGAGAATTGTGAAGCTGAGCCATGATTACTTGAGATGTGTCAGGCCGGGATGAGGTCAACAGAAGGGAATTAACAGTGCCTATAGAGGGTGAATGGAGGGTTAGAAAAGTAGCACATTTCTTGTGTTTTTTTTTTGATGGACATGCAGCAATGAAGGAGGCCGTCTGACTACATCAATTTGAAAAGGGGTGCTTAATTGGAATTGCACTAGCAACATCAATAGTTCAGGGTTGGGGGCCATTGTGTCAACCATGATGCAGCAGGAGATGGAGGGTTGAGCCTGCCCATGACAAGATTTATTTTCATATGTAATCTTATTTTTTAACAAGGCAGTGCTTTGCCCATGTGTGGCCCAGACAGTAGATGGAAGCTCGAACAGGACTCAAGCCGACCACTTGTCCATGTGCTGGTCCAAGGCCAACCTAGCTTGCCCACATCTGCCCTAAATTGCTGCTGGAAGGTACAGCTTATTCACAGCATGTTGCTTGCCTTTTTCAAAGGTATGTTGGTTTCCAGACATTGCTGCCAATGGTATACTTTCAAACCCAATATTCTTATTAAAAGAAGGTGCTATTAAACACCATTAATTTCACCATTTTATTTAACAAATATCTGCCCTCTTGGCCCTATCAATCATTTTTCTCTCCCTCCAGCGAGCCATAACCTTTTTAAAACCTGGGACCAACACTGTGCCCTACCCTATTCCACCTGCCTAATGCACCTTACTCCACATCTACCTCCCCCTACCCACCCTTCCGCACACCCACCTACATCCATACCACATGCCTGCCTATTAGGGTTGCCAGAAAAGGATACCCATTTGTAGCTCAAATGGAGTTAAGAACTAACCCAAAAGTAGCCCAATCACGTACTTCTGCAAGGACCTACAGTTCTGGTAAAAAATACCTTTTCCATCCGCAAGGTACTTGAATACCTCTTGCTTAAGATCTTTATATTAAAAACTGTAAATCATGTACAAAGACAGACAATTGAAACAAAGACATTGCAATGAGAGAATAAATGCATTCTGCTCTGCCTAAGCCACCCAGACACAGAGGTGAGGGAATCACAATACAAGGGTATACCAACACTCCCCCTTCCATTCAGGAGATATTAATCCAGCTGTGTTTTTAAATTTTCATTCTTGGATTGGTAGTCCTTGGTTCATAAGGAGGAAACCCAGGACTGACTAAAAGTCCCAGAATGCAAAGTTAAATCCAGGACTGAAATACTACCTCCAGAATGGAATGGGGAATATTTGCATGGATATAAGAAATCTCTGTATGCAAAGCTTGTATGTGAATTCCTAACCTCCATAGCTGCCTGGACGGCTCCCAACAATGCATCCCAACCAGGGATGTTCGCACACCGTGAAATCTATATTTCTTCATGAGAGAACCTCACTGATTGCATGCAATATGCAGATAAGGAAATCACATGATTAAAGAAGAGGTTCTGGTGGTGTACTCCAGGTGTGATTTTAACCAACTAAGCAGTTTAAGCACCTGACCACACACATTCCAGGCTTTTGTTGGTATACAAATGTAAGGTTTAGATTATGAAGCCCAAAATTATTCTGTTTTAGTTTACTTGTAAATCCTTGTATAAACGAACCTTAAGCTACAAGAAAATCACTGTAGCTTTTTTTTCACAGCCTGAAAGTAAATTTTCTCATTGACATTAAGCAATCCTCAAATGTACCCATGTAAAACTAGTAGACATCATGGGTGTAAACCAATATGGAAATAAAGAGAATTCCCTTTTTCTGATTTTGAAATTGGCAAATGGTTTCTAGTTAAATGGTGATGTTTTGGGTCTTTCATCTGGAAATATCTGAGCCATCACACATAAAAAGGGTTTGATGATGACAAGGGAAATGGGTTATCCAGTTCCTTAAGAGGTGCTAGCTGCGGCCCCAGGCAATACTACTTCTGTGTCTGCAAGTTTCTTTCTCTTTTAGCCAGGTCCCACTTTTAGTTACCTTATTAAACTAAAGGTGAGCCCATTTAAATAAAAATTAACTGGTGTGTCAGTACCAATGCTTTGATTTGCACTTCCAGAAATATGAAAAAATATTTCCCTGTCAAAGCATTGCTGTTCAAAATAACCCAGAATAGCCCAAATATTGCCAACCTGCACACTCTCGTAATTTGTCTCGCAGAACTTGATTTTGAGAAGCACAACTGTAGAGAAAAATTGCCAATCTGCCTAACCCAACAGTACTTTAGACAACTCTACACCTGCATACTCCAACCCAGTTTGACCATACTCCATGCCTGCCTTCCCCCACACTATGCCTTTCTACACCAACCCCACCCCACACTTGACTACCTGCATCCCAACCTATGCCTACACTTCACCAACCATACACCATGCCTGGCCACTTCTTCATACCGCTACCCTGCCCTTCCTACTCCTGCCTACACCCTACTCTGCCCAAACCTACCCAACACCTGATATTGACACTTTACCTCCTACACCATGTCCAGCCTTACCCCACACATGTCTATCCATACCCTTCATCACCCTAACCACGCCTGCCTAGACCCAAGCTCCTGCACCCTACCCCAAACCTACCTAACATTACCTATAACAACTTGATTTATGATGTTAGCATCCCACCTACAACTAGAGTATATCTTTAAAGTATATCACAAGGCACAAACCACATCTCTTTAGTTACATGGCAGAATCCAGCAATGTTTTGCTAATTGGAGAACAGTCAATTTTGTTTTCTCAAAGCACAACATTTTATAGGAAAGTGAAAACCCGAATTTAGCCTGCATTGTGTCTGTTTTCCTCTACAGGACTGAGAAGCAGTTTTGTATAATGAAATCTCCAGAGATATAAAAGATATAAGTCTTTTGACAGAGGTTTGATTGCAAAGAAATTAATAATGTTGCCCTGTTTAGAGGAAATGTAAAAGCAATGGAGAAAATAAAAGGACTTTCAAAGGCTGCCTACATGTATCAGAGAGCAAAAGTCAAACATCTGTAACACAAACATCCCATGTCATGCCAAGATGAAAATTGCATTATTTGATTTGCAATCTGATTAACCGATTAATTACAAGAACACCTGTGAGGAATATGATAGTTTAGAAAGTTACAATTGTTTAATGCAGAAATCTCCAAGATGACATCACATCAAGTGGGAGGGAGACTGGGTGTTGAGGTTACTCCTATTAGGCTGCCCTCTTCATTAATATTCCCAATAAGTATGGAAGTGTGATCTCAATTTTGGAACACTATCCAATCACACACTTTGACCAATTAGATTAGATACATTATACACACCTGAAAAGGGAGTGGTTTCTGATCTATAAAAGTGCAAACCCACAGACAGATCACTTGCTCACTCACTGATCGACTGCCTGAGTGATTCATGGTAATAAGGAGTGAAGAGGGAATTGACAACAACCAAGATCAGAATGAAAGAGATTGCCTTCCTTTGGAGTCATTTTGGATTATTAGCAAAGCACCAGAGGGAGAATTAAACCAGTCCTTAAGAGGGTTCACACCTGTCACACCAAGCCATTGCTATGTAAGTATAATAGCAAGCGGAAATATAATTCTGAGGAGAATGATACTCTGAAAGGGAATAGATTACATCCTAGCCCTTTCAATTAGTGGACGTACTGAGGGGACAGGATATATACACTGACTACACATCCTCAGAAATTAATACATATTTCAGAAGAGTATGAGCTTCTGGAATGATAGATTTGATAGAATAGGTCATAGGGTCTGAATACAGGGTGATCACCTGCCTCCTTCTCTGTGTAATGATCAAACACAGAAGAAGTATTCTGGGATTCAAAAGGGATAGCTCGGGGGCGCTGTTGAGCAGCCCAGGGAATGGCTGCTTAGCCTGTGTGCTCTGTTCCTGCCCACCAGAATCCGTCTGATATCGGCGCTCATCCTCAATACTCCTTAGCAATTTTGCCACGATTTGTTTACTGACACCCTCCTTTCTGTGTGGCCTGGGTCCTGAGAGGAATCGGTGCCTGGGGACCGTGAAACGGCCATCCGATTCCACAGCGGACTGCGGCCTCCCCTCTGACCCTCACCATTTCCGCCGCGCGTCTGCCTACTGCAATCCCCGCCTGTTGACGCCGCATTGCCGAATCCTTGGGGCTGCCTGCCACAAACAACCCAAGGTTATCTCGGATCGCAGGAACCTGTTCCCTGCTGGCGGCTACCAAGGCGGGCCCCCTGGCTGTGCGCCACCCCGACCGTGGGTGAGTAGCGGGTTGGCTCAGCGCGGCCTGCCGGCCGCATCAGGTCTGAAGGCCGACGAGATCTGCACCCATAAAGACGGCCCCTGTGACTGTGGGGGTCGGGCGCCTGCTTGTGCGATGCCGCGGTACCACACTATACAGGCCCGCTGCAACACATTTTTTTTTAAAAAAAAGCCCTGATGACAGCAAGCGAGCGGGGCTGCTCTCCCCTCCCGGCACCTCAAGGAGGTGGACAGCAGCAACGACAACCTGCATCAGCCGCGGGGCATGGGCATTGACCCCCCCGTGGCTCTCTGCACGCACTGACCAGCGGCCTGCCAGGGATCCTCCGGCACAGCCCCCCGGCGGCGCGCCCTACCTGGGAGGCACACGGACGCATGCTGAGGGGCCCGCGGCACTGCCCTGTCTCCGGCTGCCGCCCCCACATCCCATCGGTCCAAGGTCCAGGCTCGACCTCTGTGAGGGAGGCGCTGCCTTCCTGGAGCATTATCCTGAGATGGAGGAAATACGGGTCCAGCCATCCTATAGGCTACAAGGTGGGTGCTGAAACCCTCATGACACCTTCATCCCTCGCACTTCACCCAGTGAGCCCTGATACAGAAAAAGTGAGACTGCCCTCATGGGGGCCCGCTCCGCTCCCCCGGCTTTCCTACCCACTGTGCCTGGCCAACGCGCTGCCTGCCCGCTCCCGTGCTCCGCTGATTAGGAGCCTATCAACCCAACGGATTGTGCACCTTTGACCGCAGGCTGAGCTGCCACCTTCACGACCCCAATTGACATCTCCTGTGGCCTCCCTTGCTTCGGGGGCTTCCCATATCCAGGTGCTGCGAATCTCCCACTGCTGACCTGTGACCGGAGGGATACCACTGTGAGGGGAGGCGCCTCATCCTATCAATATACATAGCCGTGATCAATGACATCTCCTCGCCCTGGGGTGCCCCCCCACCCAACCTACTAACAGCTCAAGCCCAGTAAGCCCAGGCACAACTTTGTGTGACACTGCCACGCAGGAGCTTGCCTGACTCCACCAGCTCTCTCAACCCATTGTGCCTGCGACTGCAACTGTGCGCCTGCAGAGTCCATCACTATATAGCCCACCGGGCTGCTCCTTGCCCGCGGCCACTCTGCTATCACTGCCCAACCACAGTCTGATCACCTCCAACCTTTCGGGGCAAATACCAGTACGACCAAACTTAAGCTATCTACACGGCACAACCTCTGGCCTTTTATCACCCTCTTTACGGGACCCGCCACCAACGCATCAAGCTAGGCGCTGCTCCCCACCACAGCAATGTCCAACAGATCACGGGGGGCTAGCAAGGTAGGCGCCATGGATAAGTTCACCAAGGCGGCGCCCAAGGCGGACCAGGCGTCCCCCTCCGCAACACAAGAAGATAGCGATGTCTTGCCGGAACCCCCGCATCCGTACTTGACGGCAATGATGGAGTCCATGGCCAAAAACTTTGCAGCTTTCCATGAAAAGCTGGATGATATCAATGCGAATGTAGCCTCCTTAAGAGCTAAACTCGACCAACATGGCTCCAGGATCGCTGAGGCGAAACAAAGAATAGGAACCAATGAAGACAATGTTCATACCCTACAAAACACAGTCACTGAGATCGTCCGTGACATGAAACAGGTCAAAGCTAAGTGCGATGACCTTGAATCACGGTCGCGCAGGAATAACATTCGCATAGTGGGGGTCCCTGAATCTGCACTGAAAGGTCGTATGGAACTCGCGGTCAAACAACATCTTAAAGACCTCCTGGACAATCCCGAGCTCTCACCATTCTTCACAATTGAAATAGCACACCGCTCACTGGCGCCCCGGCCTAAACCAGGTGACTTCCCGAGACCAATATATGCTAAACTGCTGAGCTACAAAGACAGAAATCACATACTCCGCCTGGCCAGAGAAAAGGGAGAGTTAAGGCTAGATTCACAAATCATTAGGATTTTCCCTGACTTGGGGGTGCAGATGGAGCGGCGCCAATTTGGAGGTGTGAAAATAATACTAAGAGACAGGAAAATCGACTATGCAATGCTCTTTCCGGCTCGCCTAAAATTCACCCACCGCAACAAACTGTACTTTTTCACGGTCCCAGAAGAGGCAGTCAAATTTATCGAGGCACCCATCCCACTGGTGGATCCGCCAGAGGAATGGCGACTGATACCAGGACTCCTGACCACCTACTGCGGACCTCAGCGGCTGGGGCCAACCTATCAACTCCTCCTCCAGTGGGTCGATGGTCCCTCCTTCCTATTCCTATCCTATTTTGGGCCCAACATTGCCCATACATTAGCGTATCAAGAGCACAACTCTTGGAAGGGGATACATCCTCAATTCCCCAGACTACAACATCGCATGCTGGGCCCGAACTTCGAAAAGGCCAGGCATCACTGCAGTACACCAGGCAATGGCAATATCTACTTAGTTCTCGCTACCTATAAACATATATGTCCTTCTTTGTAACCTAAGTTTCATCAGCCGTTCAAAAGATTACTGATGTTTGATCACAATATGTCTCAACAAATGTGGGTCAGACGGCAGCGGCAGCCCCTACTGCAGCTGCAATGCCCTCTAAGGCGGAGTGTTTACGTTTAAGCCCCGTTGGGCTACAGTTCTAGCGTCACCAAGTTGGGGATGGCACGCAGTTGGTTGCTCCAGGGGTGGGTATTATCACACTGCTAGTTTGCACCGGGCGGTGAGGGCGGGGGGTGGGCTAGTTAGGGAACGTTGTACAGAAAATGGCAGGAAGTTAATGACGGGTTTTAAAGAGAGACGCTGTCTCGCTATCGCAGCAAACATGGCGCTAGACAGAGACAAATTCTACACCTGGGATGTTCCATAAATTATCAGCATAGCTATTAAAATGATGACTTGGAACATCCGGGGATTGTCGAATTTCACAAAGTCCAGTAGGATCACGGCATATGCACAAAGGCATGGGATCAAAGTACTCCTATTGCAGGAGACACATGCTCTGAAACTCCTATCTTCAAACCTTGCTCAGAACTGGGGTCCCAACAGGTTCTATACCCAATATTCCACTCAAGCCAGGGGAGTCCTCACCCTTATCCATAAGTCGGTCAAATTCAAACTCCATACATCTCACATTGACACAGAAGGTAGATATGTGATTCTCCACTGCACTCTGGCTAACGAAGAATGCTTGCTCGTTAACACATATGCACTCAACACCGATTCCCCAGAATTCATTGACGCTGTGACCGCTATCCTCATGAGATATGTGGAAGTCCCCATCATATGGGGGGGAGACATGAACCTTATACTAGACAACGTCCTGGACAGAACAACCATTACCCGCAGGGTCACATCTCGAGCCGCCAAGCTACTCCTTACACATATGAGCTCCCTAAATTTACACGATGTGTGGAGAACACTACATGCCCAAGTAAGAGACTATACCTTCTACTCGACAGTGCATGATAGCTCCTCAAGAATAGATATGTTCCTCCTATCGGGCTGCCGGGTGGGCAGGGTTTCTGAGGCCAAGATCCTCGCACGCACCCTCTCTGATCACTCTCCTGTGCTTATACAGATCCAACCGGGAAATGCACTGATGGTCCGACTGCCTGGCGCTTTAAATTTGACGCTCTATCTGACATTGGGCCTCATTACACGGTAGACGGTAACCATGGCGCTTATAGCGCCATGGTTGCTGCCGGTATTTTACCGTGTCCGCCTTGGTGGATGGCGGAATTACCGCCCTACTCCAAGGTGAGCGGGGGCAGTAATTCCCCATTCACGAAGGCTCTTCCCCATTCCCATTTTTGCCCCCATAGGGCATAATGGGAATGGGGCAGGTGCTAATTACGGTACCGCAAATTGCGGGACCGTAATTAGCTCCGAGGTCCCTTTGCGGCACCCTACTTTAACGGCTGGTAAAACCAGCCATTAAAGTCGGGTCCCGCAAAGGGAACTCGTAGTAAGGCGGTAGGGGTTTACCGGTACCGGTGCCCTTACCGGTACCGGTAAACCCCTATCGCCTACCGTGTAATGAGGCCCATTGTCTTTAAAGCTGAGATCCTAGCGGACATAAACTCGTTCTTTGAGAATAACAAAACACCTGACACACCCGAGGGGACCCGATGAAGGCATTTAAAGTGTGCATCAGAGGGATGTGCATCTCGAGGAAGGCGGGGGTCCTCAAAGCCATCAGGCAGGCCCTAAGCAACTCTGAAACCAAGTTTAAAACCCTAGAACAGGAGTACATTTCCACTCCGGCAACCCTAGCAAAGATCAGAACAGAACTTGAGCTATTTGAGTCCCACGCCCTGAGCGAGGTGCGGTATTATGCCCGCCCTGTGGCTGCCCGTAGGTACGGTGAGGGGGATAGACCTGGCAGAACCCTGGCTAAATTGGTGCGCGCAGAGTGAGGTAAGACCCGAATAGATAGCACTGTAGATGGGCAGGGCATAAGACACTGGTCGGACCAAGCTATCATTGACACCTTCGCTAGCTTTTATGCCAATCTTTATGGCCCCCAGTCTGAACACACAGCCCACGACCTGGACGACCTGCTGGAACACATTCCTATGACCCTCATCTCCCAGGACACCAAGGAACAACTCGATGCCCCATTAACCTTAGATGAGATATTCCAGGTAATCTCAGGCCTCCCAAAGAACAAGGCCCCGGGTCCCGAAGGGCTCACATCCGAGTTCTACCAGGAACATGTTGCCATTTTAGCACCCATATTGTACGGGGTCTGGATCGAATCACTCCGATTCTCCACCCTCCCACCCTCCTTAAAAGAAGCCCTTATAACCGTCCTTCCCAAACCAGGGAAACCCCCAGACGAATGTGGATCCTACAGGCCCCTATCGCTCATTAACACGGACATGAAAATCTTTGCTAAGATAATCGCTAACAGGTTCCTTCCATTCATGCCCCATCTGGTCCACGCTGACCAAAGTGGATTTGTCCCCGGTCCCTCTACTACACTTAATATCTGCCGTCTATTCAATGTGATGTCCAGAATAGATCCGAAGGCTGACGCTGTGGCGGTCACACGGACGCCCAGAAAGATTTCAACATGGTCTCTTGGCAATACTTATGGGCCGTGCTGGAGAGGATGGGAGTGGGACGGAACATGATCTCCTACATGAAGCTACTATATACAGGACCTATGGCCAGGGTGCTGGCCAACTCTAATGTCTCCTCTCCCTTTGCACTACACAGGGGTACCCGACAGGGATGCCCATTCTCCCCCATCCTTTTTGCACATGCCATCAAACCCATGGCAGACCACGTCTGGGACCGTCACACCCGCAAAGGTATCCGTTTACAAGACACACCAGAAATCATCTCACTGTATGCGGATGATGTACTCCTATACATAAGAAACCCCTATACATTCCTAGATCTGATTATCTGTGACATAACCAAAATAGGTACATACTCTGGTTTCACCATTAATTATTCTAAATCAGAAATATTCCCTCTCACTACAGCAACCCAGCAACCGTCATGCGAATTCCCCCTGCGTTGGTCCCCGGGTGGAATCAGGTACTTAGGGGTGCAAGTGTCACTTACCAAAGTTTCATTGTTGAAGGACAAGCACGAGACAACGGCACGACTCATTGAATCCAAGATGCTCAAATGGCACAACCTTCCACTGTCCCTGGCGGGCAGACTGTCCCTAATAAAAATGATCCTGCTCCCCAAGCTCCTTTATATCTTTGCCAACGTACCAGTGTGGCCCGGGAAGCAATATTTCAAGAGACTCCATTCGGCATGCGCCCAATTCCTCTGGCACTCCGGCGCTGTCCGCAAGAAGTGGCAACATATGACCCTACCCTATAAAAAAGGGGGTTTTACAGCCCCAAATCTAACACTATACTGGAATGCGGCACAGGCCCAACAAGCCAAACACTGGTACACACACCTTAACCCGCCTCCTCGCGTCAAATTAGAGAAAATGGCAGGTGACGGGACCAACATCATGACCTTATTGCTACACCGCACATTCCAGACAGACGCCCCATCAGACCCTGTGGCCACTACAATCAGAGCATGGAATAGTATTCTGCACTCTAAACAAGAACTCTGCCCATACTATAAATGGCTTCCCTTGTGGTGATTTCCAGGACTCTCTCCCACATTCGACCAGCATGTCCTGCGGCACTGGGAAAACCTGGGCTACCGAGCTCTGGCTGACATATACCCTGACGGTAAATGTATCACCCCTCAAACATGGCGGCCCGAACACTCCAACTCTATGCTTGAACTACTACAATATTTCAGGCTGAGAGCGGCGGTCCGGGCGATGTGGCCCTCCTACCCGAATGAGCCCCCAGACACACCAGAACTCCAATACATAGCTAACTCCTCAGGGAGCAAGGGCATAATATCCTCCCTGTATAAAATGCAACTGGAAAAACTAGAGGATACATCCCTTAAACCACAGGCATCATGGGCTAGGGAGCTGGAAATGGAAAACACTGATGGGATTTGGAGCAAAATGTGTGCTCACACGCATAAAGTCTCCCTCAGTGCCAGATTCCGTTGCATACAATATAAACTCCTCAACAGGCTTTATTATACACCGCACAGAGTAGCGAGATTCACACACACCCTGACTCATACATGCCCGAAATGTAAATATGAAGAGCTGATCATATACACATGTTTTGGTCCTGTGCTGCGCTGAATGCGTTCTGGAGGGAAGTGGAGATAATTGGGTCCCCAGTAGACCTGGACCCACTGGCCTTGCTGTTCGGAATGTGGGCTGGGGAAAATAAATAAAAAAATGTCAAAGTTCTTAAATGTGAGAGCAATTGTTGCCAAAAGATGCATACTACAATGCTGGAAGCTCCACACCCCACCCTCCCTTGAGATGTGGCTGAAAGCCCTCACGTGGATACAAACGTGTGAGGAAGAGTATATCCGATCCCTTCCCAGGCCATCCCATCCGAAAAATATGTCCGACCGATTTTTGCAGCTATATGAATAATAGAGACGAGGTTGAGTGGAGCTCCACTCCCCCGTCCGAGCTCCGGGCACTTGGCACTTTGCGTTCCTTCGAGATGTCAGTCCCCCACCCCTCTCAATTTGTGAAGTCTGTAATTGCTATGTTGTGATTCCTATGTATGACACTTTGATGCTTGTTTGCCTCTGTGTAATTTGGGCTGTACCTGTCTTAACTTTCTGCCAATAAACAAAAGTTGAAAAAAAAAGAAAAAGGGATATCTCATTGTATACATACCTCAAAACATACAGTGATTGAAGTCATTTCCTGGTTACATCACCAAGCAGAGTATAGATTACTGGAGCTTAACCATTCAAGATAAAGGGGAAAGATGTATTAACTGCTGCGCATTTTCCCACCGTTAAGTTGCTCATTGAAAAGGACAAATGTACACTTATAACTGTACAACGTCAGCCGGCCATTAATTATTGCACTCAAAACATTAATTACAGTTTCTGAATTATTAGCAATTCTGGGAATGTGTGTACATGGCAGTTTCGAAGGATGTCAGAGCAGGCAATAACCATATAGACATCCCCAAAGAAACAAATAAATAAGGAAGTCAAGAGAACAAAACCAAGGAGACTTCTAAGTATTGTATTCAACAAAACAAAATTGTAACATATAGGTTGCAAGCCAACTGTACACATAGCTTCATTACCATATATACAAGTAAAAGCATCAGAATATAGAGGGTTGGCTAGTCCTCTACTTGACAAAACAACTATAGGCAGGATGCCACTCAATAGTTGTACCTCTCAAGGCTGTTAACTGAAACCCAGTTTTGAAAGGCAGAGCCTGAAAAGGTGGTCCTTTAAGGCCTTCTCGAAAGGGTCATCCATGTAAGAATATTAGTGCTGTCTCTGCGGCCCAGGAAGTACTAGGGAAATGCACAAATCTTGAGTTATAGACATCTCCAATGAAAAAGAGGACTAACTCCTCCAGTGGGAACTCCTTCCCCACTCCCTCCTTTCATTCTTGTCTACCACAGCGAATGCTGGTGCTCTGAAATGACTATCACTTATGCATGGTGCATTATAATGCACCATTACATGAATAAAGTACAAGCAACTTAAAGCAGGCCACTGTAGGGCTCATGATTGCCAGCGGGATCAATGAGGCACTGGCTTAAATGGGGACAGTTCACATTTAAGCAGCCCACATCAAACAACATTAACATCATCTACATGTGATAACAGAAAGGTTTGGACTGTTTTGGAAACATGTCCAGCTGGAACAGCGAAATTTGATAGGGCACATTTTTTGGATGTATGCATCTGAAATGTTTAGGGTGAATGTGCACTGTGATTTATGTTGACCGTTGGCCTCATCTTGCTAAGCAAACCCACGTCAAGAAATGCGACAAAGTAATGTTAACGTATCCAACAGAAACTCAATGAGGCCAGTTAGAAGCAGTGTGACTTTATTAGCTAACTGCTGCATCAACAATCCCTGAAAACACTGTAGCACTGATAAAACAACCAGCTAGCCATGGACATGAATTAGTGGTACCCAGGAGTACCAGCTGCTACCCCTGAGATTCCACTTAGTACACATGATTTTGCCTCTGTGACCCTTTGCCCACTGGCCCCCTCTCTTGGATGTCAAAATGAATATATCAGTCTGTGGTAAGTACACTGTTGGGCTGAAAAGAATCACTTTGGTTTTGACATTCTAAGTAGATCTAGTCACTTTCACCGTGTCAAAAGTACCACTGCTTGTGCAGTGTGAGCCAACACCAGAAACACTTCCTGAAGGAGTGCAAGCTTTGTCCAACTGCATAAGGAATCTAAGCATTTTTGCAACAGCATTTGCCAAGACATCTTTAGAAATGTTATGTATGCAGCTATATTTATATGTATACTTTTAGTGGGAAGGGCTTGTGACCATGTGTGTTGTGTGTGTCTTATGTGAGTCAATTCGTTGTAAAGCACCTATCTTTGTATACTTTTGAACATTTCAGTGTTGCTCTCTGTTTATGCAGTGTGTAGAAAGGGATAAACATAGCTCAGTGAATTAAGTGTTTGCCACTGAAAACTGTGTTCATGCTGCACTACTTCACAGATTAGAATCCAAGTAAGGCCGACTTAAAGTTTCAACCTTCCAATGTTGATACATTGAATATCATTAAATTGGATAACATTAAGAGCTGTTATTTACAGATCTACACAATGGAAAAATTATGTTAGCAAGTGCAATGTAGAATGCAAGAGTAAAACATACTATTTGTTTTACCGACAAAGTATCACTTAACATTTCTTTTATATTTTCGGGGATATCTAAGAAGTTGTTTAGTGATTTAAAAATTCACTTCATTCAATATAAACATCTGGTTCTGATCAAGAAAGAAAACAATGTGGACAGATTAGTAAATTCAAATTAAATATGGGATGAGCAGAGATATGGTTTACTAGTGAAATTGAAGATTGTGAAACTGGGACATAAATCCTAGCAAATCAATTTACGTTGTAAGGCCTAGTTGTAATTAACTGTTCAAATTGACATTGCCTAGAAGTTATTCATTTCAATTTGCAGTAGAAAAACACAAACGCTGAATTCTTCACATGATATGTTTAGGAAAGTTAGCCTCTACAGTAGTATTCCACATAAAGGATGCTTGGTAGACATGGAATGGTTATTGTCAAGTTCAGAAACTTGCTTGGGACATAAACTATTTATAGGTACTCTGTTAAAATTGATTTTGCTGACATTTTGATTTCCAATGTGAATACCAGTTTCATTTACAAATATCAGGGATGTCAATGGTGTCAGCAATGGCACCAATGTATTCATCTACTTGTATGTTACATCTTGAGACAGAGAATATAACATTTAAAGAACCATGGAAAAATCATTTGACATGTTACGTGAGATATATTGATGATATGTTTGTGATCTGGAATGGATCATTGGGTCGCCTGCTTGAATCTTTGGGATTTGTTAAGTAGATTCATCTGAGAATACAATTCACATGTCAACATAGCAGAATGAAAATTCAATTTTTGGAAGTGCAGATCTACTGGGGTGAGGGGCAGTTAGAGACAACCATTTACTAGAAACCAACATACATATACTGCTTACTGATGGCCAGCAGTTTTCATCCACAAAAAAAAGATAGAAAGTATTCCTTATAGACAATTTTTTAAGATGCAAAAGGATCATATCCGATGAAGCAGATTAAACATTGAAATATAAGGGGTTTAAAAACAAATTTGTGAGGAGGGTCCATAATGTTTAAAGAACAGAAGGGACAGCTGCTAAAGTAAATGAGTTGGATCGGATAACCTTATTGCAACCTAAATCTGAAAAAGATAACCCTAATCTAGTTTATCTAATAACCCATTTGTTAGAGTCAAAAGAAAAACAGGATTATCAGAAGAAATTGGGAATCCTTGAACATAGATCCAATACTTAAGAAATGATTTGCAGACCCACCAGTATTTGCACATAGGAAGAGCCAATCATTACAAAATCAATGTAGGGGCATAGATGAGAACTGTGCCAAAAGAAAGACCAGATTGGAAAGGAAGAGTTTAGTGTGGGAATTGTCAACACAGCCATAATCTTATTAAGGGAAATGAAATAAATCATTCCTTAACAGGTCAAAAAATACTTTTGAAACATTCACTGACTTGGGATGCCCAGAATGTGATGTAGGGAATTGAATGCACATGTAGTATATTCTATGTGGGGATGACTGTGAGAAAAGTGAACATCTGTTGGGTGGAATATAACAATTTCACAAATATAGTTTGCACTATTCGACCAGGTCAAAATATCATAAAGAGGGGGTAATGTGCAAGGAAATATAATGATTAAGGAGGATGGAGGCCTCGGAAACAAAGGGATTAAATATGGATATGGAATGGGATCTTTCATGTTTTTTTATAAACACATTTAATTCTCTATTGTGAGGAAGATAGATTTTTTAGACTGTTTACATTGTACAATACTTAAACTTGTTTGTAGGGTAGGAAAATAAAACATATAAAGAGATCATCATTAGGCACCCATATTTTTCATTAACACACTCACAACATACTTGAGTGGGATCAAGATACGACAAACATTGCTAGGTCCAAGCACACAGTTTGTATTGAGGGAGAGGGAAGAACATTGTCCGATACATGATATGTCTACAAAGTATGGAGATACGTAAGGTGTGACATCATATGTCACGTAGCTTAATGTCATGACCGGGAAGTGATGCCATTCTGAATAAAATATAAGGAGGGCATTCAAGAGAGAATAGGATTGGCAAAACCTGAATCTATGTTAGTCTGAAGTAGAAATAGAGGAGGGAGAACTACAAAGGTAATAGGTGGTCTCATGAGAAAGAGCTTTAACATTTAGGTATATGATGAATATGAATTTAGGCTTTGTACACTAATTGGAAATTATTATGTTAAAGACATAACAGATTGTTGAAGTTGTGGGATTGTGGGCAAGAACAATATCAGACATGAACTGGATGGACATGAAAACAGAGGAATGTTTTTGGAGTTAGGTAGGTGTAGTGTGTATTCGGGAAGTGAATATATTACTTACTTCGAACTTCAAGGGAAATAGGCATTACGACAGATTATTTTATACAGCTTGCTGTCCTAAAATGGGAGTTGAGTGACCGAGAAGAATCGTAGTTAAAGGTTAGTGGTTGAATACAATTATAAGATAAGCATAGTACATAAGGTAATGAAATATTAGAACTGAATGTTGTGGTATTATTTTTATAGCAAGTTAAATTGGATATTGATTGAGCAACCCGCAACGCAAAGAAAAAAGGGCAAAGAATATGACTACCAACTCCAATTTGTTGAACAATATCTGATAAATTGAATTTTCACAAAGCAATCCTTTAAACTTGTTTTTATGTTGATGAAGTAATTTTTTACAATCATGAAATAAGATGGTATTGGAAGTGATGTTATAATGAAAAAATGAATTGAAACAATATTTTTGAAGTTATGAATTATCATTGTTAAGTATGTTTTGATTTGTGATTGACAAAAAATATATCTTAAATTGTGACTGACAAAGAAATTCAATATATATTCTTTTGTATAGAAAATAGTATGTATTTTTGAAGGCTTTTAGTCGAAAGGAGTGCAGCTATGATCCCTGTTACACCTATGGGAATGGTAGTTTACACATATCTTTATGAAAGTACACATGAGTGGTTGGCTCTGGAATGCGCTTACTTTGGACATGAAGAATATCAAATTTTCTGATAGTGAAAAGGAAACATTTCTATTTTAACTCTTATTATGAAGCCTACATGCTTACTCAACCTACTAAAATCCAGCACAAATAGCACACTAGGCTTTAACTGGCATTAGATGCCAGTTCTTGGTTGATCAAGGCTGCACTTAACATATGATCACATCAGTTGGGCTTATTAAGTGTATATTTCATATTGATTTATTTAAATATGCATCTATTTATGTATTTGTATACAGGGAGACACAATGTTAATCACAATTTGGATCACAAAAGAAGGTAAAGTACATGAGAAATCAGATTCGATGGGAAGCACTGAGCTTCTTACAATCGAGTGAGTTTGAGTAGAATTCTGACCGGGTTGAGGAGAGGGGTAAATGGTCACCAGGGACAATACATGGGTGGACTTACATAGATTAAGGGCAATCAACATCAGACACTTTTAAGTGTACATAGATAGCACAGACAGCTCTTTTAGGATATGGCCATGATGGATGTAGTGCTAGAGTGAAGGCAGAGAAAGTGAGGGACAGAGGCAGGCTACAGGAGAGGAATCATTGTTAGCTAGACGACAGATGAAAGGTAGGTTAAGATGGTAACTAAGAGGCACAGAGGTAGGTTTTTAGTTTGGTTTTGAATACATAAGGCTGGACTGTTTGCCAGATAACTGGCGGAAAATAATGTCATGCAAGTGGAGCAAGAAGAAAGAAGGAGCTGAAGCGAGAGGAAGCACAGGGAGGGTGAGTGACATAAGGGCAGTCTAGGAGGCAGAGCAGAGATTATGAGAAGACTTGTAGAATTGTATACAGGGGGATAGATACAGTGGTTTTTTACCATGGATAGATTTGTGAACCACGAGAAGACATTTAAATCTGGCCCTGTTTTGCATCATCAGCCATGCAGTCTGGTTACAGCACAAGGAAATAGGTGGCAAATGAGGGAGTTCATAGAGATTCATGATCTTGTCCAGAGGACAGAAAGCATTGTTGGGGAGACCAAACTAAATGCTGGAAGAGTAGTGCAGTTTAGAAAAAACAAGAGCGGTTACGAGATGCTTGGTGTGTTGAAAGGAAGGAGTTGCCTGATTTTCATAATATTTAGGAGGTTGAGGCGTACCGCCGTTGCAGTTTTGGAGGTGAAAGTAGAGAAGTTGTGAGAAGGGTCATAGATGACGCAGAGGATTTTAGCTGAAGACGAGTACAGGAGAGTGTCAGGTGGGAACTGGATAAGCAGGAGAAGAGATGAGAGAGTGTATTTGGCAGGGAAGACGTGTGCCTCATTTTTGGCAGATTTTAAGATCAGAGAGTGAAAAGTGATTCAATATTTCATGGCACAGAGACAGTTGAAAATGTTGATAGAGAGATCAGAGAAGAGATCAGGAAAAGAGAAGAATATTTAGTTGTGGTCCGCAATGTGTTGGTATGAGAACCCAAAGGAGGAGATTAGTGGCCCACAAGCAGAAGTAGACAGTGTAAAGAGGGGAGGATCCAAGACAGAGCCTTGTGGAACACCAACAGTTAGAGTAGTGAGTTTCTGTTTTTCCAGGAGGCAGAAATGGTTAGGTGCGAGTTACGGTTCAATATAGGCAAGTGCTTGATCGTGAATTCCAAGAAAAGAGAGTGTGTTAAGGCGTTCAGAGTGATCCACAGTGTCTCAGGCATTGGATAGGTCAAGGAGAATAAGGATAGAGGATAGGTTGGAGTGCTCAGCAGAGGTGATAAAATTGGATACATGCATGCAAGCAGTTGTCATTGTCTGCCGACTTTATGGTCTGGTTCGTGCAATGTGGCATTAATGGAGGCTGCCTTGGCATCTCATCGAACAATGCACAGAAACACTACACCTCCCGGCAGGATCTCCTACACACACACACAGAACTCTATGACTGTGTGAAGCAAGCATGTCAGGTCATGCCCAGAAATAAGGAGGATTAGATCCCGGAATGCTTTGCTTTTCAACAAGCTCTGGCATTGTTTGGCATCTCCAACATTTCCTCTTTTCTTCATTTGCTTCTCCTGGACTCGACCTTGGCCCACCACCTTGTGGATTCTTCTTGTTCTTATTTCATTGTCCGCTCAGCATCTTTTCTGTGAACTGCTCGCCTGGTACTGGATTTCATATTGCCTTTTGGATTGCCTTGTTTTGCCCTTTATATTACTGGACCTGTGAACTGATCAACTAGAACTGGATTTCGGATTGCCTTTTTCACTTAGATTTCTAGAACTCCCATCTCTGAGATGGTTACATGTCCCAGCCTGTCCTGAGTGCTCTCTCTGCTCTCTCCTTCCCGCAGATGGTCCCCTTACCCCTTTTGTTTGATCTGATCCCAACCTCAGGTAAGAGCCTTAGAAATTACTTATTGCTTAGCTCCCATACTGGATTAGTACATAATACATTGTATTTCCTTCCATAAAGCTTGCAGGAACCATCCAGCTCACCTCCAGATCTTTCGCTCAATCCTGTGTTTCTCTAGTCGCTTTCCTCTGAGACCTGCAGTATTAGGAGGAAGACCATTATCTTCACCTGCCTGGATCCCTACGCGAATGTCCAGTTGAGAACTCTGGTAGGTCCCTGCTCGGTTCTGACAGCAGTTTCCAAAGAGTCAAAGAAGCAGAATCCTGCTTGTAGGGGGTCTCAGGGATTTTGGATGACTAAGACATGTGTAAGACAGTTGAACACAACACTTTCAAGTACTTTAGAGTAATGCGGAAGGAGAGAATGAGAGTGAAAGTTAGCTGGTAGGTTCTGGTCAGGCCCTTGCCTTTTTGCGAGGGGGATGACCATGTCTGTTTTGAAAAAAATAGAGAAAGCAAGCAGACTGGAAGAGCAGGTTGAAAAGTTCAGCAAGGTGGGAAGCCATTAAATGGGCAATAGGCTTGACTAGCCAAGGAACAGTTGAGATAGGACTTCTTTATTCAGTATTAGTGTGTCTAAGGTCAGGAGAAAGTCTCTAATTTTTGAAATTTTCGCACCGAAGTGTTCAGCTAGGTAATTAGCTGTGAGGGTTTATTTGATAAGCATAGGTTTAGAAGGAGTGAGGAGTGAGTTCAGGGTGCCCTGTTGCTGTGAGGATGGTTGGAGTGAGAGTCAATGAGTCAATGAGAGTCAAAAGAGTGATGTAGAATTGTGTTTTTGCTCTATCAAGAGAGGACATGAGAGAGTTCACGGCAGAGAGGTAGAGTTGCAGGGCCTCATTCAAGTGGGTACACCTCTATTTGGCAGCAGCCAACGCATGTCTGTGTGGAGATATCATATACATGACGTGACCCATGGTTGACGATGCTGTGACTTAGGGGTGAATGTTAGCAGTGGGAAAAGAGAGGCAAATGAGTTATTTAGTAGGTATTGGAAGCTGGAGAAGGCAGTGTTAGTGGAAGAGGCATCAGATGTGAGGAGGAGAGTGACAACTGAAGGTACAAAAAAAGGAAGGAAAGCCAGAAGGTTTAACTTTTTTTCATAATAGGCGAGGCAAGTGGTGAGGAGAGGTCAGAGGGTGGAAATGAGTTGATGGTGGAAACAATAAGATAGGGATTGTGTGACAGTAGTGTTATTGTCTGGGAGAGAGGTTGAGATGGATAAGAGATCTAAAGAGTTATGCCCAGTGTTGGAAGGTAGGTTATAGATAGAATAGAGAGCATGGACACTAAGAAAAGACTGAAGTTCAGATTTCTGAGAAGTGGTTGGAGATGGAAGGTTAAAGTCACAAAAGAGAATGAGGGAATGTTTAGTGAAAAAATAATCAAGGAGTTGCCCACATTCATCAAAAAATGGTCCAGTGGGGCTAGGATGGTGATAGATGGAGATGATGTGAACTGAGTGAGGTGGAGTAATAGTAGAGATGGTGAATTTAAAAGAGGTAGGAGAGGATGTGGAGTTGGATATTTGTGAGGCATTGAGGCGGAAAGATGGTAGTGTCCAATGCCTCCACATTTGCCAGTGAGATGAGGAGAATGAATGAAGGATAGTTTGGAGTTGTGCTGGGCTGCCAGAGTGTCAGTGTCAGATGGAGAAATTCAAATTTCACTCATAGCAAGGAGGTCTCGGGGATAAGATCTGGTGTGGAAGTAGTCAGTCATAAAGGAAGTTTTGTTGCATACAGAATGAGCATTACAGACTACAATGTTCAGTTGATGTGGCAAAGAAGATAACAGAAGTTGAGTCTCAGAGGAAGATAGTTGGGGTGGCTAGGTTTTATGGGAGGTATGGCTAGCTTGTTGGCTTTATTTGTTGGAAGTAGGAGGTGCAAGAGAGATGGGGTTGGGGACATTTTGAGATGTGAGTTTTTTTAATAGGGATAGGAAAGGAGCAAGTTCAGCGTGATTGGAGAACACGCAGGGAGAGGTGAGCGGGAAGAGCAGCAAGAGCAGCAGGAGTGAATGCATAATAGGTGAGTACTGCAGAGTGGAGAGTCAGCACAGTAATTTGCAAGCAGCACAGTAATTTGCAAGCTATGGGTACTCACAGGTGCAGTAGGGAGAAAGGCAAAAGCAAAGGCTCAAAAGCAAAGATGCAGATCGATAGCTGATCTTCACCCTTCACTGTTCCACCCTTAACTGGTACGGTCCTAACTGTATGCTTGTACAGAGTTCAAAATGGATGACACACACTCTTGTCACCTGATTGCCTAGTCCATGAGTGGCTGGTCTCTCTGATTTTCTCCCTGGTGTTGCTGGGATGAGGCAATTTCGCCTTGATTGGTGTTCCCAGAGGAGTCTCTTGTGGCCATCAGATGGAGATTGGGCCAATTAGTAATGTCACTGATTCAAGATGGCTGCAGGAAGTGATGTCACCAATTCCGGATGGCTGCAGGTAGTGATGTCACTGGTCCAAGATGGCTGCAGTAATTTATGTTATACACACATCTATGACATGATATCTACGGATCGTATACAAGGCTTAACATGGCATAAGGTGGCACAATTTTGGCATTTCATTCTGCACTTGGCATATTTTAGCAGTGCCTAGGATTGGGAGGCAGCATTTAGCATATGATGACTTTAACCAGCAAGTGAGGCTTTAACTAATTAGATGGTTGTAACTGTCCATATGAAGCCTTAATTCTCCCATATCTCATGACCTCGTTTACATAGTGAGAAAGCAATAGTAGTTAATATATAGATGAAACCTAAAACAACCATTTGTTCACTCTAGTGTTAGTTGTTATTTCTTAATCTTACACATAGTGTAGGCTTTTTTGATATGCGTGAGAACACTTATGTTATGTCACCATGGTCTAATATCACGTGACATCACTTCCTGTGATTTTAACATGGTCAACGGTCATGTTATGTCACTTTTTGTGATATCATTAGGTGTGTAGTCTCGTACGTTACCCTAGGCCGTTTGATGAATTGACATACCTGCAATTAGGAGAGCCTGTTATATTTCAAAGAACTGGCCTCCTGTTTTGGCCTTTCACAGCCACTGCTCCCAACGACTGATTTTCTTGACCCCAAGATGTCTTCATCAGGAGCATCCATTGAACAGATCTGAGGTCATGAAACTATCTGAGACTATCAACCATTTTTCACCCAACCTATCCTTGGACTCTGGTGTTGTGCTGACACCGGCGCAGACTACTTACTCTTTCACTTCTACCTGGTCAGTCTAGTCATCACAGAAGCATACACAAAACCGTCATTTTTTAAATTCTTCATGTCTTTAGGAATATCTGTTACCAATTGATGAGTGTTCTAAACATTAATAAAATCACTTGCTCCTGCTATTTATTTGCACGTGCATGTGTGGACTTTAAACTAATTGACAACTTATATATATGACGGGGCGCCAGAACATGGGCTTCACAAAGCAATTGCATTGAGGTGGGGGACTTCGATTTCAGAAATAATAAATATGTCTGCTGTCTAAAAATACACATTGAAAATACCTTGGTTATGGAATTCTTGTGGACAGCTCAAGAAAAGCAGAGCGTTCTGATACATAACAATCCATTCGTTACAGTGGAGCATCAGCAAATATATGACGTCCAGTAACTCTGAGGTGTTCCCCATACTGGTTGCTCCGCAAAAGATTTTCAAAAATCCCGTGTATTCCATTTTTCAGATTCGGTGCCCGTGTGAACTCGTGAATTACTGAAATTATGCAATTGTCTTTCTACTATTCCAATTCCTCTTCCCCAGTCACCCACTCCTATGTGAGTGATGCAGAACAGAACTCTCAGCTTTTTACAGGTTTCATGGGAAACAGAGAAAGCTACTTTCTGCGAGGTATTCCGAATAATATGTCACTCTCTGCTGATTTAAATATGAAAACGGGTGTTCTCACAATGTCCACACCATGAGGTCCTCATTCCTGAATGAACAGAGTTGTGCCCTATTTGAGTGGCAGGCAGTGGCGTAACACAAAATATGGGGGCCCCCCTGCGAGCCATGCTGAGGGGGCCCCCCCATCTCAGCAACAAATCACGGTCGTGCCACACTCTGGGCCGGCCTAGATTACCACGCTTGCACAATACGCATGAACGTGCTGCTGAAGGTTATGCCGCACACTTTACTAGGAGAAAGATATAAATATGTGTTTTAATGCAATATACAGCACACTTTCTGAGAATAATTGGCCAAAAAGCCAGAGGGTTTGCAATTGTTTTGTAGGGTAACACCAATCCAATATATGCAAGTAACCAACGTTGCACAGGAACATTGATGCTTTAAAAATGCCATGCCACATTGAAAACATGTCCCACTGGCTGCACAGTATAGACCAGTGTAGACGCGTTATGAAATTACAGTAAAGCATGCCAAGCCACATTTATACAGACCTAGACTGGATGCACAAAAATGCCAGTCGAAGCAATAACACTCATCAAGAAGAGAGCACACATTGAAGCCCGGGTCTCTGCTGCCTCAAACCACACGGGCAAACTCTTTAAAATCTTCATGGAACTGGTCAATCCCGTTGCGGTCTCCACCTCTCCGGTTCCCTCCCAGGCCCTCTGTATGTCTCTGGCCTCTCACTTCTCAGCTAAAACTCAGGACATCCTGTCCACTATCTCCTCTTCCTCTCCCTCTTCCTCTCTTGGCCCCCCTTTGGCCATCTCTACCTCTCCTCCTCCTTTCTCCTCTTTCTCTCTGACAACACCTGACAAGGTTTCTAAGACAAGTCCGATCCATGAAAGTGTCGTCCAAACAGGTGCTCCCCTGCTCCTCCAGAACCATCAAGGGCCATATTGACCCCCTTGCTGCACCTAGGCCAATTTCTGTAATCACTCTTTCACCACTGTAACGTTCCCCTCTCCCCTTAAGCACTCCCTTGAGCACCCACTCCTCAAGAAGCAGTCTGCCGTTCCTACCTGTCCAGCAAACTATCGCCCAATCTCCATCACACCTTTCCTGGGCAATCTCCCAGCTTACTCTCCACGTTGAATCTGTTGGTTGTCTCCATGACATAAGTCTAGCTGCAGAGCTGCCAGAAGCACAGAAACATCTCTCCTGAATACCTGTGATGATCTGCTCTCTAACATTGATTCCAGCATTCCTTCTGTCCTAATCCTCCGTGATCTTTCCTCGACTTTCGACACAGTCAACCACGCCATCCTGATCAATCGGCTACGTGAGAACCTGGGCATCACGGATCAGGGTCTGCAGTGGCTGACCTCCTTCCTCTTGGACTGCCCCTCCCAGGTCCAACTTGGTCCCTTTTTTTCCCATCACCTCTCTCTCTCTTCTTGTGGCATTCCCCAGGGCTCTATCCTCTGACCCTGGTTTTTCAACCTCTACTTGGCCCCTTTGGCCCACCTGATCTCTACCTTCTCCTCTAACTTTCAGTGTTATGCGAATGGCACTCAGCTTTCCTTCAGGCTCCTCTCATCTCTTGCTCATTCCTGACTGTCTATCCGTGATTCAGGATTGGTGGACCTCCAACGATATCGACGTTAGTGCCATTAAGATGGAGATCCTTCTCATTGGGACCCCTGCCCTGCTTTCCCTCTCTCACTCTGGCCACCCACCTTGGGCCCTCTTCCTTTGCCTTCCTGCGAGGCAAAAAACCTTTTGTGTCATCTTCGACTCTACTCTCTCTTTCTCTCCTCGCATCTCAGATGTTGCCAAGAGGTCCCACTACCTACCAGCTGCTCCTCCTCAAAGGTACTCTTCCCTTTCTCACTTTCCCCCAGAAGCTCACTGTCTCCAGAGCCCTGTTTCTCTCTAGGCTGGACTACTGCAACAGCCTCATTCTCAAGCTACCTTCCTCTACTCTCCGCCCTCTGCAACTTTTCCAGAACAGGACAGCGAGACTTGTCCTTAGCCACAAGCCCAGGGATCATATCTCTACAGCCCTGAAATCTCTCCACTGGCTCTTGGTGGTTGCAAGAATAAAGTTCAAGGCCCTTTGCATTATCCACAAGGCTTTCTGGGGTTGGGCCCACACTACAACCAACGCTCTCTTCCAAAATAGCTTTTTTCTCTAGCCCTTCCACCGGCTACCTCCAACTCTCTAAGGGCTAGATGCTTCTTCAGGCAGAGAGTGGGGGTGGTAGATCTCTCTCCTCTGCAGATGCCTCCCTTTGGAATGGCCTCCCTGCCCCTCCCAACCTTTAGCAGACCACCTGATGTTCAGAAGCAGCTCAAAACTTTCCTCTTCTCCTCTGCTTTTGCTCTCTCCCTCCCCTGCTGACCTACCTGACCTATCTGTCTGCTGTACCGACTGGTTGCTTGGCTACCCTCAGAGTCTCACTGAGTCCAGGCTCTTTCTTGATCAGTCACCCTTGCACTGCCGATGGCCTACCACGCACTTAGGGACTGTAACTGTAACCCTACAGTCCCTTGTTCTCCTTGCACTACCCAGAGCTGCACTGTCCTGGCTGCACTTACTCAGAGCATTACAGCCCTGTTTTCCCCGCCCTTCTTCCTTGCACTCCCCCCCTCCCTTTCCCCTTGCATTTCTCATTCTCGCACTTGCACGATTTGAATGACACAAGGCCTAATAAGATAATTTGTCTTGTCACTCCCTCTACCTTCACTCCATTGCTTGTCGCACCAAGAATCACTTGTGTACAGGCGTGTTATAATAGACTTCTATCATATCATTTTATCACAGATGCTCAAAAAAATATACAATGCTGCAGTAAGAAATGGCTAGACTGGCAGCACCCAAATGCCAATCTAGCCAGGTAATTACACTTAGCAGGACTGCTGTATCAGAAATGCGCCGTTAAAAAAAAAGTCTTACCAAATTGAGGAATAACTAGACTGGCCGCACCAAAATGCCCCTCTAGCCACTAATACCACATATCGTGCCTGCTTAGCCTGGACATGGACAACCATTATGATTTATCGAACAATCCCACCTCCCACACATGCCCTCTCCCTCCCATGCCCTACCCCAACCTCCAAAATCAGCTCCTTGGCCCAGAATTACCTTCAGGTCCCTCCTCCTTGTCCTAGAGCTTACGTTTGAGGCTCCTGGCCTCATAGGTAATTACTGGGATGAGAAAGAGTGGGATTAGGAGTAATGAAGATACAG